>NC_134868.1:7474973-8120598 GCF_049852395.1 Peromyscus maniculatus bairdii | reverse complement strand
TGGGAGTACAAACTCATACAGCCACTATGGAAATCAGTGTGGCAGTTCTTTATGAAGATGGGAATCAATCTACTTCAAGATCAGCTATAACACTCTTGGGCATATACCTAAAGGATGCTTCATCTTACCATAGAGGCACTTGCTCAACCATGTTCACTGTTGCTCTAATCATAAAAGCCAGAAATTGGAAACAACGTAGTTGTCCCTCAACAGATGAATGGATGAAGACATATTTTTACACATAAAACATACCTCTACACAATGGAGTAGTACTAAGCTATCAGAAGAAAGTGACATTGTAAAATTTGCAGGCAAATGGATGGAACTAGAAAAATCATCCTGTGTGAAGTAATCTAAAACCAGAAAGACAAATATGGTATGTATTTGCTTATATGTGGAATATTAGCTGTGAAGCCAATGATAACCAAGCTACAATCCATAGAACCACATAAGATAGGTATAGAGGGAGTAGATAGATCTCATTAGGAAAGGGAAATAAAATAGCTATGAATGGGGGACTAGAATTGGAGTATTACATGAAGTGGAAGGGAGAGTTGGTTGAGGGAGGGAATACAGAAAAAGACAGCTAAAATTAAGGGGCATTTGAGAGGTAGTATGGAAACCTAATACACTAGAAGCTTCCTAAAATATATACACATATGAAGGGGCTCTAAATGAAATTGCCAAATAATGGGGGAGACAGAGTTCAAACTGTCCTCCTCTTGTCTGCAAAGGAAGCTTCCAGTACTGGGATATGGTTATATCTAATTGAGTTGTTGGCTAAAGTGATTCCCATGGAAACACTCAACAACCTAGTCTATTGCCAAGACAAATGGGCTGCTCTCCACAAACTAACATCCAAGCTTCACTGCTAAAGACAAAACCTATACAACTCATTGAACCTAGAGAAGTTGAACTGGTGCCTACAAAGAGCCTTCATCCTTACATTCTATCAGGTACAGGAAGGTATTCTACATGATACCAAAAGAGAAACCTTAACACCAGCCCAGACATAAACTCTTTGGTCTACAAGGGTGTCCCGCCTGTAAGATATGGTAGGAAAATGGTAGCACAAGGTTTATGAGAGTAACCAACCAATATCTTATTTGACTTAAGGCCCGTGAGATGGACCTGTCTTGGTTAGGGTTTCTATTGCTGTGAAGAGAAACCATGACCATGGCAACTCTTATAAAGGAAAATATTTAATTGGGTAGTTACAGTTTCAGAGGTTTAGTCTATTATCATCATGGCGGCAGCATTCAGGTAGATATGGTGCTGGAGAAGGATCTGAAAAGTCTACATAGTTGATCCGCAGACAACAGGAAGTAGTCTGAGACACTGAGTGTGGCTTGAATATATATGAGAACTCAATGCCTGTCTCTACAGTGACACACTTCCTCAAACAAGGCCACACCAACTCCAACAAGACGACACTTCTCAATAGTGCAGTTCCCTATGTGCTTGTGGGGGGGGGGGGGCAATTATAATCGAACACCACAGAACCCATACCTGACACTTAGGTGATCAAGAACCAGAAACTAGATAGTTCAGAGACCTAGGGGTAAACCCAAACCAAATACTACTCATCTAAACCAACAGCAGCAAAAACAAAGTGGCAAAATGACTCGTAATGACATCCTGCTATACTCATAGATCCATGCTTTGCTCAGCCATCATCAGAGAAGCTTCCTCCTGCAGCAGATGGGAACAAATACAGAGACCAAAGCCAGACATTATGCAGAGTCAGAGACCTTGGAACACTCAGTCCTAAAAAGGATGTCTCCATCAAATCCCTCCCTTCAGGGCTCAGGAAACTCTGCTGAAGAGGCAGAAAGAATATAAGAACTAGAGGTGATGGAGGTTACCAAGAAAACATGGTCCTTTAAATCAACATGAGCAAAGGTCATATGAACTCACAGAGACTGAGGCGGCATGCACAGGGCCTGCACAGTTCTGCACCAGGTTCTCTGTATATATATTATGGCTTCCAGTTTAGTATTTTTATGGGATTTCTGCATGTGGGAACTGGTGGGTCTCTGATTTTTGTGCCTTCTCTTGATCTCTTTTCTTCTGTTTGTTCATCTTGTCCAACTCCATTGTGTTAGTTTTTAGTTTATCTTATTCTACTTTATTTTGTCATCTTTGGTTGTCATCTCCTAGAAGGCTGTTCTTTTCTAATGAGAGACAGAAGTGGAGTGGATCTGGATGGGAGGAGAGGTGAGGAGGAACTGGGAGGAATGGAGGGAGGGAACATCGTAACCAGGATATATGATATGAGAAGAGAATCTATTTTCAATAAAAGAGAGAGAGAGAGAGAGAGAGAGAGAGAGAGAGAGAGAGAGAGAGAGAAGAGAGAGAGAGAGGAGAGAGAGAGAGGAGAGAGAGAGAGAGAGAGAGAGAGAGAGAGAGAGAGAGAGAGAGAGAGAGAGAGAGAGAGAAGACACATACAATTCCTCACAAGGTAAATGTGGCCAGCAGGTGGCTAGGCTGAGGTTCCAAGGACATGTCCTCTTGTGACATGGCTGCATTCTGTGTGGTCACAGGTCCCAGGCATCCTGCAGGCTTTTCTTCAGTGGCAGGGTAGTTTTTGTTCAGAATCAAGGGTCTCTACAATTAAGGTAGATTTTCAGTGTGGCTTAACTTCTTCTGTAGTTCCTGTATTAAAAAAAAAACAAAACAAAAACACAAAAACTAGGTTTCTATAATCCACCAAACAATATGCTGCACTTAAGTAACGAGGAAAAATGAAAACTTAGCCTACTAGGGTGAACTAATAAAATTTCCTAGAGTCTGTTTATATAATGTTTTTGACTAGTATGTATATGTTAGTAATTGGGCATATGCTGCATGTTGTTTGGAAATGTGTGTTTATGATGTGCTAGAGTTGAAGAAGGAGTGAATGACCGCACATAGCACAAATTGTGGGAAAGATATTTTCCTGTAAGTTGGTTCTATATTGATTCTCTTTCTCTCTGTACTTATGCATGTGTGTAGATAGATAGGTGATAGATAGATAGATGATAGATGATAGATAGATAGATAGATAGATAGATAGATAGATAGATGATAGATAGATAGATAGATAGATAGATAGATAGATAGATAGATAGATAGATAGATAGGTGATAGATGATAGATGATAAACAGACAGATATATTTAAAGTTCTTAAATGGGTTTGCTCCTCACTGTTCATTTTTTATTACACTAAAGAACTCTCATGTAAACAACATCTGTCATACAAAGCACCATCAGAAGTATTATTTTCCTTATTTCACAGAAAAGGAAACTGAAGCATGAGAGGTTAAATAACTTGGCCAATGTCACTTAGTAAATTCCAAAGCCAAGATTCAAATTCAAGCAGGTCATTTTCTGGGTCTTATGACAGACTTTTCAAACAATATTCACTGAAAACTCACACAGCATGTCCACCGCTAACAAAATTCCACAGTCTCTGCCTCTCCCACTGGCCAGTGTTGAATCCACACAGAACTCTATCAACAAATAACGCCTTCTCTATCATTATTACCATAATTGTGCTTGTAAGTCTCCTCTCCTTCATCTTCTCAGTCTTCCTTTTCTCCTCTTCTTCTTCTTCCTCCCTCCCACTTTTGTGGTAATGGTAACTGAACCTAGAGCCTCATGCCTGCTATGCAAATGCTTCTACCTCTGTGTTATAGCCCTAGCCCTTTTGTGAATGTTTATTTGGAGACAAGAGCTCATTGAGTTACTTAGTCTGGCTTGGAAGTTATTCAGCAGTGTAGGTTGGCTTTGAACTTGCGATCTTCTGGCCTCGGCCTCCCCAAGTCAGCATTTTTCACAGCTAACCTTTGGTATCTGAGATGAACTCCTAGCCACAATCATTTAGGTACAAGTACACAATTGAGACATAAATCCAATTCGCACAAGGATGTTATTATAAATCTTCTTCTGTTCTCTCATTTCCTCAGCTCTTATGGTTAATAAAATATCTAATCTTCCTAGCTTCCTGGCCCATGCTTTCATAATCTTCTGGGAGCATTTTCCCACTGTGTCTCTGGACCTTTGAAACTTAATTAATTCAACCTTCTTTGTGCGTATAGGAGGTGGGGACGGGGGTAGAGTATTTTCTTACAAAGTACCATATTCTGGCCCAAAGGCTTGGGACTCAACATCTTTTGAGTACAGGACAGGAATGGATGCCCAACAGATTCTAGAATCTCGAATCTTATTTAGGAGAGAAAGGAAAAAGGTTATCAGTTAAAACTGGTGAGTAAGATTGAAAAGTATTGGCTGCAGCCGCCGCCATGACCAGAGACACTGCAGCCGCCGCCATGACCAGCAGCATGTGAAGACGCCAGTAAGCCACCAGCCACATGGCAAGGTATAGATGTATGGAAATGGATCAATTTAAGATAAAAGCACAGTTAGCAAGATAAGGACAGTTAGCAGGAAGCCTGCCACGGCCATGCAGTTTGTAAGCAAAATAAGTCTCTGTGTTTACTTGGTTGGGTCTGAGCGGCTGTGGGACTGGCGGGTGACAAAGATTTGTCCTGACTGTGGGCAAGGCGGAAAACTAAAGCTACAAATGGCGCCCGAACGTGGGGCTAAAGAAAAAAAGGGCTAAAGAAAAAAAGGGAAGAAAAAAAAAAAGAGGGACTAAAGAAAAAGGACAAATGAACAGGGATAAAGGCCGGTGTTATGAAAAAAAAAAAAAATACTAAAGACAAAGTCCCTTAACCAAGAGGCGCTCCAATAAAGTGTGATCTGAGAAGAATCCTCGCATGGTGGTAAAGAGGATTCAGAACACAACACACGGAGCGGTGACGTCGGTAAGTTCTCCAGGAACGGTGACGTCGGTAAACGCCCCACAGTTCCTAATTCTCTCTCTCAAATGAGCGGCAGCCGCCGGTTTGAGTTACTGGCGGGTTCCTGGCATGTGTGCTTGACTTGCAGTATGGCGGGAATGAGGCCTCTGCAAGTGGCACATTAAGCTGCGTGGTGGATTTAGCCTTTGCTAGTACAAAACAAAAAAGGTTTCTGGGCCACACGCTGCTTGGATAAAAGCACAGACCCACGATGGCTCCCAGAGTTGGTGGAAAACGTACCACCGCCATGTTGGGAAGCTGAAGGGGGCGGAGCCAGCAGCCACAGAGCTGTTTCGGGCTTAGAAGGCTACAGTTTAAAGCAATAAATTTGCAATAAGACAGATTCAGATGGAACAAGACTTTAAATGCTTTACAATGTGTGTAAAAATGTACATAGGCTTGGAAGAGAGAGGAAAAGGAACATAGACAGTTATATAAAGAAATAGAAAGTTTAAAAAAATAAAGTCTTTAAAGAGAAAGTAAAAGTAATATAAAAAATAAGCCATGTAAAGATGGATATCACACAGAGAGTTTGGATTATATTGTCTTTGGGATTTTTAACTGCAGAAAAACATTTGATCGTAAAAGATGTTGAGTTAAACCAATATGTATATATTAAAGATATCTTGACTTTAAAATTTGGATATAAGGATGTGTTACTTTGGAAAGGAGACTGCTTTTGTCTCTACAGAAAGCCAGAGGCTATGGATTTGTTCCAGATTAAGATACATCAGGTTTGACCAGTCAAGACCACCTGAAAGGTCTCCGATGACACCATGGCCCAGATGATCCAACATCCAGAATCGTTTCAAGGCAACTGGCTCAGACAATACGGTCTCACGGACTACTCCATGATCCTAAAATTTTCTTTGCATCCCCATAAGATACAGCGCCCCCCTCCAGCAGGAAGTAGTTAAGAGAAGCTACGCCCAAATTCCCAAATATACCAAGCTGGCTTTGGAGATGTGTAAAAGTTAAAACCTTCCTTTTTAAAAAAAAAAAGAAAAGGGGAGGTGCTGTGGGATGTTCTGTATGTCCTGTGGGAGCCCTTCTTGGGTTCTTTGTGGCGTTACCCAGCAGGTCCGTATAGAGGATGATTAGGACCATGGGCCTGAGTGCAGGTGTTTGAGATGGTCTGTACTTGGCTGTGCTGGGGGATGGTCTGTATGTCAAGTTGCTCTGATTGGTTAATAAATAAAACCTGATCGGCCGTGGCTAGGCAGGAAAGATAGGCGGGACTAACAGAGAGGAGAAATAAAAGGACAGAAAGGCAGAAGGAGACGCTGCAGCCGCCGCCATGACCAGCAGCATGTGAAGACGCCAGTAAGCCACCAGCCACATGGCAAGGTATAGATGTATGGAAATGGATCAATTTAAGATAAAAGCACAGTTAGCAAGATAAGGACAGTTAGCAGGAAGCCTGCCACGGCCATGCAGTTTGTAAGCAAAAAAAAAAAAAAAAAAAAAAGATTGAAAAGTATTTAACTCAAGGCAAAAAACAAAAAAAACAAACAAACAAACCAAACTAAAACAAGGGAGCCCTGAAGCGGTGTATCTGATAAAATCATACACCTGGCCGGTCAGCCTTACACCATTGTCCATATTTCCTTTTTGAAAACTAAAAAAAAAAAAAAAATTGTTTTATGTGTGTGAGTGCTTTGCCTGTATGTATGTTTATGTGCCACATGTGTGCTGTACCAGAAGTATAAGTGTTGCAGCTCAGATGGAAAGGGATTCTGGCAGTCGGGAGCCAAGGAACACCACAAAGTCACTGTAAGCATAGCAGCTTACAGCTCTGCTCCAGGGACAGGTCTCCCCAGTGCAAGCGTAAGAACCCTGCTCAGGCTGGGGAGAGTTTCCCAAGCAAAGGTGTTACAGCTCTGCTGTACTCCGCTCTGAAGAAGTGTTACAACTCTGCTCCACTCCCAGTGAAAGTATTACAGCTCTGCTCTGCTCCCGTCCCAGCAAAAATGTCACACTGCACAACCAACCTCACTCAAGAGATTTATTGGGAAGGCAGGATCTGGCAGGATGGCTGCCTCTAGGGTTAGAAGCAGCAGCAAACTGAACAGGGTACAGAGCTTATATAGGGTTTCTTGGTGGGAGGGGCAGGGCTTTCCAGGGTGGTTTGGGATTGGTGGGTTTTTGCAGCCTGATTCTGGGGCAAGCTCAGGGATTGGTGGGATTTCAAACCCCTGTCCTGGCATCAAGTCAGGGTCAGGATGTTTTTCCTTGGCCCTGGTCTGGGGTCTAGTTAGGCAGAGGGTGCTGTTTCCTTGGCCCTCTCACCCCACAAGAAGAGGGTGATTGGTCCCCTGGAACTAGTGTTACAGAGGTTTCTGAGCCGTCATGTGGGTGCTGGGAATCAAATTCTAGTACTCTGAAAGAGCAGCCAGTAAGTTATGATTCCATCTCTGTTGTCCATGTTTTCCAACATAAAAAGTAATAACGCGTATGTCTGTCGTGTCGAGAATATCATCACTTCAACTCCCGTTTGCTTTGTGATCAGCTATGAAAATTGTGAAGAATATAGACTTCTGGATGTTTTTATTGTTGGGAATAATTAATATACCACAAAATTTTCAATTTGAAATGGTATAATTCAGAGACTTTTAATTTGTTTAGGTTGTCCTACAGCCATCTTTATCTAGTTCTAGCACATTTTCATCATTCCAAAAAGAAATCCCAACTTCCCAGCATGATTGGGAAGATGACACTTGGTCCCAACAAGCAAAGAAACGGGACAAACTGAGAGCTTAAGAACTTTTCTTAATTTCAGAGAACTCTCCACATGCTGTAGGAGAGATAACAGAGACTCAGCGGCGCTGGGGAATCTAGGTGGAAAGTACCAGAGAGAGAGTAAAACCCCGGGTAGGGGCTGAAAGCAAACCTGCCAGGCACAGTGGGACCCCACTGTTTGGAGTTTTAACTTGCAGAAGCTGGACCACATTCTCACAGTGACTGACAGGAAAATCCCTTTATGGCAGGGGCCAGGAAAAGGAGGCAGCTATAAAAAGAATGCCAGAAGAACCTGTTCTTAAAAGAAAAGAGAGAAGAAAAGAACACTGTTATCCGTAATGATAACCTCCTAAATTCCACGTGCCTGTTGAAACTAATCTTCCTGTGTATGGATTCATTGTATTTCACTCATCCATTTATCTATTGCTGGACAACTAGGTTGCTTCCACTTGGAGGGGCAATTTGAACATCCTTGTATTTTTTTTTTTTTAATGTGAGTGTATGTTCTCCATCCTCTTGTATGTGCACCCAAGAGTGGAACTGCCAGGTCATCAGCTAACTCCGGAATTTAACTTTGCAAGAACTAGCCAGATGGTTTCCCAGGGCAGCTCCATATTCCATATGCCTGCTAGCAGTGAACGGAGGTTCCAGCTTCTCATTTGTTTGACCTGGGGTGATACTCATTCTCCAGATGTGAAGGGACTCCTCATTGTACTTTGATGGACATTTCCCTGGTGACTGTGTCATTTATAGCATCATGGGAACTTTATATCCTCTTGGAGAAGTGTCTCTTCAAACCCCTTTCCCCATTTTAAAACCAAGTGATTTCTCTTTTTAATTTTTTAGATGAAGACATTTCTTAGGTAGTCCAGCTACCAGTTTCCTGTTCGAGATATTCTTTGCAAATATCTCTCTCATTCTGTGGGTGGTCTTTTGTAATTTATTTCAGAAATATGCTTCTAGAAGGAAAGGACATGAGAGGAATTTTAATTAGGCAAAATTAACTTCATTTTTATAATGATATCTAAAGAGGAGGGAAAGGCTGAGAAGGCAGCAGAAGAGAATATTTGATCAACTCCGATGTTCCTCAAGCTTTACATGTGTATTACTTTCCCTGATCCTCAAAAAAAAAATCTGCAAAGTCACTTTAAAAAAAAAATATTTATTTCAGCCTTGTAGGTGGAGGCTTCGACAAATTCACCAGGAATGCAAATTCACTGAGTTCATAAAGTGCAAAACAAGGATCGGGATCCTGCATCTGCCTGTGAGGCTTGCCAGTTCTAATCTGCCAAATTTCCTCCCTCGTTTTCTAACCACTCCTCAACTTGCTCAGAATAAAATTATCCCAATGATTACTCGTTGTCTTTAATGGACAAGTTCTGTGCTCTGCTTCCCTTGCCCCAGAAGAGTCACCGTGTCATGATTCATATGTAGTTGCTGGGTTGGCATTCAGCATCCCCTAGAGATCATGTAATACAGCCACACACTTGTGTTCCTAGTAGACATTTTATTTGCATCTTCCAATCCTACAAGATGCAAAAGAGAAGCATTTGTTGATGAAAATTGTCTCTTGGGAACATTGTGATAAATATGTATCTGGATCAAGGATTCTTGCAGATGCAGACGCTTTGCAGTGCCGTGCTATCTCATGACATTCAAAGATGAGATAAAATTCAAGTTTAGGTCTGTGCAACTATAAAGGCCAATACTTCTTCTACCATGCCTGAATACAATCAAGAAATTGAGTAACATCCTGTAGTTTGATAACTTTTGTCTGTTTTTCATGCAATCAAAGCTACTAGTAGGTGATCAAGCAATATATTTTATTCCTAAATGACAAAAAAAAAAAGAGAGAAGAAGAAGAAGAGAGGAAGGGGGAGGGATGAGAAGAGAGAGTGGGGAAGGAGAGATAAAGGAAGAATGGTAAGGAAGAAAGCATGCCTTTTAAAAAACTGAGTGTTGTTGTTTTCTATGACATCATCTTTGGTCTTTCTACCATCACTCTTTTCTTATTTTTTCATCTTGACTCTTAGTATTTTATGAATTTAAAAAATATTAACAAAACCAGGGCTGGGGAGACCCAGTCAGGAACGTGGTTTGCCAGGTAATCAATCCCAGAGCCTGTGTCAAAAAAAAAACAAAAACAAAAACACTGAGCATGGCATTGTGTGCTTGTAATTCCAGCCTGTAAGGAGGGTAGGGAGTCAGGGACAGGGGATCCCTGGGGCTCCCTGGCCAGCCAACCTAACATAATCAATTGGTAATCTCAAGGGCAGAGAAAGATCCTGTCTCAGAAACAAAGGTGGAGAGCTCCTGAGGCCTGACACCCAAGGTTGACCTCTGGCCTTCACATGCATGTACCCCACATGTGAGTGCACACACACACACACACACACACACACACACACACACACCTCAGAATTAAGTAAACACTAGAAACAAGTAGTCTCTTCTAGTCTGTAAGTTTTCTTTTCTTTTGTTTAGAATCTTAATCTCTTTAGAAGACAACTTTTGGAGCCTGCTCTATTTAATCTATATGTGTAACTCCCCCAGTTATATCCAATAAAATTTAGTTCTAGATTGGAATAGTGCTTCATATGCATGGTAGCTATTTATAATTTATTTCTGCCTCTACTCTTAGGAGTTAACCAAGGAAGAGCTTATGTGAATGCATAGATTCCAGTCCAGAGGTACCAGTCTCAAAGCCCGTGGTCACTTTTCTGAACGTAGCACATACTGCTCAATGTGGGGATTAAGTGTGAGCCCTAATCAAGTCATTGACTGGACTAATAGGTGGTAGAAGAACCCACAACTATGACTCAAGCAGGAGTTTAAAGTCACCTCCCATTGAAGTTAAACACAATCACCATCATTTATTGTAAAAAATTTGACACTTTTTTTGTATGTGTATGTACATGTACACCTATGCACACAAGTATGCCACAGTGTGAATGCAGAGGTCAGAGCACAAATTTCAGAAATCAGTTTTTTCTGCCCACAATGTGGGGTCTGGAAATCCATTTTTAGGTTAATCAGTTTTGGTGGCAAGTGCGCTCACCTATTAAGACATCCCACCTGGCCCCTAGCATTGTCTGTTATAAACAGAGTGTTTTGATAGTTAACCTCTAAAATTATGTGGATATGTTTTACAGAATTAATTATTGTCTCAGCACCAAAACATATTTGGGTTGTGTAGATGCACGAGGCCGTATGTGACAATGGAATCTTTGCTCTCAAGGAACACCTGGGGCAGGAAAAAATGGACAGGAGATGTTGACTTTGTCAGCAGGTCTAGGCCTCAACTCCTTCATCTGCAAAATGAGGAAATTATATACCAAGTGATGTCTAAGATTGATATCATCTTCACAATGCCAGGAATGAGCTACCAAAACAGGGAGACCTAGCCAGACTTGTTTGCAGGCGAATGTTCTACCTCTAAGTCCTGAAAATGAGGAGAGACCCAGTGGAGAAAAGTAAGAAACCTAGGCTGTCTGCAAGGGTGGGGGCGGGGACCGAAGTGCTATGTGACAAAGGGAAGCTGGCTTGGCTGGAGGAGCTTTGGCTAGGGACAGAGGGAGGGAGGGGTGGCCCTGTGGAGCAGCTGCCCTGGAAAACACACTCAGCTTTGGAAATGTACAATGAGTCTTAAAGACATAGAACATCTTGCAGTTTGAAAACAGAATGAGACACTCAGAAATGTATATTGATGTTGTTGAAGAGGAGAATAAAAACTGACCAAAGTAACAGAGCGGATATGCAAGGTAAAATTCCGACTTGACAAGGACTATATAAAGATAGGCTCACAGAGGCCAGGAGACTGTGACGAAGTTGAAGGAAACAAAAGGATAAAAAAAAAAAAAAGGAAAAACAAGAGAAAAAAACTAGTAAGTATTGAAAGCAAAAGCATAACCTGTCTTCCCTTTACAAGATTTTGAAATTAAGAAATACTAAATTAGATACTATTCATTTGTATGAAAACAAGCAAAAATAACAGCAGTGTTTTACCAACAACCTCATTCAGATTGGGGAAAGAGGCTGTGAACCAAGAAACCCTCAGTTCGTCAAGGAAATAGCAATCAAGCTCCTCCACAGAGGAGTATTAGTAGCCACCAGGAGAGCTGTTAGCACAACACAAGATGGAAAGCCACAGCTCAAAGAAATTACATAACAGCCCCAGCTTCCTGCTAGCCATTTGTGAGGCGGAAGAGAAACTCCACCTCTCAGCTGGATAACTCCAAACACATTTCTTTAGTTTCTGAAATACTGCAATATTCATCAGTAACTGATAGAAAATGCACAGATGGCTACCAGCTTGATCACATCTGAACAGTGATCCGATGTACTGAAAATTGATCTAAAGGTATTGTTCTTGGCTTGTATGCTATGCAAGACATAAACACAACATAATTTTGTGAGTGAAAATCCACATTCCTTCTTCCAGAGTGTTTTGCTTCTCATTGAGATGTTTCTATTTTTAGTGATAATTCTTTCATTTACTCCTTGAGAATTTCATATATGTATACAATGTATTATCATCATATCCACCCCTATTTCTTTATAGGAAAATATATATGGATATAATTAATGTATTGAAATTTGAAAAATCTTTTTCTAAAAGAAAACATAATCTCAGGTAAACAGTCATGACATGAAATATTTCAACTTTTACTGGTCTTCAAATGTCAGTCCAGTGAGAGAAAAACAAAAGAAAAACAACAACAAATCTAAAAACTTCAGGGGAAAAATGAAATTAGAAAACATATTACAAGCTAGCATACAACTCAGAGTCTTACTGAAATATTTTTTCTTTTGAGCAAATCATAGACTTGGTAAAAAAAAAAAAATCAAGTGTTAACAAGTTTCCATTTTTAGCTTTTATACCTTTGAAGACATTCCTGTTCCTTCCCATGAGATAGTTTGAACCTAATATTCCAGATAGCTCTGCTCGGCTTTCTAGCAGTTTAACAGCATTCTTTTTTTTTTCTTTATAATTAAATTTTTTAAATTCATTTTTTATACACCAACCACAGATCACCTTCTCTTTACTCTTCCCTCCTCCCCAGCCTTCTCCCCCAACCCACCCCCCATTTCCTCCTCCAAAAAGGTAAGGCCTCCCATGGGGAGTCAGCAGAGCCTGGTACATTCAGTTGAGGCAGGTCCAAGCCCTCTCCCTGCATGAAGGCTGTGAAAGGTATCCATAGGTAATGGGATCCAAAAAGCCAGCTCATGCACCAGTGAGAGATCCTGATCTTATTGCCAGGGGGCCCTTAAGCAGATTAAGCTACATAAACTGTCTCACTATGCAGAGGGCCTAGTCCTGTCCCATGGAGGCTCTGCAGCTGTTGGTCTAAAGTTCATGAGTTCTTATTAGCTTGGTTTGGTTGTCTCTGTAGGTTTCCCTAATCATGATCGTGATGCCTCTTGCTCATAGAATCCCTCTTCCCTCTCTTTGACTGAATGAACTCCTGGAGCTTGGTCTGGTGCTTGGCTATGGTTATCTGTATCTGCTTCCATCAGTTACTGGATGAAGGCTTCCCAGTTTATCCATGGAGATCTCATCTATTTCCCCTTCCCAGAGCAATCCATGCATCCCTCTTAGGTGCCTCTTTGTTAGTTAGTTTCTCTGGAGCTGTGAGCTGTAGTCTGGTTATCCTTTGCTTTACATCTAGTACCCACTTATGAGTGAGTACATACCATGTTTGTCCTTCTGAGTCTAGGTTACCTCACTCCGGATGATATTTTCTAGTTTCATCCATTTGCCTGCAAATTTCAAGATGTCATTGTTATTTTACTGCTGAGTAGTACTCCATTGTGTATATGTGCACATTTTCTTTATCCATTCTTTGGTTGAGGGGCATCTAGGTTGTTTCTCAGTTCTGGCTATTATGAATAATGATACTATGAGCATAGTTGAGCATGTGTCCTTGTGGTATGATTGAGTATCCCTTGAGTATATGTCCAAGAGTGGTATCATTGGGTCTTAAGGTAGGTTGATTCCCAATTTTTTGAGAAGTCACCATACTGATTTCCAGAGTGGCTGTACAAGTTTGCACTCCCACCAACAGTGGAGGAGTGTTTTCCTTGTTCCACATCCTCTCCAGCATAAGCTGTCATCAGTGTTTTTGATCTTAGCCATTCTGACAGGTATAAGATGGTATCTCAGAGTTGTTTTGATTTGCATTTTCCTGATGACTAAAGATGTTGAGCAATTACTTAAGTATCCTTCAGCCATTTGAGATTCTTCTGTTGAGAATTCTCTGTTTAGCTTGTAGCCCATTTTTTAACTGGATTATTTGGTATTTTGCTGTCTAGTTTCTTGAGTTCTTAATATATTTTGGAGATCAGCCCTCTGTCAAATGTGGGGTTGGTGAAGATCTTTTCCCATTCTGTAGGCTGTCATTTTGCCTTATTACCATGCCCTTTGCCTTACAGAAGCTTCTCTGTTTTAGGAGGTCCATTTATTAATTGTTTCTCTCAGTGTCTGTGCTACTGGTGTTATATTTAGAAAGTGGTCTCCTGTGTCAATACGTTCAAGACTACTTCCTACCTTCTCTTCTATTAGGTTCAGCATAACTGGATTTATGTTAAAGTCTTTGATCCACTTGGACTTGAGTTTTGTTGCATGGTGATGGATATGGATCTATTTTCAGTCTTGTACATGCTGACATCTAGTTATTGCCAGCACCATTTGTTGAAGATGCTTTCTCTTTTCCATTATACAGTTTTGACTTCTTTGTCAAAAATCAGGTGTTCATAGGTATGTGGATTAATGTCAGGGTCTTCAAATCGATTATGTTAGTCCACATATCAATTGTTATGCCAATACCAAGTTGCTTTTATTACTATAGCACTATAGTAAGGCTTGAGGTCAGGGATGGTGATGCCTCCAGAAGTTGCTTTATTGTACAGGACTGTTTTAGCTATCCTGGGTTTTTTGTTTTTCCATATGAAGTTGGGTATTGTTCTTTCCAGGCCTGTGAATAATTGTGTTGGGATTTTGATGGCAATTGCATTGAATCTGTAGATTGCTTTTGGTAAGATTGCCATTTTTACTATGTTAAGTCTACCTATCCATGAGCATGGGAGATATTTCCATTTTCTGATATCTTCTTCAACTTCTTTCTTCAGAGACTTAAAGTTCTTGTCATAAAAGTCTTTCACTTGCTTAGTTAGAGTTACTCCCAAGATATTTTGTATTTATTATGGCTATTATAAAGGGTGATGTTTCTCTGATTTCTTTCTCAGCCCATTTGTCATTTGTGTATAGGAGGACCACTGATTTTTTTTTTTTTAGTTAATCATGTATCCTGCCATATTACTAAAGGTGTTTATCAGTTGTAGGAGTTCCCTGGTAGAATTTTTCAAGTCACTTATGTATACTATCACATTGTCTGCAAATAGCAAAAGTTTGACACCTTCCTTTCCAATTTGTATTCCTTCGATCTCCCTTTGTTATTTTATTGCTCTAGTTAGAACTTCAAGTACTATATTGAATAGATATGGGGAGAGTGGACAGCCTTGTCTTGTTCCTGATTTTAGTGGAATCACTTTGAGTTTCTCTCCATTTAATTTGATGTTGGCTGTTGACTTACTTAACAGCATTCTTGGCTGGAGCTTAGGTGGGGGAGAAATTGAGAACAGGTGTCCAGTCTTTATGAAGCAGAACATGAACACCCCACCATCAGTTTATCAGAATAGCTGAAGACTGTGTTTTTGAGTCTCATCAAACTGACATTTAATGAACAGCGCAGCCGTTGCTACATCCTGTTGGTGATGCAGGCAGTTACAGACTGCTGCTGCTGTGGAGGATGGAACATGCAGAAATACATCATTTTGCAGGCAGGACAGGTGCATGTGTCCATCAGTGTAGGTTCATGGTGTTCTGGGAGGTACTTAGGACCAACAGAATATTCTTGAAGACTGTCATAAGAACATCTAGATGAAGACTTAAAAGTAAGTTAAAGTTCCTAGGAAGAATTGGAGAGAATTCTGATTTAGTCAGGTATATGACGTACTTCAAAACTAGTACAGAATTTGCTGTTGTTCTGTTTCTTTGTCTATATAATATACAATGGATGTATTCAAAATAAAATTATTCATTCATCCATTCAGCTGGTGATGAAGCCCAGGGCTTTTGTGCATATTAGACAAGGACTTTATCACTGAGCTCAACCCTCAATCTCAAAAGTTATTTTTAAATACTTAATAAGAATGAGAAATATTTTAACTGATAAAGGAGCTAACATTAATAAAATATAACTGTAAACAGAATGTTGGATGACATTCATCATTCCATAAAAAACATTAGCATATCCAAAATCCTACTTCTTTTCAGTTTCGAGGTTACAAGTCTAATTATGCATGGAATAGTTCTTCTTGAAAATGGCTGTTGGCTCATGAGCATCACTTTGGACATACTTGGAAGAGCAAGCTTGTTAGCTACACTTAGATTGACTTAGAGAAGGTGTCCAGTGTGGAAGTTTTCTATGTACATCAGGAACATTTAAGTGACTTTGTAGGTGATATCCCAACACTTTGGTTTGCCTGGAGAACAAAATCCTTTCTACACAGACAGTTGGCTTGGGGACAGAGCTGGCTTACTGGGAGGAAAAGGCTTTCTCAGGACTGTGTGGAAGTGCTAGTGGCAATGTAGTCGCTGCTAGTGGCATTGTAGCCAGCTTGTATCTGTCCCGTCTGATTTGGGTTTTCTGGACATGCTGTTGCTTGCCAAACAACACCAAGTAAACCAGGAAACCACCAAATGGCAAAGACTCTCAGTGATTCCTTTTGGGAGATCTCTGATGAGTTGCTCTCAGTACTGGAGGAAGAGCCCTCCCACATGTCCTCTGTCATTTATGCCATCTGACCAATGGTCACAAGGAAAATGAGTTGCCTGGGGAGAGTAAGAAAGGTCATTTCCAGTCTTCCTGCTTATGTGATTTAATCGCTTCAAATTTGCCCTTGTGTCTTATGTTAACTAAATTCATCAGTCCTTTCCCTAACCTCTTCTTAACATGATAGCAAATTTAAAAATATGGCACTGGATATATAGGTTAGTGATTAAGAGTCTGTGCTGCCAACAATTAATAAATGGGACCTCTCGAAACTGAGAAGCTTTTGCAGGGCAAAAGACACAGTCAATAAGACAAAAAGACAGCCAACAGATTGGGAAAAGATCTTCACCAACCCCACATCTGACAGAGGATTGATCTCCACAGTATATAAAGAACTCAAGAAACTAGACATCAAAATACTGAACAGTCCAATTAAAAAATGGGCTAAAGAGCTAAACAGAGAATTCACAAAACAAGAACTACAAATGGCTGAAAGACATTTAAAGAAATGCTCAACATCCTTAATCATCAGAGAAATGCAAATCAAAACGACTCTGAGATACCACCTTACACCTGTTAGAATGGCTACGATCAAAAACACCAATGACAACCAATGTTGGAGAGGATGTGGAGCAAAGGGAACACTCCTCCACTGTTGGTGGGAATGTAAACTTGTACAACCACTGTGGAAATCAGTATGGTGGTTTCTCAGAAAATTAGGAATCGAACTACCTCAAGACCCAGCTATCCCACTCTTGGGCATATACCCAAGAAATGCTGATTCATACTATAAAGATACATGTTCAGCTATGTTCATAGCAGCACTATTTGTAATAGCCAGAACCTGGAAACAACCTAGATGCCCATCAACGGAAGAATGGATGAAAAAAATGTGGTACATATACACAATGGAGTACTACTCAGCAGAGAAAAACAATGAAAGCATGAAATTTGCAGGCAAATGGATGGAACTAGAAAAAATCATCCTGAGTGAGGTAACCCAAACCCAGAAAGACAGTCATAGTATGTACTCACTCATTGGTGGATTCTAGATATAAAATAAAGAACAATCAGACCACAACCCATAGAACCATAGAGGCTATATATATAGCATGGAGGTCCCTAGGACGACTGTGGCATATAATAAATTTCAGTTTTACTCAATTATTAAAAAAAAAATAGCCAAATGAATGGAAACACATGAACTATGAACCAAAGGCTGAGGGGCCCCCAGCTGGATCAGGCCCTCTGAATAGGTGAGACAGTTGATTGGCTTGATCAGTTTGGGAGGCAACTAGGCAGTGGGACCAAGTCCTGTGCTCATTGCATGAGTTGGCTGTTTGAAACCTGGAACTTATGCAGGGACACTTGGCTCAGTCTGGGAGGAAGGGACTGGACCTCCCTGGACTGAGTCTACCAAGTTGATCACAGTCCTCGGGGGAGGACTTGTCCTGGAGGAGGTGGGAATGGAGGGTGGGCTGGAGGTAAGGGGAAGGGGTGGGAGGGGGGAGAATAGGGAACCCATGGCTGATATGTAGAACTGAATGGTATTGTAAAATTATATATATATATATATATATATATATATATATATATATATATATATATATATATATATATATATTAAAAAAAAAAAGAGTCTGTGCTGCTCTTCCAGAGGACCTGAGCTTCATTCCCAGCACCCATGTCTGCCACCTGTAACTCTGTCTCCAGGCAGATCCAATGTCTCCTGCTTCCTGGGGCACCTGCACTCACATGCATATCACACACAGACACAGACACTCACACACACACACACACACACACACACACACAAATAACAAAACAAAAATAATTAATATAATAACATTGTATTTAATTTTAGATTGAAGTGTCTTATATTTAAATAATGTTTTGTATTTCATAAACATCGCTATATAACCAGTTTTATTTAGATATTTCCTATAAATCTTCCCACTAAAAATTTATTACTTTTCAATTTATAGTTAGTAAGCCAAGATTAAAGATGGAAGAGAAATGAGATTTAATATTTAACAAGTCTTTGAAATCCATTAAAGTTGATGTGATCCATCCCATTTTGTGGTTGAGCATATTGAAAATTTAAGTAGTATATACAAAGTTATAAGTGAATTGATGCTAGGTCTAGAAATTAAAACTATCTTCTTGGCTCTGGGCCATACATGAATGATGAATAGAACCACACATAGAGCTGCATATAAATATCCATGTCTGACCCATATTCTAACTTGGGACTAAACAACTTGATGTGAATTTTGAAAGATTCCAAAACCTATTCTGATGTGAACCCGTGATTAAGACCCACTGCACTGCTATCTCCCAGTTTGATTCTTTGGGAGAAAGGGGCAAGGGCTCCAGGCAAGATGTGGTGCTTTGAGTAAGAATGACCCCCGCACTCCAGGCTCATATGTCTGAATTCTTAGTCATCAGAGAGTGGCACTACTTGAGAAGGATTAGGAGGCATGGCCTTCTTAGAGTAAGTGTGGCTTTGTTTGAGGAAGTGTGCCCACTTAAGGTGAGCTTGGAGGTTTCAAAAGCGCAACTCAAACCCAGTGCCTCTCTCTTTCTGCTGCCTGTGGATCAGGATGTAGAATTCTCAGCAACTTCTCCAGCACCATGTCTGTGTGCCACCATGCTCCTCACCATGATGATAATGGATGAAAGCTCTGTAAGTGAGCCCCAGTAAAATGCTTTCTCTATAAGGATTGCCTTGGTTATGGTGTTTCTTCAGAGCAATAGAATCTTGACTAAGATGCCAGGCTATGAATGACCTTGAATTAAGATTCCCCTGCCTTTTCCTTCCCAGTACTAGGATTGTAGGCATGCTCAACCCCATTCTATTTATGCAGTGCTGGGCATCAAATCCAGGCTTCGTGCATGCTAGGTGCTGTGGTTTGAATTTGAAATAAGCCCCCCCTAAATTCCTACATTTGAAAATATTGTCCCCAGTTGGTGGAGTTAATGTAGAAGGCTGTAACATCATGCCAGA
Source organism: Peromyscus maniculatus bairdii (assembly GCF_049852395.1). Classification (NCBI taxonomy): domain Eukaryota; kingdom Metazoa; phylum Chordata; class Mammalia; order Rodentia; family Cricetidae; genus Peromyscus; species Peromyscus maniculatus. Next base: position 8,101,173 of record NC_134868.1, on the reverse strand, counting down.
GGAAGTGGGTCACTGAGGTGGGAGGTTCTATTTCTCCTAGATCTCATTTCTCTCCGCTCTCCACTTCTTGGTCACAGAAGCAATAGCATGCCTTCCCTGTTACAGTGGCTTATATCCCTGCTTAAGCTGTAATCTGAAGTCCGCCCTTCTTCTTGTCGGATGTTTGGTAGCAACAATGAGGAAGTAACTGATCTGCTAGACAAGTACTCTACCAACTGAGCTGCACCCCCACTCCTCACCATTCCATTATTTACTATAAATGGCCTTCTCAGACGAGATTATCAATACTTGCTTATCGGGTTTTAAAAGAACAACACAGCTTATCTACATTTTGAAAGTCTATGTAGAATCTGATCACTAACTTGATCATTAACAATCATGAAACTCGATGAAAACAGGTCTAGCTTTTAGTGCCCTGTAATACTTTCAGTATGCTTTATATTATAATCACTTAAAACAACGTAAGCAATCTAGAGCACCAAGACCTAAGATAATACTGGTTCAGAAACAGGAAAAACAAACATACAAGACCAATACAGAGGCAGAGCCCAGAAGCAGACCTATGTTTCCAATGAGTATATCTGAATATATGAAATTAATATTTAAAATAGCATATTTCTGCTATTTTATTATTGTTGCTGTCATTATTACTACTGACATACTATGGAAAATGAGTTGAGATGATCTTTTTTTTTTTTTTTTCTGAACAAATGAGTTAATTGTATTTATTTACAGAGCATGGAAGAGCAGTTACATATAGGAACATGGTCAATCCCAAAGCCACCCTGCTGTAAAGTCTCACTCCAGCAAGGATAACAAAATATGTTCGCTATATATATAGATAGAGTCTATAAAGGTAGTTAATATGTTCAATAGAGTTTACAGAGATGATCTTCTAAATGTAAATGCCTATATAAAAACATGGTGCCTAGATTTAAGATAGAGAAAGAAAGATAAAAAGATATAAACTATATCTTTAAATTATAAAGGCTGAAGCCTCTATGTAGCCTGAAGGTGGGCTGTAAATTTAAATATAAAAGGCAAATATATAACAATTTCTGTAGATACCGCTGGAAACAGTATTCAGGAACTTGGAGTTTGGAAGGGATTTCTTTATTATATGCTAAGTAATATTTCCCAGTTTAAAAAAATGCTTCCCTGTTATGATGGTTAGTCACTATGGAAACAAACCTCTGGACACATCTGAAAGAGAGTTTCTCGATTAGATCAACTAGGTGGAGAAACACACCCTACAGAAGACAGAACCGTCCCACGGCTGGAGTGTGGGGCTGAGTGACAAGGAGCTGAGTGACGTGTATTACTCTCTACCTCCTGACCGAAGATGGGAGAGGAAATGCCTCAAGGCTCTGTTGCCATGACTCCCCACCCTTGAACTGTGAGCCCAAACAAATCCTCCCTCTCTGTGTTGCTTTTGACAGGTGTTTTGTCACAGTAACAAGAAATGACAAGTGCACACATTTAAGACACAAAATGGATACAGTTGTACACATTGGAATAACTGGAATAAGGGCTCCTCTATCCAAAGACGCCAGTTTGCAGTAAACATGCAAGTCATAGAAACGAGGAGAGAGTGTGAAAACTCAATGACAATGCACTAGTAAACAGATGTTTCAAACAAATACTGATGCAAAATTGGAAGGGACTCTAGTGGCAAAGACAAAATATTTGAGCTGAAACTTTGTAAAAAAAAAAAATCAACTCAAAATCTCAAATTGTTTTTATACATGCAAGACAAACCACAACCATAGTAAAAACCATTACAGATCTGTAAGACTGGGCACACTGTAAGTTGAACACACAGCTAGGAGTGTAAATTGCCTTACCCATTTTAGAAAGCAGTTTGGAACGAGCTGGTAAAGCTGTAGACAGGCACATGTTGTCATCCCATAGTTTAAACCTCAGGAATAGAACTCACTGAGTGCTGGTAGGGACTAGAATGCATTATGCATAAACGAATGTCTGTGGCCTTGTTAATCCTAACTACCCCAAACTAGAAACAATGCAAATGTCCAGAGATAGTAAAAGAGGTAATTCCTGACATACTCATACACTGAAACATTCAATAGCCATATAACAAAACAAACCCTGGCTCTACTCTCAAAGTTTCCATAGATGCTGTTAAGCAAAGGAAGTCAACACATATGGCAATATTCTGTAGGATTCCACTCATGAATTTCATACACACACACACACACACACACACACACACACACACACACACACAACTGGGGATATGGACATATTTAGGAGACTATGTAGAAAATTATGATTGTGAAATCAAGACTTTGCCTGAAACCAGAAGGAAAGGCATTGAGATCTGGATTGGAGGACAGTGGGAGTGAATCTGTGCAAGGTGTGGCAATGTCACTGTGTTCCTCTACAGTTATTCGCTATAATTCTCACTGGCTGTTGTACACTTTTCTGTGTGCAGCTCACGATATTAAAAACCTTAGACAAGCAAACAATCTCCCATGAAATTTATATTACTACTAAATTAAAGCATAATAAATTTGAGGTTAGTAACTGAAAAGGATGACATATGTCTTGTTTCCTGATGAGTGTATGTGTGTGTATACATATACATATGCATGTGTGTGCATGCATGCATATGTGTAAGTGTGCATGCATGTGTACTTACATGCACATGTGTGCATGGATATGTACATATATATGTGTGCATGTCTATGTGAGTGTATATGTGGGTGTGTTAGGACCCTTGTTTTTTAGCTTGTCATGGTAGGGAGTGGTTAACAAAATGGAACATTCCGTACAATAACATCTAGAAATTGGAGGACGGCAAGAGAGCTGTTGGAATAACAACAGAGACCACGCACACAAGGCATGGTAGGCAGGGTTTTAATTAACCGGCAGGTTTGTTTTAGTGTGAACTACCTCCTACCACTTCCGGTGCTGGGGCCTGATTTATTTCTGTAGATGGCATGTCTCCCTTTTCAGGCCTTTGCTGCCTTTCGTATTCAGAAAAGGGTCGTCATTTACCTTGTCCTGGTTCCCACAATTCTTTTCACAAGAAGAATCAAATAAAGGGATAAACCAATGGATGTACTAAAAGATAAAAAAAAAATTAAATTGTGGGGAGCATGGCAACAGATTTGCTCATAAAGTCTGGAGCACGTCATGTCAGAACTAAAGCATATTTACACAACAAATGAGAACCTGATGAATGAGCACACAGAAAATAGAGCTGTCATAACCATGTAAGGGGAAACCAGCCTCTCATTTCATCTGACAAAACATCCTTCACCCTTCACCATCCAGGAAGGAGAAAACCACTAAATAACAAACAGGGGTTCTTCCCAATACTGCCTCTTGTCTCCTTTCTACCAGGAGATTTAAGTGCAGTATTCTGATCCATGGGTCAGGGGTCACCAAACACAACAGAAGGAAAAAGGCCTGGGACCCCTTCAGCTCTCTGTAGCAATAGCCCACGTTCACTTACACATTGATACAAATGCCCTATGCATACTCTTTACTCTTCACACATCTTTTATAGAAAAGCCATCAGGTTTTCTTTCCATCAGGGAAGAAATGGATATTTTTAAAAGCCCACTGCTTGGGCCAGGTGTAGTGATGAATGCCTTAAATCCCAGCACTTGACAGGCAGAGGCAGGCGGATCTCTGTGAGTTTGAGGCCAGCCTGGGCTACCTAGTGAGTTCCCAGGACAGCCAGAGCTCCCAGGACAGCCAGAGCTACATAGTGTGACCTTGTCATGAAAGAAAAATAAATAAACATTGAATAAAAAGAAAGAAGGTAAAGAAGGATGGAAGGGAGGGAGGGAAGGAGGTAGGAAGGGAGGGAAAGAGGAAGGGAGGCAGCAGGCAGGCAGGAAGGCCCATTATTTGCACAAGGTATTCTGGTGCCTATGGAAGAGTCAGCACCATTCAAACCCAAGAGCCCAAATCCACAGGGCACAGCAAAAACTGCTCCAATTTATGGGGTGATATGACCACCTAAGAGCCCTTAAAATGTCCTGGAACTTCTGGAAATGAGTTAAGTTCCCCGATTTGATGATAAGAACTAGAATAATTCTTAGATAGCACCCTCAAAATCCCGAAGAAATCACAGATTTTTAGAAGCACATAATCTATTCTTAGATATCTTACCATAGAGAGTCTGGTATAGGTTAAAAAAAGATCAAGAAATATTTCTGAAATACTGTATCAGTGCAAGAAATTTCAGCTCTACAGCCACTGAAAACATCAATACATTCTGTCTCTGCTGTCCAGGCTGTGCACCCATAACCTTCTGCTAGTATACTTTCACACTGCAGGATCCTCCCCCATCCATGGGTTTGCATCCCTCACTTTTCAGTTAACTGTATCTCCAAACTATGAAATAGTGGAATGGAACATGCCATAATAATTCGTAAATTTGATGTTGCATGGCACTTTGAATAGCATGATGCAATCTCTCCCACTGGAATGTGAAGCATCTACTTGTTCTTGTGTTCACATTGCACATGCTACCTGCCTCCTAGTCACTTAATGCCCAGCCACTTAGGTCACAAGACCAACTACCACTGTCTCACAGAGCCTGCCTGCAAGTTTTGTCAAGTATTACTTGATAATGGCCCCAGAGTGCGAGAATAGTAATGCAGAAAATCATGATGCCCTGACTGGCACCATCAAGTGCTTCTCCTAAGTGGAAAGGGAAAAGCTGTCCACTCACAGGAAACAAATGTAGGCTGAGGTCTCCGAGAAGAACTTTTCTGTCTAGGAAACTATAGAAGGAAACTAAATTCATGTTATTTGGCTGTCATATACCTCAAAGTACAAAAATATGACCAAGCGTGTTGAATGCTTAGTTAAATTGGAAGAAATGTGAATTTTCTGGATGCATGTATAAAGTACATATTATACAGGCAGGGTGGCACACACCTTTAATTTCAGTACTCTGGAGGCAGAGGCAAGAGGATCTTTATGAGTTCAAGGCCAGCCTGGTGCACTTATCTGTAGATGAATTTCTAAATAGTCTTATTAAATTAAAAAAAAAACCCACAGAGCCAGATATAAGGGTTAAAGTCTGAGAGAGATCAGAGGAATAGGAACAGCCACAAGCTAACCTCACCTCACTGATACCTCAGCTTCCAAATGTGAGCAACTTCCTGTCTACCCATGCCTTTATGCCTTGCTGTTCTGCCATCTGATTTGTTCTCTCTGTCCAGCTACATCACTTCCTTCTCCTGCCCAGCTCTGTCACTGCCTGTCTGTCTGTGCAGACCTCCAGACCTCCATGGTTAACTAGTGTTGGAATTTAAGACACATGCCACCACACCTGACTCTGTTTCCAGTGTGGCCTTGAACTCACGGAAATCCAGACAGATCCCTACCTGCTAAGTGATAGGATTAAAGGCATGTGCTAACATTGCATGACTTTTGTGTTTACTTATAATGGCTCAGGTTTTCCTCTGATCTCCAGGTAAGTTTTATTTATTAAAGCACAAATAAAATATCACAACATTCCAGCACAAATAAAATATCACCACACATATCGAGTTCCAAGACAGCCAGGACTAGAGAAATCCTGTTTCAAAAAAACAAAAAACAAAAACAAAACCCAACAAAAACAAAAATACATATTATGGATATATGGCTCAGTACTATTTGAGATGTGAGATTTTTAGCATCTATGAGGTATTTGTGACTTCTCCTAGGGAAACATGGGAAAGGGAGTATCCCTGAGGATGGAAGAGACATTTCATTGTAGTGTGCATAACTCAGGAGTTAGCTCTAGGACCTGGCCTCATGAACTTGAAGAATTAAATTCACAGACAGAAGATCACTTTTAAAGAGAAATTTTATTACTGTAGAAAGAAGAAAAAAAGAAAAAGTAAAGATCAATTATAGAAATCAGAACCCTGGGAAGCAAACAAAGCTCCAGAGGGGACTCCAAGGGAGGTAAATCTCAGTGAGGTTGTTGTCTTAGAATTTTATTGCTGTGAAGAGACAGCATAATCACAGCAACTCTTATAAAGGAAAACATTTAATTGGGATGGCTTACAGTTCAGAGGTTTAGTCCATTATCATCATGGTAGAAGTATGGCAGCATGCAGGTAGACATGATGCTGGAGAGGTAGCTGAGAGTCCTACATCTGGATCCACAGGCATAAGGCAAAGAGAGTGACACTGGGCCTGGCTTGAGCATCTGAAACCTCAAAGCCCACCCCCAGTGACACACTTCCTCCAACAAGGCCACACCTCCTAATGATGCCACTCCCTGTGAGTCTATGGAGACCATTTTCATTCAAACCATACATAAACCAATGAGTTTATTGGAGTTAGTTGCAGAAGTATGGGTGAAGGGTTACCTAAAGGAGCAAGAGTGACTCAAGGGCAGCTGCCTCACTCAAAAGTCTACCCCAGCGTGGGTGACATCCCATGATTCCATTTAACTGACCACTCAGTGGCTTGAGGAGCATTGTGATTCCTGTAAGTTTCAGGAGCTTCCTGAAACCTGTAAATTTTATCTATTTCCTGAGCCTTGTAAGTTTCATTTACTTCCTGAATCTTAAAGAGACTTCCTCCCAGGAAGGCATGCTTCAACTTAGAGTGCATAGATACACAGGGTACCTTGGAAGGTTACCTTCGGATAAAGGGGTATTACTATAAATTGCCATTTGTGTCTCTTCTCTCTGCCAGAAAATCCAATAAAGAGAATCCAGACTCTCATATCTCTAGAATGAGGCTAGAAATGTGGCAAACATAGTAAATATTTGTAGAATGTAGAATTAAACATACTTATGACTTTTTGTATCTGCTATGTGTTAGCTGCTGCAGGGCATATTTGTATGAATTATCTCATTTGTTCTTCTCAAGAATATAATAAAGCTAAAAACATATCTGCCTGATTTTCAAGATGATCATTACAAACTTTGATTTAAGTGAAATCAAATCAATTAGCTTGTTGATGTTTTCATAGGTAGAAACAGCAAGGCCAAATCATACTTGAGCTTTACTGGCTTAAGAATCTACCTTCTGTAGTACCTGGGCTTGTTCCTTAAAATTAATAGCATTATTAGATGAAGCTGCTTATATTGAGCTTTCAAGCTATCCTTTCATATGTCTTTCTGATAAGATCTAGAATGTAGGCAAGCATGCACTAATATTCCTTGAAATATTTGTAATTTCCTAGACAGTTGATTTCTTCTTCAGAGCTAGACCCATTATAACCACTTTTTATCTCATGTACGTGGACTTACCCAAGTTAATAATTTTTATTCTTTCTTAGGTATAAAAAGGAAATAATTGAACAGTGAATGTAAGTGCTTGCTGATGTGCATCAGATATTAAAATATAATGGCAGTGAGAGTCAGATATTATTTTTCTGAAATAGAGTCAGTAAACTTTTAACTAGCTTCACCATCCACAAGTACATAGGCCCTGTGTACTGGAGAAAACAAAGAACAATACAAAAAAAATGCTCTAGTTTGGGGGAAGTATAGCTTTCCATTAACCATATTGGAGGACCTAGACTTATTATTTAAAAACTGTATGACTAGTTCTATTGAAGATCAGCTATTTTTTACTAAAGTTAGCTTTTCCCATGCAGTAGATCTCTATATTTTTTGTTTTAATAAAAACTTTAAGAAGCATTACCAGAGCTGTGGGAACAATTTCACACTTTAAGCAAGAGCTTGAGAAAAACATCAAACAATGTATTTGAAACAGTATTTTTTTTTTTCAAAGATACCACTGATTTCTACTCTGGAAACCATTTTTTCCCCAAAACTTTGTTATAATAATATGAAATTTTGAGAACTATAAAATAGTTTTTCTCTGCAGTAATAAAAGTCAAAGTAAGATCAAAGGAAAATGCTTACTATGCACAATCACCAAGAACTGCTTATGGAAAGCAATTCTTAGTTTCTGGGGGCAAAATTCTTTCTGGAAAAAACAACAGAATTAGCCTGTGATAGTGTTCAGCCATTAGGCCACAGTTTAGCAAGGGCTGCTCTTGAGTTCCCGTCTTTTCTTTACTTTCTCCTCAAACAGTGGCATTAAGGAGGAGGAGGAGGAGGAGGAGGAGGAGGAGGAGGAGGAGGAGGAGGAGGAGATTACGAATCATTCACAGACAGCAATGTAGTTAGGAAAAGAGAAAATTAAGCATTTGTACTGTGTATTATGCAGCTGTAAATCTTCCTGTGTCCCATCCGGTCCCACAGCTGCTCAGACCCAAATAAACACACACAGGCTTATATTAATTATGAACTGTATGGCCGTGGCCTATAGCTCAACCTTCTTGCTAGCTAGCTCTTACAACTAAACTCAGCCCATTTCTATTAATCTATATGTCGCCACGTGTTCCGTGGCTTTACCTGTGTGCCATTACATGCTGCTCCCTGGACAGCAGGATGGCGTCTCCCCTGCCTCTCCTTTCTCCTTTCACTATCTCCCTTGGGTTTTCCCACCTGGCTCCATCCTGCCCTGCCATAGGCCAACTGGCTTTATTGATCAACCAATCAAAGGGACACATATTCACAGAGTACAGAAAAGCATTCCACAGCAGTATTGGTTACTTATTGCTGCCAAAACTACTTGACAGAAGCAACATAGGGAAGAATGGGTCCATTTTGGCTCAATCTGAGAGTACAGCCATCATGGTGGCCAAGGGTGGTGGTGGGAGCTTGAGGCTGTGTAAAATTCGCAGTCAGATGATGGGTGGTGATGCCCAGGTCCTGTTTCTTCTTATGTAATCCAGAGATCTCAGCTCATAGAACTGTGCTGCCCATATTCAGGGTAGGTCTTCACACCTCAACTAACCTAATCTAGAAAATCTCTTCCAAGGAACACCCAGAAGTGTGTCTCCTCGGTGACTCTAGACCCTGTCAAGTTGACCGTCAATGTTAACCATCACACACTGGGGAATGTTAAAGTACCCACCATGAATTGTGCTGAAATAAATTGATAACTACTGGTCAGCATCACAGTTTATTAAAGACTAGATCGCTGCTTTGGGACGGTCTTTCTGAGCTTTCTGAATGCTGTGAATATATGTTGCTCCCATTGGTTAATAAATAAAGCTGCCTTGGCCTGTGGTAAGACAGGATAAGAGCCAGGCAGAAAATCTAAGAGCGATACAGGGAGAAGAAAGGCGGAGTCGGGGAGATGCTGTGAGCCTCCAGGGAAGCAAGATGCAATAGAACATAGGTGAAGCCACAATATACATGATGATACATAAATAGAAATGGGTTAGTTTAAGATGTAATAGCTAGCTAACAATAAGCCTGAGCCCTAGACTAAACAGTTTGTAATTAGTATTAAGCCTCTGAGTGATTATTTTACAAAAAAAAAATGGCTGCTGCTAGGGCAGGACTGGGTGGGACCAAGAAACTTCAGTCTATAATTGGTGCCCGCCCGCCTGTTCCTGAATAACCAGTAAGAGGCTTAATATTAATTACAAACTGTTTGGTCTATGGTTCAGGCTTATTGCTAGCTAGCTATTACACCTTAAATTAGCCCATTTCTATTAATCTAGATTTTGCCACATGGCCGTGGCATTACTGGTCTGCTGGCATCTTGTTCCTTGGGCAGCTGGATGGCATCTGCCCTGACTCTGCCCTTCTTCTCCCTGTGTCTCTGCTTGAATTTCTCTCTCAGCTCTTATCCTGCCCTACCATAGGCCGTTGGTATTATTCATTAACCAGTGGGAGCAACATATATTCACAGCGTACTGAAAGACCACCCTATAGCCGGTCACAGTGACAGTCTATTTCATAATCTGAGGGTCTGTGACTCTACTGTTCATTCATGTTCCCTGATTTTCTTGACCTGTTAAGGGGTTACCCATCCTCTCCTAACTTCTCTTTTATACAGGCAAGGGTTACTGCCAGGCCTCTGATTCCTGCCTGCCTGGAAATGGCACCTGTGTGGACAGCAGTGTATTTATTCACAAGGAACTTTAAAATGGAGCAGAGAGGGAAAACCTTCTGTGCTTCTTAGAATCTTGTCCCACACCCCTACCGACCCCCAGCCTCTTCCAGTTCTGCTCTACATAAGTATCTGTAAACCCAAGCTAGTGAAAGGTGGTCTGACTCCAAAGCTCATGTTCCTAGGGCGCCGCACATCATCCGTGACGCTAGGCTTTTGGCAAATGGGCAGTGAAGTTGCCATCTGTTTGCTTCTTGTGTCCTAGCATACCTCAAGCCATAGTGAAGAGTGCTGAGACTGGGGGGTGCAGAGATTAGAAGTACAGCCAGACCAAACTGTAACAGTTGAGAGGATTTTCCTGTCCTTCACTCAGACGATCGATAATGCCTCAAGCACATCAGTCACATTTTCTCAAGGAAATGAAGCTGTGTTGCTGCTGATAACAACCCACACTAAGGAATACTGGCTTTGACACTTGAGTTTGCATTACCTGACTGGATTGGAGAATCAGAGAAATATTAAGTTACAAGAATAAATCTTTGAAGTCCTTGAGTTTATAACTTACATTTTTTTGGGGGGGGGCTAGAAAATAGACTCAGAAAAGTAAAGGGGACACAATGCAAACCAGTGTCGATGCGGAAATTACGGGTCTAGCCTAAGCTCATTCTGCAATACCTTTCTTCCCACCATACTCTGGAGGGAGCCTTAGATCAACATCAGTAAGTTGAGCATGGCAGAGGAACTCAAGCATTGCCTAATCCATTAGGATCAAGACCAACAACAATAATATGGTAAGCTCAATCGACCTGTCATGTCTTCCAGGTGTGCAGAGGGAAGTGTTCACAGCAAAGTAGATCAGAGAAGAGCTAAAAAGAAAAACAATGTAGATGTAGACTGAATAAATGTGGAACACCTGTTCTGATTTTGGTGTGCACATTTTAAGCACTAATTTTAAAGGTCTTTTAATTTATGTTTTAATGGCTTTCTGAAGTATTTTTTTATTTCACAGCAACTTTACCTATAAAAAGAGTATAAATTTCTGGCTGTTGGACAAGTGAAGAAAAAAATTCAGCTAATGCTGAAAATATCTTAAGCAAAACTAAATATGGCACAGGAGCATGAAGTAAGCCCATTATTCCAGAACAGTCTCATCTTGTTAAAATTTCAATCCAAAGAGAAGTGTTCTGTCAAAAACACAGGTGGAAAGGGAGTTTAATTATGAAGAAATTGGCAGCATGTTTTCTATGCTTTAAGGCAGAACTATAAACACAGTCAAATTCCCAGTTTTGATCAACTAACTGTGTAAGACACAGAGACAGTGGAGAAGTTGCTGGAAGGCAACTTTGTGAATTTTAAAAGTTGTTTTCTAATTAGCTTACAAAGTAAAAGATTTTCATACATATTTCATGCTGGCTGATTCTCTCCTAAAACTTGACATTTATTTCCTTGTCCCCTTTTGGCCCCTGTACCCTTTCACACCCAGTATTCCTTCTCTCACATGGCTCTATTGCCTTCCTCTATTCCATTTCTGGAGTGTCTTTCTGTCTAGTCCCACGAGCCCCTTTCTAGTTTGCTGGACTTTACCTATGTTTACTCTACCTAGATACAAATGTCAGTTAGTTAAACAGCCCAGCCCACTGAAGGCGGTGCCATGCCTAGGCAAGTGGGGCTGGGCTGTATAAGAAACCCAGATGAGCAAGACAGGTGAAGCAAGCCAGTAACAGCATTCCTCCAGGGGCTTTGCTTCAGTTAACCACCTCTACACCCCGGTCTTGAGAGCCTTGGCTTTCCTTGACTATAACCTGCAGGCCAAATAAACACTTCATTCTCCAACTTGCTTTTGGTCAGTGTTTTACCACAGCAACAAAGGAGAAAAGTGGGCCAGGTTGGATCCACATATGAAAAAGAATATGTGGTCTTTGTCTGCCTGAGTCTGAGTTATCTCACTTCGAACCATGTCTTCCAGTTCCATCCATTTACAATCCTTTCCAAGTTAAACATTCATTTTGTTCTGTGGGAGCAGACATGACACACAGTACCACCTGTGCATGCCAGGTAAGTGTTCTAGCACTGAGTCACTTCTCCAACATCAAGAAGTTAACTATGTGGTCAGGATGCTGAGGCAAGATGCTGAAGGAAGACCTCAAGTTTAAGACCTGACTAGACTACATAGTCAGTTCAAGGCCAGCCTGGGCAACTTAGTGAGACCATAGAGGACTTGGATTGTACTTCAGTGGTAGAGCACTTGACTACCACTGTGGTTATTAACCTATGCTTACTGTTAGCGTGTGGTTAGTTTTTGTTCATGTTATATGTTATTTTATCCTATATTTAGAATATTAAAAATCTAAACTAGAGTATTTCCAATATCAGTGTCACAAGAGACTCATTAAACTCTGGAGATTTTTTTTCTGTTGACTTAGGACAACATTTATTCCATTTTCACACTTAAAACCTTCACACTGTAGGGAGGTGGAGAGAGTCACAGGAGAAGAGGAATGAAAAGAATATAATCACATTCTCAAAGAATAAATAAAACATTAAAAAAACTTTACAATGAGTTTTACATTGTTTGATAACTTTAATATTGTTCATTTTGTTTAAAAGTACACAAGGGTCTAGCTATAAAAGAATTTAAGCCAGGTGGTGGTAGCACATGCCTTTAATCATAGCACTCAGGAAGCAGAGCCAGGTGGATCTCTGTGAGTTGGAGGCCAGCCTGGTCTACAGAGCAAGTTCCAGAATAGCCAGGGATACAAAGAGAAACCCTGCCTTGACAAAGCATATATATATATATATATATATATATATATATATATATATATATATATATATATATTTGTGAATAGACAAAATATTTTTCAATGGTGTACATTATTGTTAAAATTTTGTTCTTCAGTGAAAGAGCCAAAATCCAGTTTGAGAAAATTTTAATTTTATTACATCTGTCAAACATGGATCATGACACCCACATCAAACATAGACAAAAGGACACATGGGTCCTGAAAGAGACTATGAAACTAAGTTCTTCTCTAGTTTCAACTCTCTGATAGTTTGTTTTCTCTGTGGTGATCTGTGAATTCAACTTTCTCGGTACCAAGAGCCATTTTTACATTACAAAAAAATCCAATATGTATTACTCCTTCGAGGCAGTGGCTGTACCCATTGATGAGCCGCAAAATAGGACTTAGACATGAGTTTAGTTCAAATATTCATTTGACCTACTTAGAAAGAGGGATTTTATTTTTAATTTCGCTTAAAACTATATTAAAGCACTCTATACCCACGTTATTTTTAATATGCAAATTGATTGCTCTATGTAAAATAAAGCACTTAATAAAAAAGTAATGTTCATTTCCTTGAGGTTATTAGCTTCTCGTGGAATGTTGGAAGTAGAAGAAAACAACATAGAATCATGCACCCTGCACACTGTACGTCCTGGATGACCCATTTCAGGCCTGGAGAGCCAGAGACTTGTTTCTGAAACCCAGGTACTACTGAGCAAGCAACCGGAGCACTGTAAATGCTGCTCCGCTCAGCTGTTCTGTTTGGCCTGAGTGTTTAAGTGTCATCTCACTCTGCAGAAGCCATGTGACTTCGGGCAGCTTCTTTGCTCTCTGTACCTTGGATTTTGTATCTGCTATGTGGTGGGATTAGTGGGGTCCTTGACGAGGTCTGGCTGACATTCTTTTTTTAAAAAAAAGATTTATTTATTTATTATGTGTACAGTGTTCTGCCTGCATGTATGTCTGCAGGCCAGAAGAGGGCACTAGATTTCATTACAGGTGGTTGTGAGCCACCATGTGGTTGCTGGGAACTGAACTCAGGACCTCTGGAAGAGCAGTCAGTGTTCTTAACCTCTGAGCATCTCTCCAGCCCCTGACATTCTTAATATACCTTTTAAAACTCTTAAGTCTAGCTAGTCTGGGTTTTGGCTAAATGACTATACTTACTTACCATCCTGGCTAATCTTGAGTTTGATAGTCTGTCTGGCACGTCTTCTATAACAATCATTATCATATGATATTATTAATCCAAAATGCAATTGGTGTGTTTCGATTCATTGCTAGAGCCAACTCTGATATCTGTAACTCTAAGCACTACCCTTTCTGCCAGTCTCTAAGGTTGGGAGGACTCTGCCCACCTCACCCCTAAGAGGCAAGGCAGGCCTTCAAGTCCTTTGGGAAGCCATCTTCTAGTTTTGGGCACTGGACAGGGTGGTTCCCAGACTTTTCCCCTCTTCTTGTGTTTCTTATCCACTCAGTTGGGAAAACAGCACAGGCTGCTCTTACACTCAGGAGCCCAGCAGAGCCAGGACTGGCTGCCACGCTCCACTTCTGTCAACACCTGGCAATGCTCTTCTCAGGCTCTGAATGAGTGTTCAGAGGATAGTGGAAGAGTCATCTTCAAGTCATAATCTTCTAGAATTTTCTAGTGACTTTAAAAAATTGCATTACCTTTGTGTGTGTGTGTGTGTGTGTGTGTGTGTGTGTGTGTGTGTGTACAGTAAGTGTGTGTAGATCAGAACACAGTTCTCTGGAGCTGCTTCTCTTCTGCCATCTTGTGAAATCTGGGAACTGCAGTCCAGTCTTGAGGATTGCACACAGCACATCTATACACTGAGACTTCTAGTTGGTATGTATTCATTATACATGATATTGGCTATCATATGAATTTTTCACACAAGTATATAATTTACTTAGAAATATTTCACCTCTCATTAGACTCCTCTACTCTCAAGGTGGTTTTACATCTACCTTCATGTCATATATACACATATGATTTTATATGCTTATGTAAAATCTAGGATCCACAAATGAAATTAAAAAAAAAAAACATATTCTGAGGCTGACTCACTTTGCTTAATACCGTTATCTCCAGTTGCATCCATTTTCCTGAAAATGACATAATTTTCTGTTATGGCCAAGAATACCTCCATGGTTTATATAAACGACATTTTCTTTACCCATTCTTCCGTTGACGGATTTTGGATCCATTCCCTAACTTGGTTGCAGTTAAGCACCGATGTGCAATCATCTCTGTTGGTTATTGATTTCATCTCCTTCAGGTGAACACCCAGGAGTGGTATAGCTGTATAGCTGGGTCCCAGGCAGATCTGTTTTTGTAGCGGCTGGACTGGCTTACACTCCCACCAGACAGAGTACAAGGCTCCCTTTCCTCGGCATTCTCACTCGCTCTTGTTATTTGCTCTTTGTTTTTGTTTGTTTTAAACGATGACAGGTCTGGCTGGGCTGAGAAGGAATCTCAATGTGGTTTTAATTTGCGTTTCTCTGATGCCACTAAGAATGAACATTTGTTCATTAGCCATTTGTACCTTATCTTTTGAGAACTCTGTTTTATTAGTTTATTTATCGGTGGGGTTGTTTGCTGTCTCGTTCTCAGTTTTTTTTCATTTCTCTGTATATTCTAGATATTAATCCTGTGTGATATGTCATTATCAGAGGTTTTCTCTCTTTCAACAGGCTCCCTCTTAATGTGATTGTTACTTCGGCAATGAGGAGCTTTTTAATTTTATGAAATCTAATTGATCAATTCTTGTATTATTTTGTGTGCTGTTGGAGTCTTTTCAGAAATTCCTTGTCTGTGCTGAGGCCTTGAGGTGTTCCCCCTATTTTTCCCTCTAACGGTTTCATAGTTTCAGGTCTCACACTAAGGTCTTTCATCCATCTGGAGCTGAGTTTCACACAGAAGGAGAGATAAGTGTCCTCCTTCGTTCTTCTTCCTGGAAATCCACTTTTCCCACCATCCTTTGTTGAAGCAGTTTTCTTTTCTCATCTGTGTCTTTTTGACATCTGTATAAAAACGTAACTGTCCACTGCTGCATGGGTTTGTATGTGTGTCCTTTATTCCATCCCACTGATCCATGTGTTTGTTTCAGTACCAGGGCCATGCTGGGTTTCTTTGCTATGATTCTGCAGTATAGCTGGATATTGGGTCTGGTACTTACATCCAACATTATTCTTTCTGCTGAGGATTGCTCTGGCTATCTGAAGTCTTTTTTGTGTCTATATGATTTTTAATATTACATTTTCTTTTTCTGATACACATTTTTTAAGAGAAATGGTCCATAACTTTTATCTGAATTCTCAAAGGAATCTCTAATCCCAAAACTATCAAAACACTTCACGCTAGATCTCTTTTACAGGGGATATTCTTTAGCCATTGTCTTAGTCTTTGTTTTTCTTTAATAAGTTTTGCATGTGTATGTGTGTGCATTTGTGTATGTATGTCGACACACACATGTGTGTGTGCAGTAGCCCAAAATTAACATCAAGTGGTGTTTTGTGTTTTTTTGTTTGTTTGTTTGTTTTGTATGTTTTTTGTCTTATTTATTGAACAGGATTTCTCACTTGAACTGATTCAATCATTCTAGCCAGCCAGCTTGCTCATGGGATTCTTTGTCTCAGTCTCCACAGTGCCTACCCAGTATTTATGTGAGTACTGGGGACCCAAACTACAGTCTTCACTCTTGTGTGACAGTACATTATACAACGGGCCATCCCCTCAGCCTCCAGTTCATTTTCTCTGTGTGTTTGAATCTTTTGGAAGAATAGACATCCCACCCAAATTAGTTTATACTCA
This sequence comes from Peromyscus maniculatus bairdii, assembly GCF_049852395.1. Lineage (NCBI taxonomy): Eukaryota > Metazoa > Chordata > Mammalia > Rodentia > Cricetidae > Peromyscus > Peromyscus maniculatus. The sequence goes on along the minus strand of NC_134868.1, from coordinate 8,084,664 downwards.
CACCAAATGAACACTGTTCTAATCTCCTCCACTTGTGTTCATAATTTTCCATTCAGAAGGGATGAAAAATAATCTGTTTTTAACTGATGAACCAAAGCTAAGCACTTCTAGTTTTGATGGATTGTCTATGTCCTGTAACCCTTTTAAACTAACACCCACTTAACCTCATTATAAATGTTTATTCCAGACATCTAAAACAAATGACCTCTTATTGGTTATTAAACCCACATTATTTTCCGACTACTTAAATCAATGAGTCACAAACATAAATTTGTAAGCAAGAAGAGAAATGGTTCAGTTGCATTTGCAGAAATCTGTTAACTTGGGGGACGCAATTCAGCAATAGAGTGCTTGCCAGGCATGTACTGGGTGCTGGGTTCCATCCTCAGCATCAACCCAAACAACACAACAACAACAAAACAAACAAGTTATTTACATCATGACATTTTTCAATAATTGTTTATATTCCAGCAGAAGATCTGAAATCAGTAAGGGTATTGCCATGGTTTTCCTAAAAAACAGGAAACGTGTTTTCTTGGTGACTGAAGACATTTTAGAAATGTAGCTATTGGCTTGCTTCCACAGTGCCTGATCTGGTACACCACTCTGACAATATCTCCTGCGGGGCTGAAGCACTCATTACTTTTGGCTGCTGGTCTCTGACTGCTTCTAATCTTGCCTTTACAGATAAGAAACTAACCATACTGTACTCATACTGGGATGAATCTAGAGGCCCAAGCACTTGCTCACATAGAACCATGTCTGAATAATTACGACTGTGAAATCCTCCCTCAAACAGACTCAATCTTGTTCGCTTAGGAGAAAGCAATATAATTATTCAAATTATTCTACAAAATCTGTGCATTTGACAGAGGGAGCATAAATGTCACTCGGAGGAAAAAAAAACACTGTGACTTTGAGTCCATAAAATGAAATAGCCATTATTTTAGAGAAACTCGCTTATTTATCATTCTGTGACCAGTCAAAAATTCATTTGAGTATTGAGACATGATGTGCTCATATGACCATTTGATGTGTGGATGCAATGTGTAATGTAAACTATGATCATTTGATGTGTGAATGCAATATGTAAGGATCAAGCCAAGGAGGCAGTCACATCCATCTCCTTCAACAGTATTCACTTCTGTGTTGGGAGAGTTTATATGCTGTGAGTTGTTTTGAAATATATCATCAACTGTTCATCATTAGTTATCCTATCACACTTTGGAAAACCAGAGTAAAACTTCTTCTCTCTGGCTGTATTTTGGTCCTCCTATCTAATGTTTCTCTCTATACCTTCTACCCCAACACATTCTTTCCAAAATCAGATGACCATTATTCTGCTCCATTCTATGAGGTCCACAAATGAATGAGAGGAAATTTTATATCTTGTAAAAAACAACAATTGAACAACATCCTCAGAGTAGTTTATCAATGAGTTTTTCTTATTTGCAGTACTGGGAATAGAAGTGTGTGTGTTGCTGTGTGCACTGTACAGTGTAGGCAAGTACCCTACACTGAGCTAGTCCCCAGTTCTTTCAGTAAACTTTGTAGAATTGTTCCTTAAAGTGCTTCTTACTCTAAAGCATTTGCATAATGCAAAATAACAGTAAGCAAGGGGAGGTTTGCAAATGCTTTTATCTTGTGCTCCAAACATACATCGTGTTACTGGGCTGGTATGCAAAAATAAATTGACTAGAGTACAAAATAAAATATGCATTTTTCAAAAATATTCAACAAATACTATCTTGTATCATGGTATTTTAAATATTGTCTGTTTTTAATGTCCTTAAATGTAAGCCAAAAGTAACATATAACAGCAGTAGTATAAAAAGCAGGGACCCACAAATAAAGATCACTGTGTTAGTTTGCAAAGATCTTAAAAGATATGTTTTCATTTGACTACTAATAAAAAAAATGTGAATTTGTGAATCAAGTTAAATTATTCCTAAATATCTCCAAGTACAGAAATCTTAACTCCTATTCTTATATCAATTTAATCTCAGGATTATCCAGGAGTCTCCACATTTGCTATGGGCTTCTTTTTTTCCCATTTATTATCTAAACGTCAGGTAGAGTGGGTTTTTTTTTTATTTTTTTTTATTTTTTTTTTTTATTTTTTTATTTTTTTGGTTTTTCGAGACAGGGTTTCTCTGTGTAGCTTTGCGCCTTTCCTGGAGCTCACTTGGTAGCCCAGGCTGGCCTCGAACTCACAGAGATCCGCCTGGCTCTGCCTCCCGAGTGCTGGGGTTTTTTTTTTTTTTTTTTTTTTTTAAATTTGTATTTAATGGGACTGAAGAGCTGGCTCAGTGGTTAAGAGCACTTGATGTTCTTGCAGACAACCTGGGGTCAGTTCCCAGCACCCACATGGTGCCTCACCACCATCTGTAACTCCAGTTCCAGGGGTTCTATTACCCTTTCCTAGCCTCCTGAGACACTAGATGCACATGGTACATACATGCATGCAAAACACACGTGCACATGAAACAAAAATAAATATTTTAAAATACATATCTAGGAATGCCAAGCTTTCATTAAAGCTTTCTTACAGTGCCCAGTGCCCATCAGAATCCTGTACTCCTGCTGTCTTCACTCCAGAGCACAGACTCACCACACTGCACCAGTTCCATGAGTTTGGTCCCCATGGTTTCCTCAGTTTCTAATGGAGAATAATTCAATAAATTCACCTCTGTCCTGCACTTTTAAATCCTTCTCTCCTTTTCATGCTCTATTTTTGAACCAAGAAATTGGAAGAAGGATTTAAGGCAGAGATTTTCACTCTCCCACCTAAAATAAAAAAACAACTCCTAAACAATTGTGATATAGCTTTGAAAGCTACATTGGCTCAAGGGGCTTTTCACAAATGCTTCTGGATTTCAAAGAACAAATGTCCATCATGAGGTAGTTACCTAGAAACATGAAAAAGCAGGCCCATCAATTTGCCAATATTTCATCATCAACCCCTTTATCCAGTTTGATGCTCTGAAGCTAAGCAACAAAGTTTTATTCCATTGGCTGTAAAAATCACATATAATAATGAATTATAGAGATTTAGCTCAGTGTGTGGCCTGGAATATAACTGAATTAAAACAGAGCTTTTGTATCTCCAAAAGATGCTATTTCTAAGCTTTAGGCGCCTGATAAAAGATGCTAAATTAAGATTTAGGTGTCATGCACCCATCTGTAAACATACTAGGCATTATAAAAATGTGTCTTAAGTACAGAATTACACATTGGCCATTGTGTGTCATTTTGATAAAACATTTCTATAGATTCTCCCCTGGGAAAGAACATTGCTATACATTCTCCTCTAAGTTTAATTTTTAAACATGTTTAAGATAACTGAGATTCACATGTATCTCTAAAAAATTATGCCCCCCCCCAAATCTTTATTCTGTTTCCCTTTGATGTAGCATGGACCATGGCTCTAGTACAATGTCACAATCAGGAATTTGGCATTAAAGAAATCTATTGACATGGTTAAAAATCAGCAATTTTATATGTATCCATTTGTGTTTTTACTTAGTCCTTTACAAATTCATCATATCTTTGCACACACAATGGTAATTTCTATCGCCTGTAGCTGGAAGTTTTCCTGTGTCCTGGCTGGCTGGCGATTGGCTGGCTGCCTGATAAAATGTTATATCAACTGGACATGCAGGACCCATGGAAATATGACCACTGGAGTTGCCAAAACAAGGCAAATTGGTTCTTGAGGTTCCTGCTTCACAGAAGAGACTGTCAAATATTTCACAGGACACAGGGAGAAGTGATTGAGAGACTCTAGGTCTATAGGCTGAAGATAAATGCCCCAATGCGGCAGAGGAACTTTGGATGACTGTCCAGGCAAGCAGCTGTCTCTGTCATTTCCAGAATTTTGGAAGTTACTTACAACATATTTCCTGTTTACTTAGGTAATATTATATCCTTCTGAGGTCTTTGATGTAGTTGAAGACTAGATAGTTACAATTTTCCTTGGTTATAATAAAAGATAAATTAGAAACTTTAAACTCACAAATATAGGCTAGATAGAATATTTTCTTTAATTTTGCCAAATACAAACAGACTAGATATTGTAACTGTAATTCTTGCTTGATAGCTGTTCTATTATATGTAATTTTACTATGTTACAGTTAAAAACCTTCCCTTTGGTTAGACAGAAAAGGGGAAGTGCTGTGGGATGTCATTCTGTATGCTGTGAGTATGTGTTGCTCTGATTGGTTGATAAATAAAATGCTGATTGGCCAGTAGTCAGACAGGAAGTACAGGTGGGATAAGCAGACAAGGAGAATTCTGAGAAGAGGAAGGCTGAGTCAGGAGTCACCAGCAAGACACAGAGGAAGCAAAATGACAAGGCAGGACAGAGAAAAGTACCAAACCATGTGGTACTTCTAAAACATAAAGAAGAATTATTTGGTAATTTAAGTGTAATATCTAGTCAGTAATAAGCCTGAGCTAATGGCCAAGCAGTTATAATTAGTATAAGCCTGTGTGTGTTTACTTGGGGGATACAAGTGGGAGAGATTTGTCCCAAACACTGGCCATCTGGGACACAGGGAAACTTCCAAACTACAATAGCCCTCTTAGAACCTCACCCTCTTAGCCGGGCGGTGGTGGTGCACGCCTTTAATCCCAGCACTCGGGAGGCAGAGGCAGGCCAATCTCTGTGAGTTCCAGGCCAGCCTGGTCTCCAAAGCGAGTTCCAGGAAAGGCGTAAAGCTACACAGAGAAACCCTGTCTCAAAAAACAAACAAACAAACAAAAAGAACCTCACCCTCTTTCCTCTCCTTCAACCCAGTTTAAATTTCATCCTTAATAGCCAGCAATCTATTCGCTAATTCTATTCTTTCTTTTTTATTATTTTTTTAATTTTATGATTTAATTTAATTTTAGATATCAGCCATGGATTCCCCTGTCCTCCCTCCTCCCACCCTTCCCACCCGCCATTCCCATCTCCTCCAGTGCAAGGACTCCTCTGGGGATTCATCTCAGTCTAGTAGATTCAGGCCAGATAGGTCCAGTCCCCTTCTTCCTTCACCCAGGCTGAGCAAAGTGTCCCAGCATAGGTCCCAGGCTCCAAAAAGCTAGCTCATGCACTAAGGACAGGTCCTGTTCCCACTACCTGGGGACCTCCCAAACAGTTCAAGCTAATTGACTGTCTCATTTATCCAGAGGGACAGATCCACTTGGGGGCTCCTCAGCTATTGGTTCATAGTTCATGTGTTTCCACTAGTTTGGCTACTTGTCCCTGTGCTCTATCCAGTCATAGTCTCAACATGTCTCGCTCATACAATCCCTCCTCTTTCTTGCTGATTGGACTCCTGGAGCTCCACTTGGGTCCTGACCGTGGATCTCTGCATCTGCTTCCATCAGTCACTGGATGAGAGTTCTACCACGACAGTTAGGGTGTTTGGCCATCCTATCAGCAGAGTAGGTCAGTTAGGGCTTTCTCTAGATCATTGCCAGTAGTCTATTGTGGAGGTATCTTTGTGAATTTCTGGGGACCTCTCTAGCACTTTGCTTCTTCCTATTCCCTTGGGGTCTTCATTTATCATGGTCTCTTTTTCCTTGTTCTCCCTCTCTGTTCTTGATCCAGCTGGGATCTCCCACTCCCCTGAGCTCTCTTTCCGCTGACCTTTGCCCTTCATTACCCCCCACCCTTCCTTACATCCAGTTTGCTCATGTAGATCTCATCCATTTCTCTGTCGTTGGGTGATCCCTGTGTCTTTCTTAGGGTCCTCTTTACTAGGTAGCCTCCCTGGAGTTGTGAGTAGCAGTCTAGTCATCCTTTGTTTTACATCTAGTATCCACCTATGAGTGAGTACATACCATGTTTGTCTTTCTGAGCTGGGGTTACCTCACTCAGGATGATTTTTTTCTAGATCCATCCATTTGCCTGCAAACCTCATGATGCCATTGTTTTTCTCTGCTGAGTAGTATTCCATTGTACCACATTTATGTACCACATTTTATTTATCCATTCTTCAGTTGAAGGGCATCTAGGTTGTTTCCAGGTTCTGGCTATTACAAACAATGCTGATATGAACATAGCTGAGCATGTGCCCTTGTGGTATGATTGAGTATTCCTTGGGAATATGCCCAAGAGTGGTATAGCTGGGTCTTGGGGGAGATTGATTCCCAATTTTCTAAGAAACTGCCATATTGATTTCCAAAGTGGCTGTACAAGCTTGCATTCCCACCAACAGTGGAGGAGAGTTCCCCTAGCTCCACATCCTCTCCAGCATAAGCTGTCTTCAGTGTTTTTGATTTTAAGATCTCCCAAGCTCATGGATAGGCAGGATTAACATAGTAAAAATGCCAATCTTACCAAAAGCAATCTACAGATTCAATGCAATCCCCATCAAAATACCAACACAATTCTTCACAGACCTGGAAAGAACAATACTCAACTTCATATGGAAAACAAAAAACCCAGGATAGCCAAAAGAATTCTGTACAATAAAACAACCTCTGGAGGATCCCTGACTTCAAGCTCTACTATAGAGCTACAGTAATAAAAAAAAACAGCTTGGTACTGGCATAAAAACTGACATGTGGACCAATAGAATCAAATTGAAGACCCTGACATTAATCCACACATTTATGAATATATAATTTTTGACAAAGAAACCAAAACTGTACAATGGAAAAAAGAAAGCATCTTCAACAAATGGTGCTGGCATAACTGGATGTCAACATGTAGAAGGCTGCAAATAGATCCATATCTGTCACTGTGCACAAAACTTAAGTCCAAGTGGATAAAAGACCTCAACATAAATCCAGTTACTCTGAACCTGATAGAAGAGAAAGTAGGAAGTAGTATTGAATGCATTGGCACCAGAGACCACTTCCTAAATATAACACTAGTAGCACAGACACTGAGAGAAACAATTAATCAATGGGACCTCTTGAAACTGAGAAGCTTTTGTAGAGCAAAGGACATGGTCAACAAGACAGAGTGACAGCCTACAAAATGGGAAAAGGTCTTCACCAACCCCACATCTGACAGAGGACTGATATTCAGAATATATAAAGAGCTCAAGAAATTAGACATCAAAATGCCCAACAGTCCAATTAAGAAATGGGCTATAGAGCTAAACAGAGAATTCTCTACAGAGGAAGCTCAAATGGCTGAAAGACATTTAAGGAATTACTCAACATCCCTAATCATCAGGGAAATGCAAATCAAAACAACTCTGAGATACCATCTTACACCAGTCAGAATGGCTAAGATTGCTAATTCTATTTTTAAAGAATAATCCATACCTACAATTATAGAGTATGGGATCTTGTTTTTATTTGTCCAATAAAGTTTATTTTTTAACCCCAAGAAACAGATGTGAATATTTATTTAATAATATATTCATATGTTCAAAAAAGTAGGTTAATAACAAAATATTGCTGCTATTGGCTATATACATTTTAGTGTCTCTAAATATAGTTCTAATAAAAACCCTAAAATGACGTTCTTCCAAGAACATCGCTTGCAAGCTCAATTGGGATCTTTTGAAAATTAAGTGAATTTCTGGTATAATTCAACCCCAAAAGGCACTTTTTTCAGTACTTTCCTTTTGCTGTTGAATAGTGTTCTTCGGTATGGATGTGACATCAAGTTTTCAAATTTCATTTGGCATCATCTTATTATTACTGAGGGGAGGCATGTGGGGTGGCTGTAGGGGGTGTCATGGAAAATTTTAGGAGTAAGTTGTCTTCTTCCATGTTTGTTCTAGGAATGAAACTGAGAGTATCCAACCCTCACAGTAAGCGTGTTTGCCCCCTAAGCCATCTCACTGGCCAAAAGTTGTTTTGCTAACCATTCAATTCTTTTAAGATACCAGAGTTATACTGCTGTCTTATTATTTATAAGGCTACATTTTTTTTAATAAAGCAAATGCCAACGGTGTAATGATGAGTACAATAAGTCCATGACCAGTTTTGTAAGGTACTGTAACTGTAGTCCACATTGCTCACCATTTTACCGGCACAGCAGTATCATATGCCCAGATCACCATCACTGATTGCTGTCTATACTAGGTGTGTAATTTTAATAATTGCCTTTCTGATGCATTTGTAGTGGTGTCTCATGAAGGTCTTCACTTGCATTTCCTTAATAGCTAAAGTTAACCATCTTTTCACAAGCCTGAAGCTAAAATCTATTGAACATCTTTATTCCAAACAAATTGGTGTTTCTACAGAGCAAGTAAACTTTAGGTGTCATCTTATACCTAGTACTGCATGAGAAAGGTTGGATAGAGAAAGGACACATATCACAGCTGGGTAGAGCACAGCTATTGAACGCTGTTATTTTATTTTCTCTTTCAGATTACAGTACCCTCATGAGAAGGCTGGTACCATCCAAGTTAGCCTACTTTTCCTTGACCTAGAATAAGCTATCAAATCAATCAAGATAAGATAGCTTAGGAGAAGTGTGTGTGTGTGTGTGTGTGTGTGTGTGTGTGTGTGTGTGTGTGTGTGTGTGTGTGTACAGATGCACATGAGAGCATGGATGTGCATATGGAGGTCAAAGGATAACATTACATGGTATTCCTCGGGCACTTCACTTTGTTTCTGAGACAGGGTCCCTGACTGTGCTGGAGCTCATCAGTAGGCTTGTTGGCTGGCTGAGGAACTGGGTCTCCACCTGTCTCCACCTCCCCTGAGCTGGGACTATAATCACAGAGAAACCACACCTAGGTTTGTTTGTTTGCCATTTCCCTCTTAGGTTCTGGAGATCAAATTTAAGTCCCAATGCTCACAATGAAAGCTCTTTGCTGACTGAACCATCTTTTCAGTCCTGTTTTGTTTTTAATTGTCATGGCACCTTGTCCCTGAAAGTCAAGAGCAATTCAACAATTCATTTTTGTGTCTTTTTCAGCCATATCCCAAGTATTACTCTCCCAAACAATTTACGTCCCTGGATCCTTTTGATTTTGAAGATGAACATCTGCTGGTAAGAGATCATAGCAGACAATACTGGAAGGTCCCTCCCAGTCCACAACTGCCAGTCCCTGCAAACTGCTGTAGTTTAATATGCAGCTCTTGGCCTCTCTGCTTCCCATTTCTAACTCCAAAAATGATTGTGTCAACACAAAACAGAGCTCTCACCCCAAGGCAACGAGAGATCGCTTATTCTTGAGCCAAATATAAGTGTGTGTGGTCCAGTAGCTTGGTTTCTGGCATCCCAGGATGGTTTCATGAAAATTTTTATAGTTGTACAACAACAAAAAAAATCATAAATAAAAGTATTTACTAAATATGTTGTTGGGAACACCAGGGAGGTGAGTTATGGGAAAGATGGGAAATCTCTGCTGCAGATCTCAGATGTTTTCTGTTGTCCTTCCAAGCCTTTGGTTTGGTAGTAGCTGATGGATTGATGAGTAATACATCCCCCGAGGTTTTAGCTAAGAATCACAAAGACATTAGGTTAGACGCAAAGGTGGGCAGTGAGTAGCTACTACGCATACTAAACAGCAGAATATAATTTTGCCTCTGGATTTATAACATTCCAGCTCTGCAAAATCATGAAGTTCTATCTGGTGAGCCTTCCAGAGTCTTTAAAATGTGTGTGTGTGTGTGTGTGTGTGTGTGTGTGTGTGTGTGTGTGTGTGTGTGTGTGTGTTCTTTCTCCTCGGAACTCCAGTTCACAGTTGTTAAGTAAATGGACCCCAGATAAAATGTCACCTAACTTCTTTCTATTCTATTGTCTTCGGAGCTTGGAATCTGAGTTAGGACACCATGCAACCTGAGGGCATAGCTTTTCTGGGCTCCAAGCCCATCCCTGTGAAAGAATCACTAATCAAAACCCCTTCTCCCAGCCAGACCCATTCTCTGACACTGAAAGATAATCACTACTGAGTAATTTTGTCAATGAAAAAAAATGGATTCCAAAAGGGCTAGAACTGGGGGTGTTTCACGGATATAAAATCTCCTATAAAATATAGGTAGGGGCGAAGAAAAGAGTTCTTTGGACATGCGAACATGGAGAAGAAGCATAAATGACATCTGCTAAAAATGCCCTGAGGATATATTTCCAAATAGAGACGTGTGGGTGGCTTCCCTGGAGCGAAATGCACTTCGTGGCCAGTTTTTCTGATGTTACTGCTCACACACTGTTTTTCCCCACAAACCGAAGCTCTGCTCTGCATTACAGAGGATGTGACACTAAGTAGGTTTTATACAGTGAAGCAGATTGGGCAGGCTACAGTGTCCTCTTGTATTTGTGCTCATTCATGTCCTCCGCCTCGAGTGTCCTGTCACGTCTGTCTGTCTTTTTATGTGTATGTGCAGAGTGTGAAGCACCCATTCAGGATGAATCTACCAGGTGCATGATGCACAGGAACACAGAAAAGTTGGAGGGGCTTCCTTGATATAGAATTTTAACAGTGCTCATGTCAGGGATGTGGTGATCTAAGACATCAAGCTGTAAGGAAAAAATGGTTGGCAGTGCAGAAGGAGGTATGTAAATATCTTATATAACTATCTAGACAGTGGAGAGAAGTACTGGACTCGTTTTTACAGGTAGGAGCTCAGGAGGTAAGCCTGTCCCTGTGATCTCGCAGGTTTTTCTTTCCTATAACTCAGGCTGTATAGACAGCAGGAAATTTTGAGAGGGCCGAGAGGCGAGGGTTAGGGTATTACTTCTCTGCTTTTAACTTGGAACGTCTGATTTGACATCTTTTGTTGTCTAGTCCTCCCATGCTCTCAACTTCCCCTCTTTTCACTCACTCTGGAGGTGTCTAGCTCTACCACACTTGATGAACTGATTCCTAAGCTATTTTCCTATGTTTAGGAATGCATAAGAAACCCCCACACTCACCCCCAAACAGGTTCTCCCCTCAGTTTCTTGAAGTTGAGGCTTATTAATTGCATTTGAGTCAGGGTTGTTGGAGTTCAACATTCATGTGCGCTTACCCGGTCACATTAGTGAGCTGAGGATGGCATCAGTGTTGCCAAGGAAAACCCAGATTGTAGCTAATTGTTTATCATAATACCAGGCAGTTCAACTCTTTTAGAAATATTGAAAGCACTATTATTTGTCTCTTTGTTGAAAAGGTTTATATTTCTCTAAGAGAATGATGTACATATCCATTGCACTTTAAATTCATTTTGAAATAAACACAATTTCTACTTAGGTCATACACCAACTTTCGGTACATTTGCCATGGATACAACAAAGAAATCTGAGACTATTTCCCCGGCTCTTCTAGGGAGCTCAGGTCAGAATCAGAAGATAAAACAAGAGCAATGGGTCTGGGGTGGTGGCTCAGTGGGTAAGAGAACTTACTCTGAAAGCAGGAGGATTTGAATTTGAGTCCCCAGCGCTCAGGTGAAAATCCAGGCATGGCCACCGCCAGTGCCGCAGCTCCAGCATGGTGGGGTTGCTGGCCAACCAGCCTAGTCAGTACTTTGAGCTGCTGTTTAATGAGAGACCCCATCTCAAGGCAATAAGGCAGAAAGTGATAGAGAAAGGCACACATCTGACTCCAGCCTTGATGTGTGTAAACCCCATGCATACTACATACTAATACACAGACATTAAAAAAAAAAAAGAAAAGAAAAGAAAAAAAAACCGCAAACACTGTCATACTGGACAGTGATCAGTGTCTTCTGGACCAGTGTCTTCTGGACGTGATCAAGGAGCTGCACTAAGGGACTCACAGCAACTATGGTTGCCTGCACAAGACTTACTAAGATCAGTCAACATTTTGACGTGGAGGGAGTCATGAACCCCCGTCTCTGGAGGAGTGAGAGTCAGTTTTCTTTGAGGATATGGCCCCTGGAATGTCAATCACACTCCAGGGGCTGGAGCCACACCCATGATTCTATGAGCAACATACATTGGAGTCTGGATTATTTAAGAATAGAGAAAGAACACAAAGTTGGAGGGGGTAAAAGATGGGGGTGGGTCCAGGAGTTAGCAGGAAGAGTGGAGAGTGATCAGATTGATCAAAATACATTGTGTGGAGTTGTCAAAGACTTAATAAAACAATCTATGACAATTAAATGGTGTTCTTTTAAGGGAATATTTATTGAACATACTGCAAATTGTCTTAACTACTTAAAGATCACATTTAACCTAACCAAAATCCTTCAAGGATTTTTATGCTCAAATAATTATCACGATTTTACAGAAGATATCAGGAGGCATAAAAACTTAACTGAATTATGATAGAACTTGGAATAAAACATTCAGCTGCATTTTCAGAAATACACTTTTTTTTTTTGCATTTTTTGGAGAATTTCATGATGAGTACTGTATTTACATCATTTCCACACCACCCTTTCCCCCAACTCCTTCTACTAATTGCCCTCTCCATTCTCTCTCAAATTACTTCTTTAATTATTATTGTTTTACACACACACACACACACACACACACACACACACACCACTGAGTTCATTTAGTGTATATGTGTTTAAGGCTGACCACTTGGGATCAGATACTTTATCAGGAGGCTTGCCCCCAGAGAGGGCAGCGTGAATTATTTGTAGCTCTTCCTCTAGGGGTGGGGGCTTGTAAGATCCACACCTTCCAGGTTGGAATGTCAACTAGTGTTGTCAGTCCCCCGTAGAGACATCTACAGTGTAACCCCTATGCTTAAGGCTCAGGGGACATCTAGGAAGAGAGGGCAGAAAAATTGCAGGAGCCAGAGAGGACCAGGATGTTTGCAATGAGATAGTGTCTTCTGTATATGACAGAGACACACCTTTAACCTCAACCCCATAATGCCTTTCAGCAAGATGTGTTAATTTTCAGAAAATGTCTCTTAAGAAAATATTGGGATTGGGGGCTGGAGAGGTGGCTCAGCCATTTAGAACACTTACTGCTCTTCCAGAGGACCAGGATTCAGTTCCCATATCCATATCGGATGACTAGCAACCTCCCCCTAATTTCAGCTACAGGGGGATATGACATCTCTGGCCTCTGCATGCACCTGCAGTAATATGCACATACTCACATACATACATACATACATACATACATACATACATACATACATTCACATATACAATTAAAAATAGTAAAAATAGGCATTTTAAAGAATTTTAGAAATGACAATATTGGGTTTGAATATGGTCATTCAAGAATTCATTCTCAGTCATTTTTTTTTTCTATTTTGACTTCCTAATCACTTTTCCATTATATTGTTATAGTCTAATATAAAATGTCCCCTGAAGGCTCCTGCATTAAAGGCTTGGGGACTAGCCGATGAAGATTTGGAAACTGACTGGAGGCTCTGACTTTAGAGATGTTCACTGTGAGGATTTGAAAGACAGAGACTGTATCCTGTCTCTGCATCCCAATTGTTTCCAACACATTATAGTTTATAGTAGCCTGTTAAACTAAACTGAGATGTGAATGCATGCCACAAAGTCATGATTAATGGATGGTTAATCATGTGAAGGCAATTACCACCAAGCCTGAAGAACCACATGATAGGAGAGAACTGATTCTCAGTTTTCTTGCACGTGCACCATAACATGTGTGCATGTGCTCACACACACAAATTGATATTAAAAAATGGTGATTAATAAACAGAAATATTGTTGACTTCCTTGAATAATGAGAATAATAGAAAGATTATGAAAAATTAAATAGAAAATAACTCTCACAGTAGTATGGCACTTTGCATTGGGAGGCCTTGGGCAGGCTACCAGGACCATAAATAACGTGGGCAGGAAAGACATTTTTTTCAGCTTATTACTCTCAGGCCACACTCCTTCACTGAGGAAAGTCAAGACAGGAACTCAAGGCAGGAAGCTGGAGGCTGGAACTGATGCAGAGGCCACGGAAAAGTGCTGCCTACTGGATTGCTCACCATGACTTACTCAACCTGCTTCCTTATACCATCCAGGATCATCTGCCCAAGGGTGGTACCACCCACAATGTGCTGGGTCCCCCCACATTATCATCAATTTTCAGAATCCCCAACAGACTTGCCTATAAGCCAGTCTATGGAGACATTTTCTCAATTAAGATTCTTTCTTCTCAGAGGACCCTAACTTGTGTCAAGTTCATAAGTACATAAAAACTAGCACAACATGTCTGTTGGATAAGCTAATAGTCATGACAATGTGGGGTGCATGGCACTCTTCCTGCTAGATGAGCATGTGGTTGCTGATGTTCTCCAGTAGTTTGGGCCTTTTTTTTTTTAACAAGACATGCAGAAAGTACTAATATTCATCCTTATCCCATCCATAGGAACTGCTTCTAAAACCAGCTGGATTACCCAACAGGCAGAATAACCTCATGCTTAAGACACATAAACAGAAAGCATGTAAAGAAGCAACTGAACAAGGGTGCCATGTTCCAGCCCCAACAAGCAGCAGAACTTGGCAGCTTTGGCGAGGTGGCTCTGGTTTTAGAATCAAGGATAGAAGAAAGGGGTTAAGAGAATCTTCATTTGTGACTAAGGAAAGCATGTATCAGGAATGTCTCTGAATGGAGGTCTATAGAGGCCACTGTATGAAGGTGTGAATTTGAAGCCTGGATTGCTTTGAAGACCCCCAAGATGTTAGAGATGCCAGAGCTGTGGGATACTTGCTGAGGAAAGCTGCTAACAAGTGGAACCAGTCCAAGAGAAAGAAGCGTGTTGCAATCAACAAAGCCAAAAGGAGCTGGAGATCTGAAGAACACTTTGACATTAGATATGGAGATGCAGAGTTTGGAGTTTGTCCAGCTGGTTTTCAGTCTTGCTTTTGTCCAGTGTTTCCTCCCTATCCTCCCTTTCCTCCATTTCAAAACAGTAATGTATATCCTGTGCCATTATATGGTGGAAGTGTGTGATTTATCTTTTTATTTTGATTTTACATGGGATTACAGTTAAAAGATTGCATGAATTTTGGGAGAGACTTTGTACTTTAGACTTTTAAACAAGTTTGAGACTATGAGGACTTTTGAAGTTGGATTGAATGCATTGTTGCATTATGATATGACTACAAGCCTATGGGGACCAAGGAGTGGAATGTGGTGGTTTGAATAGTAATGCCCCCATAGACTCATATTTCAATACTTGACCCATAGGGAGTGACACTATTGAGAGGTGTGGCCTTGTGGGAGGAAGTGTGTCACTGTGGGAGCCAGCCTTGAGGTCTCATATGCTCAAACTATGCCCACTGTGACACACAGTTGCTTCTGCTGCCTGTGGATCATGATGGAGAACTCTGAGCTCCTTCTCCAGTTTCATGTTGGCCTTCACACCACCATGAAGATAATGGATTAAAACTCTGAAACTGTGAACCAGCCCAATCAAATGCTTTCCTTTAAAAGAGTTGCCATGGTCATGGTGTCTCTTCACAACAGTGAAACCCCAAGACAGACACCAACAATAAACAGCATCAGAGATTTTTCTAGAGTTTGATATTGTCCATGTAAAGATGCGGATACAGTGGTTATGACAAAACCAAAACCTTGACTGAAACTTTCCGATGCTTATACAATAGGTTAGCATTGTTGTCTGTTTATTTCTCTGAAGAGGTATCAGAGTCCTTTTATACAGAGAAGAATCCTATAGGATGTCCTACTGACATGGATGTCCAGACAGCAACTGCAGTGGCCAGTGGGCATGTGTTCATATCCATGTTGCTGGCTGGATTGCCCAGTGAATGAGATCCAGTCCCATACTTGACTGCATTCAGATCTCTTCCTTTCTTCTCCATTTTCATGGGAAAGACAGTGAGCTCTTTCACTTTTCAGAATTAGCAAGTGCCAAGAGACGAAAGCAGGAGAACGAACAGCAGCGTTGGTTTTGCTTGGCTTTGCAGTGCCAGGAGAGGTCCACATGAAGATGCCCAAGGGGACTAAGAGAAATGGTCGTGGCAACAGAAACATCCAAAGGAGTGAGAAGAGCTGCAGCCTTTGTGATGGACTCAGTAGAGAGTTCATGAAGATGAAGATGAAGGGCAATCGAAGAAGAAGCACCTGGACCTGGTTCTCGATGCTCTTTCATTTTGGAAAATATTGTTTATGGAAACAGAATCTTGATAAATCCACTACACATAGTAAGTTTAGAGCAAGGATCACTGGAATTAGGTTCTATGATCTTTTAATAATAAACCTCTAAATATATCCAAGTGGTAATTTTTTTAGGGTTTTTTGTTTGGTTGGGGTTTTTTTGTTTGTTTGTTTTGTTTTTTGAGACAGGGTTTCTCTGTGTAGTTTTGGTGCCTATCCTGGAACTCACTTTGTAGACCAGGCTGGCCTTGAACTCACAGAGATCCACCTGGCTCTGCCTCCCAAGTGTTGGGATTAAAGGCATGCACCTCAACTGCCAGGCCCAAGTGGTAATTTTTTTCAAATGAAAATGTTTTATTCTATCAGATTGTAGCTAACAACCATATCTTTTACCCAGGGAGATGAATAATAAAGAGTAACCCTATTATTTGAATCTCAGAATTTTGAAATAAACATAAAAGGACTTTAAAATCAGGAAACACTTAAAAAGTTTGAAAGAATAAACCCCAGTTTGCCACATATAACCAATGCCCAAATGATCTCTACATAGTCAGAGATGAAGTAAAAGCTGCAGACGTTAATTGATGATTTAGTCCATGTGCACTGTACCAGGGACCACACTTGTGCCTGGAACAAAGTGTGGGTGTGTGAGTGAAGGCCACCTTTCAGTTCTCCTCTCAGAACATCCCTGGCATTTACTAAGGTGGGAGGGACATTTCCTCAAGTTTGCTCGAATGACTCCTTTCCATTAAAGGCAACAGCAGTGGCGGTAACAATGGTGCCGTCTGCCCTCTTCTTTGGGCTGTGTACCGTTGCATGTGATGAGACCCCGGACAAGATAAATGAGAAAACAAGCAAAACAGACTCCACGGCTTTGTATCTGAAGCGGCTAACCGGCCTAATCTTGTTTTGTTATTTTAGTTGTGTTTGTATAGCAAACTAAAATAAATATAGAAAATTCAATTGAGTTTGTGGAATATGCCGCATTCATTTGGATAAGACAAGCTGCTGCTGTTGCTGCTGCTGCTAAAAACACATAACCAAACCCGAGATGACCTTGCTTGCAACAGAACTCCAAGGTAGTCTTTTCTATGAGGGGAGTTTGGGGACTGGTGGGGTGGCTCAGTGGTCAAGAGCACTTGCTTTCACTTACAGGCAGAGCTGGGTTCCCAGTGCCCACTTCAGGCGGCTCACAACTGCCTGTAACTTCAACTCCAGGAAACCCAATGTCCTGTTCTGGCCTAGGATGGCACCCCAACTTATTTGAACATATACAGACACATACACACAAAGAGACACAGACATTTTTTTAAAAGGTCTTAAAAAGAAGCTTACTCTTTGTTGTTTGGTAGCCAGATGTGAGCTTTCCAGAGCCATGGAGCCAGTTGGGAAGCTCTGCCATTTATGCAGTTTTGCCAAATGGGGTGCGTGCGTGCGTGCGTGAGTGTGTGTGTGTGTGTGTGTGTGTGTGTGTGTGTGTGTGTGCCAGGTAAAAGAAGCCATACTTGCCATACTTAAAAGAAAATACCAGTAATCACAATAAAATTGTGACTAGTTGGGAAGCTCTGTCATTTATGCAATTTTGCCAAAGGGTGTGTGTGTGTGTGTGTGTGTGTGTGTGTGTGTGTGTTCTGCCAGGCAAAAGAAACCATATCTGAAAGAAAATACCAGCAATGACAATGAAATTAGGACTTAGTGCTCCATAAAAAAACTGGATGAGATTTTTGAACATTTTTTTAAATTTCTTATCTGTTTGTTTATTTGAGACACAATCTGACTATTTAACAGCTCTGGTTGGCTTTGAAACTCATTATATAGACTAAGTAAGCTAGCATTGAACTCATGTAGATCCGCCTGCCTCTGGGCAATCTTTTTTTTTTAACGATTTATTTGTTTATTTAAAGTATATGCATGTTTGAGTGTAAGCATGCACACACTATGTATGTGTAGATGTCTAGAAGAAGGCCAGAAGAAGGTGTGAGATCCTTCTTGAAACCTTCCTAGTCCTCAACAAAAGGGTTCAATTGAGTTCCCCTCCCTCTGATACTAATCAAGAAATTATAGAATGTGAGCAGTTCAAAGTTATTCTAATTATAACCCTGGCAATGTTGTTATACATCCAGTTGAAAATCAGTGATAAGAAAGAGACCTGGACACAATACATCAATCTGCAAATGTCCTAAGACCAAAAACTCCTGTCTTGTGGTGAAACATCTAAAGCACAGGTACAGTTGGTGAAATGGACCTTGCCTTTTGAATTTGCATGTCCATAAACCACAGTTTGTTGAATAAATGTGGCGTAGGGGCGCGGCTCAGTTGCTAAAATGCCTCCTGTGCAGGAACGGGATCCCAAGAACACACAAAAATGCTGTGTGCCACGGAGTGCAGTTACAAGCCTGGCATGTGGGAAGAGAAGACAAGGTCCCCGGGGCTTTCTGGACAGCCAGCTTCACTTTCTTCGAAGGTTCCAAGCCGGTTAGAGACTCTGTCACAAACTACCAAATGGGCAGGGAAGTCCACATTGAAATGGTTTTCTCCTTTCTCACTTGTTTTTGTGATGGATTCCTGGCAACTGGTGGGTTAGCAATGAAAAGCCAACAGCCGTGCTTTCCCGTATTTGGTGGCATAGTGAAGAATCAAAACTGGACTGAATAACAGTTCTCGTCTCCTCCCGTCTCTCTTGCTTCGTCCACTCTCATTCCAGTGTGGGAGATGAAACTAAACTCCCACAGTCCAGGTTTAATTCACTTTATTCATTTACCCAACCATTTAAACCAAAGGAAAACTTCTCCATAAAGCAAATGCTGTTGTGTTTATTTTCCTGGAAATGTTTAGGCACTCCAGTGAGCACCTGAGTTGTGTGGAGACGCCTCTCTTTTGCAAGAGGCTATCGGTGTCCATCAGCATGCACACAGGAGAGTGCTACCTGCTTCTCACTCACCCCTTGTCGCTCCCAGTGACTCTGACCCGGTCTGTGAAGGAAGGAAGGCCTCCACGTCCCACATCTCCAGAAGACAGGTGGCTCTCAATGATTCTGAAGTGCCTCTCACTTCTAAACGGTTACCACCATATCTCTATAAAGAGATATGGTGAGTGTGGGTTCTTGAGCCCATTGCCTGGGCTCGAATCCTAATTCTCCCACTTACCATCTGTATAACCTTGGGTGAATGACTTAACTTTATGAATCTCAGCCATCTCCTCTGAAAAATGTGCAAATGGCTGTCTCTGTTGAACAGAGTAATGGGAGTAGGTGAAACAACAATGTAAGTATCCATGTATGAGATGTGCCTCACAAGCACAAGGCTCGTGTAGTATTTAATTAATAGCACATAAAAGGGTTATCTTTTATTTCATGTTAATTATGTGTCAGATACGATGTTGACCTTTAAATATTCATTCCTCACAACTCTTTGAAGTCTGATTTTGATTTCTACTCCCAAAGAAGGAAAATGAAGCTCAGTGAGGTGAAGCCATAAGGCCACAAAAGTAAATAGCTATGTAGCAACGTCTCCACAGCTGGTACAGCTGACAGGAAATACCTTTCTGTTTGAATTCACATTTCCATAGCATGTAGTTTGAGGGAAATTCTATGCAATGGGGGCTGGGGAGATGGTTCGGTTGGTCAACTGCTTCCTGTTCACAGCATGAGAGCCTGCTTCCTTCTGATTTCCAGAATCCACATCTTAAAAGCCTCATGCTGTGTCCTGCATTCACAATCCCAGCATGGAGGATGTTGAGACAAGCAGCCTCCTAGGCCTCCTTGGCCACCCAGACTACTATACTTGGTAAATTGCAGGCCAATGAGAAACCCTTTCTCCAAAAAATAATGTAGAGGGCAGCTGAGAAACAACACTCTTTGGCACACACACACACACACACACACACACACACACACACACACACACACAAAACAAAATACCTTTAAAAAGGAAGTTCTAAAAAATACCTGTAAGTAGCCCATCTAAAGTATGAGAATCATAGAATCACTTTAAGATGACTCGCTGTGAACAGGTCATGAAGGTGTTTGCTTGCTAATGGAAGCTTGATGTTCATACAGGTTCCATTTCTATAAAGTAGTCCTAATCCCCCAGCTCAATTCTTTCCCACGGACACCTGCAGAAATATGTGGTCTGTGTATATACATTAACCAAGCAGTCCAGAAGTCGGCAGTTTCCAGTTCACTGTCGGCTTTTTACGAGCAGAGTGATTTCTTTACTGGCCTCTTTTATGTAACCATGTTCACAAGCTGAAGAAGAGAGATAAACAGAAGGACAAAAGGACAAGTGATCCTGAGGCAGATGAAAGGGAAGAAAAAAAAAACCGTCACACTAGGGCAAAGCCAGAGTTTTATGAGAGATAACAGTGAGTGAAATGCGATGGGATTCAACAATGCTCACCGCCTACGGGTTTGAGATCCTCCTTCTATGAGTGGGCTCCATATCTCTCATTGCTCAGAACAGTACATGTAAACTAAACAGTGAGCAAAATGTAAACCCATGTTTTTTGTTTGTTTATTTTTTCCACTAAGAAACTGAAGGACATGCGAAGCAAGCGTCCCTGGTTTCAAACAGTATCCCCTATGATGGTGACAGAATCGGCTCCTCTGTTTTCATTGGTCTGAGAGGTATTCCCTGGGAGCCAACCACATGGGAAGTGTAGAGCTAGACGCTGGAGACAGTGGGCGACAGGGTAAGGGGAACACAGAGGGTGTCTCCTTAGACCTGTGATGTGCAGCATGTGAAAACACTTGTAGGCCTGACGAAGGCAGGCAAGTGGCAATCTACTGATAATAATTATGAGGGTCGCAGGAGGCAGTAGCTCGGGGGACCTTGTCTTCGCTTCCCAAGTGCCAGGAGAAGGAAAGGAACTATTATTCCTGGTGACTCATTGCCCAGGAGTCTTTGATTGGTTTTCGGAAGGGAAAGAACGACAGGTTGTTTTCTGAAGGTGGTCCTAGAAAAGGGTCAACATTACACACAACCAACGATGCCTGACATGAACAATTACCATTTAAGTCGCCTAACAAGTTTGTCAGAAGCAAAAGAGCTGATTAATCATAGAAAACAGTCGCATTCTGTTTTCTGACTACACGAGCTTGGAGACAGGGCTGGTCAGCTCAGACCTGGGGAAAGCAGTGATTAAGTGAAGACCGCACTCCATGTGGCTACTCAGAGCTTTCTCCAGAATCCTAAAAGTAACATGGCGGACAATAAAGGAGCAGGGCTGGCTCATAAAGCCAGAGATGAACCAGACCCCTCATCCGGCCATTAGCAAGTAGAGCAATCCAACCAGATCTGACTTGGAAGCCGTAAATGTGGCTTGCTTCTAGATTCATTTCTCCATTGCCTAGTTTTATGGTTTGCTTTCCCATCGCTGTGATACATAGCATACAGAGGATGCATGTATGTACCTACATGACCAAAAGAAACTTCGAGGGAGGAAAAATTTCCTTCATCTTACACTTCCAGGTCACACTCCACCTTTGAGGGAAGTCAGGCAGGAACCATGGAAAAACACTGTGAACAGTCACCCACAGATATACCCGCAGGTCGATCTGGTAGAGGCAACTTTCCAACTGAAGTTCCCTCTTCACATATTGTGGGCTATTTGTACACTGTAGAGGACAAGGAATCTAGGCAGGCGATTTCACCAGCGGACTCGGAACAAGTCAGATGCGCTGTACTGAGGAAAGGAAAAAGCCATGTGGCAGAATGCAGACGAACAGAAGCAGGTTAATTGAAGGTATAAGAGAGCTAGTTGGGGACAAGCCTAAGCTAAAGGCCAAGCTTTCATAATTACTAATAAGTCTCTGTGTCCTTATTTGGGGGCTAGTTTTCCAAAGATAGTCTGACCAGAAAGCTTGCTACTTTCACAGGTAATTCTAGGTTGTGCCAAGTTGACAATAAAAACCTAGCCAACACACCTGGCAACCAACATCCTCTGACTCCCTCAGTCCTCTCCCCCAGTTCATTCCACTGACAGCTACTTGACCCCAAAGTCCTGGTTCTATGACTCTTGTCATATTCTTCCATCCAGGAGACACTCCTGTTTGGACCAGGGCTCCAGAAGTTTAAAAAATAATTATAATTGGATTTCAAAAAGTTGATGCCCACTGCAGAACTTCAAGATTTACTGGAGGAATTATTTGAGAGCAACAGAATGTTCTGGCCTCTTTAGAGCCCAGCGTACAGGAAGTAGTTTCCCCCAGCATCTCCATAAGGCATTCTCCATGCCAGCTACTGTCTGGAAGAGGTTTGTCCATCTAGAATCCCTTAGCCCTCAATAATTGATTCCTTAAGAGGTCTTTTAAAAAATATCTCTTGTGAGTGGTACTCATTAAATTCTTTCCATTTTTTTCCTTGTAACAAGGTAAAAAAATATGCTTACAGAATCTACCATAATAATATCAATGTCTTTTCAGACTGACCTGCCTCTATAGTCACAAGACAATTCATCATTGTGACTAGCCTTAGATTTAATCACTATTCTCCACAGGCCTTTAAGCACTCAAGTTTCAGTGCATAGGAAAATTATTTTAAGATGCACTGAAAACAAGTTTACATTTTATCTAACACACTGTCTAAGTCCTGTTTAAAAAATAGTTTAAATCTTTGGCCAGTTGCTTTCTATGTCTTTTCTTTCCCCACACCAGGATGTATATTTAAAATAACATTTATTTACAAAATGGTATCTTAGCAACGGTGACACAGCACAAGAGCGTGTTATCTAAAGCAAACCAATCCTGGCCATAAACGATATCAGCAGAGCAGCCAAACGCAATTGGTATAGCTCCCCTGACTTACTGGGAGCCTGGGGTGGCCACACGAGATTAAAGGTAAGTTTTTCAAACTTGAAGTGATCCATTATTCATAATGTTTCACTCAAAGAATGAGAAGCACTTTCATTCTTCACTAGGAAACCACAAACTTTTAGAGTGGACATGGAATCTGAAGGGTGTCTAGTCCAGACCTGTGATGTCATGAGAGGTTGGGGGAGGGGAAGAAGAAGCAATAATTTGCTTTTCTCAGTGCACACAGGTGGTTTGTGTGAGAAATCAGGTTTCCTGACTTTCATCCAGTTATTCTAGCAACTGTTTGTCTTATGATAAATGTTATGTGCATTTGCAAGCTGGCTGGACACTTTTCAAATCTCTGGCTTTGAAACAGGGAAAGCAAACACTCCCTTCTTAGCCCCGGTCTTTATGTATTTTTACCCATGGCTTCAAACCTAGAATATGATTTCAAGTAACTGAATCACCCAGTTCTTTTAAATTGCTGGGTGTTTATTTACAGCTTGAGTAGAAACAGAACTGAAGGCTTGGAACGTTAAACAATTTATTCTAGACTTACAAATTCATTCACTAATATTACTGCATGAGTTAATGGATGATTTTAAATGACAAGCCTGAAGCAGTCTACACACACACACACACACACACACACGAGGCCTGCATCACCCATTATTCTACAGACCATGTAAAAGGCATCAATGGTTTTTTTTAAAAGGTATGCAATATTGATGAGGTGAAGGTTTCCTCTGTATGACTATGCCTTTATCACCATCATTAAGAGATCTTGTGTCAGAATGACCCCAGATTAGATTACCAGCAATAGTTGAGAGGGTGCCTGAATTGGCCTACCCTGGTAATCAGATTGGTGAACATCCTGTCATCATAGAGCTTCCATCCAGTAACTGGTAGAAGCAGAGACAGAGATCCACAGCCAAGCACCAGACCAAGCTTCAGGAGTCCAGTTGAAGAGAGGAAAGAGGGATTCTATAAGCAAGGGGCATCAAGATCATGATGGAGAAATCTACAGAGACAACCAAAACAGTGGGAACTCATGAACTTTAGACCAACAGCTGTGGAGCCTCCATGGGACTGGACTAAGCCCTTTACATAAGTGAGACAGTTGTGTAGCTTAATTGGCTTAAGGGGCCCCTGGCAGTAGGATCAGGGCCCATCCCTGGTGCATGAGCTGGTTTTTTTGAGCCCATTATCTATGGTGGGACACCTTATACAGCCTTGATGAGAGGGAGGGGCTTGGACCTGCCTCAACTGAATGTACCAGGTTCTGCTGACTCCCTATGGGAGGCCTTGCCTTTTTGGAGGAGGGAATGAAGGATGGATTGGGGAGGGAGGCTGGGGGAGTGGGAGGAGAGAAGAGAGAGGAATCTGTGATTGGTATGTAAAATGAATAAAAAAAACGTAATAAAAAAAGAGATCTTGTGTCAAAACTGGAGCATTTACTGTTATTGAAAATAATCTCAATAATTGCTTCTCAGTTATTAATGAACTACAGGTAACACTAGTGAAGGAAAAAAGCTTACCTTGCTTTTAATTAGAGGAGCAACAATTCTCTTTTCCTCAAATTCTGCACTGATTACTTGTAAAATTTTGAAAATGATGTAATGTTTTTAGAAACCTAAGCTCAGTGATTCACTGAGATCCACTAATACCTACCATTCTCTAGTGCAGCTCATATCCGTATTTGATTGGTCTGTATCTCTGCATAGTTTATAATTGTGAAACGTCCATCCTAGGGCTGTAACCCTGATAAAAACACACTTACCTTGGCTACTTATCTGCTTAGAATGAAAGTGTGAATGGGAGTCGAATAGTTAGACACAGGCACGTAGAGGCAGAGTCAGAGCAGGAATTCGTTCCTTAAAACCTGGGCGTGGCTTTTGCAAAGTCTGTTGTCTTATTCCCTTCCTTGCAGGTATCACAAGCATTTTGCTTCTGACAAAGAAGCCCCAACATACCACAGTCACTAATCATGCTTGTTGGTTGATGTCTGGAGGAGGGGCACTTCAAGGTCAGAATGAAAATTACCTTAGAAAACGTTATCCACCAGCTGGGTTTGGTAGCACACTCCTGTTACCCCAGAACTCTGAGGACGGGGCAGGAGGAGCTTGGCAAGTTCAAAGCCAGCTTGCTATATTTAGTGAATTCCACAGTCATGGCTAATATAGTGTGTCTGTCTCAAGAACAAACAGTTATCTAGATATAGAATCTATGTTTGAATGAACGCCTACAGACACACACACACACACACACACACACACACACACACACACACACACATCATGAATTCAGAAGGTAGTAGACTTCATGGAGGAGCAAAGAGACCCTTGAGGCAGGGGAGGATGAAGAAGGTAGAGGGTAAAATATAAATAAAGTATAATTATATATACATTTAATTTTTGAAGGGGCAAAAAAAATGTTGTTAGTTAATTGGCCGCGTTGTGCTCTTAACCTGCAAGGAAATGTCACGAAACACGACAGAATCCGCTAATAAGAGTTTTATTAAAGATAAAGGGACAGAGAGTGCGCAGGCCTGTGGGAGAGACACGTGTGTGGAGAAGAAGAAGAAAGAACTGGGAACATGGAGCTGGATTTTAAAGGCTAGGCATGCACAGGTCACGTCTCTACTCCATGCATTGGCGTAGATCACATGGCTATGTTGCACGCCTACGTAGCCATACCACATCACGGATCCCGGTCACGCGAGACGCCTTGACCTGGAAATGGCTACCCTGCCCTGGAACTGGCTAGGCAGAAGTGTCCACTGGGCATATGCAAACACGCCCGTCCATGGGGGCGTGTTGTGAACTCTTCAGTAGTGTTTTTGCCGAAACTGGAGCTGTGGAGGCTACAAACGGGGCTCAGGATATCAGGGAGTAAACGCCATGGGAGTAACCAGAATCATTACAACACTTTCTTCAACAATGTCGTACTGAGATCTAACATCCCATATGCTAATTTAAAATGTAACAAAATGAATGATCGACACACAACAAAGTGAGCAGACAGGCAAGAATGGTTACCATAATGCTTTTGAAAATGACCTAGTTGCTCTCAAAGACAGACTACTCACCAGTGGCATGCTATCATATTCCAGACATGCCATGTGTTTCAAAACATGAAATGGTCATCTAAATTTTCATTATGCAGAATCCAAAATTTAAACTAAGAATCTCCCCTTTTGTTGGTATCTGTCAATCAGCACAATACTGGACATTTTACTCCACAGTCTTCATCTTCAATCTTTTTTTTTATTATTTTTATTGTTCAGGGTCAGTGCTGTGTCTCTTGGTTAGACATTGTTGCTTACTGTAGGAGCAAGCAGAGTCCATGGTTTCATGAACTTTATACATAGCTGAAAGCATCTGGAAGCATTGTCTTTCCTCAGAGACCTCACTTATCTGTCTTTTGCTCTCTCACATCTGATAATTTGTGCTTAGCACGATTGGAGTTTTCTACTCTGTCTGTCTAGAAGTCTAGATACTGACTTTAAGTTGTAGAGACACAAAGGACACTCCACTAGACAGCAATTGCTTTATTTTGTAAATTCATCTTTCAACCTAGTGCAATTTCACACTTCCTTCTGAAATTTGAATGTGCTACTTACCAGTACAACAACCAGATAATTATGGTGATATTTTAATTGTACTGAAATGTGACTTTATTTGTATGTTAATAAATAAAGTTGCCTGGGGGTCAGAGCTAATAGCAAGCCATAGCAGAAGCTGGGTGGTGGTGCAGGCCTTTAATCCCAGCTCTTGGGAGGAAGAGCTAGGCGGATCTCTGTGTGTTCAAGGAAACAGCCAGCATGGAGACACACGCCTTTAATCTCAATACCAACCATGGAGCTCTGTACAAACAGGCAGTGCCGAGGAGGTCATGTGGTTGGGTTTATAACCAATGAGAAGGCAGAATAGAAAGTCAATAAAAATCACAAACACACAGGAAGTAGGTCTCTTGCAGAGAGGTAGGACAGCAGTGGCAGTGAAGGGTAAGGTTTTTTAGCTCTTAGCTATTTCTCTGACCTCTTGGCTTTCATCTCTGAATCGGCTCTGTGTTTCTTATTTAAAAAGATGGTTACATCTACAGATAATGATCCAAAAGCTATTATGAAACATACGTTGGATACTATTATCAGGTACATTCAGATGGAGAGCAAATAAATAAATAGAAACAAGAATATAAATGTAATAAGAGAGTAAATGTGATCAGATCTAACCCTGAAAAAAAATATCTTAATTGAATAACCATGAGAATGACCTTGGGTAATAACAAAGCTAAATCACTGATCACTTTTGTAAGAGTAGGTTTTTTGTTTCTAGTGTATGGTACAGTTAACATAAAATTAAATGGTGTAACAGGAGAAAGAAATAATGCTTGTTATTGATTTTTTTTAACTTCTTTTCTTCTTTCATACATTACATCTCCACCACAGTTTTCCCGCCCTCCAGTCCTCCTAGTCCCTCCCCTCACCTTTTCCCTTCCCCAGATCAACTCCTCCTCTGTTCCCTTCAAAAAAGAGCAGGACTCCCAGTTATATCCACCAAACATAGCCTGACAAGATACAATAAGACTGGGCACAAACCCTCATATCACAGCTGAATACGGCAACCCAGGAGGAGGAAAAGGATCCCAAGTGCAGGCAAAAGAGTTAGAGACACCCCACTCCCATTTTGGGAGTCCCACAAGAACACCAACCTACACAACCATAAGGTTTATGCAGAGGAACTAGCTCAGACCTTTACAGAGTCCATGCTTGCCACTTCAGGCTCTGTGAGCCCCTGTGAGCCCTGCTTAGTTGATTCTGTGGGCTGTGTTTTCAGCTATTATTGATTTTAAATTTTATTTATTTATTTATTTATCTATTTATTATTTATTTATTTAATGTATGTGTGTGTGTGTGTGTGTGTGTGTGTGTGTGTGTGTGTGTGTGTGTGTTTTCACAGATCCAAGGATTCCACAGCTTGTATGTAGAGGTCAGAGAACAACTTTCAGGAACTGGTTCTCTCATTTCACCTTGGGATCCAGGAATCAAACTCAGGTCCTTGCGCCCTTGCGCTTGGGGTCAAGTATTCTTAGTGGCAGAGCTCAGTATCTCACCTGCCCCATTATTGCTTTATATTGTTAAATAATAGAGTTTAGTTCATAAGACAAAGTTGCTTCAGAAAGTCCTGCAGTATTTATAAGGACTGACATACTTTTGACTTTCCACCAAGTCACAGTGGCTACGATGCGAATAAACGGATACGTATCCAAATGTAACTCAAAAAATGGTCAAGGTTCTGTTCAACAGTCAACCTAACTATACAAGCTCACTTCCCCCATTTTCTTTAAAAACAGATAAAGCGGGGAAAGGTAGGGTACCTTCAACACCGATTTTTCTTATGAAAACTATTATCCAACAGGCATTGAATAAAAACTCATCTGCATACCTTAGGCCTCTAATTCCTATTGCAACTTGATGGTGCTTGCTTTCTTCTGTAAACAACGAAGCTGACTGGCAGTCACTCCCCCC
Source organism: Peromyscus maniculatus bairdii (assembly GCF_049852395.1). Classification (NCBI taxonomy): domain Eukaryota; kingdom Metazoa; phylum Chordata; class Mammalia; order Rodentia; family Cricetidae; genus Peromyscus; species Peromyscus maniculatus. The sequence continues at coordinate 8,056,389 of NC_134868.1, read as the reverse complement.
CACCCCCACCCCTCACCCCCATCCCCACCCACCCCCACCCACCCTCACCCTCCGCAAGCTCAGGCTGTTTGCTACTCCTCCTGTATGGGTGCCTGCTGATTCCCACACTGTTAAGCCAGCCTGTCCCGCCGCCGCCTCTGGGCTCTCCTCCTTGGTGGCTCTTTACTCCGTGGTGCCTCTGGCTCACACCAGCCACCAACCACTGTCGCTGCAGGTTGTTATTTTCGCTCTACTGGTGTAATTAAACCCCATCAATCACTCCAGGATTTCCGGCCTTGGTGAATTAGCTTTATTAGGTTTAGAAATGAGAACCTAGGGGGATTCTTTGTGGTCATAAAAGCACAGAATGTATGAAGAAACGGAAAGAAATTTAGAAAGCATGCACCTCAGAAGAATTGAGTCAACTTGTATGATCCCCATTAGGAGGGATATTTGCAGCTTAATAAAACTTTGTGGAGTAAAAAGACAGTGGCATCTGAAGCAAAACCAATTCAATCTGAAATGTATGAAGCCTATAATGGCAGAAATAAAACCTGTTAAGACAGCACGGTCACACAGAAAACCTAAAATAAATTTGTCAAAGCATTCTCCCCGCCAAACCCAGTGGTTCACTGTTTCTTTCTGGACCATGACAAACAGGATAGTTTTGGTCTTGGTCCTACACTCTGAGACCCATTTCCTCTATCGGAGTCACATGTCACTTAGCATGCTATTAGCAATCCGGGCACCATCTTCGCAGCAGTCTTAATGAAAATTCAATTTTTAATAAGTATGAGTTTTTCTTTAGAACATCCTCATCAATTCATTCTTAATTCTTTGCCTGATTTCTGCCTTCTGAGATTAAAATATTCATTCACTACAAAAGCTACTGCAGCTGATGACCAGATGGGAAACTGTGATTTTTTTCTCTTTGTTAATTCCCATGGGACTCTAAACAAATATCAGAGTTCATTTAATTTGGGGCCAACATAAATTTTATATTTGATTTCCTATTTTGTAAGAACAAACCAGTACTAAAAAAAAAATAGTTTCAAAAGTAAATATAATTCTACTGACAAGAAGTCTTAAAATTTTATTTTCAAATGCATGCTTGTATTTAAAAATGTGTCAATGAACTTGGAAAGCTCTGCTTAAAAAAAGCATTTGATTCAGAACACAGATTGCAGTGCAAAGAATGTGCAAGAATTTAAGTCACATAGAAGAGTCAGTGAGTTAAAGCTCTGTTTTTAATTCTACTAACAATGAAAATCATAGCCCCTGCAGTGTTTACTCTAAAAACAAACGGGGTGGGGGGGTGGCCAGTAAGTACGCTTTAATAACCTTCCAAGTAAAATAAGACAGTCAATTGATACAGTTGTAGTTGCAGAAAATAAACCATACCGTCTCTACAGTTCTCTTTAAGCTGGAAATGCGGACCCTGAAAACATTGTTTCTGGGTATTCAGTCCTGGGGGGTCACGTGCTTAGACAGCTGCATCTAGCAGGGCTGGAAAGGCTTCAAAGGTGAGATGGGAGATGCTGCGTTCTCTTCCCCTTAGAGGCTCTTTCCTCTGGACACCCTCTTCCTTCTCCTCCTTTCTTCTTCCTCCCCCACTCCTTTCCTCTTGTCCCTCTACTCTCCTTCCCTTCCTCTTTCATCCCTGCCATCTCTTGTTTTTTAACCAATGTATTTCCTCCCATGGTAGGCCTAGGAAAGAGTTCTTCCAGTAGATAGATGAGGACTGCCCGTCAACTGCACTCTCAAATATTGAAATCACATCATTTATCTGAGAAAGCATTTGATTAAACTGGTCATTTCTGCCTCATTTCATGAGCTGTATATTTAGAGATGGGTTTGACAGGATAGTAGCATTCAAAAACGCCTTGACAATTATTCTTGGTTAGGTGTCTAGTCATTGATACAGCTTGAATTTCAAAGGGTCTTGTGTGTGTCTGTACCTGTGTGGTGTATGAGCACAGGGGTGCACATGTGAGTGTGGGGACCAGAGGAGATGTTGCACATCCTGGTCTCCCTCTCTGTGTTATTCCCTTGAGACAGGGTTATGGTGGTATTTTACTTGTACTGAAATGTGATTTTATTTGTATGTTAATAAATAAAGTTGCCTGGGGGTCAGAGCTAATAGCAAGCCATAGCCGAAGTCTGGCAGTGGTAGCACACGCCCTTAATCCCGATCACATGACAGGCAGATCTCTGTGTGTTCAAGGACACCACCAGCATGGAGACACACGCCTTTAATCTCAATACCAACCATAGAAGACCTGGAGTTCTGTATAGATGGGCAGTGATGAGGAGGTCATGTGGTTGGGTTTACAACTAATGAGAAAGCAGAATAGAAAGTCAATAAAAATCACAAACACACAGGAAGTAGGTCTCTTGCTGAGGAGGACAGCAGCCACAGTGAAGGGTAAGGTTTTTAGCTCTTAGCTATTGCTCTTGACCTCTTGGGCTTTCATCTTTGCATTGGCTCTGTGTTTCTTATTTAATAAGATGGTTACCTCTACACAGGGTCTCTCACTGAACCCGGAACTAGGCTAGCAGCCAGCAAGACACGGTGTTTCACACAACTTTCTGCCTTTCATATTGCTTTCTTGTACTGTTTGTTTGTTAGTTTTGAGGGAGAGTCTTATGCAGCCCAGCAGGCCTATGAGTTGCTATAAAGCTGTGGATGGTCTGGAGTTTCCAAAAATTCTGTTTACAGCAAGAGTGCTAGGACTATAGGCATGTACCACTATAACAACATAGACTGCTTTTCTTTAAAAAAATTTTTTTAAATCATTTAATTTTTTTCTTTTCATGTAGGTGTTTAATATATTAAATATAGATGAATGGTTTTAATAATGCTAAATAGAGTTAACAAGACAGTGTTAGTGTTCATGGTAATTGAAAAGACCACATTTGAAGAAAGAAAAAATAATCTCAGCACTCAGGAGGTCTGTATGGTAAGAGCCTTTTCTCAAACATACAAAAATGTTCTTTTGATGTACCTGTTTTAAGCCAAATACCCATCCACTCAAGATAAAAGAAGCATTTTGAGTGATTTAATAATAAAAATACCATTTTAGAGGTTTCCTTGCTATCTTATCACTGGGTTTATAACATTGTGCTGCCTTTTTATTTCCTCTAGTGATTTCTCAAATGTAAGGTGTTATTACTGTTTACTTCTGTCCCCAACAAGACCTTCTGACACTTCTCATCAGTGGTAGGAAAATTCTTCAAAACACTGTTCAGTTTGACGAGAACTACTTTTCATGCATATTTTATAACTCATGGCCCTATATCCAGTTTCCTTTGCTGAAGTCAAACTGACATGTCTTTGATATTTAGCAGATTCTCTAAGAATCTTCTTGTTCCTTCTTCTGTAGTACTTCTAGTGAAGTCTAACTTTGTACAAGGCATCTGGCTTCGTTTTTATTTCATTCAGGGAATTATTACCCAGAAAAACCTTGATTATAAGATATGAAAATCACCATCTGGCATTCAATAAATTCAGCTTATTAAATTAATGTGGAAATATTGCCCAAAGATATGTACATTCTGTGAGAGCTGGGATTTTTACTTTCCTCACGTTATATGTTATAATAATATATACATTATATATTGTTGCATTCTTTTTCAAACTAATATCCAATTTTCTTTTATAAGAATTTGAAAAAGTTTCATTTGGATGTTTTATATCATATAATGTTAATCAAAATGAATTTACTACACAGTCTAAGTTAGGAAGGAAACAACAAAATAAATGACAGATGCAAATAACGATACTTTGACTTCTTCCTTTCCAATTTGTGTTCCCTGATCTCCTTTTGTTGTCTTATTGCTCTAGCTAGAACTTCAAGTGCTAAATTAAATAGATATGGGGAGAGCGGACAGCCTTGTCTAGTTCCTGATTTTAGTGGAATTGCCTTGAGCTTCTCTCCATTTAATTTAATTTGATGTTTTCTATAGGTTCGCTGTAACTTGTCTCTATTATGTTCAGGTATGTCCTTTGTATCCCTAATCTCTCTGGGACTTTGATCACGAAGGGGCGTTGGATTTTGTCAAAGGCTTTTTCAGCATCTAGTGAGATGATCACGTGCACTTTTTTCTTTCCGTTTGTTTATATGGTGGAACATAGTATCTGTCATCTTCTCAGTGTACAATAGCACATCAGAACCTCTTCCCCCTAACAATAAATCAGGATTCACGGATAAATCTTTCTCAATTCCCTCCATCCCTCTAAATTCTTTTACAAATGTTGAAACTTCTGGAAACAACTGAAGAAATAGAAGAAACTTAAAAAATAAAATGTTGGGGGCTAGGAGTTGGCTCAGCGAATAATGGCACTTGCTGTGCAAGCGTGATGACCTGAGTTCAAATCCCCAGGGCCCAAGTGAACATCTGGGCATGGCGGTGCCTGCCTGCAACGCTGGTTGGAGGAGCGGAAACAGGTGGGACCTGGCAGCTCACTGCTTTGCCATCGTCGCCAAAATGGTGAGCTTCACATTCAGTAAGAAGACCGTAAAGGAATAAGACAGAGAGGTGGATAATAACAACCGATGTCATCCTCCGGTCTCCACCTACTTATGCACAGGCATGTGTACTCACGCACTCATGAGGGCATTCACCACACACACACACACACACACACACACACACACACACACACACACACACCAAAACTAAAATTAAAATGGAATTCTTTTCAAGAGGATGATGGAAGGCAAAGGCAATTATAAACTCAAGATCCTCTCTCCTTCCTTCCAAGCAGATGAAGTTAAGGAGAAAGACATAGCTGGTCACACTTTATACCCAGGAAACTGAGGCAGGAGGATGGCCATGAGTTTGACATTGTCCCAGGCTACAGAGTGAGTTCCAGGATGGTCTGGCTACAGAGTCTATCTGAAACCAACCAGCCAACTGACCAACCAACAAAAAACAAACCAAGAAAAGAGACAGGAGAGAGCAGAGATACATCTAACCAGGCAGAGGATTTTAACTAGTGAGGAAATTTGAACTGAGTGGTTAAAGTGTGAGAGGTAAAAGTTAAATCAAGCCCTGGGGGGAAATTGACTCAACTCCACTTACCTGGATATTTTACTGAAACCCGGTCCTGGGTCTAAAGCTTTGCACTCTAGTACACTGGACTCCACAGGGCCCTTGCAGTTTAGAAGACTACTCATTGGAATGAGTGAAAAAGTAATGTTTGTTTCTACTACATTCACTTAAAAATATACTTATCATGTTCATGATATGATATTATGTGGCAGAACCATACAAAATTGTCATTTTATTCATTGCATAACTCTTTCTTGTGATTAAACCGAATACACAGTGGGAAAGTATAATAAAATTTATGTAGCGAGGTTAAGACTTGATTTTTCTTGCTTAGTGGAGGGCAGCAAGGAAAGCATTGGAGAACCTTTGTCCAGTCAATGAATTTAAAACTAAAAGGAAGATGTGTCTGAGGAGAAAGACTGTTATCCTTCCTTTTCAATTATGATTATATTAAAAGCAAAATTCTATTTCTAATAAGTGCTACTTTCCCAATTATTCAAATTTGTATTTTCACATAGTTCTATGCTCTGTGCGCCTCCCTTTTGTGTCCTATTTTATAAAATTGCCTCTCAAAAATGTCTTGACTAATCGCAGTGACCAGACAAGTGGGTCCTCCAGGCTGGGTGAATAGTCTGAGCCAAGCTATTGGTGTGCTCTTAAGAACCACGGACTCTACTTCTCCCCACAGTTTTTCTTCCTTCCGTTGAAACCTAGGGTTCTTTTAAACTATAAAATAATTTTTGACAGATAAAATAATACAAGTTTATATCCTGTGTCGGCAACATTCTCTGTAAAGACTTTATACCACTTTTCTTTTTTAATTGAACAGTCTGTTGTTTCTATTTGGGACTGCAGACTCCTGGAGATTCCATTTGTACTTAAAATATTTTTTTTTATTGTTTGATGCTTTTGAGGCAGTGTTCCATGTAGCCCAGGCTGGCCTCAAAGTTGCTCTGCTGCTGCAACTAACCTTCTGCTCCTCCTACGTCCTAAGTGCTGGGATCACAGGGATTCGCCTCCACACCTGGCTTGAGCCTCTTTTGGAAAACATCCTCAGGGCAGGAGTCCATCTAGTGCACCTTGTGGGTCCCCCAAAGCCTTCGCCAACCTTCTGTCTTCAAATCTCCACTCTTGGAGGTCAGATTATATGACCTTTATGTACACATACGACCCATAGAAAAACATCAGCATTCAATTAGAAGCCCATAGACACATTAGAAAACACTGACTCCTACGATGCTCAGCTTAGCAGCGGAGATTACAAAGTGGACACAGAAATAATTACCATAGATATCAGACATCATTGGCTATTCTGCCCAGGAGCTAAGCCGACTAATTTTTTTTAGCATCTTTCCATTCACCTGCTTTGTACCCAAACTGTCATCATCCTATAGGATTTTAAATAGTTCAAATTGTTGTCCTTTTAGATATGCCACTAGCCTATAAGATATAAGTTCAATGAGCCCTTTTTCCATTCATTGATCACCAGTGCAGAAGGTAGTTTGATGTTTAGAAGGTGCTCAGTGGGTAGCTGTTGGCTGAATGGATGGTTGCTGAATTGGATGGTAAAGGCACATGGAGCCTTTTATGAGTGTTGAAGGCCTGCTGAGAATGACAAAACCCATCTATTCATTTGTTCAACAAATATTTACTGAGTACATATTTTGTCCCAGGCATAGTACTCAGTCAGCTTGGATATGCAATGTTGAACGAAAGATAACCGCGGCCCAGCATAGATAGATTTTTAAAAATTAAGTGCAGCTTCAGCCCTGCATAAAAATCACCAGGGACTTTGGTAGGCCTTCAGCCCAGGCTTGATGTTCATGCCTTTCAATGCAGACATCTGTTAAGGAGATACATTGCCACCATGCCTCATGAACTGCACAGTAAACTAAATATCCCCATGTACAGTGTAACTGCCTTTTCCAGGAATATGAATTAAAATGCAAATAGTATCTTTGCTACTTGAAAAACAAAGCTATCTGAAAATAGACTCGCAAGGACTTTTATTTGAGCTGGTCCTCAGTAATACATTTAGTTCTCAGGTGTTTCCAAAATTATACATTCCATTGTTACTGATGACCTAATCAGGTCCTTGGGCTTCTCTGGAAGGATGTATGCTTTACTCTGAATTGAATAAAACAGCCCTGGCCTAGAGTCAGAGGACCTAACTTCTAATTAATTCATTTCAGGATGACTTCACTGTGTGACCATCACATCTGAGTCTTCCGTGTCACTGCATCTTCAGAATTAGCTACATCACCTTGTCATACGTGTACAATTGCATTCTTTTGAGAGCTGAGTAAGATAATTTTATGAAAATGCTTGTTAAACTATAAGAATCTATACAGTGTCAGGCTATGAGAGGCCTGTGATGACCAGTGCAGGCTCAAGGGGATGCTGTAAGCTTCTTTCCTCACCTTGTGCAAATTCACCAAATTCCAGACAAAATTAGATGTCTTATGGAAGTAAAACAATTTCTATTTTCTCCCATCCAATTAACACTTCAAATTTACCACTGGGCTTTACTTTTTTTTTTAATTTCTATTTTAAGATTACAATCCATAGAGCAAGTTCTTCAAGCCCTGATATGTATTTTAAAAAAATATTCATGCTCAGAGTTCTTGCGATTTACCCATGTGGGTGTTGAAGCAGAGAACAGAAAACCTTCCACTGACAATGATCCTGTAAATCTTCCCCCTTGACTGAAAAACCAAGGCCTGACTGGCAAGGTGGCTAGCACCTGCAATCCAAGCACTCAAAGCCAACCTGGAGTTCAGGGCTAACCTTGGCTACATTGTGGGTTTAAGGTAAGCCTGGACCACGTTGTGAGATCCTGTCCCAGAAAGGGTTGGGGGGGGGCGCGAAAATAAATTCCAAAAGAAAAAGAAGATCATTCTTCAAAGAACCCATTAGAAATAGAGATTATTAGCTCATTATGCTGTTTTAGATCAACTCTTACTTGTTGACATTATAACTTTGTATATTTGCCTCTCAAATACATCTTTCTTTTAGATTTCTGTATAGATGATAAACACTTTTGAAATTGTATATTTGCTTCTAATGACTCAGTTAAAATAACAGTCACAATGATTTGAAATATACTCTGTCCCAGTCTTGGCTTTGAGAGTCTATAGTGGTTACACATCTAATGAAACAGGAAAATTAAGAAATCACTTCTTTAGTAAGAACAAGATAGTCAGAGCAGAGATCAATACTGTCTTTAGAATGTGTAGAATTCTCAACACAGCACTGAGAGAATATCTTCAGTTTGTATAATAGCCAAAACTAGTAAGAATTGATGTTACAAAGCAGTGAAAAAATTGAATCAATATTATCTTACTTACTAATTATCTCTAAAGAAGGGGGTGGGTCCAGCCTAGGTTGTTTTCAGTGCAATGCAAAGTTATGATGGGCAACATTGAATGAAATGTGCTTGAGATTTTTCTCAGACTATTCCCAGTGATGAGAAGTTCAATGTTTTGACACAGAAATTCAAACCTGGGGAGTCTGTGTTTTTCTCAGGCTGTGACCACCACACTGCACTGCCCAGCACATTTGGGGAGGGGTAGTCAGAGGGCCCTGGACTCAGTCAATCCCAGTCTTGTCTTCATCCTATCATAGAGTGGCATGTCCTGGTTACCTTTAACTATCAATTTGACACAACTTAGAATAATGAGGGAAAGAATCTCAATTGAAGAACTGCTTAGATGAGATTGGTCTGTGGGCATGTCTGTGGAGGACTGTCCTGATTGCTGACTGATGTAGGAGGGCCTAGCCTACTGCGGGCATCACCATTCCTTAGGCAGGTAGTACTGGACTGTACAAGAAAGCTGGCTGAACATAAGCCAGCCCGACAGCCAACGAGCACCATCCTCATGGGTCCTGTCACGCCTCATTAACTGTGAAGTGACTTCCTTAGTTGGATGTAACGCTGTGTGGAATGGCAAGTAGATCTGCCTTCAGGTTCCTACCTTGAGTTCCTGTCTTGACTCCTCTTAATGGTGGACTGCAACTTGGAATCGCAAGCCAAATGAGACCTTTCTCTCCCAAAGCTGCTTTGGAGCAGGATACTTGTCACAGCTACAAAAAAAAAAAAAAATGAAACTAGGCCACTGCTCATGCCACGTGGAAGTAGAGTAGTAGCCAGCCCCTCCACCCTAGGCATGTGCTATAACTTAGGTTTGGAATGTCCCAGAAAAGCCTCATGAGTTAAAGTGTCCATCCTCATGTTGATACCAGGCTATGCCTGGTTCTAGGTTACTCCATTTTGTCTAAAAGAGTTTGCCCTGTGTAGTGGGTAGCCATTCCAGCTTTGATCTGAAAGTTCCAACCTCCATTGAGGCTTCGGTAACTGTCACACCTACAAGGCAGGGCCAAGAGAGGGCCCTGAAGACCCGAGATCTAGATGCACCATCTTCTCTTGGTTCCTGGACCCTGGACGCTAGAGGTAGACCGAGAGAGTTCTCCAGAGAACACCGCCAGACTGCGCTATGTCTTCCCCAGATCCTGCAATCTACCTATCCCTTCATTTGTAAGTTATGCCACTAAATAAACCTCCCTTTTAACTACATGGAGTGGCCTTAATAATTTCACCAATAGCCCTGGCAGACTCTATCTTGCATGCAGTAATTGGCTCCATTTTTGAGTACAAATGCAGAGGCTGAATAACTTGCCCCTCACTGTACACATAAAAACAACACCATCAGTCTGGTACTACTTATGAGACACTGACTGAAAAATAACATTCTTAAGAGAAGAAATGAAAACTTACCAAATTAGACTAGGATCATATGAGCAAATCAGGAAAACTAAGTCAGAGAGAAAACTCATTGAGAATGCCAGGCTGTGAAATGGTGCGATGTGCCCTCCTGGACCTCATAAAGAGGAAGACGCCACACTACCACTCTGTAATGGCAATAGTCTCCACTGACCCGCCAACACCCTAGTGTGTGCCTCAAGGGACTGCAGGCAGAGAACTCATGACATTCCTGAGTGTGGAGGCTTAGATCAGTTCACACCGCTGACCCAACATATTAGAACCATCACCCAGCTGTTTACTTCTCATTCATCCTGACCCAGACTGTACCTCTACAGCTTTCCATGGTCTGTCGCCCTACTTCTGCAGCTCTGCTCACTCCTGAATCAGCTCAAAACTATGACCTGTGGCTTTAGCTCTGCAGTAGTGCCTCCAGCAGCTCCCCACCAGGGTTCTTTGCAGAAAAATTTTCTCTTTGCATTTCTTCTGCCTTTAGCCTCTGCCTCCAGTAAGGTTTCCTTAAAATCTTTGAATCTTTAGTTCTTTTATAGCCATTCTGTAACTTATAATAAGTTACAATAAATAGACAGATGATAGATAGATAGATAGATAGATAGATAGATAGATAGATAGATAGATAGATAGATAGATAGATAGATGACAGATATAGATAGATAAGTAGATAGGTAGACAGATAGATGATAAATAGATAAGTAGATAAATAGATGATAGTAGTAATAATATATGTAATTACTATGTAATGTGTTAATATTAGGAGTTAAGACTGGAATACAAGAATCAATGTTCCTCATTCAGCTATAAACTATGGGAAATGGCTGGAGGAAGCAGGTCATCAAGGGTGTGCCTGTGAACAGTGTATCTTGTTCCTGCCTCTTCCCTTCCTTTCTTTTCCTGTTTCCTGTCCACCATAAGGTGAGCCTTTTGCTCTGCTACATGCTCCCTGTCATGAAGCTGCCTCATCACACATAGACCCAGAAGCAACAGAGTCACATGTCTGTGGAATGAAACTTAGGACCAGTATGTTTCATTCTATTGTTATTTTTCTCAGGTTTTTGCCATAGCAATTAAAAAAAAATCTCACTAACACACACCTAAAATGGATGATTTCTCACTTAGTAAGCCATGAGAAGACTAAAATACCACCCTGGACCATTCTCTGAGATTGTTGCACATCACAGAGTGGGTTTAAGTGTGCTGTATGCACTGTGGACAAGGTGCAACAGAGAGATGTCTGTCTCTAAGCAGGAAACTGGAAACACCACTCCTTCATTCATGAGAGTGGGTACACTCAGATACTCTGTCGCATATTTGCAGGCTAGCTAAGAGGGTCTAGGGAACATCTAGTCTCTCTAAATAACAAGAAATACATCAGAGAACCTCCATAAATAGAACAGGGCAATGTGCACACCAGGGGCCAAGGTCTGCACACTGACGTCTCTGGGAACAGCCTCGTCTGCCAGGGATGCTGACATCATCTGAAGCTGGTCTCTCTTGAGACTGAAGCTGAGCCAGTGCTTCATTAAACTACCAAAAAGGGAGTGGAATGATGGTTCAGAACCATTCAAATTTATTTCCCATCAACTTCCTTCTGACCTCTACTGTCTCCCCACCCCCTAAACCATCCCCAACCACATTTCTGTGCTGATGGTTCCTAGTGTCTGCTTTTTATTGCCTTTTGGATCTCAATGACATCTTGGACTTTCTTCTTTCCACCACCAAGTGTGTGTGTGTGTGTGTGTGTGTGTGCGCACACACACACACACACACACACATGCATTAGGGAAATCATCTTTGTGTCACAGCCCTATAATCTTTGTGACATTGAACACTGAGAATTCTGTTTGAATCCTGACTTTGCCCAATGCCAATGGTTTGCCCTTGTAGTGGCTTGTTGTGTCTTACTCTTATTGTGTTGGTTTGAATAGAAATTGCCCCCACAGACTCCTATGTTTGAATGGTTGGCCCATAGGAAGTGCCACTACAAGGAGGTGTGGCTATGTTGGAGTAGGTGTGGCCTTGTTGGAGGAAGTGTGTCACTGTGGAGGAGAACTTTGAAGTCTTATAAGCTCATGTTACATCCAGTGTGACACAGTAGCTTCTTTTACCTGTGGATCAAGATGTAGAACTCTCAGTTCCTTCTCCAGCACCATGTCTACCTGCACACCACCATGAAGGTAATGGACTAAACCACTGAAACTATAAGCCAGCCCCAATGAATAAGAGTTGCCGTGGTCATAGTGTCTCTTCACAACAATAGAAACCCTAACTAAGACACTTACTATTAAGAAATTAAAATATGTAATTTAGGTTAAAGCACTTTAGACATTACAATTGCTGTTTATATCAATGACATTGTCAAGGCTACTTCAAAGGAAGGTGGAGAAACGTCTGTAGAAACCAGAGTTTTCCCATTCACTTGATCTTAGGCATAGCGTACTGTGAGGATTACTTACCAAGAAAACTCAAAGAAATATTTCTACTTCTGGGTTATTCTAATTTCATCATTTTAAGCAAGGACCAGCAGTTTGATTATTAAAGAGCTTTGGAAAAATTGTCAGGCAATAAAACATATTGTTTCTGACATTCATGAACTCCTGAACACCTTGAGATATCCCTGTCTAAATCCACTGAGCTTCCTACCATTCCTCAGTGTCTTTATCATTCTTAAAATGGCAGCACTATTGGAGAAATTATTTTGGCCACTCCACGTAGTTAAAAGGACATTTATTTAATGGCGTAACTCACAAATTAAGTGAAAGGTAGGTCGCAGGGTCTGGGAAAGGTGTATCACAGTCCAGTGGTGTTCTCTGGAGCTCTGCTCAGTCCACCTCTGTTCAGCGTCCCAGCACAGAGAGAGCACACAGAGAGAGCGCTGGCCCATCCAGCTCTCAGGTCTCCAGGCACCTCCCCTGGCCCCGCCTCATAGGCGTGACAGTTGCCAGAGTCTCAATGGGGGTTGGAACTTCCAGATCCAAGCTGGAATGGCTACCCACTACACAGCACAGCATTGCCAAGATGAACATAAAGTGGTGAGTTCATAATCATGTGTAGCCATTGTGCTAGCTGGTATCTGTCGTCAACTTGACAAGATTCCAGAATCATCCGGGAGATGGGCCTCTGAGCACGCATGTGAGAGATTATCTTTTTCTTGTTTTTTTTTTTTTTTTTTTTTTTTTTTTTTTTTTTTTTTTTGGTTTGAGACAGGGTTTCTCTTGTGTAGCTTTGCGCCTTTCCTGGAACTCACTTGGTAGCCCAGGCTGGCCTCGAACTCACAGAGATCCGCCTGCCTCTGCCTCCCGAGATTATCTTGATGGTGATAGTTGAAATGAGCAGACATGCCCACTGTGTATAGCATCATTCACTGGTTGGAATTTTATACTGACTGTTTGTAAAGAGGGAAGAGAGCAGCCGCATGCGTTCAGTGTTGTTTGGGTCCTGGCTGTGAATGTGATTTTAGCAGCTGCTTCAAACTCCTAGAGCCTTGAAGTCTCTGCTGTAAGGACAACACCCTTGAACTGTGAGTCAGAATAAACCCTTTCTCCTTTAAGTTGCTTTAGTGAGGTATCAGGAAAAGGAACTAAGCCATTGACCAGTTAGTTGTCTTTGGATACATACCTTAACCCTGCTGAACTTGGATTTTCTTAAATTTGAAATAATATATACCTTGTAGATTAATTGTATTCATTAAAATCCCATCACTGTGACATAATAATAGAAGAGCTGAAGCAATGACTACATGTTGTATAAATAGTGTTTTATTAGATAAGGAGCCTAGAGAGTTAAGAACTATTGAATAGGTTAGTTTAGTAGCTCCATAGGAGTAATAAGAGCTAAGGTTTGTTTAGATTTCTTCAAATTGACTTTTACCTGAAGCTTAACATCATGCAAGACAGCAGCCAAAATACTTCCACCAAATTGCAACTAAACATGAATTTTTTTCCTCATGAGTCTGTACGTCCTGACCTTCTGGCCAATACTTGGGGGGTTGGATGATTCTTGCCATGGGTATGCATGCTTAAAAATTCTAGTATCTATCAGTTTTAGTCTTGGTTCCAGAGAGCAAGCTATGACTTCAAGAAAATCAGGGATTGGTTCTTAGTGAGAAACCTGTCAATTCTGATCTAATATGCAGTGACACTTAGAGGTTTAATAAATATAAAATTTCAAATGTACCCTTTCATCTGTTTTCTTCTTCCTTGGTTTTTCCAATTCTATTTGTTTTCTGAATTCTTCAGACCACTGTTCTTCATTTTATTCCCACTTATATTTTGTCCCACAAAACATAAATAAAATTTCTGTGTTCTTTCTTCTTCTTTATGTGGAAGCAAAACAATAAGTTAAATGTTTTCTATTTTACTGTAGAAAAAATAAAATGAAATACATTTTATTAAGCAAATTAGTTTTGGGTTTTTTTTTTTCAAACTCTTATATGTCTCACATATAAGAGATTCCTGTATTTTGGGATAGATACCAAGAGAAAAGCAAGAAACAGACACTGATCAGAAGGGGGACTTGTACTCAGAATGAACCGATTATGACCATCTATTCTGTTCACTAACTTCATGATTTTAGGCCAGCTCATCAAACTTCCTCTCCATCAATTTACACATCTCTAATCCACATGTGAGTCATCAAAGTAGCTGTCTCGTGGAATGGTGAGAACTAAGTGAGATAACAAACGCATGTAGTGTTCTTAGAAAAGCTCCCAGTTAGGAGTCATTTCTCTCAACCCTCATGGGTAATAAACTACAGAAAGGAGGAAGCAGCTGGCTCAGGGCCTGGAGAGACAGCAGGGCACTTGAGCACTTCTTGCTCTTACAGAGCCCTCGGGCTTGATTCCCAGCACCCACATGGTGGCTCACAACCACCCACGACCCCAGATCCAAAAGACTGGATGTCGTTCTCTGGCTTCCCCGGACATAGCAGACATGTAGTGCATAAATATACATGCAACCAAAACACTCATATACACAAAGTAAATAAATCTTTTAAAAGGAGAGAAATATAGTGATAAAAATCAGCTGGTTGTGATGTGAGTTTTTCAATCTAATCCCAGGGCTTCTGGGTCAGAGTGATGTTGAGTAATCAATGCCCTGCCTTCATTTGCCCTGTGTGGCTATCTTTCATTTAACAATCTATCTTTCATCCTCATCCCTTATTCTTGCCTATCCACCCCCTCCTACCTGACTAGATTCTATGAAAAAAAAAAAGTATCTCAAATCTATAGATTAAACTTTCTACTCTTCAAGAAGTTTATTCTTTAAGAATATTTATTTTGCACATGTCTGTGCTCATATTTACCTAAGTACATACATGTGCTTACCTGTGGAGGTCAGAGGTCAACCTGGGGTGTCATTTCTCAAGAACTATGCCTCTATCATTCTGATTTTGGAGACAGGGTTTCACAGCAGCCTGGGACCAGACGATTAGGTTGTGCTTGCCGGCCAGCAAGCTGTAGCGATCAGCCTGTCTCCAACTGCCCATCCCTGGGATTGCCAGCATGTCTCCATGCCCAGTGTTTTATGTGGTGCCGGAGAGTGAATGAGGTCCTTCTGCTCACACAGCAAGCTCCTTGCTGCCCGAGCCATCCTGCAGCCCCTACCTCTTTGCTCTCTTCCAGTGTCTCTATCCCTGCTTCCAATCACCTGCTAGATGGCTTCTGTAGACCTACCAGTGGGTTTAGGCATACTAATAACTGGGCTATATAGCTAGGATTTCCAGAGTTAGAGACTGTGGAAGAAAGGAATAGTTACAGAGCTTTGCACTAGCAATTTGTAATCCACAGTAAAAATGAAAATAATCGTTCCTCACCCCCGGCAAATTGCTGTTCTTCCTATTTTTTCTATCTCCGACCTACAATGTGGGATCCACACCAACAGATTTAAGAAATCAAACATGGTCAAATGGTGGTGGCACATGCCTTTAATCCTCAGAGGCAGTCGGACCTCTGAGTTCAAGGCCAGTCTGGTCTATGGAGTGAGTTCCAGGACAGGCAGAGCTAATGGGAAAGAAATCTAGCACCATTTGCTGGTCATGTGCAAAAACACTTTGGGTGTTTATGTTGCTTAAGGAAACAATCCTTCTTAGTGTGGTATCAGCCTGCCTTTTCAGATAACCATGCTGTGCCACTTACTCCCCTTCATATACTCGCTGCTTGGCAGAGCAGGAGAGGAAAATATTGTTTTGTTTTTCCTTCAGAAATCATAGGCCCATTGACTGGAGTCCTGCAAGATAGACTAACACAAGACAGAATACAAACAGATGTTTTTGAACATGCGCATTGCCAGACACAAGTAACTCAGAGGGGTGCCTAGAATTCCAGATCTACATACATAATTTAGTATGGGCAATGGAGAGAGGGAAAAGGTCACTTCATTTAAAAAGCAAATATTTTTTTTTATAACTCACTGAGTCCAATTAGTGCTGCCCATATGTGCCAGGGGGTAGATCATCTACCAGGACACGGGCCATCTGCCAGAGGTCACCCCTGCCCCTAAATAAATGTGACTCTCCCTCCCCAGCAGCTGTCAGCTGCCCCTCCAACATGCTGCACTTTTAACTAGCTAGTTGTGAGCAGAAGACCACAGAAGACAAGAGTTCATGTGAACAACAGCACGTCCTGCCCAGATGACAGCATTCCACAGCTCTCCCCCCCGCCCAGCCTCCCGCTCTTCCTACGTTCTTTTCCACACCGCCTGGTGAACGGTGCCTGATGCTGTGGGGAAGCACTCGATCAGTTATGAGTCTCTGCACTAACCACTACTTCCTTCAGTAAGAAGCTTCTCCGACTCGGGTTGAGAGCAGCACAAACTTATGGATATAAGAAGGCAGTTTGACAGTATGGCCGTGTAGAGGAACATCAGAGGGTTTCCCCCCTTGGGCCCCTGACTTCCCTGCCTGTGGATTTGGTCTCTGTTTATAGTACCTGGTATGAATTCCCTTCTGTGGAACAGGCCTCAAATCCAATTAAGAGAGTGGTTGGTTACCCCCATAAAGAGTCTTGACGTGTTACGCACCAGTGGGGACATTGTGACTGGTAGGTCAGAGATGAGGGATGCATAATCCAGCACCGGGTCAAACCGCTTCTATCTTTCTCCCCGAGCAAGCTGCCTGAAGAGCGCCTTCCAGCACTATGAAAGCTGGCCATCAGGGAGAGTTTCAAAAAGCCAACCTTCTAAGGAAGATATCGGGCCATTAGGAGAAAGCGTGGTCGATGTGGCAGTCTTGTGACAGGTGCATTCATTTCATTATGGTGACAGCTTTTTGTCTCTGAGGTTAGCACTGCTCCTGAGGAAGGGCTAAATGACAACTCAGGGTTGGAGCCTCTGCTTCTAGCTGAAGAGATTTCAGAAACACAAATTCCTCCGGCTCAAAACAATTCTTCTGCCAAAGTCACTTATTTGGGATGATAGAGTCTATCTCTTGTTTTAGTTAATGTCCTTTTTTATTTTTTTTGGACAGAGTCTCACATAGCTGAGGCTGGCCTTGAACTCACTATGTGACTCTCAGCCTTGAACTTCGGGTCCTCCTGCCTCCAACTCCAAAGTGTTAATCATACTGGCTTTCTGCACTGCTTGAGACTGAACCCAGGACCCAGAGCATTATCTTGTCAGACAAATACTCTACCAACTCAGCTATATGTACCAGCCTTTGGGTGTTATACTCTGATCCCTTTCACTGGTCTTACTTTTCAAAGTTGCTTCTTCCAAAGTAGATCTGAGAAATCCTATATTAGTTCAAAATCTGGCTCAATTGCCCTTATCAGTGCCAATCTCAGATAATTATTCCTCCATCTGTTTCCATGGGACCTCCTCTAGAGCGCTTCAGCATGTAACATCTGGTCTGTCTTGTTCCAGTTTCTCCTTTACCAGTTCCACCGTTTGGAAGTGCTCCCTGCCATGCCTATGTATGAAAGTTGTGGGTCCTAGAGTAGAACTATCGGGAAGTGATGAGCTTTGGGGAAGTGAAAGCTTCTGGTATATTTTTACATCCTCCCTTGAGGGTCTAACCTGAAGGGGGATTGTGACATCCCCCATCACTCTTCCTTTTCCATGGCTTCTTGGCTCATGGTGTAAGTGGTTTGCTCTGTTCAAGTTCCTACCATGATGTCTTACCCTCCTCAGAAACCCAGTGATGACCTCATCTTGGACTGGAACCTCCAGAACCATGAGCTAAAATAAATTTTTTGCTGAACAAGTTTATTGCCTTAGATATTTCATTATAGTAACAAAGCTGATTAATACAGTTAGTCAATTCCTTAAGGAAGCAGACATTTTTATTCATATACTCAATAGTTTAAAAAATTACTTTCATATCTGATGTAGTAAAAGCTTAATGCTTGGGGAATAGATGTTTAAAATGTTCAGAATATCAAAATTTGCATGCAGTTTTGATCACGTGTTTAGTGCAACTAGGTCATTGAATCTGAATTTTTAGAATTTTAAAAATTCTAAAAAATATCATTTGGGTACATTTTGGTGTTTCCCCTTTCAAGTTTTCATCATTATTCATATATTTTTGTTCGGTTAAAATGTAGTCACTTTTGAAATTTATAACGTAGGCAAAGGACATTGCCTATTCTTGTTTAGCAGATAATATATTTGCAGTGTGCTTTGAATTAAAATGGGCACAAATGCTAACTGTTGTGTTGTATCATTAGCATTTTGGCAAGAAACCTCTCCCTCTAAGCACATATGGGATTTTTATTCTTATGCATAAATTTGCATAACCACTTCACTATCTTTCACAGATGAAAGTCTTAAGACATTAGCTTGACAAATATCATGATCAAAACGTCAGTTTCCGTGGGTTTGAAACTACTTAATGGAGATGTTTTTGTGTCTATTCAGTCTGGAACAGTCTTCATCAGCGTCTCTCTGTCTTTGTCTGTCTGTCTTTGTCTCTCTGTGTCCTTCTCTGTCTCTCCCCATCCCTCTCTTTCTTTCTCTTCCTCTCTCCCTCCACCAAAGAGCCACTGAAATATTGATGATTGTAGATGCCCTTAATCAACACACCTTTTGTCAGAAATACTTTACATGGTTTTACTTGATAATTTCAAATAGCCCTATGGCAGCGGCGTAGACTATTCAGAAACAAGTTTCTTCTAGAAGCTGTTACTGATTTACACAGGAGGTATTCTGCTCAAGCAAGTCAGTGTCTGTAGACATTGTTTCATATTTTATTTATTTGCCTTCCCCTTTGCATAGCCTGAATGCCCCAGCTTCTCCAGCCTCCGCACAAGACCTCTTAGCCTAAGTTAGCACTTGAATCCCTGACTACCCCTGTGTGTGCCTGGCTGTACAGTCACCTCATCCCCACTCTGATAGGCAAGGGCCCTGCATGCTTTCCCTAGCTACCACTCTCTTTCCGGGCTCCTGGTCCCCATACAGAGAGAGAGTCACAGGCAGAATGGGAACTCTGCTCTTGCTGCCTATGATGCCACTGGGGTTAGAGTGATCTGCCCTCGGCAGTGGGGATGACTCGATGTATTTTTTGGCTGAGAAAAATCTTGTATTATGTCTTTTACTCAGTAAAGGCCTGAGACAAGTTTGCTGAAGCCCAGAGTGCTCCAGACTCATCTGAAAGGGCATTTGCACTGGTGCCTGTCTACAAGCTGAACTCTGAGCTCCTACTTTACTTTTACTCTGGTGTCTCGTTTAAAGTCTATGTGATGGGGCTAGCGGCCATGTCTTCTCATGGTAAATGCAATTGCAGAAGTTGGTTATCCCCCATAACCAACTGTCTCTGTCACACTGGTTTCTATCTGAGTATCAAATATGGACAAAACCCAAGTCTCACCCCGACTCATTATACAATTCCTAATCCCTTTTTTATCAATACGAATAGAGACTCAGTAAATTCACTAGGCAGAAGCATTGTCACTAAATATTTGTAATTTGATTATAATTTTGTGACTATATATAGAAATACTAAATTTAAAATTAATAAAATTTAGTGAATATTTGACTTTTTTTTGAATAACTGGTATTCAAACTTCTTGCCTAGTTAGGGGAACTCTAACACAAGGATGGCAGGAATGAACACTCTTCCACGACAGTAGTAATCTCTTAATGTCAAGGGCTTCTAGAACTGCACACGCTTCCCAGAGCACAGCCAAGCTTCTCAATCTATATCCATACTATTCAGATTTCTACCTGTGCGGCCTTGTGCAAATATCGTTTTTGAGCTGGCAACTTAAACCATCATACACTTATTATTTTGCAATTTCTGAGTCAGATAGATATCTAAAAATAATGTGATGGGGTTAGAATCTTTTACCAGGATGCAATCAAGATGTTAGCCAGACCTCGGGTCACAGCTGAGGTCAGACTGTGGAGGGATCCATTTCCTCTCATGCTATTAGATTCCTTGCCCTTCTGATGGCTTTAGCAGCCCTCTCTCAGTCCCTTCCCATGTGAGCCCCTCTGCGTGAGAAAGTACTTCATCAAAGACAGCATCAAAAAGAATCAATAGTCTGCTAGCAAGATGAAAGTTATCATCTTAAATAATGTAATCACAGAAGCGATGACCTTTGCTGCACTCTGGTTCAGCAAAAGCAAATTGTTAAGTCCCATGCTATTGCCAACAGGAGGTGGGTAATCAGAGACCATCCATTAGGTTGCCTCTCAAATATATATATATATATATATATATATATATATATATATATATAATTTAAATTTCTGTATCTATTTCAAATATTTAAATTTCAAGATCTAAAATAGAGAGACTGATAAAGATGTCATCAGTACTTACTTTACAGAGTTGTGAAAATCATATAAGCTAATCAACTCATGCACATGTAAGTAGCAGAGCAGTGCTTGTGGGCCGTGTGTACTCCACAAACTTAATTCAACCAAAGCCATTAACCGCAGCACACCTTCTTTCTTTGATTACAGAGTTACCATCCTTTAATTTGTCTCTCTCCTCAAACGTAATTTAGAACATTGTTATTTGGGCTGGGGATATTTCTCAGCGGGAGAGCACTTGTTGAGAACATATGAGGTCTTGGCTTTGAGCCACAGAAGCACCAAAAAGAAAAGAACAAGGGTAATGTTATTGAACCATGAAAATTTGCTCTAATACACCTCTTCTCCTATTTACTTCTCAGTCTGTATGGCTGTCTGTTAAGGATTTTCTTCTTGATTGTGACCCTGAAATGGCTATAGGTTCAATAGACCCCCTGTCTTGAACTGAAAACCAGCGGCTGGAGACATGGCTCCGTAGTTAAGAACCCTTGTTGCTCTTGCAGAGGATCCGTCTTGGGCAGCTCACGGCCATTTGTAACTTCACCTCCAGGGTATCCCACTGAGAGACATAAACAAAAATAAAAAATGAAAATAAGTCAAAAAGACATTAGACTTTGGTCAAAAATTTGATATTGGCCAAATAAATCAAAGGGAATGTTAGGGGGGAAAAGACAATTTACTTCAGATCATGTCTACTGCGCTAAGTTATCTTCTTTCATAAAATGTTCATGGGGTCCTGAATAACCCACACCTCTTTCAAATGGGCAGATTTGGGCCTTCATTCATCTCATGAAAGAAGATACTATGGTTCATGCAAACTCTGCAACAGAAATAAACTTTGGCCAGATTATCATGATAAATGAATTAGGCATGTTTATTATAAAACGGGTATGGATAGTAAACCCATCTCAGGCATGTTTTCGATCAGTTACTCAAATCTCCCTAGTATATCAAACTTCTAGAAATATTGTAGGCCTTTGTCCAACCTCTGAGTATAGTCCTGACGCAACTTCTCTATCATTGCCACAGTACCTCTACATTCTGAATCTCAGGAAGTGCTATTTGATTGGTCAATCCTGTGTTACATGGTGGTGAGGTGTGAGATCCTGTCACCTGTGTCTTAGATTTCCCTGGGGAAAAGGACAGTTTTCATATCAGGTATGAGAGAGAGAGAGAGAGAGAGAGAGAGAGAGAGAGAGAGAGAGAGAGAGAGAGAGAACTATTCACTCTATTTTATTAATGTTCAATTCAGCATTTCTCTGCATGGTCACAAACCTCTTCATTTCCAATATGATAAAGCACTTGAAATGGAAAGACAGAAATGCATTTAGTCCTCTAAGCAGGATAATTACTTGGATTATTTTTGTAAGAATAAAAGCAATTAATATCATATTGAATTAGAATGTCACCTTATTTCTAAATTATTCCCACTGGAATAAGATGCATTTTCTTATTTTAGCATATTATAATTTTAATTATAAACCAAATAGGAGGACTTCTGAACATATACTATAAAAAGGCATAATAATATTTTTCTTTATTCATCAGAACTCTTTTTTTAAAGGAAATTACTGAGAATTTGGAACATTAAAAATTCTATAGCACCACAAAAGCAATGAGAGTATAGCATAATTACCCTTTCAGACCTCTAGAAATTAAAGGCTCATAACAAGATGTGCAGTGCTGATATTTGAAAATAAACGATCTTTGAGATAGTTTTAAAATGTTTTTTTTCCATTCTATTGCTCCCAGCTCCACAGTAGGGTTAAGAAGACAAAACCCTTCATAATACCAGTAGCTGGGAAGACCTGCAGCCCCTGGAATGGGTAGGTTTGATTAGCTTTGGAGTGCCCCAAAGAATCCCATTGTCAAATCACTTTCCTGATTCCATCCATCTGGCAGCTGTCTGGATCATCCAATGCAAAACCAGTCATCAGTTTCTCAACTTAGAGCTCATTCAGCTGGGAACAGGCAACCCCATGACCCCCACCCCACCCCAAGTACTCGATAAAAATAACCAGCAGTAACTGTTAAACATCATAGCAGCCAAACGTAGCCTCACGGATCAGGAGTAATAAGAGGCCGATCAAAATTCCAAAAATGATCCATAAATAATGAAGCAAAACAATACTCTCCAGAGGGAGCTTTGCACATCTCCAGCATATTCCTGGGGATGTGGAAGTCCCCAGAAACACACATGAAAAGCTGTTTGTACATCCAAAGCAGCCATTGCTAGGAATAACTCTCGGCTGATCTTCGAGAGTTTGCAAGCAGAAAGCAAAGAGACAGGCAGAACTGGGGGTTTCCTACGGAAGCATAGGTAGTCTGACCACCACGAACTCCTGGCAGAACTGGAGGTTTCCTATGGAAGCATAGGTAGTCTGACCACCACGAACTCCTGGCAGAACTGGAGGGTTCCTGGAAGCATAGGTAGTCTGACCACCATGAACTCCTGGCAGAACTGGAGGTTTCCTACGGAAGCATAGGTAGTCTGACCACCATGAATTCCTGAGACCTTGTGAAGGCTGGGAGACTCACCAGCTCCAGGCAACTGAAGACGACGGATCTGTAGAACCACGAGAGGACCAAGAGGAGATCAAGAGATCACATGTGGCAACGAATACAGACTTTTAAAAAACTGCTTTAGGAAAGGAAGTAAATCAACATGGAACCAGGTAACAATATAATCAGTCAGTGAGGTATGGCGGCAGATGCCTGTAAGTCCTAGAATTTGGGTATGGAGGCAGGAGACACCGAAGTTCATGGTTATCCTTGGCTTCATTAGGAAGTCTGAGGTCAGCCTGTGCTGCATGAGACCCTGTCATGAAATAAAATGAAATGAAGGGAATGAAAAGAAAATGTCTGGGAAGAGGGACAGTCTCATTTCCAGAGTTGGCAAAAGATGCTATTTTAAATCCTCAGTTTTCAAATATTATAACATTCAGAGAAAAGAAACAGGTTAAACATATTCAACTCAAATGATACTTTCTAATTCAGACATTATGTCTCTTTTACAATTATGATTCATATGCTCACAGTGTTTGTTGTTTTCTTTTTTTTAATTTGACAATACCATATTGCCTGTTATTTACTTTCTGATTTATTTGTTTATTTAACTATCTCATTGAACTTAAAAATTCTGCAAGTCCTAACACCTGTCTTTCCCTCAGAACTGAGAAAGGAGAGGTGAGGACTTTATGAATAATTAAAATAATAATGTTATTAGTTCCATGCCCTTCTTTTTTGGTATAGAACATAGTTTTTGCACCTGTAAAGGTTATAAGAAAATATTAAATAAGCCTATGTCAATTGAGATGATCTGATCTGAAGAAAACATTGACAAAAATGAAGAAGAAGAAAAAGAGCCTCAGAAACCTGTGGGAAATCACCAGGTAATAACATAAGCATCCAGATGTGGTGGGGAATCACTAGGGAATGACATAAGCATCCAGATGTGGTGGGGAATCACCAGGGAATGACATAAGCATCCAGATGTGGTAGGGAATCAACAGGGAATGACATAGCATCCAGATGTGGTGGGGAATCACCAGGTAATAACATAAGCATCCAGATGTGGTGGGGAATCACCAAGTAATGACATAAGCATTCAGATGTGGTGGGGAATCACCAGGTAATGACATAAACATTCAGATGTGGTGGCTAACGTTGGTTGTCAGTTTCACTACATCTGGAATCAAATAAAATACAAGCAGCTGGGCACATTGTGGGGGATTTTGATGATTGAATTATTTGAGGTGGAAGGACCCACACTAAATCTGGGCCACACCATATGGTGGCAGCCAACAGAAGGAAGCTTTTCCTTTTTGCCTGTTGGACCTCATTCTCTCATGCATGTTCTTGTATCCTGCTGCTGAGGTATTCCTGTGCTGCTCTTAGAACTGACTTCTTCGGGATTCCAATGCAGACTGAAGACCAGCAGCTTTCTCAGAATCCTCTAGGACCCTAGCAGCAGATTAGGATTGCTGAGACATCCAGTATCACAGAATGGACAACTAGAGG
This sequence comes from Peromyscus maniculatus bairdii, assembly GCF_049852395.1. NCBI lineage: Eukaryota > Metazoa > Chordata > Mammalia > Rodentia > Cricetidae > Peromyscus > Peromyscus maniculatus. Next base: position 8,031,807 of record NC_134868.1, on the reverse strand, counting down.
ATTCTGGGTCTTTCCCTCATTAGACAGTCATTGTTGAACTACCAGGAACATAGCCTGAAAGCCACTCTAATAAATCATATATATATATTCATTCTATAAATTCTATTCCTCTAGAGAACCCTAACTAACACCAGGAAGTCACCAGAGAAAGGAAAAAAGGGAGGGGTATTTGTGTAGAAATAATGGCCCAGCTCTGCTGAAAAGAATATATAAACTGACAGTATTCACAGACCTCTAGGAAGAATGAACACAGACGCCTGTACTCACTACAACAGAGTCAAACAATCAAAAGACAAAGCCTCTTGAAAAACAGCATAGAAAGTGTGGCTCTCAATGCTAGCCATCTCCAATAAGTTCAACTGAAACCACATGGAAAGCATTTTCTCTATGCATGATGGAATGAAATTAAGAATCTGTAACGGGGGCAATGGTAAACATTTATGTTTGCACATGTGTGTGAACACAACTGAAATACACACATCAAAAACTTCAATGAATTTCTACTAACTGTAGAGTGATAATTCTCTTGGATTTCGAGATGTTAACCACATTTTTATAATCTTTTATGCAAAGCATGATGCAGTCAGTGCTGATTTCAGAACAATAACACTTGGCTTTGTAAAGAGTAGGAAAAAAAACAACAGAGTAGAAAAGACCAAGAACCCATCTCTTCTCAATCAGGTCACCTTCTCCTTTTCTTTGCATAATAATTTAACTAAAGACCTTCTTTAAATAAAAAAAAAATTAAAAAAAAAACACCTCACAATGAGTCCCTAGATGTTTCTAATTTAGAAAGACAGGCATGGACAGTTTGTTTCAAATATCATGAAACTCTGCTAGGCTATCCAATAATGATCCGCTTATTTTTTTTTTAGCCACCTGGGAAGTGTGGGTGGTGTGGGCTCTCCAATTCTCTCTTGGAAAGGAGTAGTGGGTGTTGTGCCAATGTTCTTTTGGTATTCTCTGGATGCCAAACAGAGTATGTGTGTGTGTGTCTGCTAGTCTTATCTCTGACACTGATGAATTCAGCCCACTGGCATTAAATAAGACTTTGACAAATGTCAGCAGGGTTACCTTGGTGCTCAAATCATGTGGCTAGTACAATGAAAGATGAGTCAGATGGCAGAAAGCTTTATTGGTCCTTGATTCTCTTCGGCATTGGACAGTATTATCTCTATAGTCAAGCTATGGATAGCATTATAGTGGTACTTATTTTTCTCCCATGGCTCCATTAAAAATTCCCTGGATGGGGCTGGCAAGATGACTCTGTGTGTGAAGGTACTTGCCATGAAATCTGACAACACAAATTGAATCCTCAGAACTCACATGATAAAACTGACTACCAAAAGCTATCCTATGACTCCCCCATATATATAACCATGGCACCTACTTGGCCTCCCAGATAATAAATAATAAATAGATAAATAAATAAATGTAAAATTGTTTTCATTCCTTGGATGAATCATTCCCATTTGCAGTACAACTGCAAAATTATAAAGACTAAAAAGCTGAACTCATAATAGATTCTTACTTATTCTCTGAGAACAGTCTGCATTAATCATAAGTCTTCATTGATTAATTTAACGAGGTACTTTTAAGTGTTGTGCAATCATACAGTAGCCTTTGAATTAAAAGTGTAACCTTAAAAAACTAAATAAGAAATAAATCCAGCTACTCTTCCAGATTTTTAAAATATTTCTTGTATATTTCTCAATTTTTATTCATATAACTCTATAATAAAGATAAGAATAACTATTTTAAAATATCCACAGAATATAATCAAAAGCCAGAATAAAACATATCAACATTAGAAAATTTCCTCTTTCTTCTAAGTCTAGATTTATTATTCAAATATAAATTTGTTTTCAAATTTGGTATTAGTCTCATTGCCAGAGGGAAGTGTAAAGAGTAAACCACAGCCTAAAAAGAGCTCAGGAAGCTATGATCACTGCACCCGAAGTCTGTCCTGAGGGCTAAGAGTGGAGAACAGTGCCTACTGTGCACAGAGCCCTGGGTTCAATCTCCAGCACTATATATACTAGGCTGGTTGAACATACCAGGAATCCTACCACTCTAGAGTAGAGTCAGGAGGATCCAAATTTTAAGGTCATCATTGGCTACATAGTGAGTTCAAGGCCAGCTTGAGGTACAGGAGACTATGTCAAATAAACAAAAACAGAAACAAAAAAATAACAACCACTAAAACTCAAGAAGAAAACCCACCTCTTCATTGATTCAGTCACTCACTAATAAATTTGAGAATCTCGTGTCAAGTGGTGATTGTGCCAGATACTCAAAATGAATTGTTTTGGTCAACTATAGGAACACTGATGGTAACATTCCAATGCTTCCATGTGAAGCACCTTGTTTAGTGCTAGCCTCATTTTATGAACAATAGTGGAAACACAAAATAGCGAAGGCAGTTGCCCAAAGCCTGATGCTTAGAAACCCAAAGCTATAGTTGTATCCTGTAGCCTTATGTAAAGCCATCATGTTATACCAACCCTTTATAATAAGCCAGAGTTCACCCCATCCTGCTTTCCAGCCGTCATAATAATCAATGCTTTGATGTGGAGGCCCACAGAGGTTTCCTAGTAAAATCTGAGCTTGTTTTACCCAGCAGGGCTGCATTAAGAGATGGCTTGACCACATGCATGGTTACCAGGTGATTAGAAGGGTCTGCACTTGGCTAAGCTAAGGGGGTTCTTTTGTCCCACCCCTTGGCATTCCTATAAAAAGCCCTTTAGAAGAGATAGAAGGGGCCAGTGGATGTTGAATCAGGCCCTCTCAAGGCTATCCTGTGTTTCTGTCTATCTTGTCTCCCCTCTATCTTTCTATCTAAATATTTCTTATCCCCTTCTCCTCAAGAGTACCCTAGGGAAAAGATGGGAATTGGCCTCCCACAGATGGTGCCAGAATATGGGGCCCAGGCTCAGGGACCCCCCCCCCAGAACAGGAACTTAATTAGGGACTTGGGGAAAGGAGAGATGGGGCATTGCAGAGCAGGAGGCATGCCTGATAATGAATTAAAAGTAAAGGTGACAGTATTCTATTTTCAGGAGTATAGATAAAGTAAGGTGGCTGAAAGAAATGTTGAAGCAAGAAGTTAGGCTGTAATGAATATCTCTCTCTGTTTAGGTTTCTTTCTTTCTCTATCTCTTAATTTCTATCTATTAAAATTAATGAAAATATAGGGTTAGGTATAGGAATATTGGATAAGAAGAAACTTAAGGTAAGGTAAAATATAGGAATATAGTATAAGAGGAAAACTAAGGATAAAGTGGAATATAGTGTAAGAAAAAAAACTTAGGATAAGAAAAGCAACAAGACAGAGGAGCTATGCCTTTGAGTCTCCAAACTATGGGACTATGAAAGCTGATTCCTGGGGGGAAATCAGAGTCACAAAAAAAACACTATGAGGAAAATGAGCAGAAAAAGATTCCTGTGGGAGCTTTTTTTTTTTTTTTTTTGGTTTTTCGAGACAGGGTTTCTCTGCGTAGTTTTGCGCCTTTCCTGGAGCTCACTTGGTAGCCCAGGCTGGCCTCCAACTCACAGTGATCCACCTGGCTCTGCCTCCTGAGTGCTGGAATTAAAGGTGTGTGCCACCACTGCCCGGCTCTGTGGGAGCTTTTTACCTGTAGACAGCTTTGATTTAAGACCTGAGCAGCAGGGAAAAAATTTTCCCTGAGGCAGATGTGGGCAAGACAAAGCCCTCTACTCTGCTGATTTTGCCACTGTATGAAAACATTGTACCATCAGAATTAGTTTCCTCTTGGCCATGAAGCTGAAAATAAGGAAGAGAAGTCTTGGGGAAAACTTAGTAATCTTTCTTTCAAAAACTGAAAGCTTTCAGATCCTTCTCAGATCTCTTTTCTTTCTATAAGGGCAAAATTAGACTCACCTGGAAGGAACATCTATCAGTATGGGAAAGCCACCTGTAACTGCCTTAGAAAAAGCAAAAAACCTCTTGGAATATAGCAAACCCTCATTGATAATCCTGTCTCCCTTCAAGTCAATATCAGAAAAACAGAGACACTTTGGACCCTAGCCAGAGTCCCTGGCAGCCCGAGCCTAGGGAAAGATGCCTGAGAGAGCGCAGGCAGAGAGCTGAGCAGGACAGCACCCCCCCCACCCCGCCCCCCAGGTGGAGCTACAGCAGAGGTCGTTCAAGACCCAGGGAAAAGCTGCTCGCATGGAAGAAGCAGAGGAGGCTTTGAAATCCTCACTGTAATGAAAAAAACAAAAACAAACAGGTAGTAGCTGCAATGGCAGCACAGAAAATGCCAAGACAGAATTAAGCCACACAAATGAGGCTGAACTGGGCACACAAGCCTCTACCCCAGAACAGAAAGCAGTCAGCAGAGGGCTGAGCTGTGGCTGAGGCATGAGAGACTGCATCTGGGGGAAGGAGACAATCCAGGACAAAGATGATCTGGGGGGTGGGGTGGATCTTTCTAAAAAAGCTGTTGTTTCAAGTACTCTTTGACCTCACTGACCTGGTAAGGCGGGGGCAGAGGGAGCAAAAGTTTAATTTCAGCACAAATAAGAAAGTCAACTTGGGAAATGTAGTTCATAACAGCATGACAGCATAGACAGGCAGGCCTGGAGAAAAGTGCTGAAAAAATGGGTTGCTGCCCATTCAGCTCAAAATGCCACCTTTTCCCACAAGCTTTGTTAGCCTTTCCTCCTGAAGATGGGAAACAGGTGAAAACTTACCTGTCAAGAGGCAATTAAAATGCTAATGCTCTTTGTCAACAAGTCACTTTGAAACCTTTTAGAAAGCAAGAGAAAACAGTCCAAACACCAGAAAGTTGCTTTGGGTGTGAAAAAATTGTACACGGACAAATAAGAAACTTGGGTTCTGCTTGAAATGCAAGACAGAAACAATGGCATTGTTAAAAGAGATCACAGAAATCTTAAGATGCAGCTTCAAAAAATTAAGAAGGGGAAAATTGTACCCTCAGTTACCAAATGAAGCTTGATGGCTGACTGAGTTTGGTGAGGTGTATGGAACAGAGAAATGTCAGCTCCAGTGACACTCTTCCACAGGCCTAATAGCTGCTCAGGAAGTTTTTTCTAAGAGCTTTACAGCAGCTCAGTATGGTTTGTGAACTCTCTGTCTTGTTGAAAGAAAATGTAAATAGTTCTTTTAAGAGATCTCTTCTAGCCGGGTGGTGGTGGCTCACGCCTTTAATCCCAGCACTCGGAAGGCAGAGGCAGGCAGGTCTCTGTGAGTTTGAGGCCAGCCTGGACTACAGAGTGAGTTCCAGGAAAGGCACAAAGCTACACAGAGAAACCCCATCGGGGGGGGGGGGAGGGGGTAGGAGATGTTGTCTAGATGTTTGCTAAAGTTTGTAAAGTAGTCCTATAGAGTTTGCTTTTGAATGTAAGTTTGTAAAAAGTGTAAATGTACATAGTGATAATAGTTCTCTTAAGAAATTTCTTCTAGATGTGTGCTAAAGTTTGTAAAATAGTTTTTATAGAATTTCCTTTTGAATATAAGTTTGCAAAAAGTATAAATATGCATAGTGATATTCATGCTAGTTGTAAATATGTATAGTAATGGTCATTCTAGAATTGTTTTTATTATTCCACCAATATGTCTAGTTCAGACAAATTAAAGAACATTAATTTTTTAAAGGAATATGATTTGTAAACCAAATCAATCACATCAGAAGCATCATGGAGCTTTTGTACTCTTTTACCTTCAGATACATTTGAACATCTTTTACAATAGCCCAAAATATAACTTTATGGTCTCAGTTGCTCTTGGAAAATTTAAGCGAATGTGTCTTAATTGGGGAGCTTTTCTGTCTTCTTCCTAGAAGTTTCCACTCCTCCTCTGTTTGTGCTCAGAAATATGTAGGCCTCCCACAATCAAATTAGCTTATACAGAAATTCTACTGCTGTGGTAGGAACATATGTATCTATGAGCCACTTAAATACTTAAAAGTATCTTTATACTTAGCATTGGTTTTTGTTTACTTGAGTGGATACTTAAAAGTGTTTTAAAATGAGTGCTTTCTCCTGGGAATCAAAATAGTCACTTGAATATTTTATTGACACTAATAATTAGCCTTCTAGGTTCTTTGTGTATTAACAATGAAAAAATTAATTCCTCTAATTTTTAATTCTGATTTTATTGTACTCAATTTCTTAATGAATATAACCATGTAGAAAGTCTTGCCTTTGTGAGGAACATCTGTTAGGAGGGAGTTTTGATTTAAAAAAGGCTTGGCACGGCTAAGACTGCTGTAGTCATCTTAGACCCATTTCAAAAAGGATACTCCATCTTTATCATCCTCTACTTCTTTACTGGGAGGTGTGGCACCTATGGAGATCATTGTGGATGTTCCAACTATTTGCAAGCTCTTAGTAGGGACCTGAATCAGAGCTAAGTTAGGCTCTGTACCCCCTCCTGCCAGAGGCTGGTAGTCAAAGATAGGCAACTTCCTTCTTGATAGCTTCCAACCTAAGCTAGAGTATGCTTGGAGGAAAGTGTACCTCCATGATGGGTAAGGAAAATTAATCAAGAAGGATGACCAAAGACAGGCACAGTATAACAGAGGGGCCTTGGAGGCCCTTTATAATATCAAGAGGGGGGGAGTTGTGGAGGCCCACAGAGGTTTCCTAGTAAAATCTGAGTTTTCTTTACACAGCAGGGCTGTATTAAAAGATGGCTTGACCACATGTGTGGTTATCAGGTGATTGGACAGGTCTGTATTTGGCTGAGCTGTGGGGGGTCTTTTGCCCCACCCCTTGGCATTCCTATAAAAGGCCCTTTAGAAGCGACAGGAGGGGCCAGTGGATGTTGATCCAGGTGCTCCCAAAGCTATCCTATGTTTCTGTCTGTCTTCTCTCCCTTCTATCTTTCTATCTAAATATTTCTTATCCATCTCTCCTCAAGAATACCCTGCGGAAAAGTTGGGAGCTGGCCTCCCACACTTTGGCTTATAACCTTTTTTTGTTTTAAATAGTTTTGGATATTTCCTATTTTTTCTCTCAACCTTCTGTGGTTGGCCAAAGCACCTCTGTTGTCAGGTCCAGGTAATGTCAGAAACATCTCTTCCTAGATGCTTCCTCACTACCTGACCCTGCTTGTCTTCCACAAAGATCCTGACAGCTTCCACTTTGCAGGCTTCTCCACAGAGGCACTGGCAATTTGACCAGTCTGAGCAACTAGTGAAAGCTACCCATTATTTCTTCACTCTGACAGTTTGTGGTCTGAGTGTATAGAGCAATTCACATGTCACAGGGAATTGTTTCAGTCAGCATTCTTTAGTGATGTTTCTAGAAAATGGTCTAATATCCCAAGGGTTCTGATCACATTAGTCACACATTTTAGATGAAGCCATGTTTCCTTTCTGAAACAAAAAGTAAAAGGTACTAGAAACCTCAAGGTGTACATGCTTCTTCCTATAATAGCAACAATAAAAGTTTTTCAGATTGTTGGTAAACTCAATTGAATAAAAAAAGAGGCAGTTCTTCACAGCACAAAACCTGGGCATTCTTAATCCAAGTAAGTGAATGGTAACACAGTACCAGTCAAGAAATCATCACTGTCATCATAAAAATGGGTATTAAAAACAAGAGTGGATAATGTTTTAAATGGATGTCTGTTATTGGCATAAATGGAAGTTCTTAGTAAGTATTTGTTCTAGTTTTGGTTTTAATTCATTCCTTTTGTTATTTAGAAATAACAGTGCTTACATGAGACAGATTCTTGCTGTGTAACCCAGGCTGGCCTCAATGTCACAAGGCTACCTCTATCTCCCCAGTGCTGGGATTACAGGTATATACCAAATATGTCTATCAAGATAATAGGAACTTAAAATATAATACTATGGAGATGTGGTTCAGTTGGTAGAGTGCTTACTTTGCATTCTTGAAGCTCTAGATCTGATCCTCAGCATGGTGCAAAAGCAGGTGTGGTAGCTACTTGGAGGCCAGCCTAGGCTACAATATCCTATCTAAAACACACACACACACACACACACACACACACACACACACACACACACACACATGGGGTGGCGGGGGTGGGGAGGATATTATTTAGCCTATTCCAAGAGTACAGGGTTAACATTATTAATATCACACATTTCTCTACCAGGAGAAAAAGTGTTCACATATGTTATCTTAACCCTACGATAAACTGGTAGCATAGTACAAGGTCCTGGGTATTCAGTGTTCTATATAAGGTTATTGGCAAAGAGAGCAGTGCCAAAGATAGAAAACACTTTTCTAGACCCTTGTCTGGTATGTTCTGTAACACACTGCCTAGCATCTAAGCTCCTGGGGAGAAAAGGGGGCCATAAGGTAATATCCATCACTTCCTTTCTCTCCATGCAGTAGTTCTGAAACTTGGAGGAGTCAACAACTACCAAAATATGAATTCCTGGGTTCTATTGTTTCAAAAGGCTTAGCACCAAGGAATATGCACTTGAAGATGTTATTTTTTTTGAAGGAGAAACCTCTACTTACTGTGCAAGAGGATCCATCCATCCATCCATCCATCCATCCATCCATCCATTCATCCATCTATCTGTTCATCTATCCATCCTTTACTTATTCACATGAAGTCTTACTGTGTTGCCCAGGATGGCCTCAACTCCTAATCTTAAGTAACTCTCCTGCTTCAGCCTTTGGAATACTTAAGAGTGAGTCAGGCATTCCTATACCCTGTTGAGGGAGCTCCACTGGATGGTGACTCACTTCCTATTTCAAAGGTCAAAACAGAAAAGGTACTCCTACACACTACATAATGTTAAATACACTGTAATGTCTTATTTCATATCAGCAAGATGGAGAAATCACTGTATGAGGAGTGTGAAGGCCATAACTTAAGTCTTGAGTAAACACAAAGGTGCCTGATAAGTTAAAGATAGAAAAATGATTTAATCACCAGGCTGCATTTCAGATATAAATGGCCATGTAACTGTCCCTACAATTTCTTCTTCTCCTCCTCCTCCTCCTCCTCCTCCTCCTCCTCCTCCTCCTCCTCCTTCTTCTTCTTCTTTTCTTCTCCTTCTTTTCTCCTCCTCCTCCTCCTCCTCTTCTTCTTCTTCTCTTCTTCCTCCTCCTTTTCTTCTTATTCTCCCTCTCCCCCTTCCTCTCCTTTTCCTCTGCCTCCTCTTCTTGCTAGAAAACTAACAAGAAACTAGACTAAAAACATGGAGACAATTTTCTTCACATTTTCCATCCAGACCCAAACCCCCAAACTTAGGAAAAATGTCTGTCTCATACTATTTTTTTCCACTTCTGATCTTTGACCCTGAAGAAAATTGGCAATAAAAACAAACAAGATAGAAAATTTCAGAATCCAGTAATTAAATTAAGATTAACTGCTGTTACAAGAAGGCTCAGGCCATTCTTGGAATTCTTCCTGAGCTGCTCATTTGCTTAATATTTGTGTCAAATTATCCTCAACAGGAAGATATATTTCTCATCATAATTAATAATTTATGGTCACTTTTGTACTGTAACCCTTGAGTTCCCAGACCACTGTGTTTAAATCCAGAAGTATATCTAGAGCTTTAGAGGGTGCTGTAGTGACTTCTTCAGAAACCTAGCTCTTCAGCTTGCCAGACTTCAAACTGAGGCTATGATTTTAAACTGCAGTTTCTTCTTACACAAAATATCTTTGTTATTGACATATTAGTCCCTTTATTGAAACCTGCCTTAACTAAATTACTACTAACCAGAACAATCAGGCTTATTTTTTTTAAACCACAGATAACAAGTTCCTTATGGTCTGTGTCTGGGATTCACTTGTGTTACCTCTCTCCATTGCACACATAAAGCAGCCAGAGAAATGATCCAGATGAGGCAAGAGAGAAATCCAGTTCAGAGCAACTTAATTAGCTGGTGCTAGTTCAAACTTCTGGAGTCTGACCCCATGCCATTTATTTTTGACAACTTTGGAAAAAAGTTTCTTCTTGACAATCATCATAACAAAGCTTAAAGCATGAATACAGTGAAACTCCTTTGCAAAGTACATGTCTTTTGCAAAACACCTATGACTTCTTCCTTAAGAATGGGTTCCACTGACTGAGAAATGTACAAGACTTTTTCTTTGGGGTCACCAACAAGCTCCCAAATCATGACACAGAGACTTCTTATTAATTATGAATGTTTGGCCTTAGCTTAGCTCTTACTTTATTTTTCTTTATCTATGTTTTGCCTCAGGATGTTTTACCTTTTATTCCTTCCATATATCTTACTTTCCTGCTATCTCCATGTCTGGTTGCTTCTGCCCGTGGCATGTCCCTCTCTTTCTCCCTCATTATCTCCTCTCTTCTTCTCTCTCCAGCCTAGATTCCTCACCCGATTTATTCTCTCTGCCCAGTCATACCAGCTATCCCTCTCCTGCCTAGCTATTGGCCATTCAGCTTTTTATTAAACCAATCAGGTGCCTTAGACAGGCAAGGTGAAACAAATGCAACACATATTTACATAATTAAATAAATGCAGCACAAACAAGTGTAACGCACTTTTACACAGAGTAATATTCCATAGCATAAACAAATGTAACACATCTTTACATAGCTAAATATTCCACTACAGAGCAACAGTGCTCAGGATATGGGTCTAGGGAGGAAAGGTCTAGAATAAGTATAATAGTAAAGTTTTTTGCAAAGTACATGGGACCTCTTTCATAAGAATAGGTTCTATTGACTGAGAAACAATGCTCAGGAGTCTGGGTGAAGCCTGGCTCTACAGATAGCAAAAGATCACCAGGTAATCATCAGCCTTCTGGGTAGAAAACAGGTCCATGCCTCTGTTCCATTGAAGAGACAGCCAATGTGCTTAACTTTCCTGGTTTCTCTAGTGCTTATCTGTGAGCAACAGGATATTGTGCCTTCTATATCTACACATCTACTTTCTGTTACAGATTCTGGCTCTGCCACTTACTCATTTCTCTCACTTTACACAATTTTCAAATTTTCATTTTCTACATCACAAAACAACAATGACAACAATAACAGTACTGAAAACCTGCCCTTCATAGAGTCCACTGGAGAAGGGAATGACATAAGTTACATGAAGCACCTTACACAATGCTAAGTACTAAGAGTTCAACTGATGCTGTTAATTAATAAAAGGAAATTACAATGTATTTGAATGGCCACAGACACAACATGATGGCAAGCTCTTGGAGGCCAACTAGATGTATTTATGGTTAAAGTCAATGGGTAAAATACCACACAGACACACACACATACACACATGGAAGAAAATTACACAACCATGAAGGAAATTAGGTTGCTTTATATATCAAGAGAAATTCACTACAAGAAAGGCTATTACCTAACAATCAAAACCAAACAACAGCAACAAAATATTGTACCATACACTGCAGGTTAGTCCTATAAAATTCCCCAAAGGCCTATTTACTATAAGCTTGGTCCTCAGCATGGTCATATTAGGAGGTTACAGAATCTTTAAATGATGAAGCCTAGTTGAAGGTATTTAGGTAGGTGGGGCAGGCCCTTACAGGAAATACTAGGACTTTGACCGTTTCCTTTTGCTATCTTTGTGGTTTACTAGTTGCTATGTCTTGGATAACATACTCTATCTAACAAACACTTGCTGTGTTAGACCCAAAAGCAATGGATTTTTGAGCATGGGCCCTCAAAACTGTGAGCCAAAATAAGCCTTTATTGTGGTTGATTATCCCTCAGGTCTTTTGTTACAGTAACAGAAAATTATTTACCCAAGAATAACTAAAGTATCTTTCCTGTGTTTGATTCTTTTTTTTTTCTTTTTTAACTATTGTTTTCTGTTTGGTTTTTGGGTAAATGGCTGGATCTAATCTGTTACCCCATCTTCACATTTAAGAATCCAGTAACTGGCCTGGGCTTCTGGTAGCAGAATCATATAATATGCATTTAAAATAAGTTCATATTCTGTGTAAAATTCTATGGTAAAATTGACAGCTTAAACCAAGATAAATTTTTGTCTCATTTCCACAGGCTGAACACACATGCCTGATTTCTGTTCTGTACCAGGGTTCTGATCAAAGATCAAAGTGATAGACTATGTCTGAGCTTGGAGACTCTAGAGCATTCATTTTGAGTCAGCTCATAAAGAAGGGCAGTAGGTTTTAGACAAGCATTCGTGTTTCTATAGCCTTTTGTATCATCTGTCATTCATCCTTTTGTTCTTCCCTCCTTTCTCTGGCTTTCACTTTCTTCTCTCTTCCTCTCAGTTCTCTTTCTTTCTCTCCTAGTCTCCTATCTCAAGTAGGTGGACCATGAAATCAATAAGGTTTACAAACAGTTTCAAAGGAAAATTTACAGAAGCATATGCTTTCTTACAGGGCAAACGTGAAGATGAACTGGTACATATAAAGTAATAATTATATTTAAACTATTCTTAGTCCAGGCTGAGTTAGCTTTTATATTTATAGTTATTTAAAGGTCTGTTTACCATAAATTTAATATTTTTAATATTAGAACAAACAGAAAATTTCCTATCTTTTAAAAGGTGTTAAATATTCATTGTGCCCAAGCCCAGCGTAATGGTCCTTACACTATGAACACCATCTCCTTTCTGGAGAGCTAGTCATCAACCCCACCTGAGACTCCAGTCACCACTCCCTCCTTATCCTGCAGGTACCCACTGCAGGGCATCTTGGAATGGATTAAATTACTCCTGAGTGCAGTGTTTGATGGGGGCTGGGACTTTTCAGTGATGCAACTGCCTTTCCTTCTTCTATGCTCCTGTAAGTGACCCGAAGAAACCTATCACTTCACCAACCGGGACTGGGATGGAACCCTTTCTTTGGTCCTCTCATTCTGGGTGAATCGGCACTTCCTTTTGTCTCCCCAGGAAGAGCTCTTTGTTTCCTTTTCATCATTGCTACAGCCCAGTGACTGCTGTGGCTGCTACACACACCTTTCCAGAATGTGAGGTATACCAGTTAATTTTTGTTGTCACCTTCAACAACCTAAAGTCACCTGGGGACATGACGTGAAACACTGTCTCATCAGACTGTATGATGAGGATTGTCTGTGGGGATTACTTTGACTAATGATTGATGTGCAAGGGTCCAGACCACTGTGAATAGCCCTATCCCTGGGCAGATGGTCCTGGGTTGTACAAGAAAACTAGTTGAACAAGAACCAGAGAGCAAGCCAGTAAGCAATATCTTTTTCTCTGAGGTTCTGCTCAATGATAGATTGTGACCTAGAAGTGTAAGATGAAACAAAACCTTCCCTCCACAAGTTGCTTTTAGTCGTGGTGTTTACCACAGCAGTAGAAAATCAAACTAGAGCATGGGTTTTGTTGCCCCCCCCACCTCCCGCCCAGCTTGACCCATCACTACCTATTGAATGTTGTCATAGGTTGGAGATGAAGGTGGATGGCAACTTTTATTTGGGAATCATAAATTTCCAGAACACAAATAACCACCTGCACCAGCACAGGAGTGAATCATCTATCACTCAGAGATTCCAGACTCTTCACTTGATGTAGGATCTGGATGAAAATTTTCATCATCATTTTCAAAAAGCAATGGTTATATTTTCTACAGAAAAAGAAAGGGTTTGTATATTTATTTGATGGTGTGGAAGTAGTATGTGATAAAGACAGATAGCTGTCCATCACAGGTTGATATTACCCTTAATATATATCATAGCTGGTAACAGTATTTCTTAGCTTGACTCACATGGGGTGATTTGACTGGTTTTCTGAAATAGAAATAATGAAGAGTGTACTTTATGCCATTAGGAACAAAGAGAAGCTACAACATGCATGGCTTTGGACTCTACTGGGGCAATGGGGATTAAAGAAATAAGCGACACAAGTGACATGAAGCTAGAATTAGGCTAGCCAAGCATTCAGATGGAGGTATACCAGCAACATCCCAGAAACTCAGCATGTGTATTATATACCGCATAAACAAAGAAAAGAATTGCTAATCCTGGTATGAAGTCTATGGGAGCAGCCTCAGGCTGTTGTCATCCAGGATGAGGAAGCTATGGTCAGTACTTTCCGTTTTCACTGGTTTTAGCTAAAGGTCAATTGTTTGTCAATATCTGTACTCAGACCAAAGGAAGACCTGGCCATTCCTGAGCCTTGTCAGTCCCATGAGTCTGAGGCATTGGTCTCCTTGACATGGTCATGGCCATGCCCATGTTAACAATGCATATTCACTCAGGACTTTATCTGTTCCCTACAAGGAGATTCAAGTACGCATATGTTCTATTCATTCTTTATCCCCATCAAACAACTGAGGAATGCCCTACGGCCCTAAAAAGGGTGGAATCATAAAAAGGAGGCTTAGACTCCTGCCTTGTGGAAGCAAATCTGGAAAAATCTCCCAAAACATTTTATATATTGAAAAAAAACATTTATTATTGTATTAAGTCATTGAAATGTGGAAGCTGAGTATTAAAGAAGTTAATAGTTTTCTAACTGAAACTGTGCACAATAATAAGACTTCAGACAGACAGATGAGTCTAGAACCCAGAGGGGTCAGATCTAAACGCAGATGGTGACATGAACAATGCTTCTAAAAACACACAAATAGAGACCACTTGAAAGGAGCAAGTGCTTACATAAGAAGAAAAAATCAGCTCTTAGAATTCTAGCACTAGAGGCTATGTAGAAAAGCTGAATTCTGCAAAGGACTCTGAGGCTGACTGTGAAGTAGAAAAGAAGAAAAGGCGAAGGAGAATGAAGTCCTAGAAGTAGAGAACAAATTATTCAAGAGATCAGAGGGTGGCCACAGATGCCCAATGCCGCTGAGAGCCGATCCGGACAGTATTAACACATAGTTCACTGCATTTAACAGCAGTGACACTTGGTTGAGATTTGGGCCAAAGCAATGTAAGTACATTTGATGGGAATAGGAGGCTGAACGAGTAGGTTTAAAATAAACTGGGACAGAGAACATGACATAGACAAAAGTGAAAAGGGAACAAAGAGGATGGAAGGCGGAGTAAATGTCGAATCAAGGGAAGATGGTTCTGAGGAAACTCTAGAATGCTGGGGAAAGCAATGGATAGGAGAATTTGTTGGTGTGGTGGGGGGGGGGGTGTAGGGTCCAAGGTAACCTGGGGGGCCTAGCCTCTGAAGGGAACAGTGGATGGGTGGGGTTTCTGCAGCTGTCATACAGGGAAGCAATCCCAGAAAAGAAATGAATGAAAAGACGGTGTAGATTGACTTCCTCAAGCCTGGATCAGACTTTAGGGAGTCTAATAACAGGTGGTTTATTCCCAATGTATTTAAGCTCAGTACTATTTGGGGGAGGGGGAGTTTCCTGGTGTAATACAATCCCTACTGCACAATGTAGCAGGCTTTCTTTTGGGCCACCAACCAGCTCCCAAATCATGACACGGAGACTTATTATTAATTATGACTGCTCAGCCTTAGCTTAGGCTCATTTCTTGCTAGCTCTTATAACTTAGTTGAATCTGTTTCTCTTTATCTACATTTTGCCTTGGGGCCTTTTACCTTTCTTTCATTCTGTATGTCCTACTTTCGCTGCTTCCTTTGTGTCTGGCTGGCTGTTGGCTGCCTGGCTGGCAGGCCCCAGGCATCTCCCTTTCTTTCTCCTTCGTTCTCTCCTCCAGCCTAGATTCCTCTTACTTATCATCTCTGTCTGCCAGCCCTGCTTATCTGTCTACTACCTCGCTATTAGCTGTTCAGCTTCTTCTTTTTTTTTTTTTTGATTTATTTATTTATTATCTATATACAGTGTTCTGCTTGCTTGCATGTACCTGAACACCAGAAGAGGGCACCAGACCTCATTACAGATGGTTGTGAGCCACCATGTGGTTGCTGGGAATTGAACTCATGACCTCTGGAAGAACAGCCAGTGCTCTTAACCTCTGAGCCACCTCTCCAGCCCCCAGCTTTTTATTAGACAAATCAAATGCCTTAGATAAGGCAAAGAAACACATCTTTACATCCTTAAAGTAATATTTCACAACATAAACAGATGTAACATCTTTACATAGTTAAACAAATGCAACATAAGCAAGTGTAACACATCTTTGCCTAGTTAAACAAATATTCCACAACAGTACAAGGAAGTGTAATTACATTGAAACTCGACTCAGGGTACACATCATTTCTTCCAAAAAGATGGGTTCTAGAGATAGGCTATACTAGCTTAAGGGCCTAAGGGTCTGGTCTCTGTCATACAGATAGCACAGAAGTCATTTGGACTGTTAGCTACCTTTGGTCCTGGTTGTGGGAGATTGGGGAGTCTCTGGCTATCAGGGTCATTTAAATTACTAGCCACCTACAGTCTTGGTTTTAAAAGCTTTATATAGCCTGGCCCAACAGATAACACAGATCACCAGGCTGTTCATCACTTCCAATTCTCAGCTTTCTGGATGGAAGAGCAGGTTTTTCATCTTTCCCTTTGGAAAGATAATCCTGTACACTTAACATTCCTGGTTACTCTGGGAATTTGTGGGTGCAAGGGCCTTTGTGATGTGTCACAACATCTCCTTGCTTCTAATGTTTTAAAGGAAAAATAGTGGCTGTAGTAGAGGCCATGGTTGAATGAATTGCCTCTATAGCCAGTTTAATTAATACATACAAGCCTCAGAGGAGTATAACAATAGCTAACAGAGGACAAAGGAAAGGTGAAAGCCATCCTCAGTTTATCCATCTCGTGATCAATTAATTTTGGCTAGTATTTTTGCTATGACCAAAAATGGATATAATATGGCCTATTCCGCGTAGACCTTCATAAACAACCCTTTGCATGGCAAAACCATATCACGTATCTCCTATCACAGGTGTGTTATCCCCTCTGACAGCAGGCATTTGATTCTTCATTGACGAGAATTAATATACAATATAGTCATTAAATGTAACTATCATTTTGGAGTTAGTCCTTGTTTCCCCAAAGTCTCAGCTTGATGAGTTAAAGTCCTGGTGTCTCCCCCAGTTATCGGCTTACTCTCTCTCTTGGGACATCTCCTCCTGACGGATTTGTCATCTGCCTTCAGAGGTTTCATCATCTGGTGGTCTCTGGATGTCCGGGCTGGATATTTTAGATGCTTCATTTCTCCAGTGGTCTCTGGATATCTTGGTCAGATGCATCAGATCAGGGGCCACCTGGACTTTGTTCTTTTTCTGAAAAGGCACAACATAACATCACCTCAATGTTAGAACACTGGACTCTTCTTTTTTAATTTAGCATTTACTTTAGGTTGTGTACTTTAGGGCAAATGCTTTTTGGCAGCAGAAAAAAACATTATCTTTTAAAGTGAATTTTTTTTTTTTTAGAAAAGAAAATTTAAAGGTAAAATGGCTATAGTATAAAAATACTATAGTATAATAGTATATAGTATAGTATAAAATAGTATAATAGTATGTAATGATTTAGGTGGGTATAAACACCCCATTAATTAATTAATTAATTAATAATTTGCCAATTAAGTATTTGATAGTGTCATTTCATAATAGCTTGACCCTGTGGATAGTACACAAAATTTTCTCAAATCACTTGCTAGCAAAAGCAGGACCATTATCATTTTTTAGTTGTAATGGGTCTTAGAAAGGAAATGTATAAGGAGCTGTTCAGTAACAAAGTTAAGTTTCACAAAAGATACAGTGGTATTTTGCTGGAGTTTCCAGGGCCCCATGCCATGCCCGGGGCTGTGTTCTGTAGCTGACTCGTTGGTGAGAGGCATTGCACATGCCTGTAGTGCACTTTGAGCACAGATCTTGACACACCTGACAGCAGAGAATGAACTAGACATAGATGGCCGTATCTTTAGACATCAAGCTGATGTCCATTCACTACTAATTATGCACTAGAAGTTTGGAATACTGTATAAAACTTGTCTGTATGCTGTATAAATAATGCCTTTAATAAAGGGCAGGCTCTTGTGGGCCTCTTTTAACTGTTTTCCTTATCAGACCAAGGGAAAGCATAAAACTAAAAATGCAAAATCAATCTAATCAACAATAGTCATTAACATTTAAAGATTTAAACTTAAAGCTTTTAAGTTTTAGGATCTTGAAATTTTAGGACAATTTTAATTATGAGCTTAAGAAGAACTTTTTACTAGGGCACAGAATATTTAGAAGTACCAAAGAAGTAATCATAGAGTCCCGAAGGAGAAAACAGTTGTATGTTTTCCATGTAAGCGTAAAGGTCTATTCAGCTGATAATGTAAATGAAAGAAAATTGTGAGCAATATCAACACACAACAGTTCCACGAGGAAGGACTTGCTGGAAAGCTTTAGTTTTTACTACATTTTTTTAAGTAGTTTGATGTAACAGATTCTCAAGCTATACCAAAAATAATTTTAGGTGAAAACTTCCAAATAATCTCTTAATGACTGTATTTTTGGTTAATCCATTTCTATCTCCAAACTATTTATGTCCCATCCATTCCAATTTTCTGTTAACTAGACTCCATTCTCAAGTACCTCATTCCAAATATTTCCTTCCACTATATCCTTTCTACATTCACATTCCTTATGCGATATTCTTTTTTTTTTCTTTTTTTCTTTATTTCTTTTTTTTATTTTTTGAGACAAAGTTTCTCTGTTCCTGGAACTCGCTTTGTAGACCAGGCTGGCCTCGAACTCACAGAGATCCGCCTGGCTCTGCCTCCCTTTGAGTACTAGGATTACAGGCGTGTGCCACCACTGCCCGGCGCAATATTCTTTTTCTCTGAAGTTAGGTCACTTTCTGTAGAAGGCCAGCTCTGACCTGTCGAAGGGCTCTTGGAGGAAGGAGAGAGGAATGAGGAAGTATTAGATAGAAATACACAGGGAGATGACACAGAGACACAGAATAACTTCGGGAGGGCCCTGGGTCAATATCCAGTCATCCCTAGTTTAATCATGATGAGCTTTTTAAACATCAGCAAGTGCATCTCTCTCCTTCATGTGCTAATGTATGATGAAGTCAGTTAATGTGGACCTCAGTCTTCTTTAAGGGAACCCATTTTCTGATGGGAATGTGCAAACTGGAGTTGCAAAGCTACCATGAAGACTATAAGACTCTGATTCTTCTTAGTCCATCCAATATACTATCATCCAAATGTAGATAAACAGCAGTCAGTTGAAATATTCAATGGCTGAGAAACATCTGATAAAAGCTGATGGATCACAGTGAGTTTAGACTTTTGAGCTGTGTATAGCCCAGAGTGGGTACAATCTCTTTTGTGGAGCCTGTGGAATTTGTGTGTAGACATGCTCTTTGTCCTCTCCAAGAGCCATCTATAGAAACATTAAAAACAATCTCTATTGGACTTTAGGATGTAACTTTACACAACACCCATGGGGCATTTTTATAAAATCTTAAAAAGAGTATTTTTTTAACAGCTCCAGAGTAACATGTTAATGTGATCTACCAATTATTAAACAGTGTGGGACAAATAATTAATCTGCATTTTATTTAGTGGAAAAATAATTTTTGTAGGCTTTTTATAAATAAGAGATTATTTCTATGAGCCTTAGCAGCCACATTATTTACTAAGCTAATAACATACTCTGTTTAAGTTACATTTTTATAGAACTTAACAGTTTCCAGAAAGCAACTTAAAGAGCAGAGCCAACCAGGCTCGGCTGACTCCCCATGGGAGGCCTTACCGTCTTGTAGGAGGGAATGGGGGGATGGGTTAGCCGGTATGCCCGAGGTGTGGGAAGAGGGAAGAGGGGAATCTGTGATTGGTATGTAAAATGAGTAAAACATTTCTTAATTAAAAAAAAAAACAGCAGGGCCAAACGCTCAGTAGTGATAAACCAATAAGAGCATACCCACTGATATAGTATTCAAAATTATGAATTTTGCTCTTTTAGTTTATTTACTATGAAAATTAAGCATTCATTTCAGTATTAATTAGACGACCAGAAGAAGAGAACATCTTCCACATAATGAATGACTAATACCTCTGGAAATTTACACAGCATTGGCTTAGTGCTTTATGCCCTGGTTGTGACTGTTTCTGTACTAGAAAATGGACTTGTATTGATTTTTTTTTCTCCCACAAAGAGGCCACTGATTATTTTTGAGTTATTACTGCTACTAGGGAAAAACAAAAAGCATTTAAACAAAAACCAAGCAAACAAACAAGAAAGTCCTAAATCCTGGGGCTAGCTGAGCCAGCTCATGTTGCAGTAGCACACACACACACACACACACACACACACACACACACACACACACACACACGTCTTTTTTTGGAACGCAGATGTGCAGCTTTGCACTGGTAAGCCCTGGGTAGAGGGGGCCTGACAGGCAGCCTGCAGCCAGAGAGCTCTGAGTTCCAGTCAAATCATGCAGGAGGGCAAGTCCTGAACATGCATGGCTGGCCTGGAAGAGAAAGGTTCCAGAGTCCATTCTGCCTGCCCTGCCAAGATGTGTCCAGCAGAAAATTCTCTCTCTCTCTCTCCATTTTTTTGTTTTAATAATTGACAGGGACTTTAATATCCCCCCTTTCATGGGCTCTCTTTACTTTAGTTCCTATGTATATAAAATTGCAGAGGTGTAGCTCTGAATACTTTGTTCCTTTGGATCTTACCAAATATTTCAATAATTGTGCAAAACGCTTTGACTCAGAGAACTGAGAAGAACCCACATTTAGTTCCACACTCACATTTTAAGGTTGTGACCCCTCTTCAGTGAGAGGACCAAGTTCTCTAACACCTAATTTCTATTTAAAGAAAACTTTCTTACCTTCTCCGAGTGTGGGGAACCTATCTACTTCTCTGTGGGGGCCCCCTTTCACTTTTTCCCCAGGGTACTCTTGAGGAGGGTGAAGTGAGAAATATTTAGATAGGATAGAGGGGAAAGAAATAGAAACACAGGATAGCCTTGGGAGGGCCTGAATCATTATCCACTGGCCCCTTCTGTCTCTTCTAAAGGGCCTTTTATAGGAATTCCAAGGGGTGGAGCAAGCAGACCCTTTCCAATCACTTGGTAACCACACATGTGATCAAGCAATCCTCTAATGCAGCCCTGCTGGGTAAAGCAAGCTCAGATCTCACTAGAAAACCTATGTGGGCTTCCAAATCCAAGGGTCATGTGCTCAAAGTTGTGGTACCAGTTGAGGTGGTGGTCCCTGCAGTTGTCACAGAGGAAAACAAACCATACAAAAAGGTAAGAATGAAAACATGGTGTAGATTCGCTTCCTCAACCTGGATCAGACTTCAGGGCGTCTAATAACAGGCAGTTTATTCCCAATGTATTTGAGCCCAGTACAGTTTGAAAAAAAAAATGTTTCCTGGTATAATACAATTTCCAGTGCACAAAGAAGCATAATTACATTGAACTCAACTCAGGGTACATGCTGTTTCCTTCAAGACGATGGGTTCTAGAGACAGGCTACCTGTACTAGCTTAGAGGCCTAAGGATCTGGCCTGGTCTTTGTCATACAGATAGCATAAAGGTCATTAGGACTATTAGCCACCTCTTGTATGGCTTGTGGCAGGTTGGGGTAGCCTCTGCTATCAGGGTCATTTAGATTACTAACCACCTCCAGTTCTGGTTGTCGGAGCTTGATATGGCCTGACCTAACAGATAACATAGATCACGAGGCTGTTAATCACTTCCAATTCTCAGCTTTCTGAATGGAAGAATAGGTTTTTCACCTTCCCATTGGAAAGATAACCCTGTATGCTTAACATTCCTTGTCTCTTTGGAGATCTGTGGGTGCAAGGACCTCTGTGCTATGCTCCCAACAGAACAGAACCATGGTCTTTTGTTTGATTTTCCTCTATTGTATTTTAGGTTTGGGACAGTTTGAATGGGAATGATATTTATGAACTATGAAGACAGAACATCCATAGTATCTAACCATTGCCAACCTTGTTTTCTAAGCTGAGGAAAAGAATTGCCTCCTTAGGAAAGCAAATAAGCTCATTTTATGTGGTATTGTAGATGATTGGAAACTTTTACCAGCTATCATTTTATATGATTTAAAAACTATGAGGAAGTATGACAATGTTTATAAAAGTTATAGTCTGTTTAACAAGAATAACATTTGTGTGATTTTTATCTTTAAAATCAGCACAAAATGTGTTAGCTACCATTAAGAATAACATTTAAAATTTCATTTTAACTTACTTTGCATTAATCCATTCTTTGACAATTCTATGCATGTATAATCCTGGTCATATTTATCTTTCCATTCTCATCTCCTCCCACCCTCAACAAGTTTCCATCTCTTTTTCATGTCTTTTTGATTTTGCTTTGTGGCTTGTTAGGTTTAAAGGGTGCTGTGTGTGGGTATGGGTGTGAAGCTATTCACTGAAGCAGGAGTACTCATCAGTAACTATATCACTGAAGACAAGTGACTATATCACTTCTTTTCCCCCAGAAGTCCTTGAATGCATCTAGCTCCCCAGGCTGGGGTAGGACCCTATGAGCTGTTCCTCCATCCATGACTGAATGTTAATTGGTTCTGTTTGTGCTACTTCTACACAATCAACTGTAACTGCAGAAAAACACATTGCTTTTTCACAGGAAGGCACACACAGTATTAATATGGATACATGTAGTTTTGATTATTTCTTGATTACGTGTTTGTACTTTTTAAATAAAATGTGGAGAAAAGGCAATGACAAGCAGGCTGAGATGCCACAAATGGAATTAGTCATTTCAGAGGAAGGAGTAAATTCTAGCCAGACAGAATTTCTGAATACCTTTGAATACCAGTTTCTGAGCCTCAGTCTTTATGCATATAATCATTCAATCACAGCAGGTGGAGATATACGTTTCTTTTTCCTTCTGTGCTGATTTGGTACAAGTAGAGCATAAAGAGCTGGAATCCACAAAAGATAGGGCACTTTTTTCCTAGAAAAGTAAAAGATTTCTGAGGTGTTTATCTGAAATTAATGTGGCAATCACTGACCATGGGTAAAAATGAAATTGAAAGATAAAGGAAATAGTGATGTTGTGTAGGCTGATTGGTTAAAATGAAAGAATTCAGGATATTAGAGTAATTGTACTGGCAGAGAAATCAACATAGCTCACTCTGAAAATGATGGATGTGAAACAGAGGAACTTCAAGTTATCTAGTAACAAAGGAGAATTACTCAGCAAATGGTGGGTGGTAGAAATGCTGTAGGTGGGTGGGTATATCAGTATACAAGTGTTCTAGAACCATGGTTTTAAAAAGGGGAGGAATAGTTAAGAGAAAAATGCCCATTGTCATAGTCTGACCTTTAGACTTGAATGTGAGAGAGAATGAGACAGGTTTTGCATATTGTTTATCCTAAATCAGGACTCCAAAACTAAACAGAATAGGGTAAAACTTGTATATCAATTTAATAACTTTCCTTAAGAGATGTAAGGTGTCAACTCCACCACGGTCCTTCACCATAGTGGAGACAACTTACAGATTTGTTTAATATAGTGTATTTAAAAAAACAAAAACAAAAAAAAAGCAAACTTATTTCCAAAGTGGTTGTACAAGTTTACATTCCCACCAACAGTGTAGGCGTGTTCCCCTTGCTCCACATCCTCTCCAACATAAGCTGTCTTCAGTGTTTTTGATCTTAGCCATTCTGAAAGGTGTAAGATGGTATCTCAGAGTCATATTGATTTGCATTTCCCTGATGACTAAGGATGTTGAGCAATTCCTTAAATGACTTTCAGCCATTTGGGATTCTTCTGTTGAGAATTCTCTGTTAAGCTCTGTAGCCCGTTTTTCAATTGGACTGTTAGGTATTTTGATGTCTAGTTTCTTGAGTTCTTTATATATTCTGGAAATCAGCCCTCTGTCAGATGTGGAGTTGGTGAAGATCTTTTCTCATTCTATAGGCTGTCGTTTTGTCTTACTGACTATATCTATTGTCCTTTGTGGAGCTCTAGGGGTCTATTTGATGAGAAAGAGGAAGGATTCTATGAGCAAGGGGTATAGAGACCGTGATTGGAAAAAGTACAGAGATAACTAGTCAAACTAGTGGAAACTGTGGACCAATAGCTAAGGAGCCCCCATGGAATTGGACTAGGTCCTCTGGATAAGAGACAGTTGTTTAGCTTGAACTGTTTAGGGAGCCCCCAGGCAGTGGGATTGGGACCTGTCTCTAGTGCATGAGCCAGCTTTTTGGAGCCTAGTGCCTATGGTGAGACATTTTGCACAGCCTTGGTGCAGGAAGGAGGGGCTTAGACCTGCCTCAACTGAATGTACCAGGCTCTGCTGACTCCCCATAGGAGACCTTGCCTTGGAGGAGGTGGGAATAGGGGGTGGGTTGAGGGGAAAGGCTGGGGGGTGGGAGGAGGGAAGACAGGGGAATCTGTGGTTGATAGGTAAAATAAATAAAAAATCTCTTCATTAAAAAAAAACTTATGTGTGCAAATATCTTGAAATAAAAGAAATTTACTGGAAAGAACCCAAGCATTTCAGGCCAACAACAGCATGACTTGGAAGTGCATGGTAACATTGGCATCTAATTTCCTCCCTCAACTTT
Source organism: Peromyscus maniculatus bairdii (assembly GCF_049852395.1). Taxonomy (NCBI): domain Eukaryota; kingdom Metazoa; phylum Chordata; class Mammalia; order Rodentia; family Cricetidae; genus Peromyscus; species Peromyscus maniculatus. The sequence continues at coordinate 8,007,408 of NC_134868.1, read as the reverse complement.
TGAAGGATTTTCATAAGCAGGAACTTCATTCCTGGCAGTAGAGAATCTCAGTGGGTGGATAAGAACTTCCCAGTGTAGCACATGTAGAATGCTGGATGTAGTTGTGAAATCTACTGAGAGGACAAAGAAAGGAGAGAAAAATCTCCAAAACACAATAACAAGGCGAAACTCTATAAGACTCATTCAAACTGGTAATCACTTTGGGTCTGACTGACATTACCTCTCCTCCCTTCCATTGTTTCTTTAGTCCTTCCTTCTTCCCTTCTTCTGTGCCTCCCTTTATTCCTTTCATTTCTCCACCCCTCCATTCTCTATCTCCTTTGAAATTCAAACAGGTTTGCTTTATCTTATTTCTTACATCTCTCAATTGCTTTGTTACTGTCCCTTCTAGATAGTTGCTATGCGCTCTCTGCTGCTTCTTACTCCTTGACATCCCACAATGCACAGTCACACACATTGAAATTGAATTTGTTTTGTTCCTTTAGAATTAAAAAGCAGCAATAGTCTACGTATTGTGATAAATATCTGTTTTACAGTTACTATTCTTTTATTTTTTTTTCTTGTACCTGGTACAAATTCTTTTTCATCATAGGATATTTGTATTCGTGAATTCTCTCTCATTGCTGTGATTAAAAATAACTGAAGGTAGGAAGGGTTTATCTTGGCCCACAGTTTAAGGGTAGAATCCAGGATGGTAGGGAAGGCATGGTTGCAGGAGTTGGAGGCAACTGGTCCCATTGCATGTTGGTCAGGAAGTAGAAAGCAATGAATGCTGGAACACAGCTAGCTTTCTTCCTTGTCTCCAGTCCAGGCCTCCAGCCCTTGGAATCATGCTGCCCACATTAATGTGAGTATTTCCACACCAGTTAACGGAATCTACAAAGTCCCTCACAGACATGCCCAGAAGTTGCTTTCCATGACAATTCTAAGTCTCATCAGTCGGCAATCAAGATTAACCATCATTATTAAGAAATATTGAAAAATCTCCATATTCTCACATTTTATTCTATAATTTTTGGTTTTTCTACATGATTGGACTAGAAATTTTTATTTTGCTTATGATTGTTTAGTTATATAACCCATTATATTAATCTTTAATTCAAATGATTCTCATACATAGAGGTATCTATCACATTTGTATTCCTGGCAGTATGAATTATGATACTTGTGACTATATTCCTGAAAATGACTCATATTCACCATAAAAAATTTCCAATACTTGGCTGTTTGTTATATTTCTCTAAGATTAGAGGTAATAAAATAGTAGTCACTCTGATATGGCTATGACACTTGTATTAAATTATAAATTAAATTGCTGTACTCTTAAATATATACAAACACTATGTGTAGATCACCAAACAGAAAAAAATTAAATATATAACATTGAAATGGGGTAAAAACAAGGAGTAAAAAACCAAATATATAAAATAATTGAAACCAATATTCATATATTTATATCCATTTGTACTATCACAATACCCATTTTATTAATCAGTTTCACAATAGCAAAAATTCAGACTCTAATCGCAAATGTTCGAAAGACCAACCATAGATTCCAACACTGAATGGAACCTGAGACTGTCTGTTGAAATACACATTTCTTCCAATTGAGGAACTCTGTAGAATTTCCCACTGTGGGACAAGGAGGAAAGGAGCCAATAACTTATACAATAACGTATACAATTTTATTTTCAAGTTTTGAAATGTATATATATATTGTCTACTTCAAGCTGAATTTTAAAGAAAAGATCCAGCTACTCTCCAGATTTCATTTAAAAATTCATAAAGATCAACAGAACAAGGTGCAGAAGCCCATGGGTAACAATGTTGCTGTATAAGCAAGAAGCACAGGAAATGATGGTCTCTGTAAGAACATCTGGCTAGATGCTACCCAGCAGATAATGGTTCCTTAGCCTTCCTTGATCTGGAGATGTTACACTCCTCCCTACAACTTGTTTCCCTTATTGGAATGTGGAAAGAAATGACAGTATACAAATTTCATTCCAGATCTTAAATGTCACTGTCTATTTCTATGTATTATTCTGGGCAAGTCAGAACTTATCCAAAGTAGTTATTCTTTCTGTTTTTCAGGGCCACAGAATAAATGTCTATATATCAAAACACCTCTGATAAGAAGCATAGAAGTTTATCCACTAGGTCTTTAACATAAAATAAATATTGCTATCTATGATTATAAAGTTGTCTTATGCACAGGTCAAACCAACCAATGGCGATGCCTAATGCCAATAGTAGATAAACATCTCAATGTTCAGCAGTTGACAGCTAGACACCCTTAATAGCTGTCACTCAGCCCCTCCATTACTGGGAATCAACAGACACTAACATTTTCTTAGTATTTACTTGACAACTTAACAGCTACCCACCGACTGTTTCTCTAGTTCTGGTCTCCTCAAACTCCTGATTACGTTACATCATGTTCATGCAAAGGGTGTGCTATGTTTGTAGAAGTCCTGTATTTTCTGTTTTTAAAAGAATATTTATTTTTATTTATGGGTATGTGTAGCTCGAGATTTCCTGCCTTGCCCACAATCAGGACAAATCTTTGTCACCTGCCAGTCCCACAGCCGCTTAGACCCAACCAAGTAAACACAGAGACTTATATTGCTTACAAACTGTATGGCCGTGGCAGGCTTCTTGCTAACTGTTCTTATAGCTTAAATTAATCCATTTCCATACATCTATATCCTGCCACGCAGCTCATAGCTTACCGGTACTTTACATCTTCCTTGTCCTGGCAGGCAGCTGGCAGTGACTCCTTCTGCCTTCCTGTTCTTTCATTTCTCCTCTCTGTTAGTCCCGCCTATACTTCCTGCCTAGCCACAGCCAGTCAGGTTTTATTTATTGACCAATCAGAACAACACATTTGCCATACAGACCATCCCCCAGCACAGCCAAGTGCAGACCATCTCAGACACCTGCACTTAGGCCCGTGGTCCTAATCATCCTCTATGCGGACCTGCTGGGTAAAGCCATGAGGAACCCGAGAACGGGCTCCCACAGCACATACAGAACATCCCACAGCAGGTATGTGTGTGTGGTGCCCTTGGGGCCAGGAGAGGCTGTCAGGCCCTCTGGAGCTAAAGCTGTAGGTGGTTGTCAACTACTACACATGCGTACCTGGGAACCAAGCTTGGGTCCTGTGAAGGAACAAGTGTTCTTAACCACTGAGCCACCTCTCCAACCCTGAGTCCTATATTTTTTCAAGAACACTTGTATTACAGTGAGAGGATCCATTAAAGTAACTTCAATCATGTATTTTTGGACCTCCTAGATTATGAACACGAGAGCCAAACAAAGAAAGAACAGAGACAGCAAACACTTCACTAATGAGAAATGACAGACAGGGCCAGCAAAATGTCCCAGCAGCTGTGGGAGACTGGCAGCCTGAGTTCAATCCCCAGAAGGACAAAGCTGACTCCCCAAAGTTGTCCTCTGACACACATATGCCACGGCATGTGCATACCCATATAAACCGCTTACAAAATTTTCACACAAAATAGACGTTGAAAGGTTAAGTGAATTTGGGGGGGGGGGGAGCAGGGAGGTAGTGGTGCACACCTTTAATCCCAGTACTCGGGAGCACAGGCAGATGGGTCTCTGAGTTCGAGGACAGCCTGGTCTACAGAGTGAGTTCCAGGATAGCCAGGGCTACAAGGAGAAACCTTGTCCTGAAAAACAAACAAACAAATAAAACCTGAAAGATTAAAGAAAAAGATATTAAAATACAATATAAATATTTCCCAAAAGATTTGTGTATTTTAAAAATCTAACCAATAGATTTAATCAAAAATCTATAAAACTCTCCTACAAATACAGAGGACACACACACACACACACCTCACATTTTTGTTTCTGGGGTTGCTATCTATTGCTACTGGAGTGTTTCTAAGTTCTTGGCATTTATTCAGAGGACTGAAGAGTTGTACATGGATGGCAAACCAGAGGCAAGAAAACTGTATTAAAGAGGAAAACGATGGTACAGATCAGATGTACTGTAAGAGAAGAGTAGGGTCCTTCCGTACTTGAAGATTGGGGTTGTTTCTTTCATAGGGCCTAAGAGCAGGAGCTGTTACCAAGAGGCTTAGTGCGAGCAGTTTTTGTTTTGATTGACAGGCTTCTATTTACGTAAGCCTTTGCTCACTGCACATGTCTCTTACCATGATATATCTGATCACATGTGTGCCTGGCCATGCAGAGGCATAAGATGGTAAGTAGAGATTTGTCCCTAAAAGTTCACTCAGATAACCCAGCTTGCCTTAAGAGCTCATGCACCCAATACTAGTTCAAGCTGGCTTGTGCCTTGCCTACCATTACTGAATATTTTTTTTGGAATATGTTTGAATAGAAACTGAACACAAGAAGGGAGTTACTATGTGGAGAGGGGAAAACTACCCCACTGTTTGAAGTTGGATGTGTTGCAGCCTGAAACAGGTAGGGATCCAAGGTTGCCAGATGCATTCTTAGAAAAGCAATCTGTGCACAGCCCAAGCCAAGCAGAGTCCGAGCTTGCTAAGCTATTCCTACGATTGACTGTCTCATACATAATACCATTTTTACAAAGCTAAGTAACTAATGTATATAGTCATGGTTTTAAAAAAAATGCATGTTTATACAATAGGGTAAAATAAATATTAGAGAAGATTCTCCTCACACATGAATATCAGATTCATGATTTAGATGGCAACTTTGAGGAAGAAAATCAAACAGATTTAAATTAATTACAGAAAAGCAGCTTAATTATATGACAAAACTACCAGTCTTTTCTTTCATTTTTTTGGTAAAATTTAAAAAAAAATATTTTTAATCATGTTGTTATATAGACCAGCATGGCCCAGACCTCACTATATAGTAAAAGACAACAATATGATCTTAAGCTCCTGTTCCTTCTGCTGCCTCCAACTCCAAAGTGCTAGGATTTTAGTTGTGAACCATTATGTGGTGCTGGAGATCTGACCCAAGGCTTCAAACACAGGACTTTGGCATGATAGGAAAGTACTGTATCAATTGAGTGATATTCCCAGTAATATCTGTTTTTCTTTTTCCTGTTGGTAACATCTATTTTTTAAGACCAAATATTTTGTGTATGCCAGGCTAGACTGAATCTGATTTAGCCTAGGCAGTCATGGTCATGACCATGATCTTCTTGCTTCAGCCTCCATGCTACCATGCCTAGCTGATGCCAAATGCTAATAACACTATGTGTAAGAAACTTACACAAGAAAAGCAATTAAACTCTTGACAAATGATTCCTAAATCTTACCTGAAAATTTTAAGTGCTGGTCTTATGAATCAACATTCCCAGAAGGGGAAAAAATGTCACATTTGCATTAAAGATTCTACAAGGTCAAACATAAAGACTGAACAAGGTGATTATGGAGAACTGATATTATTGCAGTTTATATTACTGCAGTTGCAGATTAGAGACAAATTATCTTAAGATCTTTTTAGCCCCTTCCAAAGCCTACACCTATGTCTGTCCCAACATTTTTCAACTATCAAAACCTTAAATGTATTCTTAGTAAACTGCTCTGTATCAAGCATCCAAACGCTTGAGCATGTCACCAGATAACATCAGAGATCGGTAAGTTTTCCCATTTTGCTAAAACCTACCTACCTGATGTCTCCTCTAATGCAAGCCCCAAATCTCACATAACCACATTCCCAGTGGAACGTGGTACATGGAACTACTTGAATCTGTGTTCCCTGGACACGGTCACTTATATTGGGCTTCAGAACAAATTGTCTCTTATTCTCTTTTGGGTGAGAGCTATGTTTTTACATAGATACTCGAAAATGAAACTTGAACTAAAACTATTTTCTCTTAAAATCCTAAACTGTCCTGCAGCCAGAAGATTCTCAGTGGGTAGCAAGATAAAGGCCACGAAGCTGAGATCCAATGATGTGACAAGTATCTAAGTTATACAGTTGGCTAAGAAAATAAAGTACTCAGCTAGGAAGTAAGTGTGAAATTCTAATTCTGTGAGTCTACAGACTCTTTTGTAATTCATACGAAACATTATAGACTAACAATAACCATGCAATCAGGGCAATTAGCGGCAGTGAGACAGAGTCTCAGTTCTCCTGGATGCACAGCTGGAGCTTGAAGTGTGATTATAGAACCAAGGCAGCATCTGGAATAAGAAATTCAGGGCATGCAGCTAGGGTGAGAGAACAGCAAAGCCGACCTTGCTTTTCAATACTTTGGGCTCCTGGGTCTTCCTTCTTAATTGCATCTATGAATAGAGCAGTGCTCAGAAGCCCAGAGCAAAGGCAAGTCTGTAGGTATGGGTCAAATGGTACAAATACGACAAATGAAGTAATTAGGGAGATCTTCAGGTCAACGTCCTAGCTGGACTCCACTCCTAGATGCCACGTTAATGCACGACAGAATATCTCACTACTCTGTTAAACCAGGCAATAACTAACTTTCTTAAATCCTGTGTTGCATAGTCAAAAACTACCTCCTGATCAGTGCCCTATCATGTTTGCCTAAATGTGTCACTACTTTGCTGAAAACTCTTTGTGGCCTCCTGGTTGCAAAAAAATCTTAGGGTGGCTTACAAATACATCCATCTTTGACATGATGTCTTCTTATCAAAGTCTATTTTTTTTTTTTTTTTACATTTTAAGTTGTATTTTGCAGCCCCAAATAAAGTGCTCCAGAATTCTTTGAGCTGCTCTATCTTCTTGAAATATCAAATTTCTTGGTCACTTTTCTCAAATTGTGACTTGATATATCTTCCCTTTGTCTTCTCAAACCACTCATCCACATCCCTTCTCTATCATTGCTTCCATGTGTGTTCATTCATTCATTAGGTATTCATACAATGCTATTATCATGCTCACACACTCATAGCTGGAGATAAAAAAAAAAGAAAGAAATACAAAATATTCCAAGTCTTTGACCTACGCCTATTTTCAGTCCAGTTGGGAAAGCTAATGATGAAATTACACTTGTGTATGATGAGTGCTATTATCAGCACAGAACATATTGTCTTGATTTGGTTTTTGCATTATCGTCCACTTAACTGTCCTTTAGGATTTCCGAATCTCCACTATCTATTTAGCAAGCTTACTGTCAGCAAGCACATGCTCCCTGACAGGTGTTTGTTTCTCTTCAACCATATCTAAACTTCACTATTCTGCCCCCAGTCCGTCCTCCTTAGGAAGCAACCCAATTGCTAGTAGGGCCAGTCTTCTCACTTCCTGTCAAAAATGCTAAGACCCATGCAAAACTCTCTATAAGTTTTTAATTCTTTGGTTTAACTTTAAAAGTCTTTTATTTGCTCAATCCAAATGATCTTACAACCTCGTTTCCTCCCACTGTCCCATGGTGTTTGCTTTGTGGATATGTTTGGTTGACATTTTAGACATCCAAGATGAGATGTGAAGTGAGTGGTTGACTATGGGTGGGCAATTCATGGAGGAGATCCAAAGTCGGAGAAATGCATTTGGGTGGCAAACACACACAGATGTTTAAATGCTTACCTACCTGAGATCTTCAAAGAGTGGCTGTGGGTAGAGGAGTACAAAGAAGGAACTCTGGGGTCTGTAATAAGTTAGACAGAAAGGTATACTGAAGTTATCAGAAACAAATGAACCAAGGGAAGCTGGCTGGGGAAATGCAAACTCTGTCAAATGCTACTTTATGGAGTTTGTTTCATTTTTCTTGCAAAGATTTTGCCTTGCTTAACACACCTACTCCTAGGTTTTAGGATATTTCTGACATACAATAGATGCTCAATAAACGTTATGAATAAATAAAAACATAACATGGTATTTCTTCATATTGAATATAAAGAAATGAAAATTTCACTATCTCCAGACTCATGAATGAATGAGTTTCACTAATGAAAATTTCAAGAATTTCCATATTCAGCTCAATGCCATACTTTTTGCCATTTGAAGGTTCACTGGCTTCTGTTTCCTATGAAATATTATACATTATATCCAGGTACCACATGTCTCAACAGGGCATTATGCATTATTATCTTCTGCAAAATTTTATTAGGTAGAATAATGGCCTATTGATTTTTTTTGTAATCCAAATGATGATTTCTGGCACACTTTAGAATCTTTAACTTCAGGATATAGATTTTTAGAGACAAGAAATTCACCTAGACAGTAGTGAAGAGATCGATGATATATGATGGAGAAAAATTAGGTGCACATCACATTCCCATTGTTAGACTAGACAAAGATAAAGTGGAGTGAAATAGGTCACTGGAATGGACATCTGCTTCCTACAAATTACTTCATTCATTTACTAGCTTTTAGTTGTCATAGATTCTAAACTTTCATGAAATGTCTTTTTGTTTGGAAATTTTGCAAGTCTCAGAATTCTCCAAATAAGTGACAAACAAAACATGAACCAAGAAGTGCTTTAATTTTAAAAAGTTCTTTCTGCTGGATGTGGTAGCTCATAACTGTAATCCTAGCTCTTGGAAAGCTGAGGCAGGAGGATGGGCAGTTCAAGGCCACCCTTGAATATAATCAAGTTTGAGGTCAGCTTAGGCTCCAAGACACCCTTTCTCAAAAATCCAAAACAGAAGTAATGTCTTGCAATTACCACTTGAGGAAAATTTAAATCCTCTTTACTAGCTATTATCCAACAACTTTTTAAATTGAAAATAGAGTCTTCTCTCATACAATACATTCCCACCAGTTTCCTCTCCCTCCACTCCTTCCAGCTCCTGCTCCTCCCCTTTTCCCGGGACCAACTCCCCCTCAGGCTCCCTTCCGGAAAGAGCAGGCCTCCAAGAGACAACAACAAAACATGCCAAAACAAAATACAGTAAGACAAGGCAACAGCTCTCACACCAAGCCTGGACAAGGCAACCCAGCAGGAGGAAAAGAGCCCCAAGAGCTCCCACAGTTAGGAGGCCCACAGAACGTGGGTGAGCCAGCCCTGAGGGTGCGAGAGGGGCACAGCTGGTACTGCCTCCCTTGCCTGCAGTGTGTAACGCGAGTGGGGGAAAGATGCCCTCCCCCTCGCCCCTATTGTCTCCAGCTGGAAAGGGAACTGACCCCTCCCCCTCACCAGTTGCGGCACTCAGGAAAGTGGGCCCTGCACCTCCCCTGGGCAGCACAGTAGAGCTGAACCTATTGACGGGGGCAAGGGTGACCTGGCCTGAGAACATGAGCATGGGAGATATGGCACCACCCCTCATCTGCCATGTAGTGGCATGTGGAGAGATGCCCCCAACTTCTTGCCACCTATGGCAGGTGGGAGAGCTGGCCCTGAGGTCATAAGAGAGGTCCAACTGTGTTGGAATTCCTGGCCACTCCCCCAGCTATATGACCAAACATGCACAGTTCAGTAGCCAAGTAAGGGGCCTTACGGCCTACATGGCACGCAGTGTGATCATGCAATCACATGTGTGGCGTAGCTCCGTAAGCCCAGAAGCGCGATACAGACTCCTCCCCCTTCTTCTCTCCCCACCCCCTCTGCACATGTCTTCCACAGGCCTAGTCACATTCTCTTCTATCCCTCCCTTCTCCTAATAAAACTCTGATAGTGGGGTTTTATCATGCCTCATGGCATTTCTCGCACGGTAACAGCACTGCTTAATGAATAACACAGCACTACCACGGGTCTCTGTGAGTTCGAGGCCAGTCTGATCTACAGAGCAAGATCCAGGACAGGGACCAAAACTACACAGAGAATCCCTGTCTCAGGAAAAATAAATAAATAAATAAATAAATAAATAAATAAATAAATAAATAAATAAATAAATAAGCAAACAACAACAACAACCAAAAAAGGTGCTTTAAAATAATCTGTCTCAGATAAGGCTTATCTCAAGTAAAATTAAAAACATGTTCCAAATCTCTCTCTGTCTCTGTCTCTCTCTCTGTCTCTCTCTCTGTCTGTCTGTCTCTCTCTCTCTAACATTAACCAATACAGCAGAGTACTAAAACATTACAATATCATGGTAACCAGCCTAAGATTTTAAATTTCCCATGGCTGCTTCTTCCAAGCTCCAGAAATCAGCTTGAATCCATCTGGACAGGTCGGATCTGCTTCAGATTGGTAGAACCCAAACTTTCCTGGTCCCAGGACCCCCTCCCTCACTCTGGGACTTCCCAAAGGGGAAAAATATATAATTCTTATTTTCTAAGCTTTTCTCTGTCTCACCAGGACTCATTCAGACACAAGCAGTCAGAGTCCCAAGCCGAGAAAGATGATGGACAGCTCCAAAGCAGCAGATGACAATCCACCATCCCAGGTCGCCTGGCTACCTCAGAAGCCCCCTTCTCTAACCCCCCAAGAGTCAACCGATGCCCACCAAGTCAGCTGGAAACAGTTTCCAGGAGAAACTACACACCCATACCCACTCACTTGCCATCTTTTACAAAAATAAAGAGTCCGAGATGATAGGAATTCTAGCCACGCCCCCATGATCGTGCATGCCCTGGCGAGACACTTAGTCACTTCCACCTAGTCATTTCCGGGCCCTACGTCCTATGTAATTCATGTGCTACATGGTCACATAATTTGTGCACAGCGTGATCACGTAATCTATGCACATGCGTGGAATAGCCATGTGGGCCTATCTGAGCAGGGTAGTCTATAAAAGGCAGGTACCATGTACCCTCTCCCCTCTCCACACATGTCTTTTCAGCAGGCCTGACTGCACACTCTGTCCTGTCCCTCCCTCCTCCTAATAAAACTCTTAAAATGGGTTTTGTTGTACCTTGTGACTTTTCCTCAAGGGGTAAAAGTGCCACATAAAACCAGCAGACTGGGCAGCACAATAGAGCTGACTCTGTTGACTGAGGTGTGGGTGAGTTAGCCCCTAAGCTGTGAGCATGGGAGAGCTGTCCCCACTACTCATCTGTCAGGCAGAGGCATGGAGAGGGAAGAGGTGGTCCCTTCCCCTTCCCCTAGCTTGCTGATGCCTATGACAGACTAGGGAGCTGATGCTCCCCCTTACCAGCTCAGGAAAGTGGGCCCTGCACCTCCCCTGGGCAGCACAGTAGAACTGACCCTATTGACGGGGGCAAGGGTGACCTGGCCTGAGAACATGAGCATGGGAGATATGGCAACCACCCCTCATCTGCTATATGGTGGTGTGGGTAGGGGAGAGATGCTACCCCCTACCCCTCAACCACCGGTAGCTGGTGGGAGAGCTGGCCCTGAGGTCATAAGAGTGGGAGAACTGTTCCTGCCCCTCACAGCTGCAGCACTCAGGAGAGTGGGCCCTGAAACTTACCTGGGTAACACAGAAGAGCTGGTCCTGATGGTGTAGGTATGGGAGAGCCTATCCTGAGGGAACTAAAGCAGGAGAACATTGCTGCAATGGGAACTGGCCAAGGCAATGCTGGAGAGCTCACCCTGGCGGTGAGGACAGGGGAGAGCTGGAGGGCTGACCAACCCTGCAACCAGGGTTATGAGTTGGCCCATCCCAACATCCACCCCATCTATGATCTGCTGGAGCATATGAAGGGGCCCATCCTGCAGACCCAAAACTGCAGGATCTCCACAACACAGGGCAAGAACAGGATATCCAAGAGGAGTCCCCATGAGTGCCCAGCGTTGACAGTGTAGGAGAAACCAGAGGCCTCAAACCAGAACAATGACTCTTTGCAATAAACACTTGCAGTTGCATAAGATATATGGATAAAAGGGTGTGCAGTGTGACTCACTGTGTCACACTGCAGCTTCCATGATGTGATTGATTTTTCCTTTATTTTTCTTTTAAATTTTATTTTATTTTGGGGGTAGGGTTATAAGGGCAGAGGGCAGATATGAAGGGATGGGAAATGAATGGGATTGAGAGGCATGATGTGAAAGATACAAAGAATAAAGAAAAAGAAAGTTAAAAAAAGAGTCCCACAAAAACAACAAGCTAACAGCCATAACATATATGCAGAGGACCTGATGCAGACCCATGCAGGTCCTGTGCTTGGCACATCAGTCTCTGTGTGATCGTATGTGCCCTGCTTAGTTGATTCAGTGGACCATGTTCTCCTGGTGTCCTCCATTCCCCCTGACTCCTGTGACCTTGTTCTATGTTCTATGGGGTTCCCTGAGCTACTAGAAGAGGGATAACTCTAATTTAGACTCTATCTTCATAAAATTAGGCTGTAAGTCTCTGCATTCACTCCCATCTTGTAGATGTAACTAACCGTCTTATTAAATAAGAAACACAGAAACAATGTAAAAGAGAAAGCCGAGAGGTCAGAGCTCAGAGCTAAAATCTCACCCTTCCGCCTGCGGTGTCCCAGCTTCCCGAAAGAGGGCTACTTCCTGTCTGTACGTCTTTTTTATAGTATTATTGTTCTGCCTTCTCATTGGTTGTAAACCCAAACATGTGACTGCCTCGTCACTGTCTGAATGTACAGCCCCCTAGGTCTTAAAGGCATATGTCTCCAATGCTGACTGTATCCCTGAACACACAGAGATCTATGGGATTAAAGGCATGTGCCACCACCGCCACACTCTGTCTATGGCTCTAATAGCTCTGACCCCCGGGCAACTTTATTTATTAACATACAATCAAAATCACATCTCAGTACAATTAGAATACCACCACACCATCTGCTGCTGGAGGAAACTTCTCTGATGATTACTGGACAAATGAGTACAAGAGAATATCATTAGGAATCATTCTCTCTCTCTCTCTCTCTCTCTCTCTCTCTCTCTCTCTCTCTCTCTCTCTCTCTCTCTCTCTCTCTCTCTGTCTCGACCAGTCATGTTTGGTTCTACTCTACGTCTCTGGACTATCCAGTCTCTAGTTCTTGGCCATCCAAGCAGGGTTGGGCATAGGCTCCCTCTCACTGTGAGGACCTCAAGTTGAATCAGACATTAGTTGTCCACTCCCACAAGTTCTGTGCCACCATTACCCCAATAAATTTTGCAAGCAGGACAGATTGTAGGTCAAGGGTACTGTGGCTGGGTTGATGTCCATATTTCTCTTTCAGTAGGGTGCAGAGTATGTTCCCACACCAAAGAGACTAGAATGCAGGGGTGAAGGCTCCATGCAGGCACCAGCTCAACCTCTCCATGTTTAATGATGTAGATGTTGTCCTCAGCAATGGGGCCCTGCTGTCCATTTGTAGAGAATAGCCCTTTGTCCTAGTATCAGCCTGTGTTGTTTAGGGATCTCCATGGGAAGCCCTTGACCAAGCACTCAAGTGAATGTAACCCAGTTGCACCATTAAAACCCTTGCCTTACTACAAAAGTTCAGATTGTAGCCTTTATTACTAGGAGTTCTCACTAGGGTCACCCTCATAGATTCCAGGAAGTTTCTACTGTACTCGGTTTCCACACTGCCACCAAATGTCCCCAATTGCATCTATCTCTCCCTGCACTCTCTCTCCCCATCCCATCTCCCCTGCAACCTGCTTCCTTCTGCTCCCATCCCTCCCTGCCCCCAGTCCACCTGAAAAATCTATTCTATTTCCCTTTCCATGGAAGATCCAGGCATTATACCTAAAGCCCTCCTCTCTACATAACCTCTCTGGATCTATAAACTGTAGCTTGATTTTCATTTACTTAACAACTAATATCCACGTATGAGTGAATACATGTTTGTCTTTCTAGATCTGGGGTAACTCACTCAGGTTGATTTTTTTTTCTAGTTGCATCCATTTCTCTGCAAGTTTCATGATGTCATTTTTATTTTTTAACAGCTATGTAAATACATTGTGTAAATGTACCACATTTTCTTTATCCATTCTTAGGTTGAGTAATATCAAGGTTGTTTCTAGTTTCAGGCTATTATGAATAAAGTTGCAATGAACATAATTGAGCAAGAGTTCTTGTGGTAGGATGGAGTGTCCTTTGAGTATATTCCCAAGAGTGGTATAGCTGGGTCTTGAGGAACTGCCATATTGATTTCTATCATAGCTGTACAAGTTTGCACTCCCACCAGCAATGCAAGAGTTGTAGCCCTTGCACCATACATTGCCAGCGTGAGCTTGTGTTATTGATTTTAGCCATTCTGACATTTGTAAGATGGAATTTCAAAGTACTTTGATTTGCATTTCCCTACTGGCTCAGGATGTTGAACATTTCTTTAAGTACTTCTGGGCCATTTGAGATTCCTCTGTTGAGAATTCTCTATTTAGATCTGTACCCCATTTTTAAATTGGATTGCCATGGTCATGGTGTCTCTTCACAGCAATAAAAACCCTAACTAAGACATATGATTAAGAAGAAAATAGTATGTTTCTAAAGATAGAATAATTTCATAGTTGTAACCATAGGCCCTAGAAATATGGAAAGAATTCTTTAGGTCTGTAAGAAGCAATTTTATCCACCTTTTTACAACCCTAAGATATGCAAAATCTATTAAACATGAGTGAAAGGAACTGTCTTACCTAGGGTTTTTATTGCCCTGAAGAGACACCATGACCATGACAACTCTTACAAAAACAAAAAACCATTTAATTGAGGGGGCTCGTTTATAATTTCAGCAGTTCAGTCCATTACTATCATGGTGGGGAACATGCTGGCATGCAGACAGACATAGTGCTGGAAAAATAGCTGAAGTCTTACATGTTGAAGGCAACAGGGGTCAACTGAGACACTGGACAGTATCCTGGGAATAGTAAACCTCAAAGCCCTCCCTGACAGTGATACACTTCCTCCAACATAATCACTCCAACAGAGCCACACCTCCTAAAAGTGCCACTTCCTATGAGATTATGGGAGCCAATTACATTCAAACCACCACAGAAATCCTAGGTAAAGTACAGCTTTGAGACCAGGCCTTACATGAATTAGTAGTTTATGACATAATGACCAAGAGGGAGGCTCAGGGTCAGTTGACCCTAAGCCCAAAGTTTGAACATCTGCTCATTCAGTTTCCTTCTCTACTCACATCTGCAATTTTAAGCAACTTCTACTCTTGGGGCTCTGGAGATGATAATTTAAATTGCTTCATGGCCCTCTCCAAGCTTGACCCCCAACCCATGACATGTATTATCCTTTAGGACACTATGAGATGCACTTGCTTGTCTTATTACTTGTCTTCTTCCCTTTGAAGTTAAGCCCCACAAGAGCAGTTTTCTCCTGCTTTGTTCATTAATCTACACATTGCCTACAATAGTGTGGCAGCTGTGCAGAAAATGTTTGCTGGATGAGTGAATGAGGGAGTCGATGGACTGAATTAACAACAAAAGAGTAAGATGATGACGCATTTACAGATTTAGATGATACAGGCCACACCTGCCAGAAGACCAGGTAGGGTGCCTGAGGACGTTCTCCACTCTCTTTCTCTGCCCCCAGACACAATCCTCAGGGTTGTCACTAGAGTTGCAACCGAACACCAGGTGCAAGCTCCCTTTCCCCCTGTTTACACCTCTTGTAGATGCTACAGATCATCCTCCCACTGACCCCTCTGGGCTCGTGTTCCCCCAGCCTCCAACACTAGCAAGTATTTCCCATGAACATGCCAGCAAAGTAGGCCATTAAAACAGGCAATTTACAGCCAACACAATCTCTGAAAATACAATGAGGAAATAGAAACCAAGGAACATAAAACACTCACTCAACAAAGAAACACAGAAATCAGCATCTACATCTATAGTCACCCAAACTCGGATGCCTAGATGCCAGCATAAGAAGTAACAGTCAGGGCAATGTCTCCACTAGAGCCCAGCTATCCTACCCCAACAGACCCTGAATATTCAACACAGCTGAAACACAAGACCTTAAAACCAACTATATGAAAATAATAGAGGTCTTTAGGGGGAAATAAATAAATCCTTTAAAGAAATTCAGGAAAACACAAACAAAATATGGAGAAAATAAATAAATCTCTCAAAGAAAGCCAGGAAAATACAAACAATAATTGGAGGAGATGAATAAATCCCCAAGGAAAGCCAAGAAAAAAACTAGCAGTTGAAGGAAACAAATAAAACTGTTCAAGACCTGAAATGGAAATGGAAGCAATAAAGAAAACATAAATTAAGGGATTTCTGGAAATGAAAATTTTAGAAATGTAAACAGAAATTCCAGAGGCAGGATTCACCAAGGGAAGATAAGAGATGGAAGAATCTCAGGCACTTAAGATACCATAGAAGAAATAGATACATTGGTCAAAGAAATTGTTAAATCTAAAAACATCCTGACACAAAACATCCAGAAACTCTTGGACACTATGAAAAGATCAAACCTAAGAATAATGGGAATAAAGACAGAAGAAGAGTCCCAGTTTAAAGGCCCAGAAAATATTTTCAACAAAATCATAGAAGAAAATTTTCCTAACCTAAAGAAGATGCCTATAAAAGTACAAAAAGCATGCAGAACAACAAAGATATTGGATGAAAAAAGAAAGTCCTCCACCACACAATAATCAAAACACTAAACATACACAACAAAGAAAGAATATTAAAAGCTGCAAGGGAAAAAGAGCAAAGAACATATAAAGGCAGACCTATTATAATAACACCCAACTTCTCAGTGGAAACTCTGAAAGCTATGAGCCTGGACAGATGTCCTATAAAACACAGATGTCAACCCAGACTACTATGCTCAACAAAACTTTGACCATAGAAGAAAACAAGATGTTCCAGGATAAAATCAAATTGAAACAATATTTAAAAATCAATCTACAAGTCCAGCCAATTACAAGGAGGAACCCAAGGAGGTTAACTACACCCATGAAAACAGGAAAATAAATAATCTCACACTAGCAAAATCAAAACAAGAGAAACACACACACCACCACCACTACCACCACCAAAACCAACAACACCATCAACACCACTATCATCGCCACCACCAACAAAATAACATGAATTAACAATTATTGGTCATTAATATCTCTCAATATCAGTTGTCTCAAATTACCAATAAAAAGACACATTCTAACAGAATGGATACAAAAATATGATTCAGCCTTCTGCAGCATCCAAGAAACACACCTCAACATCAAGGATAGACATATCTCAGGTAAAAGTTTGGGAAAAAAATATTCCAAGTAAATGGACATAAGAAGCAAGCTTCTGTAACCATTTTAATATCTAACAAAACAGATTTCAAACCAAAACTAATCAAAAGAGATAGGGAAGGATACTACATACTAATCAAAGGAAAACCCACCAAGATAACATTTCGATTCTTAACATCTATGTGGCAAATGAAAATGTACCCAGTTTTATACTATACTACTATAGCTTAAATGACATATTGACCCTCACACACTGATAGTGGAAATCTTCAATACCCCACTCACACCAATGGACAGGTCAGCCAGACAAAAGCTAAACAGAAAAATACTGAAGCTAACAGATGTTATGTACCAAAGAGACCTAACAGATATCTATAGAATACTTCACCCAAACGCAAAAGACTTATACACCTTCTTCTCAGGACCTTATAAAACATTCTCTAAAACTGACCATATACTTGGTCACAAAATAATTCTCAACAGATACAATAAAATTGAAATAACCCTCTGCATCCTATCAGACCACCATACATTAAAACTGGGCTTCAACAACAGAAATAGCAGAAAGTCTACAAACTCGGGGAAACTGAACAATTCTCTTCTGAATTAATGCTGAGTCAAGGCAGAAACAAAGAAAGAAATTAAAGACTTTGTAGAATTCAATAAAATTAATGTACAACATACCCAAGTTTATGGGACACGATGAAAGGAGGAGTAAGAGGAAAGTTTATAGCACTAAGAGGCTACATGAAGAAATTGGAGAGATCTCATACTAGCAACTTAACAACACACCTGAGAGCTCTAGAACAAAAAGAAACAAGCTCACCCAAGAGGAGTAGACAGCAGGAAATAATCAAGCTGAGGGCTGAAATCAATAAAATAAGAACAAAGAGAACAATACAAAGAATCAATGAAAGAAAGAATTGGTTATTTGAAAAAATCAGCAAGATAGACAAACCCTTATCTAAACTAAAACATGAATCGAGAACATTCAAATTAACAAAATCAGGAACAAAAATGGATGTTGTATGATATTTTGTTTGTGTTCTGACAAATAAAACTTGCCTGGAGATCAGAGGGTGGAGCTAGCCACTAGTTAACCATAGACGCCAGGCAATGGTGGCACAGGTCTTTAATCCCACCATTTGGGAGGCTGATGCCTTTAGTATAAGGCTGGTGGAGACAGGCTCTCAGTCCCCTTTCAGTCTGAGGATTCCTAGAGGTAAGAAATCTCTAATAGCTGCTGCTCTGCTCCTATGATCTTTCAGGTTATTACCCTGATATTTAACTCTTGGTTTTTATTGATAAGACTAATTAGGATCACTTCAAAGGGAGACATAACAACAGACACTGAGAAAATCCAGAGACTCGTGGCATGCTTTAAAAACCTGTACTCCACAAAACCAGAAAATCTAAAAGAAATAGATAATTTTCCTGATAGGTACCACTTACCAAAGTTAAATCGAGATCAGATAAACAACTTAAATAGACCTATAACCCTTATTGAAATAGAAGCAGTAATTAGAAGTCTCCCAACCAAAAATAAAAAATTCCCAGGACCAGATGGTTTTAGTACCACATTCTACCAGACTTTCAAAGATGAGTTAACACCAATATTCCTCAAGTTATTCCACAAAATTAGAAACATTGCCAAAGTCATTTTGTGAGGTCACAGTTATACTGATACTAAAACCACACAAAGATTCAAGAAATAGAATTATAGACCAACTTCCCTTATGAACATTAATGCAAAAATACTCAATAAAATACTTGCAAACTAAATCCACAAATACATAATAGATCATCCACCATGACCAAGTAGAATTCATCCCAAAGATACAGGGGTAACTCAACATATAAAATTCAGTAAATGTAATCCACCATATAAATAAACTTAAGGAATGAAAACCCATGATCATCTCATTAAATGCCAAAACAAAGCCTTTGACAAAAACTAATATCCCTTTATAATAAAAGTTCTGAATAGATTAGGAATACATACATAACTAAACATAATAAAGCAATTTACAACAAACCTATTCCAAACATCAAATTAAAATCAGGAACAATACAAGGTTGTGTAGCTGGAAGTTTTCCTACGTCCTGGGCCAATCGGTGGTTGGGACAAATCTCTCCCATTTGAGTCCCCCAAGTAAACACACAGAGGTTTATATTAATTATAACTGCTCAGCCATTAGCTCAGACTTATTACTGACTAGCTCTTACACTTAAATCAACCCATAATTCTTATCTATGTTTAGCTACGTAGCTTGGTATATTTCTCAGTTCTGCCTTGTCATCTTGCTTCCTCTGTGTCTGGCTGGCAACTCCCGACTCAGCCCTTCCTCTTTCCAGCATTCTCCTCTTCTGCTTGCCCCACCTATACTTCCTGCCTGGCTACTGGCCAATCAGTATTTTATTAAACCAGTGTACAAGAGCATTATCCCACAGCAAGGTTGTCTACTCTTTTCATATCTATTCAAATATGAATAGTACTTGAAATTTTACCTAGAGCAATAAGACGACTGAAGGTGATCAAGGGGATACAAATTAGAAAGGAAGAAGTCAAAGTATCATTATTTGCAAATGATAGGAGAGTATATATATAAGTGACCCTTAAAATTCCGCTAGAGAACTCCAACAGCTGACAAACACTTTCAGTGAAGTGGCTGAACATAATATTAACTAAAAAAAAAAAAAATCAGTAGTCCTCCTATATATAAATAACAGAGAAGGAAATTAGGGAAACAACGCCCTTCACAATAGCCTCAAATAATACAAAATCTCTTGTAGTACCTCTAACCAAGCAAGTAAAAGACCTACCTATATGATAAAAACTTCAAGTTTTTTTTATTTTATAATTTAATTTAATTTTACATATCAGCCACAGATTCCCCTGTCCTCCCTCCTCCCGCCCTCCCCTCTCCCCCCAATCCACCCCCCCATTCCCATCTCCTCCAGGGCAAGGACTCCCCTGGGGATTCAGCTCAACCTGGTAGATTCGCTTGAGGCAGGTCCAGTCCCCTCCTCCCAGGCTGAGCAAAGTGTCCCTGCATAGGCCCCAGGTTCCAAACAGGCAGCTCATGCACTGAGGACAGGTCCCAGTCCCACTGCCTGGGGGCCTCCCAAACAGTCCAAGCTAATCAACTGTCTCACTTATCCAGAGGGCCTGATCCATTTAGGGGCTCCTCAGCTATTGGCTCATTGTTCATGTGTTTCCACTAGTTTGGCTATTTGTCCCTGTGCTTTTTCCAATCATGGTCTCAACAATTCTCACTCATACAATCCCTCCTCTTTCTCACCAAATGAACTCCTGGAGCTCCACCTGGGGTCTGGCCATGGATCTCTGCATCCGGTTCCCTCAGTCATTGGGTGAGAGTTCTAGCACGACAGTTCGGCCATCCCATCACCAGAGTAGGTCAGTTAGGGCTGTCTCTCGACCATTGCCAGTAGTCTATTGTAGAGGTATCTTTGTGCATTTCTGGGGACCTCTCTAGCACTCTGCTTCTTTCTATTCCCATGGGGTCTTCATTTATCATGGTCTCTTTTCCCTTGTTCTCCCTCTCTGTTCTTGATCCAGCTGGTATCTCCCACTCCCCTAAACTCTCTTTCCCTCGACCCTTGCCCTTCATTATCCCCCCATGTCCAGTTTGCTCTTGTAGATCTCATCCATTTCTCTGTCATTGGGGGATCCCTGTGTCTTTCTTAGGGTCCTGTTTTCTAGGTAGCCTCCCTGGAGTTGTGAGTAGCAGTCTAGTCATCCTTTGTTTTACATCTAGTATCCTCCTATGAGTGATTTA
This sequence comes from Peromyscus maniculatus bairdii, assembly GCF_049852395.1. Classification (NCBI taxonomy): domain Eukaryota; kingdom Metazoa; phylum Chordata; class Mammalia; order Rodentia; family Cricetidae; genus Peromyscus; species Peromyscus maniculatus. Next base: position 7,986,682 of record NC_134868.1, on the reverse strand, counting down.
CTGCTCACATTCCTGGGATGATGTTTTATCCACTTTCTAGTTACTGAGTTAAGGTAGTTACTCCCACTGACCCAAGGAGATTGCCTTCAAGGCCAGGCAGGTGATAGGTACCAAGCTTCTTTCTTGTGCAAATTGTTTTAGTTCCTCCTCAGCCAGGTGCTATTCCTAGATTCCCTAATTGATCTTAGCCTGTAGTTGACCCTACCAGAGAATCCCCTTTAGTCACCCCCCATTTTGGGTTGTAATTAGAAGCTGACATTTATTACTTTATGCATGGATCCTTATCACCTCACTCTGTACCCTGAAAACTTCAAGCCTCAAACTGTTTTGCCAAAGAATTACTGCTTGGGTATATACACTGGTTCTCAGAGAGCACTGGGAGAATTGATTGAGAAGAACAAAGATGAGGACAGAGATGGAAAGAACAAAACAGAGATGACAGAACAGCAGGAGGGACTGAGAGCAGAAGGGGCTGAGAGGAGATAAGTGTGAGAACAGAAAGAAACTGTAGGTAGAATTGACTGAGAAGAATAAAGTGAGTGGACTAAAGAACTCACTGTGCTTAGATTCACATTCTAATCTGAATGTCCCTCAGATTAGAAACCTCAGTTGATTGTTAGACTCTTCCATGGACCTTGGGAGAAAAAAATAAAAGGCTGGACCTGTTACTGTTTTCAGTACTCCCTGAGACTGATGTGGCAAGCAGGGGGCCTGCATGGATCTGTACCAGGTCCTCTGCATATATGTTATGGCTGTTGGTTTTTGTTGTTGTTGTTTGGGACTCTTTTCTTCCTGTTGGATTGCCTTGTCCAGCTTCGATATGAGGGCTTTTGCCTTGTCTTATTGTATCTTTAATTGTCATATTTTGTTGTTGTCTATTGGAGGTCTGCTCCTTTCTATAGGGAAACAGAGGGAGAGTGGACCTGGGGGAGAGGGGTGGTAGAGGGTAACAGGAAGGAGTGAAGGGAGGGGAAACATATATTGTAGAAGAGAAGACTCTATTTTCAATTAAAAAAAAAGAGTTGGGTGAGTAAAATATTTGGATTAATATCTTTTCATGTAGAAGGAAAATATACATTAAGATTTTATTGTCTGGAAAATTTATGAGAATTTGGTTTGTTAGAATGGAAGTCTTAATTTAAAATTTTATATGGAAATCAGACAATTAATTTAGACTAGTGGTTTTTAAGTGGAGGTATTACTAAGTTTGTGCTCATGATGTTTAAGAGAACCAGAGGCTCACTGCACTTAATAATTTGATTTATGAGTTATTTAAGTAGTTATACTGGAGCTGTAGGAAGGCAACTGAAGCATTTAAGAAAGAAATCAAGTATATTAAACATAAATTCAATTTGAAGTGCTAAAGATGTTTAACTGTTCAGACAGTTCCAGATCTTATCCAAATTTTTCTTAAAAGTAGTTATTAATAATCCGTGTCTTGTGCTAGAGAGAGGACTTAGTGCTTGAAACTAAGTACTGCTTTTTGCAGAGGATGCATTTGGTTTCCAGCACCAAAGTCAGGCAGCTCACAGGCACCTGTCATGCCAGCTGCAAGGTGATTGGACATCCATGGGCACCTGCATTTACACACTCATTGCACTCCTACACGTGCATGTGCCCGCATGCACATTCGGGCGCGCGCGCGCGCGCGCGCGCACACACACACACACACACACACACACACACACACACACACACACACTGAATGCTATATATTCAGAGAGGATCCAATTGAAATATCTCCTTTTGGAAATAGAAAACCTATGTTCTATTTCTTCTCTCTCTCTCTCTCTTCCTCTCTCTCTCTTTTTTACAGGAGCTGAGGACCGAACCCAGGGCCTTAGCGCTTGCTAGGCAAGCGCTCTACCACTGAGCTAAATCCCTCTATTTCTTTTAAAAAGGATAATTTATTACATTTTCTATATATTTAAGCTAATTAGAAAGTTCACAATTTTTTTACTGACTAGAATTTTTATAAGCAAAACTGCTTTAATAAAGATGATAAAATGTAAAGAAATGACCAACTGTTCTAAATACAACATGTCAAAGAACCAGTTCTTCATTAGCTATTATTATTTTTGTCACTTTTAAGAAGTTTTAAAGAATAGATAGAACATGCTAAAACCACTGGTGTAGGTGTCTTAGGGTTTTTATTGCTGTGAAGAGACACCATGACCATGACAACTCTTATAAAGAAAACATCTAATTGGGGTGGCTCACTTACAGTTTTGGAGGTTCGGTCCATTATCATCACCATGGGGAGAATGGCAGCATGTAGGAAGATGTAGTGCTAGAGCAGCTGAGAGTCCTGCATCTTGATTTGCAGGCCACAGTAAGTTGCCTGACTCACTGTAAGGGTATTCAGAGCATAGGAAACCTCAAAGCCCACCTCCAGGGTGACACATTTCCTCCAACAAGGCCACACCCACTCCAACAATGCCACACCTCCTAATAGTGCCACTCCTTATGATATTTATTATGGGGGCTAGTTACATTCAAACTACCACTGTCTCCATCTGCTCACTCCCTACGTATATGTTAAATACAGACTGAGTATTTGCATGGTCTGGGGAGCATAAATGCTGGGGAGACATCCTTTCTAGAAGTTCAGAACCTATCTATGGCGTGATGGCTATTCTTGGTTGTCAATTTGGTTACATTTGGAATTAACTAAAATCCAAAAATGGAGGACATACCTATGAAGGATTTTTAGTTAATTTGAAGTAGGAAGATCCACTTTGAATCTGGATCTTTGAAGTAAGAAGACAGGCCTTCAATCCAGATCTTGAGGTAAGAAGACACACCTCAATCTAGGCCACCACACCTTCTGCTGCCTATATTCGCACATGGAAGTAGGAAGCTTTTGTTTGGCCTAGCCTTGCTAGAAACTCCACTCCTTCACTGGCATTAGAGCCTACTTCTTTCGGATTCCAGCATCTACTGAAGACTAGCTGACATATCCAGTCTATGGACTGAGCAACTACTGGATTCTTGGACTTTCCATCCATAGCCAACCATTGTTGGATTAGCTGAACTAAAACCTGTAATCACATGGAATATATATATTTGTGTGTGTGTGTGTGTGTGTGTATGTATGTATGTATATAAAGAGAGAGAGAGACTCATTCTATAAGTTCTGTTCTCTAGAGAACCTTGCCTAATATATATGACAACTCAGAAAGCTTGTTTGTTTTCCCCTGAGATAACCTCTACAATATATAAAACCATTAAGACTAATAGCAGTGTTTGTAGACTCAAGACACCAAGAAAATCAACTGTAGATTCCTAAAGAGTATGCTGTCACCTACAGGGCTTACTTAATCACAGAATTCCCCGAGCGCTGCACTTAACTTTATAAACTGCTTTGCAGTTGCTATACACACCATAAAAATTTTCTGCCTCAGCCAGAATTGCTATTTGCATGGAAAATAACAAAAAGAAACTTCATGCATGTCATAACAACTAGAAATATTCAATACAAAATTTAAAGGTGACTTCCTAGTTTGATTTCCTGTGGTTGTGATAAAATATTCTGACCAAATGCAACTTGTGGAAGAAAGAGTTTATTTCATCTTACAAGTTACAGACCATCATTGAGGAAAGCCAGGACAGGTGTTCAAGGCAGGAACATGAAATTAGGAACCAAAGCAGAGATCATGGAGGAACACTGCTTACTGGCTTGCATCTAAGCTCACATTCAGCTACCTTTCTTATATACCCAGGCCTACTTGCCAAGGGATTTTACTGCTCACAGTGGGCTGGGTCCTATTACATCAATGAGCAATCAAGAAAATGCACTCACAGACATGTCCACAGGCCAATCTGATGGAGGCTATTCTTCAACTAAGGTTCCCTCTTCCCAGGTATGTCAAGTTGACAACCAAGATTAGTCACCACAAAAAAACTAGCTGAGTTAGTTTTTGTGGTATTTTAGCTAGGTATGGCGGTATATACCTGTAATCCCAATTGTGGTGGTAATCTAATTGTACTGAAATGTGATTTTGATTGTATGTTAATAAATAAAGTTGCCCGGGGGTCAGAGCTATTAGAGCCATAGCAAGAGTGTGGTGGTGGTGGTACACGCCTTTAATCCCATAGATATCTGTGTGTTCAGGGATATAGCCAGCATTGGAGACATATGCCTTTAAGACCTAGGGGGCTGTACATTCAGACAGTGACGAGGCAGTCACGTGTTTGGGTTTACAACCAATGAGAAGGCAGAACAAAATACTTTAAATAGACGAACAGACAGGAAATAGAAGCCTCATTCGGGAAGCTGGGACACCGCAAGCGGAAGGGTGAGATTTTAGCTCTGAGCTCTGACCTCTCGGCTTTCTCTTTTGCATTGTTTCTGTGTTTCTTATTTAATAAGACGGTTGGTTACATCTATACCCAATACTTAGCAGTAGAGACAGGAGGATTGTCAAGAGTTGAAGGTCCCCCTGGGTCTAAATAGCAAGTACTATGTCAGATTTAGACACAGAGTGGTCATTGTCTCAGAGAGAAAGAGAAGAAGGAGGAGGAGGGGGGAAGAAGAGGAAAGAAAGAAAGAGAGAGAGAGAGAGAGAGAGAGAGAGAGAGAGAGAGAGAAAGAGAGAAAGAAAGAAAGAAAGAAAGAAAGAAAGAAAGAAAGAAAGAAAGAAAGAAAGAAAGAAAGAAAGAAAGTCCTAGTATTCTGTCAAAACTAGGCATCTCATTTCTGGACCAGCCCTTAACTGATAAGGTAATTGCTATGAGACCAAAACTCCTGATTACTAAAATACAAAGATACAAACAGTAAACAAATGTTATTATTCCCTATGGTCCTATTGGGAAACAGGGGGTGGGGTTAGTAATTCCAATCCAACCCAGAACTAGAAGTTCCAGGCAAAAATAAAATCTATTTGAAGCCACGAGAAAAGCTGCCAAGTGACAGATTTGTCACACTAAGATCCCAAAGAGAATGTTGTGAGAGGTTAACTCAAGATCTGCCAGATCCAATATGACTACAGAAGCTGCAATGCACGGAAAGACCTTACAGTCCCAGGGAGTAAACAAGAGTGTTACCTCCTGAGGGCCCCGCCTTAGGAACCAAGAGTAAATCAGAAACGAGGCTTCAGTTAGACCCATCTTGGTTGATGTGTGAGATGACTAAGGATTCAGTATTACTTTTCCCATTTGACAATAGCTGAAACACAACTTAAGGAAGGTGTTGTGGGATATTTATACACTGTGTGAAGATGTACTGCTGTAATTGGTGTAAAAAAAAAAAAAAGCTAAATGGCCAACAGCTAGGCAGGAGGTAGAAGCGGGACTTCAGGGCAAAGAGAGAACTCTGGGAAGAAGAAGGCAGAGTTGCCAGTCAGGCACAGAGGAAGCAGCATGAGCAGTAAGGAAAGATGAGGTACCCAGCCACACACAGAAGGTAGATTAAAATAAATGGGTTAATTTAATTTATACGAGCTAGTGGGACAAGCCTAAGCTATGGCCAAGCATTAATAAGTCTCTGTGTCATTATTTGAGAGCTGGCAGTACAGAGAAAGACTCGATACAGGAAGGCTTATTTTGGCTCATGGATTGAGGGTGCCATCCATCATGGTGGCAGGAGCTGAGATAGTTGATCACACTACATCCCCAGTCAGCAAGCAGAGAGAGCTGAGTACTGCTATCCCATTCATTTCCTTTTAATGCAATCTTAGACCCCAAGCAGGAAGGTGCCAACCATAGTCAGGTGGGTCCTCCCACCTCAGCAAGACCTTTTGAGAAACATACTTAGAGACATGCCCAGAGGTTTGTCATCTAGCTAAATCTAAATCCCTATTGGTGAAATTATTAAGGCCACTCCACATAATTAAAAGGGAGGCTTATTTTGTGGGATAACTTACAAGTAAAGGGATCGTTTACAGGGTCTGGGAAAGACACGGCACAGTCCGTTGGTGTTCTCTGGAGAACTCTGCTCAGTCTACCTCCAGTGTCCAGGGTCCAGGAACCAACAGAGCTGGCACATCCGGATCTTGGGTATTCAGGGTCCTCTCTTGGCCCTGCCTTGTAGGCATGACAGTTACCAAAGCCTCAAGGGGGGTTGGAACTTCCAGATCAAAGCTGGAATGGCTACCCACTACAAATCCCAGCAAGTTGGCAAGATTAAACATCACAAGATTATTATTTCCAACATTAAAAATATGACTAGCTATACCAAAGCAAACAAACAACAACAACAAAAATTAATATAATAAGGAGAGCAAAATAACCAGGAGATCCAGATAATATAGTTATCAGGCACAAATTTAGATATAACTATCATTAATATATTCAATACATTAAAGGAAATACCGTGGTCATCTTAACAGAGAACCTAAACCACAAAGAAGCAAAGGTTAAACTTTGAGATGAAAAATACTGCAACCAAGTTCAAGAACTCAGTGGACAGGTTCAACAACAGGATAAGTACAGTTGAAGCAAATCAATGTATTGTAATATAGACCATACATGTCTAGACAGAGTATGGGAGACATGAAAGGGCTGGGGAGAAAGCTCAAGGGGTAAAAGTAACTGCTACCTAAGCCTGAGGACCTGAGTTCAAATCCCTGGGACCCACATAAAAAATGGGCATGACTATAATCCTGGGGGTGGCAATAGGCAGACCCCAGGGTGTAGCTGAAGTTCTGTGTCCTACCTGGTCTGCAGCCGCTCAGACCCAAGTAAACACACCGAGGCTTATATTAATTAAAACTGCTCAACAATTAGCTCAGGCCTACCACTGACTAGCTCTTACACTTAAACTCAGCTCATTTCTGTTAATCTCTATGTTGCTATGTGTTCCGTGGCTTTACTTGTATGCCATTACATGCTGCTCCCTGGATGGCGGGATGGCGTCTCCTCAATCAGCCTTCCTCTTCCCAGAATTCTCCTTGTCTGCTTATCCCACCTATACTTCCTGCCTGGCTACTGGTCAATCAGTGTTTTATTAAACCAGTATACAAAGCATTATTCCATAGCACTAGGGACTCACTGATCAGCCAGCTTAGCTGAAATGGTGGTAAGCTTCTGGTTTGGTGAGGGACCCTATCTCAAGGGAATAAGGTGGAAAACAGTAAAAGACACCCTACAACTGCCTGTGGCCTCCACATGTACTACATGCATGTACCCACACCTTCATGTGCATGCACTACACACACACACAAAGTGTACACAGCAAAGAAAAGAGAGACATAAAAGAGCAGAAAAAACATGGCGTAATAAAATGGTCTACCAGGTAGAAAATTGGACTCTTAGAACAGAGGAAGACCATGGACAAAATTGATATTTGTAACGATAATGCCTCAGTCAGTTTGCCCAGGTGGTGTCAGCATGAAGCTGAGAAAGCTCCTCTTGTGACTTTGGAAGAGGAAAGGTAGAGTAATTGTGGGAAATGGCAGCATGTTCTCCATTGCAAGACCTCCTCCATGGAAGAAATTACTTCAGCAGATCATTATGCTGGGGCTATGAGGGGGCATTTCACTTCAGTCCCTTCTGGTGTCTCTAGCTCACATAAAGGGCTGTAGAAAGGAGAAGGAACAGCCTGGACACATGGATAACAATAAAAAGATTGTGATCTATTCATAAAGTTATTGAGCACTAGCCTTTCCTAACACCTGCCAACCATCAACAAAATTCCTCTATATTAACGCAAGGGGAGAGGCACAGACGAAGTGGAATCTGAGGACCAACGGGGAGAGGAAAACACAGGAGCCCAGAGGAAAGCGAAGCTTCTAGCATTTAGAGGTGACCTCAAGCATGGCCAAACTCCTAGGCCCTCTAAAAACCTGTTGACCTGCTCTATCACAGAAATACAGCATGTCTGGCGTTAACAAGAAATGACAAGGTAGAGCAAAAGGCAAGAAAATCTGTGAGAAGAGACCAAACAAGCATCAGCAATAGATTTAGATAAGGTGCTGAGGTTGAAATCATGAGATAAGTAACTTGAAAAAAGTAGACAATAGGTGGTCACAGACAGGTGGTATCCGGAGGAGCTGGAAGCTGTAAAAACTAGTAAGGCTGGTAAACTAAGAACCAGAAATCCTGTAACAGAACAAAGAATTCCACTAATGGGTTTATCAGTGTGCTTAAGGACAACAGGTACACACTTCCCCAAAGGAAATGCGAAGAGAATAAAAAACAAACAAGCATTGAGGGACAGTTTCTAGAGTGGTGAAAGGTACAGCTGGATTGAATGCCATATGGAAAAGAGAGACTGGGAGAGAAGAAATGGTTGAAATAGCATGATCCATGGGTCATTTCGGAAGTACCGAGAGAAATCACCTGTCGAGAAAGCTCAGAGAATACCAACACACGTTTTACATTCCCTGAAAGGGATACATGTGTGGCAACCCACTAAGCAGGAAGTCAGTTTTACAACTACCATTCACTGATTGACTGGGCAGCCTCCTGGGTGCTAGGATCACAGTTGTGAGCCCCACACTGACTTTTAAAAAACTATTTGTTTTACATGGATGAGTGTTTTGCCTGCATATATGTCCATGCACTATGTGTGTGCCTGGTACCCACAGATGCCAGGAGAGGGTATCAGATCCTCAAGGTTTGGAGTTCACACGTTTGTGAAATACCATGTGAGTTCTGGAAATTGAACCTGGATCCTCTGGAAGAAAAGCCAGTGGTCTTAACTGATGAGCCATCTCTATAGCCTACTGCATACATTTTTTTTAATGAGAGAAAGGAAAAAAGAAATGGGGGGGTGTTGTGGGTTGGGGGGAACCAAACGTGATAACATTATGGATTAATCCCAGTGTTCTGGTTCTCTTTCTAGATTTGTTTCCTATAAGAAGTTTCCTATAAGAAGGGCATTCTGGGAAAGAATAACATCTCCACAGTACACAAGGGACAGGGAGCACAGAAACATTTAAGTAGGACTTAAACGGATTCATGGCTTATATGACCCAGTTTTAATTGGAGAAGCTCTTACCATATGTATAAAGGACTTCAAAGGGTTACAGAGCCCAGGTTTGAGAACGATTTTAGTAAACTGAGCAGGAAGCCACAAGGTAGCTGGGGTGCACGGCTCAGTTTCCTAGGAAAAACTCCAAGTCTGAGCCAATCCTAGAAGACCAGGCAAAAATGGTCAAATTATGAGAGAGTCGGCAACCTGCTTTTATATGCACTGTCCTTCCTAATTTGACGTATTCCGACAGATAATGTTCTGTGTTAGACTTCTGTGCTATCTCTCTTTCCTCTATCAGAGACTTTAACATCAAGTATCAAAATACAATTGAAGACAGGTGTGTTAGAATGTACGTGTAACCCCAGCACAGTGCTCCAAGGTAGAGACAAGAGAAGAAGTGGTTCATGTCTTTAAAAAAACAAAACCAAACTACCCAGAAATTTAACTGGCTGTAAAACTGATAAAGAATCTAAAGCAGTAACCTGGGACTTTGACAATGCTCAGATGTTTGTTAATTAATGGCTGCCTTACTTTTTTTTTTTTTTTTTTTTTTTTTTTGGTTTTGGTTTTTCAAGACAGGGTTTCTCTGTACAGTTTTGCACCTTTCCTGGAACTCACTCTGTAGCCCAGGCTACAGAGATCTGCCTGGCTCTGCCTCTCAAGTGCTGGGATTAAAGGCATGCACCACCACTGCCCAGCTTGCCTTACTACTTTTAAAATACCTAGTTTAAGAAATAGATTCTGGGGGCTGGAGAGATGGCTCAGAGGTTAAGGTTAAGAGCACTGACTGTTCTTCCAGAGGTCAAGCATACAGGCAAACTTGCAGAAAGAACACTGTTTATATTAAATAAAATAAATCTTTAAAAAAGAAAAAGATTCTGGGTGATGGTGACTCACACCATTAATCCCAGCACTTGTGAGGTAGAGGCAGGAGGATATCTAAGTTCAAGGCCAGCCTAATCTATAGATTGATTTGCAGGATTGCCAGGACTAGCTACAGAAAAGCCCTCTTTGTGGGGCAGGGGCAGGGGCGGGGTATGTGTGTGTAAAATACTCACATGATTATTTTAGCAGGGTTTCTCTGTGCAACCCTGGCTGTCCTAGAACTCTCTCTGTAGACTGAGATGTCCTGGAACTCAGAGGGTCTCACACACACACACACACACACACACACACACACACACACACACACACGCACACAGGCACTTGCGTGCCACAGTCATGCTCCTCACTGTGTGCTTGAGAAGGTGCTGTCAGTCAGATTCCTCTAAAGGAGCAGAACTGATAGAATGGGTGTATATAATGGGATTTCTTAGACTGGCTTACATGATGTGGTGGCTGTCTTGCCATGGGAAGGCTGAGGATCTGATAGTTGTCCAGTTCTCAAGACTGGATGTCTGAGCAGTCCCAATCTGCTGCTGGAGTTCTGGAGGCGTCTACACTGGAATCCTGAGGCAGTTCGTTCTACTACTGAAGGAACGCCTCAGTAACAGGACAGATGAACCTGCCAGCAAAAGTGACAGTGAGCAAAAAGCAAAAGCTTTCTTTTTACACGTCCTTTCCTGTGGGCTGCCGCTAGAAGGTGTGGCCCAGATTTAAGGTCGGTCTTTCCACCTCAAATGATCTAAAGAAGAAACTCTCTCAGAATTTTGGCTGCATTTGCTGGCCAGTGAGCCTCCAGGATGCACCTGTCTCTGTCCCCAACCCCACCCTGAACACTAGGATCATAAACCCTCCCCACCACCATCCAGCTGCTTCTTTAATGTGGGTGGTGGGGATCCAAGCTCCTCCTCATGCTTCCCTTGCACAGAAAGCATTGTACCCCCTGACCCCGACAGCAGTCGCCCTCTACTCTCTCTTAAAATTTTCCATAACAAAAAAGAGAAAAACCTTGATTTCAAACTTCACCTTGTATTTACTGAAGGTTGGGAGCAAAACATCGTCTTCTGGACAGGACAGGGCAGCTGCCTTCAGGAACTCGCGGTACCTACCTGTGGTTGCCTGCACGCGTTCCGTCCCGCACAAGAGCCAGGCAGGCGACAATCTAACATGAAGGGGGAGGGGCTCACGAGCCCCACCCCTAACTGAGGAGCTGCTTTAAAGAGAATCAGTTCTCTTTAAAGGTGTGATTTTTGGTAGGTAACAGCACTCCCATGGGCGGCCTCACACCCAAGGGTATATGGCCAGCACGATTTGGATCCCATGGGTTATCAAGAAGTGAAAATGGGCACACAGAATTGGAGGTAAGCGGGGAAGAGTGGGGCAGACCTGGGAGGGGTGGGTGTGAATATGTTTAAATACATTCACTAAAGCTCTCAAAGAGTCTATAAAGTGTTTAAACACTTTACTGAATTATATAAGAAAATACTGAGAAGAAATGAGCATGCTCACTGTAATTACTAGTGGTGCTCTCGTTGAATCGTGAAAACAGGCATGTTTTACATTGATTAACCGAATTCAGCCACTCCAAATATATGAATATTTCAATTAATCTTGAGTCTACAATAAATGTATACACATTTTAGCAATAAAGAATGGGGGGGGAAGCTTGTCTAAAGTAATTGTGAAATATACATACCAATGTACAGGACTTGGGTTTCAGACACAGCTCTTTATCAATTTTTATTACTTTTATGACTTGGAAATTGGAATTCCAATATCACTGTGAAAATGATAATTTCTTTTAAACTGTGTTTGAAAAATTCTTATCAAACTGGTTATTTTCTTTTTTCTCCTTTTGTTATTCCCTCTTTCTTGCTCACTTGCTTTCTCTCTCTCTCTCTCTCTTTCTCTCTCTCTCTTTCACACACACACACACTCATACACACACACACACACACACACACACACACTCATACACACACACTCTCCTTCTCACCCTTCTCTCTGCTTCTTTTTTTTCCTTCTTAGTATTAATAAACACACAAGTTCTTGTGTAGCCCTGGCTGCATTACTGGAAAATCAGTACCCCCACTGAGGTTTTAGCCTCAATAAGACAATTTAAGAATGCATTCAATTAGAAGTTCAAAGACAGGTTTACTAAGTTATTATTTGTTTTTTGTTTTTTTAAATATCATACAGGAAAGCTATAAATCTTGGCAGCTCCTTGGAGGAGGAAGACAGAGATGTTTGAGTGAAATCAGCATGGAGTGATGGTCAGGCAGGCCCAGCTTGACTAAAAATTTTTAAAGAAAAAGAAACTATGTGGTCAATAAAACTGTTTCTGTACCATTGAGTTTTTACATTTAAAAATTGAGTTACATGCCGGGCAGTGGTGGCGCACGCCTTTAATCCCAGCACTAGGGAGGCAGAGCCAGGCGGATCTCTGTGAGTTCGAGGCCAGCCTGGTCTACAAAGCGAGTTCCAGGAAAGGCGCAAAGCTACACAGAGAAACCCTGTCTCGAAAAACCAAAAAAAAAAAAAAAAAAAAAAAAAAAATTGAGTTACATTAATAGTATATTTCATATCACCCAAAGCTTCATCTAAAATTTGTCAGTGTACTTTTTTTGTTGTAAATTTTAATTCAACATAATATTTATATAATTAAGTAAATGAACCTGTGTATCACAGGAGTGTACATTTCCAAACTTATTTCTGATGAGGTGCACACACATTTAAACAAAAGAGAGATACCTATGCCCTGGGAGTTAGCAAGCTACCTTCAATACTCTATCAACTTCCACAGAAACAGACTCAAAAACTACAGATTCCATCTTACCCTAGTCAGAATGTTAGCCAATGTCACTCATTTAAAAAAAAAAATTATGGTGAGGATGTGGACAAAAATAAATCTTTATTCACTGCTTGTGAGAATGTGACCTAGACCAGCCTAGATGGATATCAGTAAGGCGGCTTCCAGGAAAACTAAAAATGGAACTACCTTATAATTCAACACCATCACCCCTGGTTATTTACATGCAGGGCTCATATCAGCCTGTGTCAGAGATACCTGAACATTGATGTTTGTTTGTTTGCTTGTTTATTTATTTATTTTTCTAAGACAGGGTTTCTCTGTGTAGCTTTGGTGCTGTCCTGGATCTCGCTCTGTAGACCAGGCTGGCCTCGAACTCACAGAGATCCACCTGGCTCTGCCTCCTGAGTGCTGGGATTAAAGGCGTGTGCCACCACCGCCCACCCAACACTGGTGTTTATTAAAGAAATATTCTCAACAGCTAAGTTATAGAACCAAGCTAGGTATCCAACAACAAAGGAGTGTATAAAGAAAACATGGCACATATAATCGGCAAGTGTCACTGCTCTGAGGGGAAAGGTATCCTGGCTGTTGTCACACAGCACAACCAACCTTACACAAGCGATTGATTGGGAAAGATACAAGAGGGGGGCTGCCCCCATTTGGGAGAGAAGCATCCAAGGACTGAGAAGGAAGCAAGTTTTATATGTCAGTTCTCAGGGTGGGGGAGGGCTGAGCTTTCCAGGGTGGCCTGGGATTGGTGGGATTCTGTGGCCTGATCTTGGGGCAAGCTCAGGGATTGGTGGGATTTTGTGTTCTGATCTTGGATTTTTTTTTTTCTCCATAGGACTGAGCTTAGTCACTTGTGTCTGAAAGCTGCTAGAGCAGACTGGGGATGGGGCCTGGCCACTCGCCTGGGGGGGCTTACATACACACTGGAATGTTTTTCCACTCTAAGCAAGAATAAATGTATGTTTGTAGAAAAATAGATGTAACTTGAGGCAATCATACCAAGCGATTTTAAGCCAGTCTTACAGAGACTACATGTTCTCTCTCTCATTTGTGGTTCTTAGATTTTTACATTATCACATAAAAAGCACTTAAAATGAAAGCAGAAATGAAATTGTCTAGGGAAATGATGGGACAAACAAGAAGTGGGCAGAAATTCCCATATGATATACATCTGCATGGAAAAATGTGGTTTTTTTTTAAAGATTTATTTATTTAGTACAGTGTTCTATCTGCATGTATGCCTACATGTCAGAAGCGGGCACCGGATCTCATTACAGATGGTTGTGAGCCACCATGTGGTTGCTGGGAATTGAACTCAGGACCTCTGGAAGAACAGCCAGTGTTCTTAACCTCTGAGCCATCTCTCCAGCCCTCCCGGAAAAATGTTTTTTTTTTTTTTTACAAAGAATAATATTCTAGTGGGTTTTGATTTGCTTTGCTGAGTACCTTAGTATGTACCTGAGATTAGCCTTGAACTTATGATTTTTTCTGCCTCAGGCTTTTGAGTCACTGGGATTGTAGGCATGCACCACTCAGCTCAGCTCTTAGAAAGGTTTTTATGCCAAGCACTTGATGAAGAAGTTGAGTAGATAGTTGAAATGTGGTGCATGCAATTAACAAGCCACTATTTCTTAACTTGATCCTTCCCAGGTGAAAGGTGAAAATGGTTGTTGGTAGGAGAGGTACTGCCTTTGGATGAAGGCATGATGCAGAAGAATGGAGAAGTGGCTGGCGAAAAGGCTCAGGGGGCAGGGCACGGGCTACCAGGCCTGAGGATCTGATTTAATCATCAGAACGGGACACACACACACACACACACACACACACACACACACACACACACACGACTGACGCCTAAAAGCTTTCTTTCCTCTGACCTCCACACAAGATCCATGGCACGGCCACATGACAAGCATGCACATACTCATACCATGTGAATACACAATAAATGTAAGTGAAAGAATTTAAAAAGTACTGAGACGTGAGTTAATCACAGGATCGGGGAGAAAGCCTGTAGAAATGCTGCTGTTTAATTTCATCAGAACATAAGATCATGTATGGTAATAAAACTCTGGGGTTAATTAGGCCAAAGTATGTTTTCTCCTCTCGGTCAGTCGATGATTATATTTCCAGTGATACTTGCACTAACTAATCTACTGATTGGCATCAGAATCTATTTCTGAGAATAAGGGACATATTTGACTTTTAAATACAGAGAAAAATACAATGTTCCCTATAAGAACCTTCACTCAATCATCAGCAAATCTCAATAAATCAGGGTGAAAATAACTTTCTTCCATCCAGCAAACAAACCACGAAACATCTGTTTTGATTGCATCTTTCCCAGATTGGAAATGTTGACAGCTGCTACATTTGCTATTTTGTGAAACCATTCAACTATTGATTGACCTCTGATTAACTGTGATGTGGCTTTATATTTTGCTTGGAAAAGGAAAATCAATTTTAGTAACCCCAAAGCTGAATTACAGTCAATACACGGAAAAACTCAGATTATTCTGCAAACTACTATTTAGAAAAGGGGATTAGCATCAGATAATTGAAAATGAACAGCAGCAGCAAAAACAAAACAAAAAAACCAAACACAACCAAAGTGCTGCGTGTTATCTTGTCAAAGAATATTTATTTAACTGTACAAAGATGTGTTGCTTTTGCTTAACTATGTAAAGAAGTGTTGCATTCGTTTAACTATGTAAAGAGGTGTTGTGTTTGTTTACACTGTGGAATATAACCAGGCAGGTGGGTGGTGGCCAGGCTCACGACACAAGCCGCAGCTTAAGGACGCTGTGGTGTCTGTAAAGCAGAATTAAGAAGCAGGACTATCCAAGGCAGTGACAGGAGAGAGGAGCAAAGGCAGCCTGGCTTTGTCAGCAGTTGTCAAGGATTACAGACCCAAAGACAACAAGACACCTATAAATATCCCGAGGGAGCCTGTGTTCAGCTCAGAGACAGCCAGGCTTAACAATGAACTTGTAACACCTAATCTGAGGCAAGAAGCTAACATTCAAGGCTCTGTTCATTTTACTACCTGGTTTTTCTTGTCCCTTGGAACTTTTTAATGGGGTCCTCTCCCTTGCTGGCAGGGACCCACCGACCAATCAGCATCCCCCATGAGCATTCAAATTAACTGACTACATTCATCCCAGTTGGGCGCCTAATTTATATACAGGCAAGACTTAATTGGCCTGTTACCAGGATATAAAAGAATCTCTGTATTGGATTTCCATACTACCCCGCAAATGGCCCTTTATGTTAGCCATCTCTGCCCTTATTTGCTCCCTTGTTCGTTCCCCTCTCCCCACAATCCCCACTTGATCCTCTTGTCCCATCCGTCTAAAAATATATATTCTAATTCCCTTTCATAACAAGATCTATCATTACCCCAAGTCCCTCCCTCTATAACCCAACCTCTGTTCTTTCAAGGCCCGAAGCTTGGTTATTATTGACTTCAAAGCTAATACCCACATATAATCGATTACATACCATGTTTGTCTTTCTAGGTCAGGGATACCTTACTCACGATGATTGTTTTCTAGGTCCATTTGTTTATGTTGTATTTTTTAAATGGTGGGAAGGAGTCGCACCATACAACAGGGCCCACATGGGAGGTTCATTGAGGGGAGGGCAGAGAAGGGGCAGAGACTGGTCCCTGGGGATGAGAGTGAAGGAAGAGAAACAGAAAGAGACATGAGCCAGGTAGGGCCTGTCTTTTATAAGGGGACATAGCAAATGCACACAGGAGATGCTTAGTGACTGCAGCTGAGGATGTGTCCTGTCAGGACCCTAAGGGCAGGCCCATACATATGCCTGAATGCTAACAATTTACCTGCAAATTTCATGATTCTTTTTTTTTTCATGAAAGCCTACAATAAAACTTTTTAATATGTATAACACTTTGAAAAAATACAAAACCTATCTGTTTCTTTAGCTAATTATAATGGAATTTGGAATGAAGGGAAAGTTTTTGTTTTATATGAAAAACAGAAAAATTATTTACACTACTGGTTAGTTGACCCAATCTGGTTTGTCTTAAGGTCACATATACCATAGCTCTACACTTGTTAGGGCTAAAACACAGCAAACGATTCCCTTTGAAAGTACGTCCTTAAGGCCTCTCTAGATGGAAATTACATTCTGAGCTTTTGTTCTCCTACTGTAGTGGTAGGCACTGGACCCAAGACCGAGGCACTAGGCAACTGCTCTACCAGTAAACTCATCCTTACTTCTGATCATAACGCTGGAATCAGAGGTCTCAATATCAATAACTGAATCCTCTTACTAATTGAAACCATCAAGATTTCCCAACTTAAGACTTTAAGATATAGTGTTTCGGTTCTGCACAGCCAGATGTGGGGCTTGTGCAGGTTACAGGGGTCAGAATTTAGTAACTCTTGGCACAGGAGTGAGTTAAAAATAGTATCAAACATGCACATATTCAAAATGTGTACTTTAGATCTGATATGAATAAAACTAATTTTATTCAACTTGATACTCATTTTGAGCATTCTTCCTCATTAACTTTGGTTTCGTCAAGCACCTACATGTTGGCTCATGACCATCTGTAACTGTAGTCCCATGGGATCTGATGCCCTTTTCTGGTGTGCAGACATACATGTAGACAAGACATCCATATACATAAAATAAATACTTCGTGTTTTTTTATGCTGAGTAATACTCCATTGTGTAAATGTATGACATTTTCTTTATCCATTCATCTGTTGAGGTCCATCTAGGTTTTTTCTGATTTCTGGTTATTATGAAAACAGCAGCAAAAAACATGATTGAGCAAGTGTCTCTATGGTGGGAGGAAGGATCCTTTAGGTATATGCCCAAGAGTGATATAGATGGATCTTGAGGTAGATCAATTCCCATCTTCCTGAGAAACTGCCACACTGATTTCCGTAGTGACTATATAAGTTTGCCTTCCCACCAACAATGGAGGAGGGCCACATCCTCACCAGCATGAGCTGCCACTTGTTTTTATAGATTGTAGTCATTCTTACATGTGTAAGATGAAATATCAAAGTAATTTTGGTTTGAATTTCCCTGATGGATAATGATGTTGAACATTTCTCTGTTTCTTAGCCATTTGAGGTTCCTCTTTTGAGAATTCTTTGTTTAGATCTGCACCCCATTTTTAAATTGGGTTCTTTGGTTTTTTGGTATCTAGTTTATTAAGTTATTTATATATTTTGGCTATTAGCCTTCTATCAGATGTGTAGTTGGTAAAAAATATTTTCCCATTTTCTAATATATATATATATATATTCATATATATATATATTCACATATATATATGAAATTTCCAAGTAATTGGGGAGACAGAACCCCAATTGGCCATCTCTTGTCACCAAATAAAACTTCCAATATTGTGATTGTGGTACACCTAATTGGGATGTTGGCCAAACAACCAGCACTATGTTGCCAGCACTATGGCTTACCCTCCACAAACCGACAGCAAGGCCCCATTGCTTAAGACAATACCTACACAGCCTATGGGAGCCCACAGAGACTATCTAGTGAGTCCTTACTCAGAGTCAGAGAATCTGGGTTTGCTTTACCTAGCAGGGCTGCATAATGGGATGGTTTGGTTACGGGCATGTTTACCAGGTGTTTGGAAGGGTCTACACTTGGCTGTACCGCATGCTTTAATCTTGTAAGGGGGAGGTCTTTTGCCTCTCCCCTTGGCATATTATAAAAAGCCCTTTTCAATAAAGGACAAAGCTGTTGGGTATTAACTCAGGCCCTCCCAAAGCTATCCTGTGTCTCTATCTTTCTCCTCATCACTATCTTTCTATCTGATATTTTTAATACCTCTCTCCTCCACCTAAGCACCCTTCAAAAGGTGGGAGCTGGACTCCCACAACAACCCATTGTACATGCAGAAGTTGACCTGGTGCCTACCATAAAGTATTCACGACTATGTGCGGGTGTCTTTGTTACAGGAAGGTACTCTTCAGGCTATCAAGAGGGAAGCATGAACACTAGCCCAGCCATAACCCCTTTGATCTACAATAGTGTCCTGCCTTCAAGATATGCTAGGGCAACGGTGGCACAAAATTTGTGGGAGTAACCAACCAATATCTGACTTAAGGCCCACTCCACGAGATGTAACCCACACCCGACAGTGCTTGGGTGACTAAAACCAGAGACTAGATTGCAGGGATCTAGGGTAAAACCAAATAATACTGGTATAAAAAAGAAAAACACCATTGTATCATGAATCCAGTACAATAACTACTGGTTGCAGTCTGCTGTACTCATATATCAGTGCCTTGCTTAGACATCATTAGAGAAGCTTCCTCCTGCAGCAGATGGGAACAAATACAGAGACCCACAGCCAGACATTATACAGAGAGTGAGAGACCTTGGAACATTCAGCCCTAAATGGGATGGCTCTATCAAATCCCTCCCTTCAGGGATCAGGGAACCCTGTGGAAGAGGAAGGCAGAAAGAGTGTAATAGAACAGATGGAAGACACCAAGAAAACAAAGCCCTCTAAATCAACATGATCAAAGCTCCTATGCACTCACCGAGACTCAGCCAGCATGCACAGAACCTGCACAGGTCTGCATAGGTTATTTTGTGTACATAGACTCTTCATACCTCACCTGGAGGACATGTAAATTGAAACTAATTAATATTAAGTAGCAGTAACTGTAGACAAATTTCTAAATAGTCTTATTAAATAAGAACACAGAGCCAAATACAAGGGTATAAGCTGTACAGATCAAAGCAATAGCCACCAACTAACCTTAGCTCACCACCTCGCCGTAGCTTCCTAAGAGAGCTTCTTGCTGTCTAAGCTACGCCTTTATTGCCTTCCTGTTCTGCCTTCTCATGGGCTCTAAGCCCAGCCACATCACTGCCTATTAATACAGACCTCCAGGTCTCTATGGTTGGTACTGAGATTAAAGGTGTGTGTCACCATGCTTGGCTGTGTCCTTGAATACACAGAGACTCTGCCTGTCATGCGATCGGATTAAGGGCATGTGCCACCACTGCCTGAGTTCGGTTTATGGCTCGCTATGACCTCTGATCTCCAGGCAAACTTTATTTATTAACATACAAATAAAATATCACATTTCAGCATAAATAAAATATCACCACAAGTAACTTTTTTTCAGTTTCAGCCATTTTATCCACATTTCACGTTCTCGGGAGTTAAGTGTGGCTGGTGAGTTCTTCCTTGGTCAATAACAGAGATAGGCCATTCCCATAAATGCAGAGATTTCAACAGCCAGTGCTAACTCAGAATAACCTCCTTGGAAAATGTTATTTTCACATGGGCCATTTGTTTCTAAAAGGAAGAGGTGTTCATATTCAGGACCGAAAAGTTCATTTTGTATGTAGTTTTCTCTTCATGAAATCTGGTCATCAGTGGTAGTTTCTGGAGTTTCCAATAAACACCATGTACTTGTTTCCCACTGGAGTACAGAGCAGTCTAGAAATAAGATCCAGGGGTGCTTGGATGTTCCCATTAACTTAGTTATTGATAAAATTGCATAGTCATAATTCCAGTTACTCAGAATGCTGAAGCAGGAGGATGTCAAGTTTGAAGACAACCTGAGCGGTCTACTGGGACCCTGTTTCATATCACAGGGTGCACTGTACACGAGGAGGCAGAACGGGGGAGGTGGGAGAGAGAGAGACCTTCACAATGGCTTGTTTGGAAAACCTGACTTTCGATCTGCAGCAACATGGCCTTTTCGAGATTAACGAGACTTCTCTACCCGGTCACTCTACCAGTTAGGATTTTCAAGATTCCTCTGGAGGAATATTTAAAATCTTTTCCAGCTATAGAAACTTGTGAAACTAATTAAACCTAATTAAGCCTCCTCAAGCTTCAGTTCCCTTATTCATAAGAGAAGAGATAATAATTCTATCCATTTAATATTTGTGGAGAGAAGTGAATTTAATACAGTGCTTAGAACAGTGCCTGGCCCACAGCAAACTGCTGTCATCTGTTTGCACTTGTCAGTGTGAAAGAATGGAGGGCGACTGCAAGGGCACAGAGCTAGGGGAGTGCCCAGAGGTAGCCGGCCAACAAGTTCAATAGTCACTGCAAGCTCACCAGTCAGGTGCGTCATGTAGTAGAGGAGGGTAGGAAGTTAGTGAGTTACTCTTTTTTTTAAAGGTGTGTGTGTGTGTGTGTGTGTGTGTGTGTGTGTGTGTGTGTGTGGTGTGTACATGCATGGAGATGCTCTTGGATGTCACAAGAGGGCATCAGATCCCCGGGAGCTGGAGTCACGGGTAGCTGTGAGCTGCCTGGAGTGGGTGATAGAAACTAAGCTCTTGGTCCTCTGAAAAAGCAGCAAGCGCACTTAATCGGTGAGCCCTTGGTGAGTTGCTGTTCAGTCCAGAGCAATGGAGTGGCAACCCTTCCGTGAAAACATGACGCTGGAGCTTGGTGAGAGCCACCGCCATCCAAAGCTTTTAGAGGCCCTGATGAAAGGACAAAAGGAACCTAGTTCTCTGTCCTTGCCCATGGGGCAGACTTGGGAAGGCCAGTCTGAGGCTGGGGCCTGGGCCTGGAAGGAGTTAAGGTTTCAGTTCCTGGGAACTTGGCTCCCCCCCCCCCTCCAAGAGACTGGAGTTTCAGTCCCAAGACCACTGTGTGCCCCGTCTGTGATGCTCTTGAGACCTGTGTTCCCTTTGTGCACATTGCTTGACTAGGCCCCTGCTGACTTCGTCCCACTGCACGGTCGCTTTCCACTGGCTCCGTCCCATCATTCCCCTGGAAACAGTATCCTTGGTAAACTTGTTTGCATGAGCCACAGCGTTGGCAAAACCTCCTCATCCCAACCTTTCCATCATCTTATGTCCTGACACTCCCATTTGGGAGCCTGTGGTATTTGAGTCTTCCCACTTCAGTTAAAGTAATCAAGATAGCCCCCACAGACACGCCCAGAGGCCCATCTCCCAGGTCATTCTAACTTCGGTTGAGTTCACAGTTAACACTAAGGATCATATTCAGTAAAATACTTAGAAAAAAAAATCAACACTCCTGCCTCACTTTCTCCTACTGGCAAAAGTCAGAACGTGACTTCAACTTAGCGCTGGAATACATCAGTGTACCAACAGTGACTCAGCTGGGACATCCATCACAGAGCCTGTTCTTAGCATTAGGTGATCAGCATTAGAACACCTCTCATCGCCACTGAAGACAGCGCGGGTGTCAAGCTGAACTGTACACCCGTCCACTCACGTCCTTATACACACTCAAATGAACCGGAAGCAATCGGTGTCATCGCCAAATGTTTCTGACTTCAAAATCAATGGAGATTAAAACCAGATCACATAAAATGTCTAGCCATGGACTCAGACATCAACTTGCTCGTGTTCTTGCACTTTTGTGATTAAATGCTTGCTGCAAATGAAGTCTTACTAGAACCCCGAAATACACAAGGAGTCTGGGACCTCATCCTTTTTTTTTTTTTTTAATCTTTTCTTTGAGAGGTTCCGGAAACACTCTACTGCATTCATTAGTCCTTGTCCTTGTTGTTGGTTTTTAAAAGGCGATGCTGGTTACCGTGAGAGGAAAGGTCACGAGGCCTGACAAAACCCAGTATCAGAGCTTTATTGGGGGGGGGGGGGGCAGCAGAACCAGGCCTGGGGAAGAGGCCCGTGCACAGAGAGAGAGAGAGAGAGAGAGAGAGAGAGAGAGAGAGAGAGAGAGAGAGAGAGACAGAGAGAGACAGAGAGAGAGAGACAGAGACAGAGATAGACAGAGAGAGAGAGAGAAAGAAGCAGAAAAGGAGAGAGGGGATGAGTCTGTGTCCAGTTTTTAAGGACTCCCCTGCACATGCGCAGGTGGGCTTATGCCATGCATGCACTGATTGCGTGACTGCACTGTGCACATTTGCGCAATCACGCAGCGCACTGACAATGTAAGGTGTAAGACCCCTTGCTTACCTACTGAACTGCACATGTGCAGTCATATGGCTGGAGTGGCAGGATCCTAACATTTGTTGGGCGTCTGTTGGAAACACAGGCTGTAAGTGCTCTCACCTGAATGAGTCAGCACAAAATGGCTGTCACTCGACCACTAAGGACCCTAAAAGTAATTAATGATGGTCTCCGTTGTAGAACTGGTTTGGGCAGAGTGACACTTTGGTGTGGTTCTGTATAAATATGATCCTGAGGTCAGAGGCCTTTACTTTTCCAGCATGCCTGTGTCTGTCTGTCTGAAAGTCTGGATGCATACTTCCTTGAGGCCTGTCTCTCTGTGTGTGTGTGTGTGTGTGTGTGTGTGTGTGTGTGTGTGTGTGTGTGTGTAGCTAGAGTTTTCCTGCCTTACCCACAGTCAGGACAAATCTTTGTCACCCGCCAGTCCCACAGCAGCTCAGACCCGACCAAGTAAACACAGAGACTTATATTGCTTACAAACTGTATGGTTGTGGCAGGCTTCTTGCTAACTGTTCTTATATCTTAAATTAATCCATTTCCATAAATCTATACCTTGCCACAAGGCTGGTGGCTTACCGGCGTCTTCACATGCTGCTGGTCATGGCGGCAGCTGGCAGTGTCTCTCTGCCTCAGCCTTCTGCTTCCCAAAATTCTCCTCTCTCCTTGTCCCACCTACTTCCTGCCTGGTCACCTACTTCCTGCCTGGTCACTGGCCATCAGTGTTTTATTTATATAGAATGATATCCACAGTGTGTGTATGTGTGTGTGTGTGTGTGTGTGTGTGTGTGTGAGAAAGTCTGGATGCATACTTCCTTGAGGCCTGTCTGTGTGCCAGTCTGTGTGTGTGTGTGTGTGTGTGTGTGTGTGTGTGTGTGTGTGTGTGTGTGTTGTCCCTGCCTGTGTGGGGCCTGTGTGTTGACATGTGCCTAGGTTCCTTCAGGAGGCTGCCTGCCCAGGGGTCAGTGTGTTGGTGAATAAAATATGTTTTATCTGTCCAAGGCTCCTCATAATTTCTTCACCCTCCCAGCCTCTCTTGATTCTAGTCTTTTCCTGGCACCTAAGGATAACCATTTCCCATGTCAAACTGAAAATGACATTGTGAGTTCTTCGAGCACATGAGCATTCTAATTCATTGAATCACATTCTTCCTGGTATCTAGGATTACACAGATTTGTTGATTTGCTGATTAAATGACTGAATAGAAGACAGAGAAAACTAAGTAACTCTGACCAAATCACTCAGCATATTTGTGAGGCTGGGATGTTGGACATAGTGAGTGACTTGAAGACAGTTGGAATCATTATCAGAATGGGAACCAAAGGAGAAGTAAGAGGAAGAGATGCTGAGCATTGTGGACGGCGGGAGTTTGAGGAACTTGTAGCTAACCCAAGTACATGGGTTAGCCAACAATAAGATACTCAGAACCCCTACTGAATATCTACTCACTGGCCGGGCACCCACCTTGTGTTTTGAGACAGTGATTCTCACTAGCCTGGAATGTACTGTGCAGAGCTAGGCTGACTGCCAAGTGAGCACAAGATCTGCACATTTTTTTCTCCTCAGAGAAATCACTAATGTGCATGACACCAAACCTGACTGACATTTCTTTCTTCTTTCTCTCTTTTCCTTTTTCCTTCCTTCATCTCCTCTCTCTTCCTTATTTATTTATTTATTTATTTATTTATTATTTGGCATCTAGGTTTTTTTTTGTTGTTTCTTTTTTTAAGTGGGTTTCAGGGATGACACCCCGGCCTTCATACTTGCACCAGCAAGTACTTTTACCATTGAGGTATTTCCCTAGGCCTGGTTTTTGGTGTTGAAGTAGGCCCTTACTAAGGCTGCAAGCGGTAACCAGCCTTAAACTCTCTAGGATGCTCCTGCTTCAATCTCCCCAGTGAGTGCTAGGATTACAGGCAGGAGCCACCACATTCAATTAAAACGCAGATTTAAATGCAGAAGGTCTGGGGCAAGGCCTAAGGTTCTAGCAGTGCCCCACAGCAGGTGCCAACTTCCTTCCTCAATTAACAGCAAGATGCAGTCCAGGGAAACGGCCTTAACAACTAGTTAGGGTTGTATTATTTGTTTGTATTTGTTTTCTTTGTAATGTAATTTTTCAATCTTAGTAGTGTACAAAGAATGGTATATTTGCTAAATTGTTTTCCTAAATTGTATTTTCACACATTAAGTAATGTGTCATTTTGAAACGGGATTTGGTCTTTGACCTGGAATTCAACACAATAAAAATCCTCTTCTTGCCGGGCGGTGGTGGTGCACGCCTTTAATCCCAGCACTCGGGAGGCAGAGCCAGGCGGATCTCTGTGAGTTCGAGGCCAGCCTGGGCTACCAAGTGAGTTCCAGGAAAGGCACAAAGCTACACAGAGAAACCCTGTCTCGAAAAACCAAAAAAAAAAAAAAAAAATCCTCTTCTCTAAATTTTGCTAAATCTGTCAGGTATTCAGACTCTAAAAAGTTAGAGTTAGCCTTGGGCTAAACACTTGAGGCTAAGTTTAGCAGCTCTTAGAAATAATGCAGAAGGAGGGAAAGTTCTGGAAGTACTGGAGGCAAATTCAGAACATTTTGAAACATTCAAGCACTTAGAAATAGTACCGATTGTGAAAAAGTAACCTATTTCAAAGCTAGGCACAGGTACAGCTAGCTATTCTTACACTGAAACCCAGACTGTCCCCACCTCAGAAACAAGAGGTTTGTATCCGCAACAGTGGCTTTCTTCGATACTGCTCTATTAACTTAAAGTGATGAGTAACTGCGTTGTCATCTTAGATGTTGTCTGTGAACCATCTTTCTTACTGTGATTGCCTAATAAAATTTTATGTTTTTCTTTCATTCTTCCACTCAGAAATCTTTACGGGGGCTGGAAGATGGCACAGGGGGTAAATTCCCTTGCTGTTGAGCCTGAGGAGCTGAGTTCTATGTCCAGAATGCACACCGTGGAAGAAGAGAACTGGCTTTCTCAGGTTTTCCTCTGACCTCCATAGATCTGCCCACACACATGTGCACACACAAAATAGACATTTGAGAGAGCTGGGCATGGGAGTGCATGCCTTTATCCCTAGCATTTGGGAGGCAGAGGTAGGAGAAGCTCTGTGAGTTTGAGGCCAGCCTGGTCTACAAAACACATTCCAGGACAGCCACGACTGTTAACCAGAGAAATCCTGTCTCGAAAAACGAAAGGAAAAAAAAAGCCTTTATAATTTTTGTTATAATATGGACAAGAAGTTCTTAGATTCATGAGACTTCATTTTTTAAGGAAAACAGGAGACAATAAAGAATAATAAATATTATAAGTAGTACATAATATCATAAGTATAACTTGAAGATAGTATATTTGGCAGAAAACAATGAGCAACAATTTAGGCAGTGACTGATAACTTGAGTACTAAGGCTGAGTAATTGGTCTCTTCTAGAGTGTTCCATTTTCCTGGGTAAACTGAGTAAATAATTCTTGTTATTATGCAGAGAAAAGACACCAGCAAAGGGAAAGGGTCATATACAGAGAATAAATCTGGTGGACTGAAGGACTTCACAGCCAGAAACCACGGGGCACAAGGGAGGGAGAAGAGTGGAAGATGAAAAAGAGAAGAAGCAGCATCTGGCTCTAGGAGAGCTTGAAACCTAAGCTGGGCATTCGGATTTTTTAAAACTGCTAGTGCAAACATCTAGGGTTTGAAGCAGGAAATTGTCTGATTCTTTTCAATTCCTCCTTGTTAAGTTATCCCAGATTAACAGACTCATGGATCTCTTTAAAGGCCTAGCTCATTTACCATCATATTCATGGAAAAGCATTCTGAAATACTGGGTGGGTATTGGGTGGTCCTGGGACTCCCTAGCTATCCTGGGGGGCCAGTTCTTCACTTGGTTTCCATTTCTGTCAAGGATGATCTAAGGCACTGGCTGGAATTCACACGTTTTTTTTTTGTCTTCTGACAAGATGGACAGTGTAAGGCTGGGGGCGTGGCTCAGTGGCTCAGTGGTAGAGTACCTGAGTAACCTATTTGAGGTCTGTCGTCACTCTCCAGCACAGCAAAGGACACTGGTAGGTCAGCAGCATGGGCAGGTACAGTCAGATATGATGGAGTCTCTACCTTTGTGATCCTTTCTCCCTTTCTTATTTTTGAATTTGATGTGGGTCAGTTACAAAATGGCAGCTTCACAGAGAAAAGTTCAAGCTGTTCTTACAAGGGTCAGCTTTGTCTTAATGTTCAAGAAAGTTGCATCTGGGGGCTGGAGAGATGGCTCAGAGGTTAAGAGCACCGACTGCTCTTCCAGAGGTCCTGAGTTCAATTCCCAGCAACCACATGGTGGCTCACAACCATCTGTAATGAGATCTGGAGCCCTCTTCTGTATACATAATAAATAAATAAATCTTTAAAAAAAAAAAAAGAAAGAAAGAAAGTTGCATCTGTGTGGAAGAGGTCTTGTTTTCTGGAAATCCCCGAGGCCAGGAGTGTCAGACTGAGTGATCTGTATCAAGGACCTTGCAAGATGCTTGAGTCAGGTTTGTGGCTACCTGGCTACTGTGAATCTTACAGTCACAGTATTTCTCAGACTGCATACTTTAGTTTTTTAGCTTACCAAGTGTCTTCTCTATTCTCGATTTCCCTATCTCTGCATTTCTCTCTTGTAAAAATGCATAGTGTATACTTCTACAGTTCCTTCTTCTACTACACGAATATCTCGTTTTCCAACTTATCTTTTCTCCTCAAGTATTAATTCTTTTGGTGTTGTTTTAAAATGGTAAGTGACACTGGTTACCATGTGGAAAGGTCATGAGGCACGAGCCACAACAAAACCCAGGATCATAGCTTTATTGGGGGTGGGGGCACAAAAGAACCAGGCCTGGGGAAGAAGCACGTGGAGAGAACAGAGAGAGAGAGAGACAGAGAGACACAGAGAGAGACAGATAGAGGTAATGGAGGGAAGAGAGACAGAAAGGGGGGGAGTTGTCTGTGCCTTTTTAAGGATTCCCGTGAGCATGCCCAGGTGGGCTTATGGAGCTACGCCATGCATGCACTGATTGCATGTCCACAGCATACACGTATTCACCATCACACACTGATGACGTAAGATGCATGACTCCTTGCTTAACTGCTGAACTGTGCATGTGTGGTCATGCAGCTGGAGTGGCGGCAGAATCCTAACATTCGGAGTAGGCTTGTGATTCATTAATCTTCTCGTACACACAGACACACAGGTTATAGAGCAGTGCATTGCTCACAATAATGCTAAGTAAACAAGTTTGGAATGCACAGATGAGTTCTGGAATTATCCTTGAACTGTCCTTCTCATCCTAACCTTTCTATTGAATGCTGATCTCCTGGGTTTTTTTTTGTTTGTTTGTTTGTTTTTGGTTTTCGTTTTCGTTTTTTGAGACAGGGTTTCTCTGTGTAGCTTTGTGCCTTTCCTGGAACTCACTCTGTAGCCCAAGCTGGCTTCGAACTCACAGAGATGCGCCTGGCTCTGCCTCCCGATTGCTGGGATTAAAGGCATATGCCACTGCAGCCTGGCCAATATCAATCATTTTCAATGACACATACATCTTATTCATAAACCTATGTTTTGGTCCACTTTTAACGTATTTCTGCACACTGAATGCATGTTAGACAAGCCATTCTTCTCCATACAACCTTATTTAATGTTCCATAAACTAAATGAGACAATATTTTTGTATGTGTTTTACAGATAAGTAAATGGAAATTTAGTTACAACAGGTTGTATATTTTAAGGAAAAAATGGTAGAATCGAGATTTTCAAATATACACATGTATATTTACTTAGGAAGTCTGAACACTGCCTAATCGCTGTCTTAGTGTTAACATCTTGAATTTTTGCTTCATCTGGAAGAGTTTCCATGACATAGCCCACCAATCTCAACTTTCCAATGTTATGCTCTTGAATCTTCTATGCCATACTTCAATTATCTCCCAGAGATTTCCCTCTGCTTTTGAAACTTCTACTGTATTGTAAACACTTTAATGTACAGGGATGCCTGGATTACATCTTCCTTTAATTAATGAGAGTCTTCTATGGAGCCCCCACAAAAAAAAAAAAAACTGTCAGCAAATAATATATAAAAGTTTACGTAGTCTTTCATAAATATGCATGCCTAACAAATCGTTACATTATTATTATTATTATTATTAATGCATCAGATTGAAGACCCTTGTGCTTCAGCGTCTTACAGTCTGACTAAAGGACACTACATGTTAGGGTCACCCCACCCTTCCTATAAAGCAGCATCAACTACGATATAGACACTGCCATAACATAAACAGCAAAGTCCCTTCGCTATGTATGTTGTCTTTTCAATGTACTGGAAAAAGAAAAATGAAATAATATTTTTTTTCTTTCTTTTATAATGAGAATGTAAATGTGCTTTTTCATCTTCATTTAACTTTGAAGAAATCACTAAGAGTGTCTTTTCAAGAGTTCCTGGATCGAGATTCTTACCTACAGAAACTAGTACGATATTCCTCGCTTGATACCCAGACCTGGAAACCAGCTTCAGTCAGAGTCATAGCTCCGCAGCAGCCGGGAAGGAAACCGGCGGCCCTAGGACCGCGCGGAAGCCGAGTTTTCTAAGTCCACCGACTCCTCCCGCTCCCGGGAACCCAACCCGCGCCTGGCCACGTGACGCCGCCCGCCCCGCCCCCGGAAGTCCCGTGACCGCGCCGGGGTTGGGGGCGTGTCTCCAGCCCGCTCCGCGTGCTGTTGCCTGAGAGACGCGCGAGTTTCGGTGCGGCGAGCGCGCGGCTGCGGAGGGGAGCGCGCGGCTGCGGAGGAGAGCAACCTCGAGCCGGTCGGCGGCCGGGAGCGGCGCCATGGAGGTGGTGGAGGCCGCCGCGCAGCTGCAGACGCTGCAGTTCGGCGGCTCCGGCCAGGGGCCCGCGGCCGCCTCGGGCGCCGAGCAGGCGGAGCGCGCCCCGCCGGCAGGGGAGCAGCCGCCGCCGCCCACGCCGGCACCCCCGAGCGCCGAGGCCGGCGGAAGCCCGCCGCAGCCCGACCGGCCGCCTCCGAGCGAGGCCTGCGTCACCGGCCCGGACGCCGCGGAGCCCCCGCCAGCCCTGCAGGCCTCGGACTCCTCGGACTCGGACTCGGACAGGTGGGGTGCCGCCTGGGCGAGCCCCGGGGCTGCCGGGACCGGGGGAGCGGGGAAGGGGGGGGGGCAGGCGGCCTGGGTCGTGGCTGGTGCGCGCGCGCGCTTTGCGGGCCGGCGCCTCGGTGCTGGTCGGTGCGCACGTGCGCTCCGGGAGCGTGCACCCCCCTTACCTACCCGGGCCTTGCAGCGGCGCTTGCCCGTGGTGTCCGCTCAGTTCTAGGAGTTGCCACTTCCTTCCCAAACTCCAGAGTCCGCCAAGTCACAAGTAGAGGTAGTAAGTAAGCTGTTTGCAGTGTGAAAAACCCCGACACGTGTGGACTCTTTTCATAACAATCCAAGTTTAGCGTGTACTTTAGGGTTATGACATCAATTTTGTTTCAGTTCAGAAATGCTACTTTTTTTTTTCTTTTCATCGAGTCCACTTTTTTTTTTTTTTCAAAACAGGAGGATCAGGAAATATGTTTCATAGTTGACTCTCTCTTTTACCAGAAAGGGTCTCATGTGGCCCAGGCTGGTCTCAGACTGAAGCCTGGAAGGATGACAGTGAACTCCTGATCCTCCTGCCTCCACCTCCCGAGTTCAGGGTTGTACATGCACCCACCACCATTCTCCTCTCGTAGTAGCTGTTTCTTGACAGTTAATGTTACTCAGGGAAATCTTCATAGGAAGCAGGATTCTATAAAATTTGCTAACCAGTTTCTCAGTATTTGAGGCTCTATGCTTTACACAAACATTTCCTCTCTGTGTCCATCTTGGTGGAAGAAGATCCAGACTATAGAATGTTTTCGAACTGCATTGAACATTGTCTACAGATATGTGAGTAAGCACAGGGCGAGGGTGTTCTGAGCAGGTGGACATGGTAGGCGCACGACGGGGAGATGTGGCATATTTAGGAAGCCATTGACTAGGACGAGGGACAGTGGTTTCTAGTAGAGGGAGAGGTGTGAAGAGATGGGAGGGAGCCAAGCCAGGTATGAGCGGCTTGGTTCCTTGGCAGTTTTAAGATGGTAGTCATCTTGTAATCAGAGCCCATGCTGCTGGGAAACTGGTCAGGAGCCAGGTTTGAAGTGAAACATGGGAAATGGGAAACATTAGTGTTGGGAAAATGACTTCTGACTCTTCGTGGCAGAGAGTACTAAATATTTGAAGAAATGAAAAAAGGCACAACTTTTTGCCTGTGTGCTAGGTAGATAATGCTTTTGGCTTTTTTGTTTGTTTTTCAAGACAGGGTTTCTCTGTGTAGCCTTGGCTGCCCAGGAACTCACTCTATAGACCCTTCAAATTCACAGAGATCGGACTGTCTAGTGCTGGGATTAAAGGCGTGTGCCACACCTGCCTGACCTAAATAATGTTTTGTTAATAGATCGTTGATTTCAATTGTTTGGTAATCGTGTGACCTTTTCTGAGGAGACAAGAACAGACATCTCTTGATCTCTGATGGTGCACCAGTAACAGGCCAAAGAAACAGTTCCGACAAGTCCAGCTTAGTGAGGCAATGCATTTATTGGGTTTGTTCACAGGAGCAACGGAAGCTGTCTCACGGAACAGCCCATGTCACCTGTATCCCTGGAGCTCCTTGCTGTGGCAGCAGCCCTGCAAGAAGTCTCTGCCCAGCAGGCGACTGCTTTTATAACTTTAGATGAGGGCCTGTTGCCTAAGTTTCCTGGGCCTCTGGGCCTCCCTCCTCCATCTAGGAGGCAGTGTTTCAGTTGGGAGGAAATAACTATACAGCAGTAACCCAAAGTGGTTTTTAAGAAGTTGTGAACAGCCTCCAGGAGCAGTTTGTTTGAAGAGTGCTCTGGGAGGAAGTGATTGGGTGAGTAGGGGGTGGCTGCAGAGCAGATAGTATTCGAGTTGAGCCTCTAATGCAGGTATTTCAGGCAGATCAAGTAGCATCATTTCACAGTAGTGAATACGAGGGTGGAGTTAGGCTCTGTGAGGAGTGGGAGGAACTAGGGTCTGGATGTTACTAGAAACCTGGTTTTGAGGCAGTGTAAAGCTGACATACTAAGGAGCATGTCTTTTTATCTTGTCCACAGTAAAGATGTTTTGGGGGAAAATTAATATTTTTCTGTATGTTTGCATATTTTCTTAGCGAAAAGTAAAAACCCATACAGCTACCGTCTTGATTTAACAACTATTAGTATTTTGATGCTACTAGTTAAATGTTATTAGACTATTTCAAACTAATTTGCTGCAGACATGTCATTTAAATATGTCAGCACAGCATTCTTTTTATAATTGAAAATTATTTTTTTCATACAACATATCCTGAGCATAGTTCCCCTCCCTCATCTCCCAGATCCTCCTCCCTGGTCCAAGTTTACAACTTCTTTTTCGGTGTCTGTAGAATATTCTCTCTAAGCTAAGAGTGGCTTCAGACTTGCTATGTAGCCAAGGATGACCTTGAATTTCTGGTGTTCCTGCTTCCAGAACTGAGGTTTCAAGCATGTATCACTTAAAGTGGATATTCTTTTATATATATACAACACTATTACCTAGATCGTAAGTACTGTCTTATAAAATTATTCTGATCTCTTGTCCAATCATATTTTTTTTTTTAAAGCTAGAGCAGGATCCCGTTTGGGTGTAATATGATCATGAGAGAAGGTGAAAGTAACTCGGTGGGATGAATAGTTGTGGGGAGAGGACATTTTTGGTGATGACTGAGAAGAAACTCCTCATTGAATTAAGTGGTCTCATTATAGGTGACTCAGACACTTGCTTTACCTAGAGTCACAGTCAATGTCATTGATTGTCACATGCTTAATTGTACCCAGAGATTTATAACATGTGACACCGTTGGCCCAGAGAAGGTCCAGGTTTTATGTCTGTAATAGTTATATATCCAGCGTCAAAAATGGCGTCTCTCCACAATTAGTCTTCATCCCACTGCTGTTACTATGATCTTCCATTATAAGGAGCCCTGCTCTTGCTTTAAATCAGGGATTTTTTTAAATGGACAAAATAAGCCCAGGGTGGTGGTGCATACCTTTAATGCCTAGAGGCAGAGGCAGGTGGATCACTGGCTCAAGGTCAGCAGGGTCTACAGAATGAGTTCTAAGACAGCAAAGGCTACAAAGAGAAACCTGTCTCAACAAACAGACAGACAAATGCTAATATTCCCTAAAGTTGGTTTGTATTGTTAGCTTTTGAAATTAGACAAGCAGTAGAAGCAAGAGGAAGTAAATTGTCTCCTGTTTGAAACAAAATTTTGTTTTAATTATGATAGTACTTGACCAAGTTTTCAACTTTGCCTCTACAGTGAAACAGATTCTGATAGTTCAAGCTCCTCCTCTTCATCCTCATCCTCATCTTCCTCCTGTGTATCACTTCCTCCAGTGCTGTCAGATGGAGAGGAAGATGCTCAAGTTGAGAAGGAAAGTAAGAATTTTCCTCTTAAAACAAAAGATGAGCTGCTTCTCAATGTAAGTGCTTGGGTTTGTTACTCACATTACTTACTTGTATTAGTTATTGATTACCCCTAAACCTGGTGTCTCTTCTCGCCTTGTCACAGACCTCTGCCATGCTTTGACACTTTCATAGAGCCATGCGGAAAGTTTCTAAGGGTGCTTCTAATCTGACACGTGAGACTTAGCTGATAATTGTGTGGAGGCATTGCCTTCGCTTTGGTAACTTCTTTGTTTTCAAGTCTTTAGACAGGGTTGGGCACAGGTCAGTCAGTTTTAGGCCACTTGCTTAGTGTATGTAAAAAACCTGGGGCGCTGTGTTGATTCTCAGCACTACCAAAACATGAGAAAAATTACTTTTGTAGTTTCATGGCCCTCCTTCATTGTTTATTGCTGCTGTTTTTATCCACAAATCAGACAGTTTCTCCTATAGTAATTGAAATTTTTTTAATTGATTGCTTTTAGAAGTAGAATGCAAAATTCACTGGCTTTAGTGAATTTTTAGCTCTGTAGGATACCTAATCACATTAAATCTTGCATTTTTTTTAAAAAAAATCCCAATTGGGAAAAGATGATTTATATGAAATGGGTTATATTGGCACCTGATTGAAGTTGTTGGCCAAGTTTTCTGTGGTGTCTTCAGCTGTGGAAACTGACCTTTGGAAGAGGATGGCAAATTTGGTTGAAACCTGTGGCTCAAGAGGATAGTCTAAGAATTAGAATACCGGGTAATTGGCTTGTTTTTAATTTAGTTCATGTACTTTAGTTATCAATGCTTCTTCAAAGTTTGGTAATCATTAGTTGTAATTAGTGTAAAAGACCAAATTAGTAACCTAGTTTAATAAGAATTTGAAGGATGTGTATTTCTTGGTTGGATTCTCCCAATATTACTTGTTGCTTAAAGGACATATGGTAGGTTTTTTGAGTAGTATGCCATGGTTCACATGTTAATAGTTCAGAATGGATTCAGGCAAACTGAAAGTGCAGGGAAATCTGTCTGTTTTGTCTGTATCCTGGTTGGCTTAATTAGGGCTTCTACTACTGTGAAGAGACACCATGGTCACAACAACTCTTACAGAGAAAACATTGAATTGAGGTGGCTCGCTTACAGTTTCAGAGATTCAGTTCATTATCATGGCAGGGAGCATGGCAGCATGCAGACAGATGTGGTGCTGGCTGCATCTTGGCTTGCAGGCAATAGGAAGTTGACTGAGACACTGGGCAGTATCATGAGCATAGGAAGCCTCAAAAAGCCCACCCCACAGTGACACACTTCCTCCAACAAGGCCATACCCACTCCAACAATGTTACACCTCAGTGAGATTATGGGGGCCATTTATATTCAAACTACCATATTGATGATCTTTCAGTAATTCTCAGATTATAAAACCAACAAATAGGAGACCACAATATTTTAGAGTTTTATCTGTATAGTTTTATTTGCCTTATTTAGTCTGAATTTCTTAATATTGGGAGTCCTTTGAAATTTAATGCAAAATATTGGGGTAAGGGGGTGGTTTTCTAAATAGAATACTCAGACATTCATGAGAAATCAGACAGGATCTTTGGCTAGATAGGTCAGGAGGCATATTCTTTGAGGACTGAGTTTATACGCATTTTTGCATCTCCCTGGTACTCAGTGAAATAGTTGACTCTGATTGTAGGTTCATAGCAATAGTGATGATTACAGAATGTATGTGTGACTAGGTGTCTTTTCTTTATTTGTCCTTTTAAGAAATTGTAACACATCTGAAACATATACCAGGTACTTGAAACAAAACCAGTCACCTTTCTACTTTCTTATTATATAATGGAAAGACAGTAAAAAGAGCAGAGACAAATATACTTCCTAGGAGTGGTGTTGAAGTATGTGTATTTGGCTCAGAAGAAAATTGCATTTTTTTTTTTTTTGGAAAGTACATTGTTGTCTTTTAGAATTCAACAATGGCTGATGTCCTTTTTATGCTATTTCTAAGGGCTCTTTTGGGAAAGACAAGAGAGGCAGTTACAGTTTACTTTATGTGCATTGGTGTTTTGCCTGCATGTATATCTGTGAGGGTATCAGAAGCCCTGGGACTTGCTGTAGACAGTTGTGAGCTTTCATTTGAGTGCTGGGAATTGAACCTGGGTCCTCTGGAAGAGCAGCCAGTGCTCTTAACCACTGAGCCATCTCTCCAGCCCCTATTTATTTAGGGTTTTGAGACAGGGTCTTTCTGCATAGCCCTAGCTGTATGGAACTCATTAGGTAGACTAGGCTGATCTCAAGCTCACATAGATCTGCCTGCCTCTGACTCCCTAGTGCTGGAATTAAAGGCACACCCCATCACACCCAACAATTTATTAATTTTCAAATTAATGGACTCTTGTTTAAATATTAACTTGCTTTTATATTAACAGTATTAGGGAAACAACACTACCACTTTTTTGCTAGAGGTAGTAGAGATACTGTAATTTCTCTGGTTTGCCCTAAATCTGGAAGCATCTATTTTGACTCTCAAAGGATTCATCAAGTTCAAGACATGAGAGTAGCTTGGAAAAAGGGAGGGAGGGAGAGAGGGAGAGGGAGAGAGGGAGAGAGGAGAAGTTTGGTGTTGAATTCGAAGGATAGTATGACCTCTGTGTCCTTCCTGCTCTGCCTCTCTTGCTCTGTAGAGTGGCAGTTTGGGTAACAATATGCACTTTTTATGAGGGGTTTATAAAAACCCTGCCACCTGTGTCTTGTTCCACAGCCTTGAACAAATAGTGGAGCCAGTGGAATGCATGTTGAGTTTGTTTGGGACATGAGCCTCGTGGTCATTCCTATTTGTGTGGGCAAGTCTGTAGGAGGTGAGAATGTGTAGGAAAGTGAAAGCTTGAAAAGCAAATGAACTGGTATTGATAGTTAGTGGGAGTGCCTACGAGCCAGTTGGCAGGAAAGGAGTGTGAATATGTATTTTGAGGAGGGTGGGGATTGGGTTATTGTACTTTATAAGCCATGTGGGATGGTTTTTCTGACAAAAAAGAGATTCTGTCCAGTAGGAGTATATCAGTGTTAACTGATAGAGGCAAGTACATGGAAGTGATTGTGATGCTTGGCTAAGGTTGGACTCAGTATAGGGAGAAGAGGTACCAAGAGAACAGAAAGATTGACTGTAAACTTGAGGCGGAAAGTCGTGGGAACTAAGGTAGCTATTAGGTCATTATTTTGCGTGCCTCTTGAATATTCCAGTTTCAGTGAATGTCATGTGATTCTGTCTTTCCACATTGGCTTCCCGTATTCACCTCTAGATTGAGCTTTTTCATTCTATCTTCATGGACTTCTCTATTCCTGGCTCTAAATAATGGCTTTTTCTTGTAGATTCCCTTGAACTAGCAGTTTTATTTCTTTTATTTTGGGACAGTACTATTTGGTTTTTATTTTGTTTACTAAATAACAATTCATTCTTCTATGAAGAGTCCCCCTTTGTTAGAACTAATTCCATGTGCTATGGTCTGTTTTGTTAAGACCTTGGATGGGTCACTTGCACTCTTAGGCAGTGTTAATTGCTTATCTTAGCATGAAGCTGCTGGATACATGTAGTTTATTTAATACCTAGCGAAGTTCTGAAGAAAATCAGTTGTTTTTGCTAAGTGCTCCAAATAGTTTGTGTAAGTCTTAGGGATGTCTAGATTATGGACATGCCATGTTTCTTGAAATGTTATGTCCTATCTGCTTTTGACATATTTCATCTTTTATGAGTGTTCTCTACAGATGTGCAGAGCCTCTCTTTACTTCCTGTCAGTCTGCTTTCAAGCAAGAATGCTGCCTCCAACTCAGTCTCCTTAAGTCTTTCCTATTTGAAAACTTAAACTCAGTGATCTGGCTATAGGTTGAGCATCCTTAACTGAAAATCTGAAACTTTTTGAGTATTGGCATGAATCTTTTGTTTCATGAACAAAGTTATTTGAAAAACGGTGTAAGATTACATTTAGTCTATGTGTATAAGGTATGCATTAAGCAAATGAATTTCATGTTTAGGTTTTGAGTTCCATCTTCAGCATATCTCATTATTAGTATGCAACTTGTTAGAAATCAGAAAGCCAGGGTGTTTCTGGTGCCAAGAGTTTCTTGTGAGGGACAATCTGGGAGTTACAGTGAAGTAACTTAGAACTTATTCTTTTAAAGCTATACCTTAGGGGCAGGTTTTTTTGTTTTGAATTGGATGATAGCCAAATCCTGTCATCAGTACATGCTTGTAGTCCTAAGAGTCAGCCTGAGCTGTATAGATGTTGTCTCAAAAACAGAAGCTGTGGAGGGAGGTGGTTAAGGGAACAGGAAAAAGAGATTAGTGAGCCATAGAGGAACTGAAAAGGGCACTCTGGATGATGTGTCAGTTATAGGCTCTGATGTGTGAT
Source organism: Peromyscus maniculatus bairdii (assembly GCF_049852395.1). Taxonomy (NCBI): domain Eukaryota; kingdom Metazoa; phylum Chordata; class Mammalia; order Rodentia; family Cricetidae; genus Peromyscus; species Peromyscus maniculatus. Next base: position 7,949,234 of record NC_134868.1, on the reverse strand, counting down.
TTAACTAATTGCATTTCTTCAATGTAAACCTTTGAATGCTGAGAGGCTTTTATAGAATCTGTATGAATGTAGAACACCGTGTGCATTGCAGCCTTGGAGCTATGTTAAGCCCCATAGCATTGACTGTGTGTCATTGAATTAGAAAATTCGATTCCTTTTGAAAAATTTCTCAAAAACTTATGCTCTGAGCTCTTCATTCAAATAAAAAAATGTAATTGAAAATTTGATTTATTAAAAACATTAGATATGGTGTGATGTTCTAATCTATGAACTGCAATAAGCTTTATACATTATTGCTTATTTTCTTGTCTGAAAACCTGAAAGGCTTCATTTTAAAATTGTGACTTCAGTGCTTATGAGGATAAAAAGTGAACAATACTCAATAGGGACAATCCCGTAATTATGCTTATGATACAGCATGACCAAGAAAATGTTAAATGCTGTCAGCAGTTTATGAGAAATTTAACTTTCAATCAAGACTGCCTTTTTTTTTTTTTTTTTTTTTTTAAAAAAAGAAGTATACTTTGTATTTGGCTTGAGGACACTTATTTTGTAATTCAGACACATTTAAAAAATCTTCACATGAGGGAAAGAAATACCTAGGCTACTTCAGGTAGTTAGAAGTTGCTGTGAAATATTTTATACCTGCTTGATGTCCCAGGTCTTGTGGGAAATTGTATTGTACTGTAGTCTATACTCATCATTACTAATTGAATATGTTGTTTCTCAAGGACTGAGTTTTTTTGTCATTTTGTCCTAAATATAGGGAAAGAATTCTTTTTAAGTTTAAGTTTTTTATGAATGGGTAGATTTGGAATTTACTACGTTCTAACCTGGATACTAATGAAACTTAACATGATGCCTGATGTTTAAGTAGTTTTGTTTGTTTGTTTTTGTTGTTTTGTTTTGGTTTTGGTTTTTTCAAGACAGGGTTTCTCTGTGTAGCTTTGGAGCCTGCCCTGGAACTCACTTTGTAGACTAGCTGGCCTTGAACTCACAAAGATCCGCCTACCTCTGCTTCCCGAGTGCTGGGATTAAAGTAGTTGTTTTTTGTTTTTTTTTTTTTGTTTTGTTTTGTTTTGTTTTTTTATAGATTTGGAGGAAGATGTATTTTTCATTAGTATTTGTTGTTGTATGATACTCAGAATGTTTTTAAAAGGAGAATTTTGTCTTTCACTGTATAAATGATTACATAAAACCCATATGCAGCATAATGCCCTGGGCTAAAGCACCTGCCTTAACACCCACAGGTTTCTGGGTTCCATCTAGCACCATACACAGTTATTCAAGGTAGTGAGTGAATGATTTGTTACGCTTCAAATGAAGATTTTATGTACTAGAGTACCCATACATTTCTAGTGTATGTACATATGTGTGATTATAATTACATGGAACCATTCCATATTTTTACTTTTCCTGGTAGACTCTAATAAGAAAGTTTGTCTAATGGAAGTGTGAGGAGAATTGAAAGATAACAGAGTTAGTGAGAGAATGTCAGGGAGTGCTGTGTGCAGTAGGACTGAGAAGGGAAGACGGCTTACCTTGCAGTGTTAAGGGAAGGAAGGCATCAGGGCTGAACAGACTTGACGAGGAGTGAAAAGTGAAGAGCATGTGAACTTCCCCAAGGAAGGATGGTTCTGTCACAGTCCACTTGGAGTCTGAGTCAGGAGGAACTCAGATGATTATTTTTGTCTATTGATCATCCACACAGCTAATGTTGTTAGTTCTAAACTGAATCGTTTTCGCCTTTAAAATTTTTAGAAATGTGTGAGCTGTGGCATTCACAGTTACCTGACAGTGCCTTTTCTTAGTTTTATGTAAGATCTTAGGTGAAATATATAATCCTCAGGTAACAGGCATGCTTAGAGTTGGTTGTTATTTTAAGATTTTTCATACTGAAGCATAATTTTAATTCAGTTTTATATTTCAGTCTTTTGCAGAGTTCTTATGATCTGAGATTTTTGTAGGTTTTTGTTTGTTTGTTTGTGTGTTTGATTGATTGATTGATTGATTGAGACCCTGTCTGGCTGGCCTTGAATTCTCATAGATCTGCTGCCTCTCCCTGAGATTAAAAGTGTGTGCCACCATGCCCACCCTTGAACTTGTTTTTGTTGACCATCATTTTAGAGAAAAATAGGACGAAAACATGATCGTTGGAAAAGAAAAACTAAGATACTTCCAAGAATCATTGACTTAGGTGCAATTATTTAATGAGCTGGCCTGAGACTGTTTTTTATTATATAAAAATAATGAATGAGGGCACTAATGGTGCACTATAGAGATAGCTGAATTCTACAGAAATCTCTGAAGCTTCTCCTAGAGAAGCTGAAAAATTATAAACAAAATATTAAATGTGGTCATAGTTGACACAAACTGTACAGACCTAATGCATTCTTTTTCCAATATGTTTTTACCAGATATAGGAAAACTAAAAATTCAGTCATGGCTCAATACTCCAGAGATTGGATCCTCCTTTACACCCATATCTGAAAAGTGAAGGCTCACCTAATAGCATCAGGTAACTGTTGGCCATGTGCATGTGTTCTTCTTGGCTAATAAGAGAGTGGTTAGATAATTTCTTCCATTTTCCCCACTTTTCTCAGTTCTGCCCAAACTAGTACCAGAAGAGATTAGTTTCTATTTGGAATGTTTGCTACTTTCTCCCATAACCCTCTGCTGCTCATACTCCGTATTTGTGAGACCTTAGATCATCAAACTGTCCTTTTCCCACCTTTTTCAATAGTAAACCTTCAAAAAAATCTAGAGAAGTCAAAGCCATTGTAAAGGATGAATGTTACCTTCTCAGTGGCCTGCTTTTGGGACTAGCTCCTTGCGGTTTTGTTCTGGAAGTTTCATTTTTGCTTTTTTTAAGATTTATTTATTTACTATGTATACAGTGTTCTGCCTGCATGTATGCTTGCAGGCCAGAAGAGGACACCAGATCAAATTATAGATGGTTGTGAGCCACCACGTGGTTGCTGGGAATTAACTCAGAACCTCTGGAAGAGCAGCCAGTGCTCTAACCTCTGAACCATCTCTCCAGCCTGGAAGTTTTGTTTTTAATAGGACACATTTTGAATGTTGTGTGTTACTCATTGAGCATTTTGTTGAACAGATACCTTGTATAACTCAGATGTTTAGAGAATCAAAACAATATTCTTGCAGCTGTTGTTTCATGATTATTTCAGAAGTGTTGGTAAGGTCTGTTCATTTGTTTTGATTTGATTTGCTGTAGGACAGTCTTAAGGTTTAGCTCTGGCTAGCCTGGAACTTTCAGTATAGACCATGCTGAGCTCGAACTCATAAAAGATCCACCTGTCTCTGCCTCCTAAGTGCTGGTATTAATGGCAGGTATCTTCCAGAGTCTTGTAATTTTCTTATGATTTGCTTATACTAACTTATCAGAAAGTCATAGTAATTTTGTCCTAATCTGGTATGTAGTTTCCATGTTCATTATCTGCCTCTTTGATGACGATTCCTCAGCATGTTGTAAATTGTGGTGTTAGACATTTGTGCAGAGCTTTTGTCAGTTTCTGCATTGCCAATGGAAGGAAACTGACAGCAGAAGGAGACTTGACTGAGAATCTGTTAAGTGAGAAGGAGCGGATTCAGAATAGATAAGATTAATAGCAAAGTGCCTAGCCACACTGACATCTCGTGTAAGTTACTTAATATTGTTATTTAGGTTTTGAATAATAGTGGATTGTTTTGTTGTAGTGAAGGGTGTATGTTGCATGTCAGATTTCTTAAATTGTATTTGTATCACTTTTGCCTCAGAAACCATTGACTTAGCTGCAGAGTGTGTAGGAAATAAATGGCTTGAATTTATATAGTATATTGAATTTTGAGTGAGTGGACATTTTATAATACTTGTTTTTAGATAAGTGACAACATAAGTATTTGCGTTTAGTTGCAGATAATGTACATTTAAAACAAGCTTTTTATTTCATTTTAATTTTAGGAACTAAAGTATAGATTAATCACAAATCTTCATTTCCCAAGTGGAATATTTAGGTTAGCATTATGGCATTTCAATAATGTGGTAGGTACATGCTCTTGAGGTATAATTTTAAATTTTTACCTGTGTTGGGTGGAATTAGACACATGTTAGTACCTGTGTATGTGCCTTGCAGTTATGGGCTCTGTTTCTGTGTAAGAATGTAAAATGAGGTTATGCTGAAGACTTAAGTGCAGTGATGAGAATGTTCTATCCATGTCATCTTAACACTAACACTGTTAAACATTTTAAATGTGGTTGGTCTGACTTGAGATTGGCTCATAATTAAATTTAATTGTAAATCAGTTACATTTAAACTTAACCAATTTCTTCCTATTTGGATATGTGAAATGAAAGGGATTGCTTATAGCTGTTCTGAAGTGGATGAAGGGTGATCTCAGCTCATTTAATTTTCCTAATCTGCAATTAAGTACTCTTTGTCTTTTCAGTGTCCTGGGATTTTGTCCATTACTTGTGAAGGTCTTTCTGTCCTGTTTTCCTTTCATTATCTCTTCATTATCTGATGCAGAGATCCTTTCCAATTATTTAAATTCTGTGTGTAATCAAAATAGCCATATCCATCAATATATATTCCCCCCTATTATTGATGTTAGTGTGTTTTTATTTCTTGGCACTGTATACCTTTTTACTGCCCCCCCAATACAGTGATTGGCTCCTTTAATGAGGATAATATGCCTCTGAGGAGATTTACGTATTGTCTGACTAGGGCAGCTGCTTTGTTATCAGGGAAACCAGGTGTTAATCTAATTGTAGTAATGCTTGCTGTTGCAAGCTGGAGGTATCTATGCATCATTCCTGGCAGTCAGCTTTCCTAGGCAGCTTTATTTTATTTTGAGGTGGTTGGGTTCAGGTGTTTTTCCTTCCTTGAGGGTTGTGTATTAAATTATATTTTCATTTTCTGACTTTTTCCTCTGACTAAAATGAACCTTGACTTCTGAGATCTTTGATTAGGTTGGAGTGGTAACATGGATCAGTTCACTTAATATATAATGAATGTGCTGGTCATCATTCTGCGTGCTCCAGCTGATTAGGTCCTAGATACTGGGTTTATTTTCTCATTGGGCTTGTGAAAAAAAAGGATAGAATATTAGCATGTTGTGAAGGAGGAAAAGGAGTAATCTGATGAAGAATAACTAGGCTTGATAGTAGTATAGTTCTTTAGATCCAGTAGTTAGGGGAGAAATGGTGACACTTGGAATCCATACATCAAGACCGGATCTTAATAGTGCTCTTTTGGATATGGCAATCCAAAGAACTTACCTTTGGAATTATCTAGAGACCTATCCCATGCGACCCTTTCTAAGTTCTGCTTTCTTGGACCACTAAGAATTTTCATGGGAAGAATATCTGTTGGATGAATTCTAGCTGATAGAACTTGAAAAATGTTTTCCCCTCTTTTCTGTCTCCTAGCCTGTTTATTTGAAAGAAATAAACATCCATCATCCCTTGATTTTTGTGTGAAAAAATGTCTGCCATTCTGAAAGTAACTATGTACAGCCAAATTTAACTGACTTTCCAAGGCATGCTCTGTATGAAGCCCTTAAATTGGAACTTTGTGGTCCTAGTCCCATTACTTATCTCTTCTTGCTCTGTGTTCTGTAGAGTATTTAGAATTGAGACTTTATTTACTGCACTTCATAGGGAGGTGTTAGGCTATAAAGGGTGCAGTGGTTTTGGAACTTACAGACCAGTCAGTGTAACCAAAATAGTGAGCTTCAGATTACGATACCCTGTCTCCAAAAACAAGGGGAGAAGGTTAAAGGATATTAACTATATCAACCCCTGGCTTCCACACATGCCTGCATGAACACATACACACACAGAAATTAATGAATGAATGAAAGTGATGTAATGCTGAGGAAATACACATTCTCATGTTACAGGCTCCTCAGGATTACTCAACTGAAAGTGGAAGTGTGGTGACAATCACAAATATCACTATTTTCCTCCTATGTTTTTACATGAAATCAGATATCTTGTACATATTTAGTTGGAACTTTTCATTGAAACAAGGCGGTAAGAGACCTGCTAGACTCCCTTCTGACAAGACTAACACTTGCCTTAGAAAAGTCTGGGGCTATATATTTTATTTTCTCCCCTGCAGGAACTCCTTCCTTAGAGTAGGGTGTTCGGACTTCATCACACTGTAGACTCAGCAAACTTAGCCTATAAAAATGTGTTAATGATGTCAAAGTGAGGAAAAGACAGAAGACTCACTGGGCTTCTGTTGATTAACCTTAGAGGAATAGTTACATATTTTCTTAACCTTATCAAGATATATCAATATGTAATTATTCTTAACATTTGTAATATTCTTAGAATTAGGCATCATGCCCACTGTTATATTTACTTACTCTAAAGAATCTGAAAACATAATGCACTAATATTGCAAAGCAATGTGTCAGTTATGTTCCTGTAATGAATCAGAGAAAGCCAGGCATAGTGGCACCCACCTCAGTCCCAGCACTTGGGAGGCAAAGGTAGTTTGATCTCTGAGTTCAAAGCCAGCCTGGTCTACAAAGCGAGTTCTAGGAATGCCAGGGCTGTGTAGTGAGACCCTGTCTCCAAAGAGGAGGGAAGGAGGGAAGAGAAGAGAGCACATGGGGGAGGGGGTCGGCAGGCTAAATACTAGAAATTTATGATAGCAAGTAGTGAGTAAAGTAGCTTATAACAAAACTACTTAACTGTGATCTCAGTCATTACTAATATGACAGTTCTGAAGTTTACCTAGTAAAATAAACATGTAAGAGCAGTTAGGAAAATGTCATTGTGGAAAATGTTGATGGAATTGGTAGGGAATTAGCTCCTTTTGAATACTACAATATGTTATGAAAGCCACAGTTGTTAAAATAATGTAATATTGACAGTGTCACAGATCAGTGGAACTAAATTGAGATTCTTGGTAAAAGCTGTGCAAAGGTAAGTGTATTTAGTATGTTAAAGACTTTTTACAAGTCATTCTGGAAGATTATAACATGTGGGGATTGCTGGCTAGTGTTCTAGGTGAAAATAAAGCCAATCCCTGCTTTACTTTTATACAAGGATAAAATAATGAATGGATCAAATAAACAAATATTGACTCCTGAAACTAGAAAAGTGAAGAAAATGCCAGTGGAGTTTTAATACAGCTCAGAAGTGCCAGATGTGTACCAAACAAACTGCTAGGGCCAAGGGGAGCATATTTGCTGGGTATTTGAAACAAGAAAAGTGTTCTTAGACATCCATAGTTCTCATAAAAGTCAATAACAGAAATCCTTCAGAAGAAGACTGCATAAATTACATGTGCAGTTCATAAGCACATGCAGATCACCAAGAAATATGGTAAGGATATTCAGTCTTATCAGTCAAGTTCAAAGAAAACAGTTTTAAAGCAAGATACTATTTTATTTTATATCAACTGGCAGTGATTTTTAGTTTGCTTCTCAGTAATGGCACAGTGTAGGAAGTGTGAATCGATAGTGTTTTTTAGAATAAATTTAGCAAGTCTGTGTCAAAATATAAAATACTTCTTTTTTAATATAAGAGGTCTACTTACCACAAAAGTCATGTAAAAACATGTGTGACAAAGATTTTTTGAGAAGACATAAATAATTACATGATTATTGTGGTAGATTATGGCACACCTCTGCAGACCATGTAGTAGGTGTTAAGTACAATTGGGTAGATACTTATTTTAGTGTAGGAAAATATGCAGGCTTTAAAAGAAATGCTGGTGTGCAGCAGGGGTATTTCAGGAGAGTGAAAAGTGTCAAGTTAGATAAAGCTCGTATCTGCATAGTGAATGTATTTGAAGGAAACACAGGCTTGTGATATGATAGTAACTGGTGTGGCTTGTTGGCAAGGATAAGGTCAGGAATTGTTTTTTACTTTGTATTCTGTACTACTAAAGAGTGTTTTTTGTTTGTTTTTTAACATGAACCTATATTTTACCATTAGAACTTACTTTGGTGTCTGATATATATGCTAACACCTTCAAAGCAGGATCTTACCAGAAAACCTTCTGTCTTGTGTTAAAATGGCGAGTGGGGGCTGGAATGATTGCTCAGCCATTAAGAGAGAGGTTCAACTCCCAGCACCCACTTGGTGACTCATTACCATCTGTAACTCATGTTCCAGGGATTTCATGCCCTCTTCTAGTCTTTTTGGGCACCAAGCATTCACATGGTACATAGACATACATGTACAGAAAACGCATACTCAAAAAAAAATTAGTAAGTTTCAAAAATGGCAGGTAGTTGTCCTCCCAAAAAATATTCAGAAGAAATCTGACAGTTGAAACGAGATTATTTCCTTGAACCCTAGGCATGTTTTAACCATGCTGAGGCAAATTGTTGTATTGAGTTGGCTGCAACCCTTAGTGTATGTCTTTGTAAGTAATCTTTGAGTTAGAAAAAAATTAGCATATCCCAGAAGGAAAGTATATTTTAAATAAATGGTTAAAATGATTCCTTTTTTCTAATGTATTCATTCTTTTCTCATATATTACATCCCCACATTTTCTTTGTCCATTCTTTGGTTGAGGAACATCTAGGTTGTTTCCAGTTTCTGACTATTATGAATAAAGCTACTATAATGATTCTTTCTTTTAAAAACTTAAGTTACTGCAGGGAAAAATTATTACCCAGAATCTACTCATTTGCGTTATACTTTGTATTATTTAGATTTTTCTCATCTTTCTCAACATTTCTCCAAACATTATCCCACCAATAACCACTGACGTCATTGCCAGGGCCTTTGAGTTTTCCAGTTTCCTTTGGGAGTGATTATCATTGGTTAAGGGTCAAGAGCAAAAGGCTGTTTAATTACTAGGAAAGCTAGTGTCAGTTTTATTCTTAGCGTTTGCTTCCCCTAGTTCAGCATTTAGTTTCTATAACAACTGAGGTATGCTTTACAGTTGGGTCAAAAAAGAAATCTGTGGTGTTGAGAAACATTTTTTAACATGTAAAGAGAAGGTATGCAGTAACACCACCTTCTTAGCTTTTACAGGCCACATCTATTTCCAAGAAGTCTCTTTAATTGATGTCATTGTCAGACTTACACTCTTCACATAGTGACAGGAAAGATTGCTAATGGTTTATTCTACTATAATTAAAGTCACATTAATTAATTAGACAAATTAATAAAACAGCTCAAAGAGAGAGCTCTCCTGCTGTGGAAGAAATTGTAGTTCTTAGTAGGATTCTTCAATTGGGATGTCTCTGGATTCCTTAATAAGCTTTTCTTTAAAGAGGTCATCTCTTGTCAAGTGTGATTGATAGTACTTAAGTCTACATTCTTCATCTCACTGGATTTATATTTTAGAGTTACTGAGCCACGTAAGTGGCAGAAATGTAATCAGAAGTTCAATCAGCTATGCATAGGAAACATCAAAGGAATGCCTTAAGCCCTTAATATTATATCATTAACAATCTGTGTCACAGTTTAAATGGGAAATATTTCTCTTTTTTTAAGTTACTGAAGCTGGAAGACGATTAATGCTTTTCCTTGTGTTATAGGAACTGCCTTCTGTTGAAGAACTCACTGTTACTCTGCCAGAAGACATTGAACTAAAGCCTCTTGGGAAGGTTTCAAGCATTATTGAACAATTAGGTGTGTAAGTAACTTTTATTAACAAAATCTGTGTCCAGGCATGTACTAACAATAAGTCAAGGACTTGATGTAGTAAATTTTCTTTGAAACAAATACAGTTTATCTTAGTCACTTGTATAATATTGAGTTTTTAGTTAAATTTATTTATTTATTTATTTTTGTCTTTGCTGCCATGTTTTGAGAATTTTCTCTGATTTGGTTTACTTTATTGTCTGTAACAAGTTGACAAAAGTTTTATGACATAAAACAGCACAAATTTCCTATCTAACATCTTTGTGAACTTTGCAGTCTGATACAGGTCTGGTCATAGTAGGCTAAAATCAGATATCCAAGAATGCTGAGCCCTATTCTTAGACTCTTTGGAAGATCTCCTTTTCTGCTCCTTTTTGGTTTCTAAACTCAACTTACATGTTTCCTGTCTCATGTCTCTATTCTTCATTCTTCTTTGGTTTTTTGAGACATAGTCTCTGTATAGCCCTCTCCTGAACTCACTCTGTAGACCAGGCTGGCCTCAAATTTGTGGAGGTCCACATAGGTTTCCTAGTGAGATCTGAGCTTGCTTTACCCAGCAGGGCTGCATTAGAGGATTGCCTGACCACATGCATGGTTACCAGGTGATTGGAAGGGTCTGCACTTGGCTGAGCTAGGGGGAGGTCTTTTGCTCCACCCCTTGGCATTCCTATAAATAGCCCTTTAGAAGAGACAGAAGGGGCTGGTGGATAATGATTCAGGCCCTCCCAAGGCTATCCTGTGTTTCTGTTTCTCTTCCCTCTAATTTTCTATCTAATATCTCTTATTCCTCACTCCTCAATAGTACCTTATCATAAAATGTGGGAGCTGGTCTCCTAGCTGGGCTGCCACACAATCTCAGAGATTCACCTGCTTCTGTCTCTGGAATGCTGGATCAAATCAAAGGCATGTGCCAACACCACCAGCTTCTTCATTCTTATAGCCAGGAATTTATCCTCTGTGTGATCCTTTTACCGTCATTAGATCTGTTTTTGCCTATCCCATGGAAAGGTTCAGTACACAATCAGCCAGGACAGTAGAATCAGTATCTCCTGAGCATGAGGAAGCCTCATATCATGCCTCTTCTCTTTGGCTATGAGAAAGCATGGAAACTGGTACTTCTTTGTAACTATGTATTATGTGTGGGTAATAGAGATTTGCCTTCAAGAATATGAACTCCATCCTCTCCCATTAACCCTGGATTTGCTGAGGACAGAAGTTGGCAGATTTTCATAGAAAGATGAACGACCAAAGGATAAAGCGATTGACCCTACAAAGCCCTGGACCAAGAGGTTTTCCCTTCCACAGCCCACTGAATATGGCTTAATTTTTCTGTCCTGCAACCATAGTATGTAGAGTCTTTGGCAATTGGATCTGGTGACGGGAAAGTTACGGTAGTCAACCAAGAACAACCACTAACTCTGACAATGAGATAAATCTAAGACTACAGTTAGGAGCCGAGAAATCCATAGGGTTTTGGAATTTGGGAAAGCAACTAAATTACAAGCCCTCTTAATTTATAGAACCTATGTAACACAGAATTCAAGTCTTACTCCCAATCTGTTGTATAAGGGGTTGAAATGAAATTTTACCTTTTGACCCTTTTCTAAACAACAGCTATATCAATACTTTTAAAAATTAGTATTTACCATAATTTTGTAGTATTTTGACTTAAATTTTGATTAAAGTAAAAACTTGTTTTTATAAAAATAATTCTGATACTTAGATCCTGTTGCTACATTTACTGCATTTACATTTGTTCCATGATATATATTTCTTTATATTTTATTTATTTACTGTGTGTATGTGTGACGTCTCCTGAATTTGACATCATGGAATTATATTTAGAACTTAGATATACTAATTGCAGCACTAAATTGAGATACAAAAGAAAAAATTTGAGTTACTTTTAATAATATGAGCTTCCCTTTCCAGTGACCATGGCATTATCTGTATAGTATGATAGTCTGTGTTACTGTGGTGTATGTGTGTTGCATATTGCTGTGTAGACCAGTTTATAATCTATCATTTACAAGAATTGGGGATTATGCTCACTAAACCCTTGGCATACTGTGCATTTGCTTCTTTTGAAGAAAGGTCTGTGATAGAAATTACAATGGGCCTGTTGTCACCCTCTCTGTTTGTCAGTAACAAAAGTTGGTAAGAACAAATTCCAGTGCTCTATGATGGACATTTTTGTGATTAAATGATGGCCTGTCTTCTTTGTAAGCCGTAACCTGTTCTTTGTCTGTTTTTCAGTAATAATTGAGTCTCTGACTAACATTCCTCCAGTTAATGAGGAGACTGTCGTTTTCAAAAGTGATCGACAAGCAGCAGGGAAGGTTTGTGAAAACTGATCATACGAATCATCGTTTCTGTATTGTTTTCTCCTGTTTGTCTTAAGAGTTTGAGTAGACGAGTCATCAAGTTTTAAGTCATTCTCAGTTCTTCGTGTGTTTTAAATTGCCTTACTGTCCCCTAGAATTCTGGCCGCGTGGATCAGTGAATTCACATGTGGAGATTTTTGTTCCTCAGTGTTTGTTTGTCAGAGACTTCAGGACAGAGGTTCTAAACACTGCGTATGACATTGCTGTTCTCCCCACAGGGACTCAGAGCTGAGTGAGTAGGATTTCCACAGGGTAGTCATAGCTATCATGTTTGTTTTGTACATTAGTCAATTGGAAACTTCAGATTTTAGGTTCTTCTCTAAAACATGCTTTTGGAAGTTAGTTCTTCCCAGATGAACTTTTTTCTTTCAGGAGATCAAAGTGAGTTACACTCAGTCAGGAAGAAGGAACTATTCTTAGGTGAACTCACATACCTTTCTCAGCTCTCTGCTTTCCATACTGTTTTAATTTTAAAACAGCTTAGAAAGGATCAAGTTTTACCAAGTCCTGCCACCTTTCACCACCTACGTTATGTTTGATTTGGCTGCTAGTTTCCCGCAGGTATCACAAAGCAGTCAGTGGCAGAACTCACTGCCGTTGAGAACTGTTTTTATTTGGGGAAAGGCTGTGGAGGGAGGAGATGGGTGTGTGGAGGAGGATGCTGTGCTTTTCCTCCTTGGAAAACTTGGGCTGGACGTTCTTGGTGCCAGTGCGAATCTCCATACACTTGGGGAGAAAACAACCTTAGGGTGCAGAGAGGAAAGGAGTGGGAGGGGCCACACGACTGTGCTGTGGCCAGAGACTGATGCAGCTCTCCATGCCCGCTGCACTGTGTCAGAAGAAACCAGTTTTGCCCTAGCAAAAACAGAATGCTTGTTGGGGTCCCCAAGGAAGTGGAACAGAGTAGAGAGGGAAATTCGTTACTTGATTTTTCTTTTAATCTGAAATAAAATTATGAAAAGTGATTATTTCTCTAGTTCTTATTATGATTTTCATGAAATCTGCTTTTTTCTCAAGATAGACTTTCTTTGGGTAATTTTAATTTCAGAATACATGCTTTGCTAATTCAATCTTTTAAAAAAGGGTATTTTTATGCCCCATATATATGTGAATTTTCAGACTTACAAGTGAGACTAATAAACTTTAATCGGCATTAGATGAAAGTTATGCACGGAGGCAGAAATGCCATCTATGTTTAAATTTTCCCTAGAGAACTTTGTAAACTTGAAAAGGGGAAGGTAAGCCCAGCCTTCAACAGTCTGAACAGAATTGAACAAGATCCTACCTCAGACAAAGAAGGAAATAGAATGTAGTTAGAGATTTGAACACCTTTCCTCCAAAATGGGTTGGAGCGGAGGAGAGTCTAGATATTTGTGAAACAAACCAGTGGCCAGAATAGGAAATACAAGCTATTGTAGGTCTATTTCCTGGTAGATTTCTGTTTGGAGAAAGCATGGATGAACTCTGACCTCTTGAGTGACTAGAAGGGGTGGTGTAGCTCACCCTCCACTAGAATCTTTGCCATGGTGCATTCTGATAACTGAGTCCAGCAAGGCCGGGAGAGGAGAATTTAGGGGACTGCACACTTACTTCTGCTCCTCGGTTATTTCCTCACAGATTCTCTGTAGAAAGATGCTTCTGGGTGGCTCAGAGTAAATGTCTGCTCTTACTCCTCTGAACTTGGCTTTTTGTGCTTTTCTCACAGTAAAGCCCTGTGTTGTCATTTCATGCTAGGTGATGTGCAGTTACAAACTTTCTGAAGTTGAATAGACTGTTAGCACAGGTGCAGAGAACTCACAGGAAACTGTATGAGAAGGTGCATTACCCAGAGGTTGCTCTTCAGTTTCACCCCCAGGTGTTGCTCAGCCTCAGAGCTACACTCTGAGGATCGTAAGGGTTTTTTGTGAAACAATGTTCGGATATCCTTTTAAATAATTCTGATTAGGTAAATTGCTTGATTTGAACTCAGCCACGTTTCCCTGTGATTGAGGTCGGACTATGAATGCCTGCCAGTGCACGCCAAGTCTGTCATGCTCTTCCTTGCACTTGCTAGGTGATACTTTTTTACTAAAACTTCCTAATGGTTTACTTGTAGCTGTGAAGCACAGACACTTCAGATCCCAAGGAAGTGGTTCCTTAAAATGTGTGCAAGAATTTCTGTTGTTACAGTGCAAACCAAGCTCTGCATAGGCCTGAAGTTGTCATAGGAGTCCACAGTTAAGGAAAGAAATGGAATCACATTATCCAGGGAATAAGACCCTGGAGATGAGCCTTATGTACCATGTATTACATGGAACCATATAATACACTGGTTACCCTATATTAGTGGAGTCATGGGAATTTTCTTTGATGTAGATTATCACTGTCTTAAACATGTTTATCCAGGAAGTTGTGTTTTAATTACTAAAGAAGGTAAGATAATGAATTACTCAAGACACATATAGTATAAGCCAGTGAGATTGGTAGTGCTGACAGTCCTTTTAACCCATGCAGCTCTCGTTGAAAGAAGTCTGCTATTTTTCTAAACCTTTTCAAAGCTTTTATCTTGCTATTTTGTTAAATTGGTTTTATTTTTAAAATTAAAAGAAGCATTAGCATATATTTCTGAATGTTCTCATTTTATTACTTTAATAATATTTAACTGCTTATTTTTATTCATAAATATAAGAATAGTCTTACCTTGCTAGGTTAGCAGTTTTGCTCTTTAATGATGGTGAATATAAGATTGAATTGCAAAATGAGAACACTTACCAAAATCAAGTTACCCAAGGGTAAATTGGTAAAAGAAACAATGGAGATTCTTGAATCATCATGCTTTTTGAAAATTCCATCATGGCATTACATGATACTGAACAAATTTGAAACTGCCTTAACTAGTACAAGTTAATGAAGTGTGCTAGGTCACAACGGAGGATTATGTGTCCACTCACCAGCATGGAGAGGAGGCCGGACTGACTGCCCTCTGACGTGCAGCGCTAGACCAGCTGCTCTGCCTTTGAAACTAAGTCAAGCCAGGGCTTCACTTGAGCGTGCCAGCATTTTATGAGAACAACATTAATTGACCCTTTATCTTTTGATTCAGAAACTTGCTTTTATATTTTCCATCATATTCCAATTTTTGACCGTCCTATAGTTCTGTGTAGCATATAAGTCATGAACATGGAGAGAAAAACTCATTGTTTGCATCTAGTATATGCCACCAAAATTATTTGAATTGGCAAAAAAGCATACTATTTTATTTGAAAAAAGTTTGTAATAAAGCTTTTGCATTTGTAATCAAAATATGAGAACTTTGAGTGTAAAAAGGAAAATTATTGCTGTAATATATAAAATTGCCTTGTTTTAGCAATTATCAGTGGTTTAAAAAATTTTGCGACCTTTCAAATCATTATTGAAAGATACGTATTCTGTGTCTTCTGTTTTGTAGATATTTGAGATATTTGGACCTGTTGCCCATCCGTTTTATGTGTTACGGTTTAATTCTTCAGATCACATTGAGAGTAAAGGTATCAGAATAAAGGACACTATGTATTTTGCTCCATCGATGAAAGACTTCACTCAGTACATATTCACAGAAAAACTCAAACAGTAAGTGCTTCACTGCTGTGTCCTTCATGTGTTAGTCATCTCTATTTGAAGAATCTGACCCTTTGGGGTCACATTACATATTTACATTACAGTTCCTAACAGTAGCAAAATTACAGTTATGAAGTAGCAAGGAAATAATTTTGTGGTCAGGGCCACCACAACATGAGGAACTGTATTAAATGGTCGCAGCATTAGGAAGGTTGGTTGAGAGCCACTGCCGTAGATGGTAGTTTATTATAGTTAAATGGTGGCTGTGTTCCAGAGAGCTCAGTTTTCTTTCTGTGAACGTCTTTGAGAGCTGTGATTTGTCATCAGTATTAACAGGTAGACAGTCTGTATTTTTATACTTGACCCAAATAAGCCACTAGGATCTTATAAGCTTTTTGAATTCTTTAGTTCATTGGGTTTTTTTCTATCACAAATATTATTATCCAAACTACTTCAATATTAGTATTACTACATAAGAAAAATTGCTTCTAATAAAGTTAAGAGTTTAAAGAACTATTTTTGTTTGGTTTGTTTTGGTTTAAGGCAGGGTGTCTTGTACCCCTAGCTGGGTACATTCGTATTCCTGATTCTTCGGCCTCCATCTCCCAAGTGCTGAGTTCACAAGGTTGTTCCACTGTGCCTAGCCTTATAAAACATACTAGCTGTACCACGTAAGAAGTTCTCTACCATTTTTTATATTAAATCAGGGTTCTAAACTTCATTTACTATTTCAGAGGTAAAAGTTTTGGTCTTCATAATGGATAAGTCATGTTTAAGAATCTAAAGTAGAACCATTTGGCCTAAATTATTTTTCCAGCTCTGTATAGTTAATTTTCCTACATGAATTCGTAACAGGATAGATGAATTAAATAGATACTAAGTCATAAGTCATAAAGGTTTTATATTTTAGATAATGCTTAAGCAGTGGTCATTTCATTCTTTCTTGAATATTAAGATGGTACCCAGTATATTTGCCCCATACGTAACCTTTAACAGATTCCCAAAAAGGTTTTCTGAAAATGCTTACAAAATAGTTAAATAAAAACAGCTTTTTATTCTTGATTTTCAATTCTGAGAAGAATTTGAAGAAACCAGAGAAGGGAGCAGTGAGGCTGAACTATAGCAACCCTAGCGTCCATTCATTGTGATGTCTCCTTATACCTATCTGTGTAGAACTTGGCTTTTGGAGTAGAATAGTTCAGCCCCTTGGCAGTTCCAGCCCTAACAAGACTAGGTTAGTTAGCTTTCTGTCCACTTGCTGGTTTTTATTTTATTTTATTTTTTTATTTTTATTATTGAGAAATTTTCTATTCATTTTACATACCAACCACAGATCCCCCTCTCCTCCTTCCCACCCCCAGCCTTCCTCCCCAACACCCCCCCACCCCCACCCCACCCCTGTTTCCACCTCCTCCAAGGTAAGGTCTCCCATGGGGAGTTTACAGAGCCTGGTACATTCAGTGGAGGCAGGTCCAAGCCCCTGCCCTCAGCACCAAGGCTGCACAAGGTGCCCCACCATAGGCACTGGGCTCCTTTTCATGCACCAGGGATGGATCCTGATCCCACTGCCTGGGGCTCCCCTCTAGCCAGTTCAAGCTAAACACCTGTCTCACCTATCCAGAGGGCCTAGTCCAGTAGCTTGGGAGCTCCTCAGCTATTGGTCCACAGTTCATGCGTGTTTACTAGTTTGGCTGGCCCTCTCTGTACGTTTTCCCATCATGATCTTGATGTCCCTTACCCATAAAATCCCTCCCCTCTCTCATCGATTGGACTCCCGGAGCCCACTTGCTGTCTTGTTGCTTATTTTTTCTTTAGCAAATTTAGTTTTTTTGCAGTAGACACACCAGCTAAGGAACTTTCCTGATACCTCTGTAAACTCCAGACTAAGGATCTTACACATTATTTCTTATACTGACTATATGAAAAAGGAACGCTGGGTTGATGTGAGGTGAGCATGTTAATAACCGCTGACCAAATGATAAAATAGTCATTGTCAAAGATTGCAGTGAAATATTTAAAGCAATTTAGTTTTCATTTTGTGACAACTTGGTATCGTTGTCATACAGATTTTAGTGGCATTAATTCCAGAGAATCTCACTTATTTTTAAGATCTAATTTAAAGTAGTGAGGACATCTGGTCAGAACAATTTGTATTAATATAGTTGAGTAACAAAGATGGCTGAAACCATGAAATGGTTAAGATTAAACAGATTTTAAAAATGAGGTTTCAGAAATTATAATTATACTCTGATACTTTTTTTTTTCACATTATAAAACTTCCCACCAAAAGTTACTAATTTCATCTCTAATGACTCATTTCATATGGGCGTCTGATACACTACACCATCCTTTGGAATATTCAGTGTTCCTCCTCCTCCTCCCTAAACTCATCATCAGTCTTTCTTTTACAAACCTTTGATTTGAGAATCACTCATGGAGAATTGTTGGTATTTCTTAGATGAGGTGAGGAACAAGAACTTGTGTCTTTGCCTCTGCCTGTTCCCTGAAGCCTTAGAAAGGGAATTGCTCTGTTGTTTTTCATGTTTCTCTTATGTGGGTTTGGAACAAAATTTTATCCAAAGGTCAGGTAATCTTGGAAGTGAAAACCAAACGTGAAAAACCACTTGGCACAGCATAGCCTTCTCTCACTTCCCAGTGCTGACACCGCATGTGCCCAGGTTTTGTGTCTTGTAAGATGCCTGCGTTATCTGAAATCAGTAAAGGACACAAAAGATAGTCTTTTAGTTTATTCCTATTTCCATATACAAGTACAGGTTGAGCACATCTAATTTCCCATTGTGTTAGTTTCTATAAGCACTTAACAAAGTCTGATCTTTTCTAGGGACAGAGGATCGGATGCCTCTTGGAAGAATGATCAGGAACCACCTCCAGAAGTTAGTATGAGCCTTTTTTATTTCCAATTTCACAGAGCAACACATGCCTTAATAATACACACTGTTAACTGATTACTACTTATTCACCTTGTCAATCTCATTTTTATCAGCTTTGTTGATAGACAAAATGGTATTGCTTAATATTGAGTTTATTCTTAAGTTTAGTGAATGTCAGTGGTACCTGATGGCTGTGATGCCTTTAGTATGCTGTCCTTTGGGGGTGGGGTAGAGTCATGAGCAGCTACCGACTCTACTTCTAAGGTTTGTGTAACAGACTTACTCTTCTGAAACTCTGTCTCTTGATTTTATGTTTGTGTTCATGTCACTGGGGCCTTACTTTTATCTCCTAAGGTAGGCTAATAATTGAATCTGTCTGGAGCTGTGTAATTCATTTGGGAATTGCACACAAACATGTCAGGATCATTTGTTCCCACTCCTGGTGATATAGAGTTGGGTGTTCTAAAGATTTTAGTGTTGTGGCTTTGATTTAATTGAAGATTTAATTTCTGAATACTTCAGATATCTCAAACAGTGCTGAAAATCCTGGTGTGAGTCAGGTTTATGCCCACTTAAGGAGATTTTACAGGCACGAGTCTCTTAGCTCAGGGAGTAGTCTGTCTTGGTAGCTACTGAAATGTTAGCTAGTGATTTTGATATTAATAACTACTCACATTTTGTTGTGCTGTTATGCTTAGAGCATCTTCATAATGAAGTTGCATGTTTTGAAGTATTTGGATCTTAAAATTGGTCATTGTTAAAATTGGTCAATTGTTAAACCCCATTTTAGGCCTGAGGATTAAAGTTAATAATTTTGGTAGTGTTAAGTTCTTGTGACATTAGTTTGATTTGATTTAGTTTTTACAGAATTAAATCCCACATGCTATAAGATTATGGGTATTTTGAGGTGGGGTCGGGGCAGGAGTTGGTGGCAGACTACCTCATGAAAAATGTTGGGGTTTAATTTTATATAGTTGTTAATGATATTTTACAGTCCAGAAGAATTCTCTACTTTTATCCCATGACAAAATGCTGGGCATGCATAAAAGACCTAAAGATTTCTTAATTTAAATCTCATCTTTATCTACAATTTTAGTATATATGTGAAAAATTTATAGTTGACTTAAATATTCCATGAATTCAAAATTGAATTTGTATAAGAAAAATGATAGAAGGCCGTTCCCTCACACTGCAGTGTTGTGATTCTGCCATAGGGAAGAGAGGCCATGCTTTGCTTACAGAGCATTTTTCTTTTGTATACTCTGCTCTGTTGACTGTGTGCATGTTCTTTCCTGTTCTGCCAAGAAGTCTACCTTTTCTGCTTTCTCCTTACCCAGCCCCACACTCCTTAGCACAAAATCAGGGTATTTGGTTGTTGTATTGCTCGTTGTAAAGAATGAAATTTGAGATTATGACAAGATTGATGGACAAGATGTGTGTCTGATTTTGAGTGAACAAATCATGGAATGATATCTATGTGTATAAAAACAGCTTAGTCTTCATTACTGTTTTCTTTGGCAGTTGGAAAGGTGATGAATCTTAAACCTAAACAGGAAGTTAGACTTCAGGCCAGGGAATGTGTTTAAGATTGCTGATTTTTTCATTTTCTTTTTTTTTTTTGCATTTTAAAGTTATTTATCTATCTGAAGCTTTCTAGGAATTAAATAGGCAAAGAATTTTAAAGGCAAATTTTGAGTATCTAGTTTTATTAAACTCACTAGGGATTAAAAACAAACAACCCTAGGGCTGGAGAGATGGCTCAGAGGTTAAGAACACTGTTCTTTCAGAGGTCCTGAGTTCAATTCCCAGTAACCACATGGTGGCTCACAACCATCTATAATGAGATCTGGCGCCCTCTTCTGGCCTGCAGACATACATGCAGGCAGAACATTGTATGCATAATAAATAAATAAATCTTTAAAAAAACAAAAACAACCTAGTTTTTTTTTTTTCTATTACTACTGTAGATGCTAATCCACCTATTAATAGGAAGTATTAGTTGAAATGAGCAACCTTTTCTCATGGTTAGTGGGTTTGAGCCTCACCTGCAAGCGCCTACTGTTGCATTGGCAAACAAGTGATACTTGAATTTCTACTTTTATCTGCAAGGCCTTGGATTTCAGTGATGATGAAAAAGAAAAAGAAGCCAAACAGAGGAAGAAATCTCAGATTCAAGGGCGGAAAAAACTCAAATCAGAATTGAATGAGTCAAGTGAGTATATTGTTTCTGTATAGTCATTTTTGGCTTTCATGTACAAATATGTAAGCAAAAATAAAAGAAAACATCTGGGTTCTCTCTGTTTATCTCCTGATGCGCCTCCTGTTGGAGGCATTACACAGCATAGGCTATATTGAGAGCTCTGGGAATATTTGGGTTGTTTGATGATCTGAAGTTGTCTTGTAGGGTAAGCAGCCTAACCAACAGAGGCAGCTGTGCTTGTTGTGATTTTCTTAAGAAATAGGTTTGCAGCCAGGCGGTACTGGCGTACATCTTTAGTTCCAGCACTCGGGAGGCAGAGACAGGTGAATCTCAGGCCAGCCTGGTCTACAAAGTGAGTTCCAGGACAGGCTCCAAAAGCTACCTGTCTCGAAAAACCAAAAAAAAAAAAAAAGATTTGCTCATGTTTAGAATTCAGTAGTGTGGCACCCAAATCACATTGTTTATTTTGACTTTCCCTCTTATAATCTGTTTTCTTTTTTAAAAATTAAACTTTTTGAGATAATTGTAGATTCACATATGTTTATTATATACTCTTTACCCTATTTCTTTCAATTGCAACTTGAAACTTACACCTGGAATTATTATTTGAGATAATATCCTCAAGGCTTAATAGTTCTGTGACCAGAAGAGAATGTTCCTTAGTCCCTAGTCCTTCATTTGCTTTCTAGTTGTGACTGTTTACATCTTTTTCACCTCAGCATGACAAGCATCTGTGTGTGTGTGTATGTGTATGTGTGTGTGTGTGTATGGTGTGTGTGTGTGTGTGTGTGTGTGTCTGCTCCCTCTTCCCCTTTGTCTGTCTTGTAATGCTAGAGATCAAATTCATGGCCTTGCATGTGCAAGTGCTCTGCCCGGGTCTCACTGTCAGTGCTGTTCTCCATTTCTTTAATGTGATCGTTCCAGGAGTGTTACAGAAATAAAATCCTGTAGTGTTTCACACGAGCGTTTAAAATCACACATTTGCTTTGCTGCTGATCATTCTTTCTTGGAAATCCATCCAGGTTTCTAGATATGTAGATTGTTTCTTTCTTTACAGAGACCTGTCCTGTGGGCTGATTAGAACATGAATTGTTTAACTGCTTATCCACTAAGGAACATCTGGCTTATTTCCATTTTTTTCTCAGAAATAAATTGTCTATAAATATGTTTGTACAGGTTTTTTTTTTTAAATAAATTTTCATTTCTCTGAGACAAATGCTAAGCAGGAATACAGCCTTTCTTAGCCTTGAGTGTGGGTGGGATTGGTGCTGTGGGTTTTTTGTGGTGTTTGGATGCAGTTATTGGTAAATATTTTCTGTCTTGGTGGCCTTTCCTAATCCTTAAGCATTAAGTTGTGCCTTTTTAATTCATTTAAAACTGAGTTTTCTGTCATGTTAGTAACTTAAAGAATGGAAATCATTTTTTAACAACGATCTGGATGTATAAACCGAATTTTAATTGTGCTTTTATGTGTTTCTTCCATCAAAGGTGAAGACTGTGGGGAAGTGCACCAGAATTGGAATGCTTTTGGCTCTTCTTCAGAGTACTCAAAGGGCTATCACAACAGAGAATTTACCAGAGGCTTTCCCAGGGGTCGGTTTTCCCGAGGAAGCCACAGCAGGCCTCCGCCTCAGCAGTTGTATAAGTCAGATCATATGGCATCTCAAAAGACTTTGGGGTTTCCACCTCAGAGACAAGATAATCCTGTCCTGCCCCACTACCCCTATCCCCCTCCCATGTTTGATATGCATAACTTTTCACTCCCTCCCCCACCCCCACCCCCATCTGTAAGCATGGGGTGGGCTCCACCTAACATGGCCTCTCATCCCTTGCTTAATTTACCATACTCCCTGCCCCCACCACCCCCTCCACCACCCCCTCCCCCTCCCTCTCCTGGAGAGAATAAGTCTTCTCATTTTGGACCTTATTATTAGATATGTACTTGTATTTCAGAAAAATATGGACTGCTCAGATTATATGTTAAAGAATTTTTTTTTAAAGAAAAATATTATGGAGCTAGATTTTTTTAAAAAACATTGTAAAATACTAAATGAAAGAACTCAGTTGTATGTTCATATATATTTTATTTTATTTTATTTTATTTTTTTTTTTTTTTTTTTTGTTTTTTGTTTTTTGTTTTTCGAGACAGGGTTTCTCTGTGTAGCTTTGCGCCTTTCCTGGAGCTCACTTGGTAGACCAGGCTGGCCTCGAACTCACAGAGATCCGCCTGGCTCTGCCTCCCAAGTGCTGGGATTAAAGGCGTGCGCCACCACCGCCCGGCCCATATATATTTTAAATAACTCAGTTGTAAGTTCATATATATTTGTAACGTTTATGAGATAGTATTCATAGGGACAGTTAATCTCATTCTTGGAGAAAAATTTAATTTATGTAATATTTAAGTACAATGTTGAATCATGTCCTCCACTACCCCCATCCAGTAAACAACATGCAGAGTAGTGGTTATGGAGCAGATTTTGTTGTGGCTGTTAAATACGCCTCTATAATATGCCGAACACTGATTGTCTTTGTAGTATATAATCTTAAAGATAGATGTTGAAGTCCTACTAAGAGTCTTTAAAATAAAGTATTTTTTATAAACTTGACACTTTTGGAATTAGAGTGTAAGAATTTTTTAAACTTAATTTCTTTAAGCAAGTTACAAGTGTGAAGGAGGAAGACACTATAGGCAGAAGCTTTAACTAGCTGGTTAGTATTAACCCTGTGTTGACAAACACATTGGCTCTGTAGGTCTTCATTACTTACACATATGTAAAAAGCTTTACTGTTGAGTTACTTGAACATTAAGATGTGTGGGGTATATATGTGTGTGTCTTCCTGGTCTCTCCAGTATCTGTCATGGGTGACATGTCTAATGCATATTGAATGACCAAATGAATTTACAGTTTTTAACTAAATGAGTGTTGTTTTCCAGCATTGGTGTAAACGGTAAGAATAATCAAGGAATTTGGGATCCTTTTTTGTTTTTTTTTAAGATTTTATTTATTTATTATGTACACAGAGGAGGGCGCCAGATCTCATTACAGTTGGTTGTGAGCCACCATGTGGGTACTGGGAATTCAACTCAGAAACTCTGGAAGAGCAGTCAGTGCTTTTAACCTCTGAGCCATCTCTCCAGCCCTGTTTTGTTTTTGTTTTTGTTGTTTTGTTTTTTAATGCCAAATGCCGTTTATTGAAGGAGGGAGGAGGTCTTGAATATAGCAGAGCCAGGTAGATCTCTGAGTTTGAGGCCAGCCTGGGCTACAGAATGAGTTCCAGCAAAGGCGCAAAGCTACAGAGAGAAACCCTGTCTCGAAAAACTGGAGGAAAGAAAAAGAAATGAAAAAGCCGGGTAGTGGTGGTGCACACCTTTAATCCCAGCACTCGGGAGGCAGAAGCAGGCAGATCTTTGTGAGTTCAAGGCCAGCCTGGTCTACAGAGCAAGATCCAGGAAAGGCACAAAACTACACAGAGAAACCCTGTCTTGAAAAACCAAAAAAAAAAAAAAAAAAGGCGTTTGGAATTTGAGATCTTGAGTAGGCTTTCAGCAAAGTCTCTCCACTCCCATTTATTGAGAGGCCTGTGTGCTCAGTAGAGGCTCTAATTTAACAGAGGCCGCTTACCTGTTACAGTGGCAAAGAACTGAATCCAGGTTTCTTCTTTCTCAGTACTTTCTACTCAGTTGGTGCTTCCTGATCCTTCATCCCCCGACAATACTCTTTGTGCAGCACATGGGGGATTTGCAGATCACTCATTCCAAGCTTGTCAGCTGTTTGCATCAAGGTCCCACTTTACTCCCTATAGACTGAGACAGCTGCAGAGCTCTGCCTTGGCATGAAACTTGATTTCTTAGTTTCTGTGAAAGTATATATGTCAACTTTATTACGCTGGAGTTTCTTCATCATTCTCTGAAGATTGCTTTTAGGAATGGTCTTTATAGTTGGTAGTATGTATGTCTGGTTTGTAGAGTGTTTCTGGTTGATAGATTGTATTTGGGCTGGAGAGATGGCTCAGCAGTTAAGAGTGCATACTAGTCTGGCACAGAATTTAATCTTAATCTGCAAGTATTTCAGGACAAAACATTACTATAGCTTTCTTGACAATGCACTTGAACTTGAGTGAGCTACTTTGGGTAGCGTGGAGGTGAGGTTGTATCAGTGAGAAAAACTAGCTACAAATTCTATACCTTTAGCATTTCAGTATGGATTGGCATCTGAGGATTATTTCTTGAAGAGTTTTGTAATCTTCATCTTTGGAGTGGAACCCAAAAAAAAGGTTTTACTGTTCTTCCAATATGAGTGGTTAGATACAATTAGCTGTGGGTGGTATTAAGGTTGTGGGGCCTTTTAGACGTGATTCTTCATGAAAGAAGCTGCCTGTCAGTGGGTGCATGCCCTGGAATGTGGCTGGAGGAGACTGCTTTGGGCCTCGAACGCTTCTAATCCTCTACTGTGTGGGGAGTAAGTCTCTTCCCTTGGAAGAGCTGGGAACAAGTACTGCCTTTGGAGCAGAAATGGGCAAACATCAGAGAAGCTGCTGCGTTTTCCAGCATCCAGAACTAAAATCATTAATTTGTATTGTTTATAAATTATTCAAGTCTGTTGATTTTGAAGTAATACACAGACTAACAGACAAACGACCTTTTGGAAGAGAGAAATGGTGCAGGATTGTTATCCTCACTTTAAGAGTACATTCAAAATCACCTTGGCCCTACATCTAAACTCCAACCTGAAAAAGTAAATGTATTAATTATTTCTTACTTCAAATAGAAAATCCTTAATTTTTGCCTGCACTAAATTAGGATAGTCAGTGTCATGCAGCTAATTATATCTGCAGTCTGTAGTTAATAAATGTAAAATGGACTGTTGCTGACTAAGCTACTATGTTTATTAAGCTCAATTTTGTTTTACAAAAAAAGATAGTGCAATTCATAGTAATCAGATGTGCACTGATTAGAAATGGATGTGGAGGTCTGGAAAGATAAGTGGCTATCACTTGCTGTTCTTCTAGAGGACCAGAGTTTGGACCAACCATGTTTGCTGCTCACAACCAACTGGAACTCTTATGCCTTGGTTCTCCAGGGGAACTGATGCCCTCTTCTGGCCTCTTTTGACATCCACAAACATACAGTTTTGTGGATGGATATTGAAAGAAGCGGGTGAGGCTACCTTTTGAAAATCTGGAATAAAAAACTTTGAAAATTTACTGAGGGACATGCCTTATTTGACAGTGGACTGCTATGATGGGATGCACAGACTGGGTAATTCATATCAAACCAAATGACTGCCTCACAGTTCCGGAGTCCTGAAAGCACAGTGTGGGGGGCCAACACTTACTTGGCAAGGGCCTTCTTGCTGTTTCATCACAGAAAGCAGCTGTGGAGGATGGGGTCTTTTGTTACCATACCATGGCATGCCATAGTCTGAAGCCCTTCTTTAAAGATCCCCCTTACTAGTACTGTTCCAGTAACAAATTCCAGCCTGAGTTTGGAGGGGACAGTCAGACCATAGCAGAACATTGGGCAAAAGTGACAGAGTTCCAAAATGTGTGCATGTCACTATGTGGTGAGATGTTTAGTAATGGTTCCTCGTTACCAGTGCTCAATGGAGAAGGAACAGAAACGTCCAGGAGCAGTATTCCTTCTTTTCTACTCTGTACTCTCCACTTTAGATGCTTTTTATTCGTTACCCTTATGTGTTACTTTTTGCTAATAAACACCATTTAATGAGAATCTAAGTGTTGTCATTTTAACTTTTAAAATCAGAGGGGTTAAGGCCCCAGTATTCAAAGGGTTTACTTCATGTAAGCAGCATTTTCAAGCCCTGTGTTGTTTTGAGGAGATACAAGTTCAGGCATTGTGTTATATTGTATCATAGTGATTTATGTTTCACCAGTAATGGCTGGTTTTTTATTTGGTTTTACAGATTTTTACATTTTAATAGGTTTGGTTGTGATAGTCCTGTCCTTTCACACAACTTCCCATTGTTGAGTTTCCACTCTAATGTCCCTCACCTCCTAGTGACTAAAGTTGGGGAATATAAACTGAGAGAAGTAACAGCTTTGTCCTGTGTTCTTCCCTTTCCCTTAACCAAGTCCCAAAATTTGAGCAAATTCTTCACATGGAGTGCTATCATTACATACTCAGGTGCTTAGAACTTCTTTAAAATAGTCGTGTACTGCTATAATTATGTGCTAGGGACAGTAAGTTAATGCCTTCTCAAATAAGAGTCCTTAAAAGTCAAAACTTGACATTTGCAGAATGAATTAATCTACATATTCACACAATGAGCCCTTCCAAAATACGTGCTCAGACACTGCTTGTTTGACATCAGAGAAAACCTGACACACACACACACACACACACACACATACACACACACGAAACTCAATGCAGTCTGGGCTGAAATGTGAAATACCGAAAATTTTACAAAAACTTGTTGAGTACTGTTCAAGGTGAGCTATTTATGACTTAATTCATTCAGGGTTCTAAAGGAAGTCACAGCAGTGTCCTTTGTGGCCATTAGAGTGCCAGTACTCTGCTTGTTTTGATTACTTTTTGGAAAGTATGTGAATATGTTAGCACACAACAGACATTCTATTCAGTTGGAACCTAGGATGTTAAGAACATACTATAGTTGAAACTGAAGTTGGATATTATCTCCTCAGTATTTCCTAGCAGATACTTGTTTTAAGTTTCTAGCAGGAATAGCATCAGATCACATTTTTTGACTGTCTGCACTATGTACCTACTATTGTGTAGTGAATTAGACATGTACAGCTACTTAGTGTCCTGGAAACAAGGTGCGAATTTGTGTATCAGTAAAGTAAAAAGGAAGAAAAATACTCTCTTCTGCAAATGTAACAAAATACCATTGTGTGCTCGATTTCTATGCTGCTGTGCATGTTTGTTTTTTGAAAGCTAGTCTGAAAAGCCTCACCATGACATACTGCTCAGTTGTTCGTTGCCTCTCAGTCCTCTTTTGTAAGGTTGATGAAAGGCGGGTACATTTTGCACTGCAATACCTTACAGTTCGTCGCATTACCCCTGAATAGAATAAATTGACCTTGTTCATGTGGTAAAAGCTTTTGTTTATATTGAGGAGAGAGGAGCCAAGTGTTTTTTTCTAACAAGAGGTATGACCCCAAAGATAACAAACTAGAACAGATACAAAGGGATAGAATCTATTAGCAGGTACTGTCCATTGAAATTTGGTAAATAGATGATGGCAGTCTGTAGTGTGGCGATGGTAGAGATGGATTAAAATGTTCTCTGTCCTAATTGCCAGTCACTGGACAAAACCTGTTAGCATACCTCTAAAGCTTTTATGGTGTGCTCCTATGACATTCAGAAGTGCTGGGGGACGTTTGTTCTTTCCCCCTGTAACAGCTCTTGAAAATATCTGTTTGATGATGTATCATGCAGTGTTTTGTTTCAGACATGATTTGGCACCATCAGACTCAATTATGGAAGCTGCCTCGGTGTATGATTCATTAGATGTAGATAATTTTAACACTTTGGATTTTGACGTATAATTGTTGGTATATTTGTTGGTAACAATACAGGTTCAAATGAATTCAGTTCACAAGTTTGGGGCAGAAATGGATTTGAGAAGAGAAGAAAATAGCTGAAGGCCTTAATTTTGTTAATGTATTCCAGTACTGTTAACTTTGAGCCAAAACTGACTACAAGGTGGCAGTTGTATAGGGTTCAACCCAATGTATAGGTTCCGGAGGTATATTGCTTTCTGTATATATTTTTTCTTCATAGAACATCCCCTATCCCAATGCCCCACAGCACATTGGAAAGTGCTATCAGGGTGGTTGGCAGAAATTCATGGAAAGATGTGTTAATTTGAATGAGAATGGCCCTCATGGGCTCATATGTTTGAATGTTTGGGTTCCAGTTAGTAGAACTGTTTGGGAAGGATTAGGAGATGTGCCCTTGTTGGAGTAGGTATAACTTTATTGGGTCTTTCTTTTTCTCCCCCTCCTCTCTCCTCTCTCTGCCTTCAGAGATGTAAGCAAACTTCCAATTAAATGATTTCTAAGAGTTGCCTTAGTCGTGGTATCCTTTTCATGGCAATGGAACAGTAACTAAAACAGATGAGTATCTCAGAGATGCCTCATCCTGATATGAAGATAGTTATTAGATCCCAGGCAATGACTATTCTTTGATGGAGTCCATATGTCCAAACTTATGGCCTTTGTTACCCAATCTTCTAGAAACTCCTTTAAATTCATGTATTGCAAATTTTGCAGAAGACAAGGTCTGTGGCTCAACATGTTTTCAGAAGAGAGAGGATAAGAAACAAAGAATCCACAAGGTGTTTAAAGCAGGAGTAACATACAGAAATGTTTTTAAATCTAACAGCGTACAAATCTTTATTACAATTGTGCTTGTCAACTGTCCATATTAACTGTTTCTTTTACATATGCGATACTTGTTACTCTCCCAAGTCTGTTTTACCCTTCCCTCCTTTTTTCTTGTGGCTTCTTACCCTTCTCCAATCTACTTCTTTCAGGTTTTTTTTCTTTTTGTCTCCCTAGCATCATACTGAAGGAAAAAAAAAAAAAGCATCTGCCTTTAGTTCAACATGGTGACCCCTACTTCATTCCATTTTCCTGCAGATGACCTGGTTTTTTTTTTTTTTTTAAGCTTAATAGTACTCTGTTATCTATATTGTATAATACAGGTATATATACGTGTGTGTGTGTGTGTGTGTGTGTGTGTGTGTGTGTGTGTGTGTACTATTTTCTGTATCTTTTTTATCAGTTGGTAGGCACATAGGCTGATTTCACGGTGTGACTGTTGGGAATAGTGCTTTAGTAAGCCTGCGTGCACAGATGTCCTTAGTACCCTGACTTTGTTTCCATTGAATTTCCACCTATGAGTGCCATTGGTAGATCATATGGTGCTTCTGTTCTTACTGTAGTGAGGGAGCTATATTGGTTTCCACACTAGCTGTACTAATGTACATTCTCTCTCCTCCCTCTTCCCCACCCCCCACAAATTCATACAGATTTATTTTACACTTTCACATCCTTGCTAGCATTTTCATTTGTTTTGCTTCGGGTTTGTTTGGTGGGTTTTTCTTTGTTGCTTTAAAATTATTTATTATTGTGTATGTATATATGCGGAGATCAGAAGACAAATTTACAGAGTCAGATCTGTCCTTCCACTTTTATGTGGGTACCAGGAACTGAACTCAGGTTATTAGGCTTGTTTTGGAAGCACCTTAACTCATTGAACCATCCCCTTGGCCTGTCTTTCTGCTTTCTGATGAAGCCTTTCTGACTGGACTGAGCTGGCACCTCAGCTTGGCTTTGATTTGCATTCCTTCTGTGGATTTTTCTCATAGCAAAAGATGTTCAGCATTTTTGTGTGAGCTGTTGGCCCCTTGTGCATGTGTGAGAATCTATTCATAAGTTGTTCGATTTCCTTTCTTCCTTCTTCGATCTTTTTGTCCTTCCCTCCCCTTGGTCTCTCATCTGTGTGCTGGGGGTAGCAAATTCTAACCCAAGGCTTTTAGAGTGCCAAGCAAACCCTCTGGCACTGAGCCACATTCCCAGCTTGAGTTCTTTAGAGATTCTGCATGCTAGTCCTCTCTTAGATGAATGGCTGGCCAAGATTCTCTCCCATTCTGGCCTCCAAGATTCTGTAGATGGCTTCTCTGTCGTTCATTTGCCTTGTAAAGGCTTTTCCATTTGATACAGTCCCAAATGTCAGCTCTTACTTCTACCTTCTGAGCTGTTAAGTGTCCTGCTCAGGAGATCATAGGCTATGCCAGTATCTTGAAGCATTTCCCATGGGGTCTCCTAGCAATTTAAAGTGTTGCATGAAGGCCCGTGTTCCATTTTGAGGTGATTTTCATACAACATAAAACATATCTAAGTTTGGTCTTCTATCTGTGCATACTCAGTTTTCCTAACACCATTTATTAAAGAACCTACCTTTTCTCTAAAGCTTTTGCCATGTTTGTACAATAATAATTTTAAAATAATTGTTAATGGATATCTGATTATCTGTGAAACCATTTGGGAAACAACTGAGTTTTAAAACTTGTTAAAAATATTTTTTGTTCTTAAAGAATTTACAATGTATCTTGACCAATTCACTCTCTACTTCTCCTCTCCCCAAATCCTCCCAAATCACCCCACACACACACACACACACACACATACCTTTCTGACATTTTGTTTTAAAGTAACTAGAGTTCCAGTATATTGGTGGATGGAGAGAGGGAGACACTGACAGAGACAGGAA
The DNA here is from genome assembly GCF_049852395.1 of Peromyscus maniculatus bairdii. NCBI lineage: Eukaryota > Metazoa > Chordata > Mammalia > Rodentia > Cricetidae > Peromyscus > Peromyscus maniculatus. The sequence continues at coordinate 7,918,300 of NC_134868.1, read as the reverse complement.
AAGAGGGAGAGGAGAGAGACGGAATACTTCAGAAACACTATTAAGAAACAAGGCTGGGTTTCAAATGTGCGGAGGAGTTAGGAGAGAGAGAGGGAGGGAGGGAGAGAGAGAGAGAGAGAGAGATATGAACAAATACAGCTAGAAGCAGAAGACCTATTTGACATCTCAAACATCTAAGAATGCCTAGCATGCATGTTTCTTCCTGCAGGGAACTTCATTCTAGACTGCAGATGGGGATTCCTTCTTCCATTACAGGAAAGGGATTCCAGCTTCAGCTCCATACATTTAGTTACCTTTCTCTACTGCTCAGAATTTATCCCAGGCAGACTGAAATTTATGCAACTTCCCAAAGTCTATTGGACATTTACAGATGAAAGAAGAAGGGAGGGAGGGAGGGAGGGAGGAAGGAAGGAAGGAAGGAAGGAAGGAATAGAAAAGACTTGGAGTAAGGGAAATTAGGAAGGTTTCTAGAAGAACAGAAATGGAGGGGAGGGCAGAGTGAGGCGACTTTCTTGAGCTTGATTGGCCAAGGTATGGTGACTTTGGGGTAGAGGATGTGTGAAGTGATACCACATAAAAAGAAATTAACCCTTGGTGTTATTGACTCAAGAGTGAGCCTGGTTGTTTAGAAGCGTTCTGATTGCTCTGCTCTGATCTGAGCGAAGGCATCTTCTCTATGGAATAACCCAGAAAATACAAACAATATGGAAAAGGAATGAGGAAATTTTGTCTTAATGAGTCTTACAGGAATTTCCCAAGGGAGGATATTGTTCTCACTATATCGACTCACAACAGCACAAAAAAGCCACAAGCAAATATTACCAACCTATGTCCACAGGTTGTTTTCAAAATTATGAGGGGGGAAGGGTATGGCCACTTGGTGCTTCGAGTAAATGGTCAGCACGTCTTTACACACAGATGTGTTGCTCTGAGTCAGACATGAAGAGCAAGGTATGAGATCAAAGCTATGGTTTCAGCTCGGTGTTAAGAACATTGGGAGTCCAAAATCTAGTAGGATTGATTACATTGGTTTCCATAAAAGTTCATTCTAAACAGACTGAGTTCACAGCATGGAAGCAGAATGCTTAGCTGTGAAGGATCTCCAAGCATAACGTGGTTACAGGCAGGGTCAAGTTTGATTGACATTGGCAAACTACAAGCAGCATCTCTGAGAACAGCTGTTCCCACAGACCTACACAATTATATGTAACTCACACAGTTGCAGAGCATGTATTCTGGGAAAGTAGTATAGGCAGATTTTCCGTACAAAATGTATATTCAGTTTTGTTAGCCAGCACAACTTCAAGGCAAACCTTTTTACAAGAAGCTATCTAGACTTGATAGGACACCATGGCTATGCCCAGTGTGGACATACAGCACAAAAGTTTCAATTTTGCCTGTAAATATGACATGTGTCAGAAGGAAGGACCAATTCTGGTGTCTTCTCCAGGGCCAGCACTATTCGTGAATATCTATGCCTAGCCCTAGACAGCCACTGGACTCGCTTTCTAGACATCACTTGCTGACTGTCACCCCTAGGAGTCTCCTTTGTGTTTCTAAGTGTAGAACTTCACATATGCAGATTCCAGAACATTACCAGAGGCATGGGTGGCCGTCTATTTAATGACTGGAAGGTATTTATTTCTAGGGCATCATAAGCCTATTTTAGTATAGTCTTCCAATCAAAACTAGCTTAGACCAATGGAAAATGGTTTCACTGTCTCCTTGCTTTCCTTTTTCTTCTTTTCTATTCTTTTGAATGTTTAAATTTGCTTTTAAATTACATAATGAAAGTTGTACATTCTTACAAGGCACAGGGTGCTATATCAACCCATTTATATACTTTGTTTAATGGCTGGATTTGACTCAGACTATCTCCTTACACATTTATTATTGCTTTAAGATGAAAACGTTTGGGATCCTTTCTGCTTCCCTTTTCACAATATACAGTAATAATAGCTACCTATAAACACTCCAGAACTTGTGCAGGCCACAGGAATATATTACAGAGATTCAGCTGTGTATTAAAGCTATACTTTGACCTGCCAAGGATCTGTCAAAAGGCAAGCCATTTATTATTATAAATATTTATTTATAAGTATTATTATATTTATTTGGTGATATCCAGCCTTTAATATTCCAGCTGTCTTCTGCTATGAAGTCCTTGGGTGCCCAGTCCAATTGGCAAACAGTTCAGCTCCCCAGACCTGCTGAACTTCTAAGTTACTAACTCTCCTGCTGAGTTTAGGAGACAAGCTGGCAGGAGACACATAGCTTTGTTTCTTGTGCTAATGAAGCTCAGACCATCCTCTGGCCTTGAGAAGGCCTAGTGGTTCTCCAGAGCATTTTGAATGAGAACAAAAGAGGTTTTTACATATCAAGGTGAGAGGTAAAACAACATTCCTGAAGAGGCAGAAAACCAGGTGCCCAGGAAAAGAAAGGGCAGGCATTTTCTGTGGAAACAGACAGAACAGCATGGCGAGAGAGAAGAGAGGATGACAGAGGTTCCATAGAGGGTAAGCAGATCTCGAGTAGAGTTTTCTGAGTAGAGAGTAGTGGACATGGAGAAGATGAGGTTGAAAACAGGCGTTAAGTCGTTAGCAAGACTCTGAGCTAGGGAACTGGAAGGAACTGTAGTTATGGAAACAGGATTTCATCCCAGAGAAATAAAGTAGACTGATAGAGCTTGGTATGTCTAGAGTTATTTCTGCCCTGAATGCCTGATGGAGCTATAGCTGTACTGATAGAATTTTGTCTTCGAGCCGGGCGTTGGTGGCGCACGCCTTTAATCCCAGCACTCGGGAGGCAGAGCCAGGCGGATCTCTGTGAGTTCGAGGCCAGCCTGGGCTACCAAGTGAGCTCCAGGAAAGGCGCAAAGCTACACAGAGAAACCCTGTCTCGAAAAACCAAAAAAAAAAAAAAAGAATTTTGTCTTCGAGGAATAAAGTTAACAGACGTAAGAACATAGTGTGCGTAGATTTTTTTTTTTCTCCTCAGATATCTGACGACAGATATAGCTAAACCCTGGGACCCCTGGGTACTCCATACAGAACTTCAGGCTCCAGTCTATAATCCAGGTAAAGGTGAGCAGCCTGTCCTTCCACCTTTGCTCTGACTGGCCTCTGAGACCCACTAGTCTCCCCTCAGCTCTTGTGTGGTCAGTGTTATATTTTCTCACACTGTGCTTAATGCCATGGGCTGGGACTGGTTCTGAGAGGACTTTATCGACTCTGACATAGAAATCACATCTTAAAAAACACAGTCAATGTGTTTTTTACCCTTCTCATCATAGTAAACTGCTTGAAAAGTGTGAGACCAAAATGAGCCATCTTAGAAATAAGACCAAAATGCTTTCACCCAAAAACTAAGGCCTAAGATTTTTCCTTTTAGGAATAGGCCATTCGTTACTGAAATCAGTCAGTTCAGATTCCAGAAACCAGGAAGTGTAAAAGTACAGAGTCACAAGATTGTCATGAGGCAATGCCTGCCGGACTATGGAATGTCCTCTCCCTGGTTTCTAGGGTAACTGACCACAGAAATGCCCCCACCTGAGGGCAGCAAATGAGAAATGGTGGCGGGCAACCACTCCCTTAGAGGTAATTTCTAGAAGTCCCTAGAATCGAGCCAATCAGAATTGTACCCGTACTAGCACCCCTAAATGATGTAGCCTTGTGATTTTTCCCCTTAAAGGCTGAGCTTGCAGACAGGTGGGCACTTCCTCCGGCCTCCACTGCGTTGGAGTGTATTGGACTGCCTAGGCTTGTATTGCTTTTGGATATCCAGAAATAAACCTTGCTTTTGCATTCTGGCATGCTCGTCTTTGGTGGTCTCTCTGAGGGTCACGATCTGGGCACAACAAAAAGTAAGAATTCAGATGATGTCTTTGATGGATTCACAACACACCCCCACAGTTGGGCATGTTTGTGCATGCACGGCAGACCTAGACACTTCTGCCTAGCCAATTCCAGGTCAAAATAGCCATTTCCAGGTCAAAAGCGTCTCGCGTGACCAGGATCCCGTGACTTTGCATGGTTGTGTAAGAGCACGCAACGCAGCCATGTGATCTGCGCATGCGTAGAGTAGTTACGTCGACCTGTGTACGCACATGCACCACTCAGCCTTTATAAGCCAGCGCCATATTCCCGGCTCCCCCTTCTCCTTCTCCACACGTGTCTCTTCCACAGGCCTGAGCACTCGTCTGTCCCTTTTATCTTGTTTGTGGGTTCTGTCGTGTTTGGTGACATTTCCTCGCAGGGTAAGAGCACCGCTAAATAACTAACATCTGGTGCTGAGACCAAGTGGGCACTTCCGGGCCCTGTGCCTGTAAACCTGTAAACCGGGGACTCTGCTCCGTATGCCTCAGACAGCTCTCCATTTCGCCCGGCTGCACTAAACTACATCCAACACCACTTCTCTGGTTGGCAGGTTATGCCATAGTGTCAGATACTGAGATAATAGAGGCACAGGCATTACCCACACACACCACCAACCAACAGGCTGAGCTGATAGCTCTCACTTGTGCCTTCCAATTGGCACAGGGACAATCTCTAAATGTTTACACAGACTCAAAATATGCTTTTCATATCCTCCTGTCCCATACTGCTATTTGGAGGAAGTGTGGCCTTCTCACAGCAAAAGGGGGATCCATATCTAACTCAGGCCAAATAATGGCCATGCTGGAGGCTTCCCACCTCCCCAAGGCAATAGGAATTGTCCACTTCTGGTCTCATCAGACCAATAGTTCTATCATCTCTAAGGGAAACAACTGGGCTGACCAGGCAGCCAGGACAGCAGCCCTCCAGGGCCAAGTCTCACCTCACCCACCACAGGGAATCCACACAGTGCAGCCTACACCCTCACAGGGAACTCCTGACACTAGACAAATTCTTTCCTATCTACACCAGCTCTTTCATCCTAATAATCTTGCCCTGTTTCAATTCGTAAAAGCTCACCTGCAGCCCACCTCTGAGGACTTACAGTTCTTAAGAACTATTACTGCCTTTTGTGAGATCTGCCAAAAAACAGATCCCAATACCAAGTACAGGAGTCAGCCTTTTCCCACCCACCAGGCTAGAGGTTCCCTTCCAGGGACTGACTGGCAGCTCAATTTTACCCATATGCCCACCGTCAGGAAAGTTAAATATCTCCTTGTGATGGTGGACTCATTTTCAAGTTGGATGGAGGCAACGCAGCCACGTGATCTGCGCATGTGTGGAGTAGTTACGTCAACCTGTGTACACACATGCGCCACCCAGCCTTTATAAGCCGGCGCCATATTCCCAGCTCCCCCTTCTCCTTCTTCTCCACACACGTGTCTCTTCCACAGGCCTGAGCACTCGTCTGTCCCTTTTATCTTAATAAAACTCTTGTTAGTGGATTCTGTCGTGTTTCGTGACATTTCCTCACAGGGTAAGAGCGCCGCGAAATAACTAACAGTCTTAGTGACTATTCTATTTCTATGTTAAAACACCACAAACAAGGCAACTTATGAAAGAAGGTATTTACTTGGGGACGTAACAGTTTTAGTGGGTGAGTTCGTGAGCATCATGGCAGCAGACAGGCAGGCACGGCACTGGAGAAGTAGCTAACAGCTATAAGCATCCTGATCCGAAAGTTAGAGCCAGAGGGTGGGGGGAGGGAAAGGGAGAGAGAGAGAAGAGAGAACTGCAGGGAGGGAGGAAGGGAGGGAGGGAGGGAAGGAGGGAGGGAGGGAGGGGATGAGAGAGAGAGGGAGCTAACTGTTGAAACTTCAAAGCCCATCCCCCACTGGCACACCTCCTCCAACAAGGTCACACATCCTGATCCTTCCTAATAGTCCACTAACATTCAAAGAAATGGGTCTCTTGTGGCCGTTCTCATTCATACCACCACAGTTGGTCTCTGTCAAAACAAGGCCACCACACTCTTTACTCAAGGAAGATGAAAGTCTGGAAGGTTTTCAGTTCTTTAGGTTGATATCCTCACAAGACTTCCCAAGCTGCTGTATTTGTTGTAAGGACATCCCTGGGGCAGCTGACCTTTAATGATGCCATCTAGAGCACTGACCTTTATAGTTGACGAAGAATTACAGATGCTATGTATGTCAGGTTTCTGGGGGAGTTTAAAGGATAAGATGATGCATTCCAGGAGATTTGCTTCTCCCTCTGGGTTTTCTCTACTTTGTACAATATAGCTTCAGGATGAGCAAGACTCTGGGGGCAATACATTAGACTTACTTATAAAAATACAACAAAAGAAATATTAAAAGAACAAATCTGTACATCTCTTGGAGCAACCACTGGAGGAGTACACATAGTTTGTAGTTAATGTTTCTTTTAACAAGTCACTCCAGTACAGGTGGTTTAGAGCGTCCTCGAACTGTCACCTCCTTGATTAAAAAAATAAGTGTTTTGTGATCATTGTCTGATGCTAGGGTACCACTCCTAGAGTTCAGTAGTAGGAATTACACACAAAAGGACACCATTTGCTATCTATCATACAATATATTTGTGCCAACTATAGTGGGAACTAGAAGGGTGAGTTCTACCTTGGGTAGGGATGGGAAGTAGAAGAAGAAGGCAGGGCTAACTGTGAGTTCAGTACCTACCTGGGGTACATAGTTAAACTTGTCTCAATAAAAAACAAACAAACAAGTAAATATGTAAGTAAATAAAAGGAAACCCCCAAAAAAAGCTCTTTAAATTTCTAAACAAACAAGAATGGCTGGAAAGAGAGAGTTTGCATATGGAATACAAGAAACAAATACCTCAAGTTGGAAAGAACTAAAAGCCACATTGACAAGGACCTCTGGGGAGCCCTGCTGAGCAGTTCCAATTTATCCTGAAGGAATGAAGAGTCCCACCGGGAGCCACACTGGGTTGTTGACAGGTTTTACTCCATGACCTAGAAATGTAACTCTCCTAGAGAATGATGTGGGAAGGACAAAATAAAGAGAGCTCCATCAGAAATGACTGAGGAAGGCCTTATAGAAGGCACTGGTGAAGACTGACCACATGGTTAAGATGAAGTGATGGTGATGACAGGAGTTGATGGGTATGAGAAGGAAGAGACATGAACGGACCTTCAGGCTTAGGGTTTGAGTTGCTGGGTAAGGCATCCTTGAGAAAGGGATATATTTTTCACAAGTCTTATTTTAATCTTCCCAATAATTTTTCAAGGTAGAAAATAAATGAGTACCTCACAAAAAAGAAAAAAGGGACCTGTAGGCTCTATGGTTGTAACTGATGATGTCATATTGAACATGGAGTTGTGTGATCTAGGGTTCTGAGCTTGCAGTCAGTGTTCTAGGATGCCGTACAAACAATGGTGAAATACAAGATTTTTCAGAAGTCAGAACTGAGTGATAGCAGAAGTGTTACAGCAAAGGCTGGGAAAATAACCATTAAATATGTTTGAAAGGAGACATGACTGCTAGTGAGTTGTATGAGAAACTTATTAGCACATACTTAACATCCACATACTCTGATGGAGCTCACACACTTTAAATAGTTCAAAGACAATTCATTGATATTATTTTCTCTTGAGTCACTTGCATTTTTACCTGTTTCTCTCAAGATTCCATAATAAGGCTCTTGTGATAGGAATTTGGTAGTTAAGCTTCACATTTCTAAGAATTTTGTTCATATACTTTTTTTGTTCATATACTTATCTATCATCATCTGTCTATCTATCTGTCTATCATCTATCTATCTATCAGTATTATCTATCTACATTTTTAATCTAGTACTTTATAACATTATGGTACATATTAAAGTAATTAATTGGAAATTGAGTTTTTAAAAATTAGTTCTAAATTAGTTTCAAAAACTGATGTTAAACAAAAAGCAATATTGAATATTGTTTTAAGATTACTGAATGGGAAGCCAGGCGGTGGTGGCGCACACCTTTAATCCCAGCACTCGGGAGGCAGAGCCAGGCGGATCTCTGTGAGTTCAAGGCCAGCCTGGGCTACCAAGTGAGTCCCAGGAAAGGCGCAAAGCTACACAGAGAAACCCTGTCTCAAAAAAACAAAAAAAAAAACAAAAAAAAAAAAAAAAAAGATTACTGAATGGGGGTGGGTGGGCTGGAGAGATTGCTCAGTGTTTATGAGCACTTGCTGCTCTTGTAAACAACCTGGGTTTGTTTCTCAGCACCCATATCAACCATCTATGTAACTCCAGCCCCAGAGGAACCTACACCTTCTTTTTGACTCCACAGACACCTGCATGTATGTGGTGCATATAAACTTACATAGGCACACACACACATATACATAAATAAATATACAGGCAATAATGTTACCCAGCTCCAATATCAAACACTGGTCGTGATGTGTCTGTACATGAATTAATTTTGAATATTTTCAGTGACTGTTTAGATTTCTAAGGTCTGTTGCATTGACTGAATCTATTGTTTCTTGATTTTTTTTTTTATTATTTTAGAAAAGATAATTTTGCTTTAAGAAACAATTTGGGGTCATAATGATGACATCAATTTAGTTGATAATTTGGCAAACATGTAATCTTTTGTTTTACTTTTAAAATGGCTCATTAAGCAACTAGTAGGGAACAGTTCTATAAATGACAACATTTGAAATTCTATTGCATTTATGTATATTAAAATGACACAACTTGTACTGTTTTAAATAAGAAAGAATAGTGCCACCTAGTAGCAACACCAAGCAAGGCCCTGTGTTCAATCCCTGTTACCACAGGTGAAAAAACAACAAGTACAACATGTAACCTATAGGGTGCTCACCAAAGCCACTTGTCCAGTCAGAATTTGCCAGAAATGTCCATCTTGTCAGAACTTTTGGAAAAACGTTAATAAAAAGAATATTCTTTCAGCCTGGTAAATGGTCAACAAATAGATGATAAATGGCATTCATGCTGAGTTTGGCAGAAACAGCAGAAATGGTTATTCTCTAGCTTTAACAGTTTTGAACGTTATAGAGAGGAACAGTCAAATGGGTACTCTTTCATGCAGTTGCTTCCGATAATTCTATTTCTTAAAATGGATGACGCTATGAGAAAATATATATGACAAACATGTCCATTTGGTTAGAATAACCATAATTCTGTATGTGTGGATGTAAGCAAATATGAGCCCTCAAAATCCTTCATGCTAATATGTTTTCCAGAATATCAAATTTCTATAAAACCTAAATATGAAAATGGACCCACAAAGAAACAAAGTATCAGAGAGGCCCCTTAATTATTAAGCAGAAGCAACAGCAACACGAAACCTTTACCACAGAGACTACTTAGGGCCAGATAGCTTCACATAGAAATTTCAAGCATTTTAAGAATAAATATTTAATTTTGTGTAAAATTTCCCAGAAAGTAGAAAAAGAAAATTTCACTTATGAGATCAGTATAACTTATACCAAAATCTGACTAAGACATTATAAGAAAGCGAAATTATAGGTTTATTTCCCTTAGCAGTATAGTCATAAAAATTCTACAGAGTATGGTGAATTAACAACCTGAACCCAGGGTATGTTTTTCAAAAGACGAAACACTGCCACCTAGGACTCACATTAGAAATCTAGGTTGGTATTACACTACCAATAACTCCAATAATTTTCCTTCTGCTCCCCAAACATTATCATGTTTCCTTTTATTGGAAAATCACCTCTCGTGTTACTATTTTTTAAAGTCTTACTTTTGGCCCTCCTTGCCAGCCGCTGTCCCCACGTCTCTGTTCTGTTTTGCTAAAATATTCTACTTCAACCATCCTTGTGAGCCCTGTCTTCAGTTGTCTCTGCCAGGTTCTCTGTAGCTTATGCTACTGAGGCCTTTGCTCCCCACTGGTTACAGAGACAGCTTTGCCAAGCTTGTGAGTGACACATTTGTGAACCTCAGAGATCTGAACTGATTTAGCATCTCTATAGGATCGATGAGACATTTAAGTCTCTGAACATTTTTCCACCTGCTTCCAGATTACCAAGCTGCTGTGTGCAGCTGGCCTTACATGGGTTGTGGCACCCAAACTCAGGTCATCGGGCTTGCACAGCAAAGTGTTTTGCTCACGGAGGCATCTCCCCAACCCCCAGCTCTGGGGGCACATATCTCTGTTCCATACATCTCTCAAATCCAGGCATCTTTATTTAGATTTGTAACAGAGGCCTTGCCATGCCCAAAATAGAACCAGAAACTCCCATGTAAAATTTGCTTTAGTAGAAGTGTCTTGTCTGCTCTCATGGTTAGTAACTCCATCTTTCCAGCTGCCTGAGCCTCAGGCACCCGATGAAAACAAAGCAAAATGGAAAAACAATAAAGACTGCGTTTTCCTTTTATATTGTGTTTTCGGATTGGGAGTGACTAGCAGGGGTTAAAGAGGAAAACTGGCCTGTTTTCCAGCATTTTAAGAGTCACTCTCTGCATTAAAGGTTTTATATGAGTCCCCAGCCACCAAAGCAAGTCACTCACTGTCTGCGATGGCTAATCTTGGTTGTCAATTGTGACATACAAGAGGAAAGGGAACCTCAACTGAAGTATCACCTCCATTAGACAGCCCTGGAGGGACGCCTTTGGGAGCATTTTTGTGATTGCCAATTGAGGGAGGAGGCTTCCGTCTTCTGTGGTTGGTATCATCCCTAGGCAGGTGGGCTGCCTGAGTGGGTGTGTGAGCAAGCAGCGTTCCTCCAGGCCTCTGCTCCAGGTTTCTGCTTGAATTCCTGCCCTCCCCTCCCTCGGTGAACTGTTACCACCGGTAAGATGAAATAACCACCCCCGCCCAGGTGCTTTCATCACGGCAGCAGGAAATTAAACCAGAGCATCATGGACTTCTCTCTTATAACCCCTCCTTTCTTGCTTGTCTGAGATGCATCTCTCTGTTTATCATCAGGACCGTGTTACGTGTAGAAGAATGGATCTGGCCCTTGCCACTTTGGAGACACTTTGGCAGACAGCTGTGCCATCAGCGATGCCCAGACTCTTTTTCCACATCAATTTAGATAAAGGAGTTTTGTGAGGAGCCTTCAGAAAGTAATTTCTGGGGTTCACCTTAAGATGTTTTTCTGCCGATACCTGAAAAGGAATGTAAGTCCTAGTTACTGTCGAGGGAGAAGTGGACTCAGCCGGCTCTACAAGTTGTTAATATAAGGCTGTGATCTGTTTTTCTGAATGTGATTGAAGCCCGTGAGATTGTAGTTCTGTAGAAAAAATATTAATGTGTATACACATATGGAGGTCAAAGGACAACCCATGGAGTCGGCTACTTCCTTCCACCTTTAAGTGAGTCTTTCCGATGGGAGCCAGGTTCCAGGCCTGTACAGCAGGCTGCTCTCTGAGCTGACCTGCTGACTAAACTCTGCCCAGAGATTGTGATGGTCAATTTCTAGGACTGCAAATGTAAACATCTGTGTTCTGAAGTGGCGAAAGCTCATCAATGGTGTGCTCCCAAAGTCTAAACTCGAGTCTGACGTGATGCAAACAACCAGGCAAAACCCAAAGCAAAACTGAAAGGCAGCTTCAGCTCCATCTCTTTATTCCAGAAGGGACACTGAAACACAGACACTCCACTCGGGCTGCAGTGTCCGAGTGCAGACCAGCAAGAGGACAGAGCCTACCCCTTCACTCTTCAAGTTAAATGCTGCATGCAGGGGCTGGTGACAGGAGCGGTAAGCCCCACATTCCTGCAGCATTTTTACACACCAAATTAACCATCACCGTGTCTATAGAAAACAGGGATGTGGTGATATTTTATTTGTACTGAAATGTTATTTTAATTTTATGTTAATAAATAAAGTTGCCCTGGGGTCAGAGCTATTAGAGCCATAGTAAGAGCGTGGTGGTTAGAAGAGCTAGGTAGATTTCTGTGTGTTCAGGGATACAGCCAGTATTGGAGACATATGCCTTTAAGACCTGGAGGGCGGTACTTACAGGCAGTGATGAAGCAGTCATGTGGTTGGGTTTACAACCAATGAGAAGGCAGAACAGAAAGATTATTTAAACAGGGACACAGGAAGTACCTCCCTCTCTCGGGGAAGCTAGGAGCACTGAGGAGGTAAGATTTTATCTCTGAGCTCTGACCTCTCGGCTTTTCTCTTTTACCTTGGCTCTGTGTTTCTTATTTTAATAATACGATTGGTTACATCTACATCTGGCGCCCAACGTGACAAGAATCCATTAAAAACTGCTTGGGGCCGGCTCCCTAGCCGGAGCAGCCGGCTCCCTAGCCCCGGCCCAGGTCTGGGCTCAGGCTGGACTGTGAGCTGCTTGCTTAAAGCCAGTGCTACAAACAGCTCAGGCCTGCCCTGCTAAACAGGGCCCCTAGCTGTAAAGCCAAGCCTTGACTCGGCTCAAGAGGGAACAAGTGGCTGGCTTTAAGCTTTAGCCGGCTACCCCTTCGCTTTCACTTTCACTTTCACTTTCGCTTTCGCTTTCTCTCTTGCTTTCTCTCTGTCTCTCTGTTTCTCTCTCTCTCTCTCTCTCTCTCTCTCTCTCTCTCTCTCTCTCTCTCTCTCTGGATTTACACCTAGGACTCTAGGTGGCTGTTTTGAAATTCGCTCGGATTTCTACTGTTCTACGCAGATTTGGTAAGTCATAAAGGAAACTATTTAAACGACAAATTTTTTCCACATTTAAAAAAAAAATGGGTTTTCTGTGTACATTGGAAGAAAATTGGGTTTTTGAAATTTTAGGCAGTCTGACAATGGAACAACTATATGAGAAGATTAATGTTGATCGAATTATGCAGTTTATCACCATGCTTATTCTCATTTTACTATTTAAAAAGATAGTCGATTTAAGTGCCAGGATAACAGCTTTAGAAAAACCTGTTAATTTTAACAGTGAAGTTGGTTCAAGTTTGGATCATAAGGTTACAGAAAGAAAGCCTGTTTTCACACAGTCATCCTTAATTTATCCTGTAACCGTACAGCAGATGCCTGATCAAATGGCTACACAAAATATCTGGGCTCCAATTGAACTGATAGATTTTAAAAGGTTTAAGGAGGCAATAGTATCTTATGGCATGCATTCCCCATATGTAAAGCAAATGTTAAACTCTTGGTCAACATATAATAGGATTATACCACAGGACTGGCGGGACCTTGCACAAGCTGTTCTGGAACCCAGCCAGAGAATTCAATTTCTAACGTGGTTTAAGGATGAAGCTAGAAACGTAGAAAAACAATGGACGGATAAAGGAATACAAGTTTGTCAGGATCAGCTTATTGGAGAAGGCCAATATGCTTCAATACAAACACAATGTTTATATGATGTTCAAACCGTAATTTTATGTCGAATGGCAGCCTTGAATGCATGGGACAGAGTTGATGAACCAGGAAAAAAACCTGAGTCATTCACAAAGGTTATGCAAGGCCCAAAAGAATCTTTCACAGATTTTTTAGAAAGACTGGCTTCAGCAGTAAACAGAATGGTCTCAGGATCAGAAGCTAGTAAGGCAATAATTGAAGCTTTGGCATTTGAGAATGCGAATGCAGCATGCAAAAGAATAATCAGGCCGTTAAGGGCAAGATCTGCACCTTTGGAAGATTGGATTAGAGAAACAATTAATGTTGAGGTTGATGAGCATGATACGTGGGTAGGAGAAGTAATTTCAAAAGGTTTGAGGAGTGTTAGATGTTTTGGGTGTGGAAAGCAAGGACATTTTAAAAGGGACTGTAAACAGGTCATTCCTAGAAGCAATGTTTCTTCAAGGAACAATGGCAACAGAATGCCCCTTCCTTCTGGAGTATGCAGAAGGTGTGGTAAGGGAAAACACTGGACCAATGAATGTAGATCAACAAAGGACAGACAGGGTAATCCTTTGCCTCAGTTTTCGGGAAACTCCCGGAGGGGCCTCATGCAGGCCCCCATAGCAAAACCAGTTCAAACCTTTCCTGCAGCTGTAGAGGAAATCCCTGCTCTGAGCGATTAAATAACCAAATGACTATTGGAATAAATCATGCTGGTCAGGATGATGAAACAGAGAGAATAGAAAATTCAGGAGAAAACATAAAGAAAATTTTTTGGCAAACTTCTATTAATGAACAGAGACCAAAATTAACGATAAAAATAAATGGTGTTTTGTTGTCTGGTCTGGTAGACACAGGTGCGGACATTACCATAATTGCACCAGAATTTTGGCATCCAGCTTGGCCTCTTCAGGAGGTAAACGTTCAACTGTTAGGAATTGGGACATTATCTGGAGTGAAACAGAGTGCAAGATGGCTCGAATGTATAGGTCCAGAAGGACAGAGAGGAAAATTAAAACCATATGTCGCTAACATAGCTATGAACCTGTGGGGTCGAGACTTGTTGCAACAATGGAATACTCAGATTAACATCCCTCCAATCTCAGAAACAAATCATAAACTAGCACATGTTTCTGAGAGAAATATTAGAAGGCATTATTTTGAGTGGTCACCAGCCATCCATATTATACAAGAACAGGGCACAACAACTGATAATCTTCCAAAAATACCAACAGCTCTACCTTTAAAATGGTTAACAGACAAGCCTGTATGGGTTCAGCAATGGCCTTTAACAACAGAGAAACTCCAGGCTTTAGAAGAGCTGGTAGAAGAACAGTTAAATGCTCAGCATATTGAACAGTCAACCAGCCCTTGGAATTCTCCTGTATTTGTTATTAAAAAGAAATCTGGTAAATGGAGAATGGTAACAGACCTTAGAGCAATTAACAAAGTAATTCAGCCAATGGGCTCTCTACAATCTGGAATTCCTTTGCCTACTCTGTTACCAAAAGGATGGCCTCTCATAGTTATTGATTTAAAAGACTGTTTCTTTTCAATACCCTTACAAGAAAAAGACAAAGAAAGATTTGCTTTCACAGTGCCTACTTATAATAATTCTCAACCGGTTAAAAGATTTCAATGGAGGGTCCTCCCACAGGGAATGTTAAATAGCCCAACTCTGTGCCAATATTTTGTACAATAGCCATTGGAAGTGATACGTAAAAAATTTCCTAAATCTATAATTTATCATTATATGGATGATATTTTACTAGCTGACTCAAATGCAGATACTTTAGAAAGAATGTTTGAAGAAGTAAAGAAAATTTTGCCTTGCTGGGGATTACAAATTGCTCCTGAAAAGATACAAAGAGGAGATTCTATTAATTATTTAGGATATAAAATAGAGCTACAAAAAATTAGACCCCAAAAGGTGCAAATTCGGAGAGATAGACTACAGACTCTTAATGACTTTCAAAGATTATTTGGAGATATTTCTCATCTACGAACTATTGTTGGGGTAAAAAATGATGAACTGACTAATTTGTTCAAAACCTTAGAAGGTGACAAGGACTTAAATAGTCCAAGAGAATTATCACCTGAAGCTGAGAAAGAATTGGCCTTGGTAGAAAAGAAAATACATGAAGGGCACGTGGATCGTATTGATCCAAAGCTGGATTGCATTTTGGTTATTTTACCTTCTAGGCATTCCCCTACTGGAATATTAATGCAGAGGGAAGATATTATATTGGAATGGATATTTTTACCAAATAAACCAAATAAAAAATTAAAAACTTATGGGGAGAAAATCTCTGACTTGATTTGGAAAGGAAAATTGAGACTTCGTCAATTAGCAGGTATAGACCCAGCAGAAATTGTCGTACCTTTAACTAAGGAGGACATTGAAAAATTATGGACAGAAAGTGAACCTTGGCAAAGAGCTTGCAGTAATTTTTTGGGAGAAATTAACAGCAAATATCCTAAAAGCAACAGAATTGATTTTATAAAGAGAGCTGATTGGATCTTGCCTCGAATTGTACGGCAAAAACCCATATCTGGAGTTCGTACATTTTATACAGATGCCAACAAACAAGGAAAGGCAGGTTACAAATCAGAAAATTTAAGTAAAGTGGTACAAAGTCCTTATAATTCAGTGCAAAAATCAGAATTGTATGCTATTCTGTTGGTATTAATGGATTTTTCAGAACCTCTCAACATAGTAACTGACTCTCAGTATGCTGAAAGAGTGGTATTACATATTGAGACTGCAGAATTTATCCCTGATGCTTCAGAATTAACTTCACTATTTATTCAATTACAAGATACAATCAGGAAAAGGAGTCATCCTTTATATATAACTCACATCCGATCTCATACTGGTTTGCCAGGCCCTTTAGCACAAGGCAATGATGAGATTGATAAATTATTGATAGGAAATGTGCTGGAGGCCTCAGAATTTCATAAAAAACATCATGTCAATAGTAAAGGTTTAAAAAAGGATTTTTCCATAACCTGGCAACAAGCCAAAGAAATAGTAAAGAAATGTCCTACTTGTTCCTTCTATAATCAAACGCCATTACCAGCAGGATGTAACCCAAAGGGTACTCAGAGGAATGAAATCTGGCAGATGGATGTGTTTCACTTTGCAGAATTTGGAAAATTGAAATATGTACACCACACTATCGATACTTATTCAGGATTTCAATGGGCAACTGCTTTGAGTTCTGAAAAAGCTGATTCTGTAATCACTCATTTGCTAGAAGTTATGGCCATCATGGGTATACCTGCACAAATCAAAACTGACAATGCTCCATCATATGTCTCTGTTAAAATGAAACAGTTTTTTGATTATTACAAAATAAAGCATATTACAGGTATACCACATAATCCTACAGGTCAAGCAGTTATAGAAAGATCAAACAGAACTCTAAAGGATATGCTAAATAAACAGAAAGGAGTAACAAAAACCCCCAGAAATAGACTGCATAATGTTCTATTAACATTGAATTTTCTGAATGCCAATGAGAAAGGAACAACAGCTGCAGAGAGACATTGGGTAATAGAAAAAACTACAGAATTAAATCAGCCTATATACTTTAAGGATGTGCTGACCTCAGAATGGAAGCCAGGGTATGTATTACGTTGGGGACGAGGTTTTGCTTTTGTTTCTACAGGAGAAGATAAGCTGTGGGTACCATCAAAATTGATAAAGGTTCGATTTGAACAAGAGAAACCTCTTAATTAGAGGAGGTCATAGTTCATCAACCAGCATGAACATCCAATTTAAACTAACTTGTACCTATAACACATGTCTTTTCATTTAATCAGATAATAACTTGCCAAAAAGGAACATCACCAAAATTAGTCTTGGGGGAAGGTTTTTGTTTTTGTCTTTTAGGAGAATGAAGGTTAAGGAATCTGAAGGACACAAGACAAATGAAGAAAAGGGACAAATCATCTATCCCAGGATACAGAATATATGGGAGTATATGGCATATGGGTATATATTATCTAAAAAATTTATGTCTTCTTAAATGTTTGTTTCTGCTTTTCTCTAAAGATTTAACACTATTGGTTTTCTAATAGTCCCAGTTCAATTAAAATTTAAAGCTGACTTTGGAGTTGGAGAATGGCTCTCTCCTTCTTCAAACTCAAGCATGTTGTTAAAAGGAAAATGCAAACTCCCTGTATCATGCCAGAAAGAGCCATTTTCTGCTATGGGACAGGACAAAAGCCAAATTAATTAAGGGACTATTCTATTACTAATCTCAACTCTTTGATTCTATTCTGATTCTTTAAACTTTTCTTAAAGTATAAATTTTATATCAAAATTTACAAGATTAATATATACATACATTTTAAACTTTGTTAAGATATGAATGGTCATATAGAGTACTAACTAATTCTATAAAAAAGGCTAGCTGCATATATATGTTTTTGTGTTCGTGTCTTTTATCAGTTTTCTTCAGGAAATCACGGCCAGGCCTAACATCAACTGAAGTCTCCAGAAAGAAGATGGGGCCCCACAACAACAACAATTCCACATGGACAATAATAATATCATTAAGCTGACAAACATCATCCACATTTCAGTTTTGAACTACAAGGTGCTCAGAGCAATTTTGAGATGACTAGCTGAGATGATCCAGTCTCAAAGACTACTTGAATAAGGACTTGAGATAAACCCTGAACTTTGGCATTATACACAGACTGGATAATAATGAAGGATATAGTTACCTTTCCTAGAATTTGACAATTAACTTAAATTTTTCTTTCAGGATAAAGATAACTTCGCCCATACCCAGCAGGAAGCAATTTTAAGAATGACGCCCACATTCCCAAAGAGGTGGTGTGGGGCAGGTGGGTTTTTTTTTGGTTCTTTTAATGGTTTTTGGGTCTGGGATAATTTTCATTGTTTAGGGGGGTTGGTTACAAGTTGTTGTCAAGGGTTAGGAAAAAGGCTAAGCAAAGGAGATTAGATTTAAGGTTCTTGTTTAAAAAAAAAAAGAAAGAAAGAAAAGAAAAGAAAAAGATAGTTACTAGTTTTAAATACTTTACATTATTACCAACTATTAGGATATAAAGAAATGAAAGTTAGTAGTTAGACATTACAATAGAAATTGTAGTCATATTAGATATGTTTTAAAAATTGAGCAGATATATTTTAGACAGGTCATCTTCAAACCCTTCAGAGATCTACAGAATATGGCATTTAAAATGTTTTAATAACTTAGAAATTTTTCTTTTTTGAGACATGTCGGCTCCTGGCAGTACCAATCTACTTCAGAGAAATATGGGCATTGAAGAAACTGCATATGGAGTTAATTTTCATTGTGGCAAAAGTTAGCCACTGGACAACAAAGTATCCTCAAATCAACAGAAAAAATGGACAGACAGAACACGAAACAAAGGACTACCGATTCCTGCCAAAACAAGTGTGGTTATGGCTTTATCAGAAGGCATCTTCTGAGGCCAGGACAATATGGCACCATCCCTGAAGTCGCCTTCACAATCTGGAAAAGGTACAGTACCCTTTTCTTTGAAGGCAGCTGAACAGGCAGTGGGCCGATGGCTTCTGTTGTGCAATGGAACAGCAACTGAAAGTTCACGCCTCTCAATAGTAGACTGGCATTTAATAGAGGGATGTGGAGAAGAAGGGGATGCTGAGATGAAGCCATATATACACAGCCAAGAAGAATGGACAGCTGAATTAAAAAACCGTCAACAATTTCCAGAATTTAAAATCCTGAATCATGACATGACACTAGTGGAATTCAGGTGTTTCTGGTACATGGACTGCTCTCACCAAATGTGAGGTTGAACTGTTGACCTTGTGTACATCCTACTTCACAAATGAGTCTGTCAGATATGCTAAGCCTATAGGCTGAAGATGATGCCCCAACACTGTGGAGAAACCTCAGGTGACTGTCCAGGCAGCTGGCTGTTTCTGTCAACTCACAAAATTTTTGGAAGCTGCTTTTGTGCACTTCTTGTTTTTATTTTTGTTAGCTAATATTATTTCCTTCTTGGGTCTCTGAGGGAGTTGAAGATTAGTTAGTTATAGTTGAAGATTAATTAGGATAGAAAGTGAATTAGATACATTTTGAACTTACTAAAATAGGATAGATAAGGGAATTATTTTCTCTGATTTGTCAAATACAAATGGACTAGACATCGTTTAGGTATTTGTTACTTGTATATATTGTATATAGTTATTGTACTTTTGTATATAGGTTTTCTTTTGTTAGTTATAACCTTTTGCCTTTTTTCTTTTTATTAAAATAGAAAAGGGGAAATGTGGTGATATTTTATTTGTACTGAAATGTTATTTTAATTTTATTTTAATAAATAAAGTTGCCCTGGGGTCAGAGCTATTAGAGCCATAGTAAGAGCGTGGTGGTTAGAAGAGCTAGGTAGATTTCTGTGTGTTCAGGGATACAGCCAGTATTGGAGACATATGCCTTTAAGACCTGGAGGGCGGTACTTACAGGCAGTGATGAAGCAGTCATGTGGTTGGGTTTACAACCAATGAGAAGGCAGAACAGAAAGATTATTTAAACAGGGACACAGGAAGTACCTCCCTCTCTCGGGGAAGCTAGGAGCACTGAGGAGGTAAGATTTTATCTCTGAGCTCTGACCTCTCGGCTTTTCTCTTTTACCTTGGCTCTGTGTTTCTTATTTTAATAATACGATTGGTTACATCTACACAGGGAGGATGCTATGCACGTTACATTTGCAGTAAGAAAGGGCAAAAACAATGCACAAATTACACCTAGACGTTGAAAAAAAATACAGTGTTGGAATAATTTTCATTGCATGTGGAATTAGAAGACCAGATATGTGTTGTTGTCCATTCAGACCTGAGCCGATTATAGATTCCTCTATGACTTGTCAAGGACAAAAATAATAAACATATGCAGCATGTGAGGTGATTCTGAGAAACACCTTTCTGTCAAAATGAAGACGGGTTTTAGCTCCTTTTTTTTTTTTTTTAAATTTTACAGTACAATTCAGTTCTACATAACAGCCACAGATTCCCTTGTTCTCCCCCTCCTGCCCCCTCCTCTTTCCCCCAGCTCACCCCCCATTCCCACCTCCTCCAGGGCAAAGCCTCCCCCGAGGACTGAGATCAACCTGGTAGACTCAGTACAGGCAGGTCCAGTCCCCTCCTCCCAGGCCAAGCCTAGCGACCTTGCATGAGCCCCAGGTTTCAAACAGCCAACTCATGAAATGAGCACAGGACCCGGTCCCACTGCCTGGTTGCCTCCCAAACAGATCAAGCCAATCAACTGTCTCACCTATTCAGAGGGCCCGATCCAGCCGGGGGCCCCTCAGCCTTTGGTTCATAGTTCATGTGTTTCCATTCATTTGGCTATTTGTCCCTGTGCTTTATCCAACCTTGGTTTCAACAATTCTTGCTCATATAAGCCCTCCTCTTTCTTGCTAATTAGACTCCCAGAGCTCCACCCGGGGCCTAGCCATGGATCTCTGCATCCAGATCCTTCAGTCATTGGATGGGGTTTCTAGCACGACAATTAGGGTGTTTGGCCATCCTATCACCAGAGTAGGTCAGTTCGGGCTGTTCTCGACCATTGCCAGCAGTCTATTGTGGGGGAATCTTTGTGGATTTCTGTAGGAACTCTCCTCCACTGCTGGTGGGAATGCAAGCTTGTACAACCACTTTGGAAATCAATATGGTGCTTTCTTAGAAAATTGGGAATCAATCTCCCCCAAGATCCAGCTATACCACTCTTGGGTATATACTCAAGGAATGCTCAATCATACCACAAGAGCTCAGCTATGTTCATATCATCATTTTTTGTAATAGCCAAAACCTGGAAACAACCTAGATGCCCTTCAACTGAAGAATGGATAAATACAATGTGGTACATATGCACAATGGAATACTACTCAGCAGAGAAAAACAATGACGTCATGAGGTTTGCAGGCAAATGGATGGATCTAGAAAAAAATCATCCTGAGTGAGGTAACCTAGACTCAGAAAGACAAACATGGTATGTACTCACTCATAGGAGGATACTAGATCTGGAACAAGGATGACTGGACTGCTACTCACATCACCAGGGAGGCTACCTGGAAAACAGGACCCCAAGAAAGACACGGGGATTGCCCAATGATGGAGATATGGATGAGATCTACATGAACAGCCTGGACATGAGTGAGGGTAATGAAGGGCGAGGGTCGAGGGAAAGAGAGCTTGGGGGAGCAGGAGATCCCAGCTGGATCAAGAACAGAGAGGGAGATCAAGGAATAGGAGACCATGGTAAATGAAGACCATATGAGAAAAGGAAGAAGCAAAGTGCTAGAGGGTTTTAGCTTCTTATAGAAGACTGTCCCCTCCCAGCAGTAGAGTTCACAGAACGATATCCCTCCATGCCTTTCTAGGTTCTGCAAGACAGAGCTGCATCATTATCTCTTCTTATAAGTACCTGCTTGCTTTTTCTACATCACTTTATCCAATAACTCATAAGCAATTGTAGCTAGAGTTTTCTTGCTTTGCCCACAGTCAGGACAAATTTTTGTCACCCCCCAATCCCACAGCCGCTCAGACCCAACCAAGTAAACACAGAGACTTATATTGCTTACAAACTGTATGGCCGTGGCAGGCTTCTTGCTAACTGTTCTTTTATCTTAAATTAATCCATTTCCATAAATCTATACCTTGCCACGTGGCTGGTGGCTTACCGGCGTCTTCACATGCTGCTGGTCATGGCGGCGGCTGCAGTGTCTCTCCGCCTCCGCCTTCTGCTTCCCAGAATTCTCCTCTCTCCTTGTCCCACCTACTTCCTGCCTGGCCACTGGCCAACCAGTGTTTTATTTATTGACCAATCAGAGCAATTTGACATATAGACCATCCCACAGCAAGCAATCATTAGCTGTACAATCAGGTGACGTTTTTCTCCCTAGATGAATTGAAATGATTGATTTCTTCTTCCTCCACATAAATAAGTGACAGCTATGGGTCATTATTTCAGTGTAGCCAAACCAGATTTCATATATATAGTTTTTCAAGACAGGGTTTCTCTGTGTAGCTTTGCGCCTTTCCTGGAGCTCACTTGGTAGCCCAGGCTGGCCTCAAACTCACAGAGATCCGCCTGGCTCTGCCTCCTGAGTGCTGGGATTAAAGGCATGCACCACCACCGCCCAGCTATATTTGTATTTTAAAGCATGAAATTAAGTAGTTCACCTTGAGTTGATTTGTGGCATGAGTTTCTTATGGAGTCTGTGTTGTCACGAATAATGCAAAGGTAGACGGGAACGAGGAAAGAGAACTATTCTTGAGTTGTATGTGAATGTAGGTTAGTCTGGCTGTGTTCTCTCATGCCTGGCAAGACTGTTGTTACGGTTTGCAAAAAGAAGAAGGAAAGTGCCCTGTTCCTTTATGTAGCCTGACTTGGTTTAATGAAAACAGAAATGCTTTCAAATGCAAAAGTATAGATAGGAAGTTTTAATTTGTTGTCAAGACATAGCTAGATATGGGAAGAGAAAGGAGAAAACAGGAAACTGTCCGGGGTCCAGAAAGGGACACTAATGGGGGTAGAGGTGGGACACTAATTCTTCTCTCATAACGAGCTAACCTAAATGAGAAAGAATCCAAAGGTCACACTGAATAACTGTTGAATGAATGGATAAATAACAGAACAAATTAGGTAGTGTAGTGTTGTCTGCATTATTTGGACTGGATAAACCTTAAGAGTATCTCACATAACCCCTTGTCTGCCAGAAGCCATGCTGGCACCCAGAACCCCAGATAAGCACCTCCCTATACCCACAGACCACCAACACTCCCTTAGTGCCTGCCCAGCCTACCCCCAGCTACCCCTGCTCTCCTCATCACCATATCCAGGCCCACGACTCTGGTGGAGGCCCCCTGCCCCACCGGAGGCCATGCAGGCCTCCAGAATGCCAGGATTTTCTCAGTGCCTGCCCACCCCCCACCCCCCACTGGCCCTTCCCTCATTGTCACAGTATCCCATCCACCATCTCCAGCAGAGGAGGCCGCAGCAGCCACCAGAACCACAGGTAGCCTGCCAGCCCAATCACTGTCCACTCATTGCACACCTAGCCTTCCTCCAATTGCCCCACCCCTCCAATTGCCCCACTTTTCCAATCGCCCAACTCCTGGTAGTATGGCAAGCCCTAAATACCCCAACACAGTTGAAGTACAAGTAAACTTTTAAAGTACCTTAAAAGCAACCTTATGAAGATAATAGAAATCCTTAAAGAGGAAATAAATAAATCCCTTAAAGAAATTAAGAAAAATACAAACAAAAAATAGGAGGAAATGAATAAATTCCTTAAAGAAAGGCAAGACTCCAAGAAACAAACAAACAAACAAACAAACAAATGAACAGTTAAAGGAAACAAAACTGTTCAATACCTGAAAATGAAAATTGAAGCAACCCACACACACACCAACAACAACAACAAACAAACAAACAAAAAACAAACAACAAGAGAACCCCCACAGACTGAGGGAATCATGGAAATGGAAAACCTAGGAAAGCAAACAGGAACTACAGACACAAACAAGCATCACCAACAGAGTACAAGAGATGGAAGAGAGAATCTGAGGTGTTGAAGATATGATAGAAGAAATAGATTCACCAGTCAAATAAAATGTCAAATCTAAAAATTTCCTGACATAAAACACTTAAGAAATCTGAGACATTATGAAAAGACCAAACCTAAGAATAATAGGAATGGAAGAAAGAGAAGAATCTCACCTCAAAGGCCCAGAAAATGTTTTTTAACAAATCATAAAAGAAAATTTCCCTAACCTAAAGAAGGACATGCTTCAGGCCCAGAGAGATGGCTCAGCAGTTAAAGGTACTGGCTGCTCTTCCAGAGGTCCTGAGTTGAATTCCCAGCAACCACATGGTGGTTCACAACCATTTATGATCTGATGGGATCTGATGGCCTCTTCTGGAATAAAAGTGTACATGCAGATAGAGCACTCATACATAAAATAAATAAATGAATCTTAAAAAAAAAAAAAAAGATATTCCTATAAAGGTAAAAGAAGCTCACAGAATACCAAATAGATTGGACCAGAAAAGAAAGTCCCCTTGCCACATAATCAAAACACTAAACACACAGAACAAAGACAGAATATTAACATCTGCAAGGGAAAAAGAACAAATAACATATGAAGATAGACCTATTAGAATTACATCCGACTTCTCAATGGAGACTCTAAAAGGCAGAAGCGTCTGGAAGAGTGTCCAGCAGACTCTAAGAAATGACAGATGCCAGCCCAGACTACAATACCCAGCAAAACTGTCAACCACCATAGATGGAGAAGACAATTCCATGATAAAATAAAATTTAACAATCTGTATCCACAATCCAGCCCTACAGAAGGTACTAGAAGGAAAATTCCAACCCAAAGAGGTTAACTACACTCATGAAAACACAGGAGGTAAATATCCTCACACCAGCAAAACCAAAAGAAGGGAAACACACACACACACACACACACACACACACACACACACACACACACACACTATCACCATCATCAACAACAAAATAACAGGAATTAACCATTATTGGTGATTGATATGTCTCAATATCAATGGACACAATTCCCCATTAAAAAGACACAGACTAACAGAATGGATGTGAAAATAGGATCCATCCTTCTGCTACATACAAGAAACACACTTCAAAGATAGACATCACCTTACAGTAAATGGTTAGAAAAAGATTTTCTAAGCAAATGGACCTAAGTAACCAGCTGGTGTAGCCATTTTAATATCTAACAAACAGACTTCAAATGAAAATTAATCAAAAGAGACAGGGAAGGACATCTCATATTCATCAAAGGAAAAAATCCACCAACAAGATCTTTCAGTTCTTGACATGTATGCTCCAAATGCAAGGGCTCCCACATTTGCAAAGGAAATATTACTAAAGCTGAAATGATATATCAACCCTCACACATTGAGAGTGGGAGACTTTACTGCCCTGCTTTCACCAATGGACAAGTCATTCAGACAAAAACTAAACAAAGAAAGACTGGAGCTAACAGATGTTATGACTCAAATGGACCTAACAGATATCTACAGAACATTTTACCCAAACATGAAAGAATACACCTCCCTCTCAGCACCTCATGGAATCTTCTCCAAAACTGACTACATATTTGGTAACAAAGCAAGTCTCAATAGATACAATAAAATTAAAATGAACCCCTGCATCCTATCAGACCACTATGGATTAAAGCTGTGTTTCAACAACAACAGAAAGCCTACAAACTCATGAAAACTGAACGACTCTCTACTGAATTACCACTGAGTCAAGGCAGAAATAAAGAAAGAAATTAAAGACTTTCTAGAATTCAGTGAAAACCAATATACAACATACTCAAACTTATGGGACACAAAGAAAGCAATGCTAAAAGGAAAGTTCATAGCACTAAATTTCTTCATAAAGAAATTGGAGAGATCTCATACTAGCAACTTAACAGCACACTTGAGAGCTCTAGAACAAAAAGAAGTGAGCTCACCCAATAGGAGTAGATGGGAGGAAATAATCAAACTGAGGGCCTGAAATCAATAAAATAAAAACAAAAAAAAAAACAATACAAAGAATCAATTCATAAAAAAATTGGTTCTTTGAGAAAATCAACAAGATAGATAAACCATTATCCAAACTAACTAAATGATGAAGAGAGAACCATCAAATTAACAAAATCAGAAGCAAAAATGGGGATATAACAACAGACACTGAGGAAATCTAGGGATTTTTTAGGTCATACTTTAAAAACTTGTACGCCACAAAATTGGAAAAATCTAAAAGGAATGAATCATTTTCTAATAGATACCACTGTAGATGAATTGCTAAGTAGTCTTATTAATGAAAATCATGGAGCCAGAAATTGGGGTTAAAGCTGAAAGGTCAGATGAATAGGACAAGTCACAAGCCAACTTCACCTCACCAGCCTTCAGTCTCCAGAGAGACCTGCTTTCTGTATACTCATGCCTATATTCCCTTCTGTTCTGCTAACTTGTTTCCTCTCTCCACCCAGCTATATCACTTTTTCTTCTAGACCAGCTCTGTCACTTCCTGTCTGTCTGTACAGACCTCAAGACCTTTATGGTTAACTAGTGTTGGAATTTAAGGTGTGTGTCACCATGCCTGGCTCTGTTCCCAGTGTGGACTTGAACTCACAGAGATCCAGACAGATGCCTGCCTCCTGAGTGATAGGATTAAAGGCTTATGCTACCACTGCCTGACTTCTATGTTTACTATAGTGGCTGGCTTTTTCCTTCTGATCTTCAGATAAATTTTATTGGGGGACACAGATAAAATATCAACACATACTACTTACCAAAGTTAAATCAAGATCAGATAAACAATTTGATAGACCTATAATCCCAACAACTGATCAAAGCAGATGCAGAGACCTACTGTCAAACTCTAGGCAGAGCCAGGGGAAGAAGGATTGTAGGAGCCAGAGGGGTCAAGTACACCACAAGAACACTGGATCACAGAATCAACTAAGAAGAGCTGATCGGGGATCACAGAGACTTAATCAACAGTCATGGAGCCTGCATGGGACTGTGCTAGGTCCTCTGTATATATGTTATGGTTGTGTAGTTTGGTGTTCCAGTGAGACCCCTAATAGTGGGAGTAGGGATAGTTCTGACTCTTTTGTTGGCACTTGGGACCTGTAGCTAGAAGTTTTCCTGTATCTTGCCTGGTCCACAGCTACTCAGACCCAAGTAAACACACGGAGGCTTATATTAATTAAAATTGCTTGGCCATTAGCTCAGGCTTACTGCTGACTAGCTCTTGCACTTAAACTCAGCTGATTTCTGTTAATCTATATGTCATCATGTGTTTCATAGCTTTACCTGTGTGCCATTACATGCTGCTCCCTGGACAGCAGGCTGGCATCTCCTGACTCAGCCTTCTTCTTCTCAGAATTCTCCTTGTCTGCTTATCCTGCCTATACTTCCTGCCTGGCTACTGGCCAATCAGCATATTATTTATCAACACACATTCACAGCATACAGTATGACATTCCCATCATTTCCCCTTTTTTTCTATTCAAAAGGAAGGTTTTAACTTCAATATAGTAAAATTACATATAAAAAACAGTTATTAAGCTATTAAGCAAGAATTACAGTTACAATATCTAGTCTATTTGTATTTTGTAAAATTAAAGAAAATATTCTATCTATCCTATATTTGTGAGTCTAAAGTTTCATATCTAATTTATCTTTTATCATAACCAAGGAAAACAATAACTATCTAGTCTTCAAGTACATAAAAGACCCCAGAAGGATATAATATTACCTAAGTAAACAGAGCATTGTAAGCAACTTCCAAAAATCTAGAATGACAGAGACAGCTGCCTGCCTGGACAGTTACCCGAAGTTCTTCTGTAATGTTGGGGCATCCATCTTCAGCCCACAGGCCTAGCGTCTCTCAGTCACTTTTCTCAGTGTCCTATAGAATGTCTGGTAGTTTCTTCTGTGAAGCAGGAACCCGAAGGATCATTTTGCCTTGCAAAGTTCAATGGTCATCTTCCTATATGTCTTGCATGTCTAGTTTATACAACATATCATCAAGCAGTCAACGCAAGGGCAGTTTTTTGCCCAGTGGCTGACTTTTGCCACAAATAAAGCAAGCTCCATAATGAGTTTCTTCAATGCCCATTATCTTCTCTGAAGTATATCAGTGCTGCCAGGAGCAGACATGTCTCAATGTCTAGAAAGTCAAAGTTCTTAAAACATTTTAAATGCCATATTCTGTAGGTCTTTGAAGTGTTTGAAGATTACCTACCTAATTGAATTGTATGTATACCTAGAAAAACTTAACAGACTATAAGTTTGACTATTATAGAAGACTAATTATTAATCTGTATTTCTTAATTATCCATTATAATTTAAATGAGTTGCATAAATATGATACCTTAAATGAGAGTAGAAATATATATAAAGTATAACAAAATTAACTTTAAATTTGTATCAATAAACTAAAATCTATAGCAATGTAAAACATTTTTAAACAAGTTGTTACTCTTTAACAGTAGGCTCAATAATCTACCCTTTCACCCTATCATATCTATATCCTACATTTCTATATCATATCTCCCTTTCTTGTTTTAGAAAGAGATTGACTATGACCAATAACAATTTGCAACCAATAATCTAAACAAAGACAAACATCCACAATCCATTTTTTGGGGAGAATGTGGGCATAGTTTTCTAGGCTACTTCCTGCTGATAGAGGGTGCTGGTAATCTTATGGGGACACAAAGAAAATTTCAGTATTATGGTCAAGTACTGACTGGAGTAGTCTATAAGGCTGTATTCTCTGAGCCAGTTGCCTTGAAGTTGATTTTGGATGTTGGATATTCTGGGCCATGGTGTCATCAGTGTACGCTGGTGATTATGCATGCACGGCGTGGTCATGCAATCTGCGCATGAGTGGCGTAGCTCTGTAAGCCCACCTGCGCCTTAAAGAGTCGAACACAGATCCCACCTTCTCTCTGTTCTGTTCTCTCTTCCCCCCACCATCTTTCTCCCTCTCTCTCCACTCTCTGCACATGCATCTCCCCCAGACCTGCTTCTTCTGCTCCCCCCTTCCTCCTAATACAGCTCTGATACTGACACCGGGTTTTGTTGTGGCCATGACATTTCCGCATGGTAACTTGGACCAGTAACCAGTGCCACTTACCATTCTTACAGTGGGTCTATGCCTCCGTTAAAGCAGCGTGTGGCCCAGAAACCTTCTTTTTAAAAAATTATTTATTTATTTGTCTATCTATCTATTTATTTATTTATTTTCACTAGCAAAAGCTAAATCTGTCATACAGTGCTCTGTTTGGCTTGGAGATACCACTGTATACCATGGTGGAAATCTGCAGCCATGCTGCAGGTCAAGCCCGCATGCCACGAACCTGCCATAGAGTAGCCCAAGCCTGCAGGCTGCAGTTGGCCTAAGAGCGACAACTAGGAAGCTATTTTTAGCTCCATTTTAGAATCTTTTTTTTATTTTTAACTTTATTTATTTATTTTTTTTTCGAGACAGGGTTTCTCTGTGCAGCTTTGCACCTTTCCTAGATCTCACTCTGTAGGCCAGGCTGGCCTCGAATTCACAAAGATCTGCCTGCCTCTGCCTCTGCCTCCCGAGTGCTGGGATTAAAGGTGTGTGCCACCACCACCCAGACTTTTTTTTTTTTTTTTTTTTTTTTAAGTTTTCTCAGGTTTTAGGTGGAAACTCTTGCCCCATGTTTTGGTGCCATTTGTAGACAGAAGTTTTCCTGTGTCCTGCCTGGTCTGCAGCTGCTCATATCCAAGTAAACACACAGAGATGGCTTACTACTGACTAGCTTTTGCACTTAAACTCAGTCGATTTCTGTTAATCTATGTCATCACATTTTCCGTAGCTTTACCTGTGTGCCATTACATGCTGCTCCCTGGACAGCAGGCTGGCATGTCTTGACTCAGCCTTCCTCTTCCTAGAATTCTCCTTGTCTGCTTATCCTGCCTATACTTCCTGCCTGGCTACTGGCCAATCAGCATATTATTTATCAACACACATTCACAGCATACAGAATGACATTCCCATCAGGGACACTTTTCCTCCTGTGTTACCTCATCCTGCCTTGATATGAGGGTTTGTGCCCAATCTTATTATAAGTTGTTATGTTGTGTGTGTTTAATATCGCCGAGAGAACTGCTATTTTTTGTAAGAGAAACAGAGGAGTTGGGAAGTGTGTTGGGGGGTCAGGTAGAGCCTGGGAGGAGTGGGTGGAGGGAAAACTGCAGTCATGATGAAATGTACGAGAAAAGAAGAATTAAAAAAAAAAAGAATATATCACATGGTGGTTTATTATCCACATTATTTTTATTAGTTCATTTTGTTATTCACATGAAGCATAATTAACCAAAACATCAATGAAATAGGCATGTATGTTGCTATAATTATAGACATTTCTTGATTAATCAAAAGAGAAAAAACTCATGACTAACTGAAAAATATAGGTTTATACAAACCTTTAGCATTTATTACTTTCTTTTAAATAATTTTAAAGATTCATTTCATTTGTGTGTGTGTGTGTGTGTATGTGTATGCATGCACACTCATGGAGGCCAGAAGAGGGTGTCCCCTTTCCTTTAACTGGGGGCCAGAGACTGAGCTCTGGTCCTCTGCAAGGGCAGCAAGTACTCTCATAGTGGGACCATGTCTCCAGCCCTAGAAACTATTGTTTTAAAACATAGATGATGCTGTTGTATTGAATTTAGTGGTTTGACATTTAAACAGAATTTTTGAGTTTTGGAAATTGTGGGAGATTTTAATCGAGACTGGGAAAATGAAGACCATTCTAGAGAGTCAACTTTCAATGTAGGGCTTTTAAGGAAAAACAAGGGTAAGTGGATGGCTAATGCTTTGGGAAAGAATGGCTCCTGGGAAACTTAGAATTCACCATGTGTGTAGTCTGGTGTCTTCCCTTTCATTTCCTTTTCCTCCTGTGACCTCCATGATCCCCCCTTGGTTCTAAGCAGTGTCAATGAAAATTTTGGACAGTAAAGACATGAGCTTTCCTAGCTCAAGGTCAAGTGACTTCAAATACCATGATTTCTCAGAAAGTCCAAAGAGCTTATCTACAAAATAAAAATATCAGTGTATGCAAATTATGATGTATGCAGAGGAAATGTTTTCCTGATGTTTTTCCCCCATCCAAACAAGTGTGTGATAATGCAGTGAGACACAAGCAAAGGCCCCTGATGTACTACTTGTCTATTAAGTCCTATTTCTATGCCTCAAGTATTATCAAAGGGCAGTGTTGCTCCTGAAGATGTAAACCTTGATTTTTGGAAGGGAGAATGTTCTTTATCTTTTATACATCTAATATAATGATCATACACATACCATATTTGGTGTATTGAAATTTCATGGCAAGAGATTAGGAAAAAATATATCTGAAGAGACTCTTGGGAGGCACAATAACAGTAATGATGATGATGATGATGAAAGACCCAGGAACACTATTGTGCTTTGTGCTTTTACTTTATTAAAGGTTTTTATCCTCTCCCAGGCCCTGGCTAATGGAGCAAATTGTAGCAAACTAATAGCTATATGGGAACCAGTTTTTTAAGTGGTTGAGCCAATGCAGGGCTCTCCGGTAAAAGCTTGTTTACAACATGTGCTGAGATCTTAGGCTAAAGTGAGGTCACGCTTGTTTGAATTGAAGTCCAGTCGTTTCTGCAGGACTGTCTAAACCCAAGGCAGAAAGAGGAAATCTGTGTCCAAGATGGAAAATTGCAGTGAGAGCTCAGTGTACCTGGACTCCCAGACCAAAGGGTCAGGTTCGAGGAGCCAGCTTTGGGCACAGTCTGACCATAGCAAGCGGACACACTTTAGCCTCACCCATGTCTATCTCTAGACAAAGGAGGACAATTTACTTTACTTTCCTCTTAGTACTTCATTTTGTGGGAATAATAAAACAAAACTGCCAGCCAGTGAATTTGTTGTCTTACTAGATTCTGTCTGCAAACCAAAAAAGTTTCTAAGAAAAATAATTATTTCTGACAGAACCTTGTAGCACTATAAAAGGCTGTCTAATAAAGTCTGGAGATAACATGAGAAGGAATATTCAGAGTATATGTGTAATATTAAATATTGAGCACACATTTTAGTTAAGAATAAGAGAGAACAGGTTCAAAAGCCATAACTTCAGCTTGCAATTATTCTTGTTTTTCTCCAATTTCTACTTGGTAGTTTAATTATTGGTAACACTTAGTAAGCATTCAAGACTATACATTGGGTATTCTAACTGCAATTTAATAGAGAGTTTCTCAATACTTATTAGAATGCTATTATCTAAGAGCTATTCTTAGCTGCGGCTCATAGTGAATAATTTTCCAGTGCTCACACAGCTAGCAAATTGCAGAGTTGAGACCTACATTAGCTTTTATCTCCATCCAGATCCCATGGCTCAAATATGAACCTCAGGAGCAGCTACCCCGAAGAGCTTCCCATTATGCAACAGTATATGCCAGGAATAGCCACAGGGACTCTGCAAACTAGTGATTAAAGGGGAGGGGTAGCGCTGTCTCCGAGGAATCTCCCCATAGCACTGTGAGAATGTAACTTTGAATAATATCAGAATAAAGAAAGATTCGTATTGAGCCTGATGAAAATTCCAACTGCCGCCTTTTGTGTTTCTGGCTCTCTGAGACATGGAATTTTCCAACCTATGAAAAACTGCTGCACGATTTGTTGAGCTGAGGATATGATTAAAGTGGATTTATTTTATACACAAAAGCTTTCCTGGTTATTTATACCAAATCACCAGGATTTTCACAAATCCCAAGTGATCACTATTTAAATTGGAACGTGCACTCTCCCAACATTCTGATAGGAGCCCTCACACTGACATTATCCAGAAAGGGAAACAGTTAATCTCCATTCTGTTCAAATTGTTTCTTAGTGGTCTTTCATTATAATTCTGGCTAATAAACCAACGAGCTTGGAAGGTAGGCCAGATAAATCTCCTTAAATAAAAATGTCCATCCTTGCCACTGCAGTACAGATGAGTAATTGTCAGAGTAAAAACATCAATATCTTTTGTGCCTGTCTTTTCCGTAACAAAATGAAACTACATGTAAGAAATATAACAAAATGCTGGACAATTAGCTATTATAGATGTCTCTACAACCTTTCCTTTTGTGTATATGTTTGTGGTACATGAACATATTCATGTGTGTGTTTGAATGTGTATGTAGGTGTACATACATGTGTGTGAGCATGTATGTGGAAGCAGGAGGTAGACAACCAGTGTCTTCTTTAGCAATTCTCTATCTTACTATTTTTTAAAGTTCTCTCTCTCTCTCTCTCCCCCCCCCCCCTCTCTCTCTCTCTCTCTCTCTCTCTCTCTCTCTCTCTCTCTCTCTCTCTCTCAACTTGTTTGCAAGACTGGCTGGCCTCCTCCATGTGCCTTCCAAGCACTGGGTTTACAGGTATGTGCCACCACACCCAGATTTTTATACATGGGTGCTGTGTATCTGAACTCAGGTTCTTACACTTGCATGGCGGGCACTTTATCAATGAGCAATTTCCCCAGACCCTCCAACAGCACCAGTTTCATTAAAAATATGCTTCTAAAAAGTGCTAAGGACACCAGATTTGGCAGCAGTAGAAACTACTATCTAAGCCACATGTTTATTCATACGTCAAAGGAGCTTATTCAATTATCTGTCCTGAACAAATCGCTTGACAAAAAACATGAAATTCAAGTTACAATCTCTTTGTAAACAAATAGCTAAGAAATGATTAGAGAAAAACTCCAAGTAAATACATGAAAGCTATGAAAGTCACAACTTCCGGA
The DNA here is from genome assembly GCF_049852395.1 of Peromyscus maniculatus bairdii. Taxonomy (NCBI): domain Eukaryota; kingdom Metazoa; phylum Chordata; class Mammalia; order Rodentia; family Cricetidae; genus Peromyscus; species Peromyscus maniculatus. The sequence goes on along the minus strand of NC_134868.1, from coordinate 7,884,749 downwards.
GTTCAGACAAAGAGGACCAGCTGCTGTTTTGTTGGCAGACTAGTTGACAAAGACTTCATTGAGCTAGAATTTTGACAAAGAAAAAGAAATATAAAGTTGTAAATAGTTGAGTCATTTTAAATTTTAAATTATTGTAGGTTAGGCTTACAATGGTTGGACCTTCTAGTATATAAGAAATCACACAGCTTTTTTTTAAAATTTATTTAATTTTTTTCATTGTTCACTATTATCCCGTGATAGTGTGTGATGGGTATGGCCACATGTGCCACGCACGGTGCACACGTGGAGTCAGAGGACAAAGCTAGCTGCTCACTTCTCTCCCTCCACTTCCGGAGGGTTCTGGGCACGGAACTGAGGCTGCCGGGCTTTGTAAAGGCAGAAGCCCTTACCCACCGAGCCTTCTCCCTGATTCAGTTGCATAACTTATCCATTTATTTTACTCTTCTATTTGCGTTGCACATTGAAAGCAAGACTCTAGAGAGAAATAATCAGAAAGATACAAGTCATTTTCTTTCCAAGTTCACCCTGCCATAGATGAAAGAGGAAGAAACCGAGTTTCAAGTCACAGCCCGCAGCGTGAATAAAGCCCCGAGGAATGCACTCCGGATGGAGTCTCTCTATCAATCATCTCTGTCCTGCAGAGCCAGACAGGTCAGAGCTGTAGATTTGCACGAAATCACTTCTCAGAAGCTGGAAAGAAATGTGATAAACAATGAGAAACCCAAACAAAAGCTAAGTGAGGACACTTACTGGTATTCAACTTTAAGGATTTGTTTTTAATGATGTACCCATGTGTGCCTGTGCAATGCCCTCCAGGGACAGAAGTGGGCATTGTATCTCTTGGTGCTGGAGTTAAAGGTAGTTACGTCGTCTGGTGTGGTGGGCACCGGGAACTCAGTTAAGGTGCTCCCGGAGGAGCAGTATTTGTTCATAACTGCTGAGCCAGTTCTCTAGCCCATAAAGGTGGGTTTTGAGGTTTCTTGTTTGTTTTCCCTGGACAGACGACTGTGTTTACACAGGCTAGGTTCGGTGAAGGCTCTTTTTTTGAAAACTGAAGTGAGAGCAGTAACATGTTATAGAGAGTCAAGAGAAAGTCTCCAACTCCAGCAGCAGCCAGCTGCAGACAGGGATGCCTGCAAAACTGGCACACTCTCAAGCCTTCGGATGGTCTGTGAAGTGACTGAGATCTGCATTAGAAGGGTAAGCAGAGCAGCGAGGCTCCTCACCCTCTCTGGAGCTGGTGCAACCTCAGATCCGGAGGGTTCCCGGGAGCCACAGTTTTGAGGATATTTAAAAGGCAAAGAAATAAAAACAGAAACACAAGTGGAATTATGGGATATGGAAACGACCCCTTCTCCATCCTTCTCCCTTTTCCTCCCTCTATCTTTGTCTCTGATTTTGTGAGACAGGATGCTCCTCCACTCACACGTCCTGCTGAATGTGAGCCCACCAACTCCTGACTCCCCACCCCCCCTTTCCCATGCTATCCCATAACTGCAGGAAGTAGTCAGACTTGAACTGGCGCCCCTATACCCAAAGAGTCGGGAATGTTTGGATGGGAGCTCCACCTCAGCCCCTGGCACCCTGGCATCTTGTACCCAAAGAGTCTGGAATGTTCTGGGTGGAAGATCCACCTTAACTCCCCTCCCCTATCTCTTTCCCTAAACCCACCCCTTCAAAGCCCACCAAATACAGCTCCTCCCCCAGAGAGGCTCAGGATGGCTCCCACAGGGTATATAAGCTGCATCCCAGAAAACAGACCGTGTTTTTCAGGTCTCTCTTCCCCATTAAACCAGGGCTTTTATGATTCCGTCTGATTTGGATTGCTGCATCAGCAGAGAGGCTTATCGGGTGTTACATAGTGCGGGTTTCCTTGGAACTATGCAGCTCAGGATAAACTCAAACTTGGAAATCTCTTTCCTTAGTCTCTTCAGTGCTGGGAGTGTGAACCCCCATGCTCTGCTAACAAGAGCAATGCTAAGAGGAAAGTTCATGTCCACAACAATCTGTATCAAAAGGAGGAAAAGTTTAGACAACGTCCCAATTTTAAGCATTAAGGAACCAGAAGAAGAAACTAAGTCTGGAATTAGCTGAATGACAGGAATATTAGTGATTAGACACTAAGTGGAGACTAGAAAGGCATTGGAGAAGATCCACCTAAGGAAAAATTGAAATTTTGAGAAAAAAATAATGACAAACATTGAGCCTGAATTGGAAAAAAAAAGTGAGAACTCAAACAGATAAAGAGGATACATAACTTACGCCAAGGAAATAAAGGCTATAATAGAGCAGTCTCAGTACTTACACACCAATAAATTGGAAAGGCACCTTGGAAAAAAATGGGCTGATTCTTGGTTACATGAAGGAATAGCAAAACTAAATAAAAGAACAAGGCAGGAGTTGGAGCCAGAGAGTAATTCTTGTACTTTGCTATTTTGTGGTGTGACATCGCTGTGATCCCAGCACTAAAGAGGTTGAGTCAGTCAGGTCGTGGGTTTGAGGTCAGCAAAAGTTACTGAGTGCATTTGAGTTTAGCCTAGGTACCTTGTTTCCAACAAAATAAAACAAGACAAAATAATATTCTCCCATAAAAAAGCCCCCAAACTACTTTACATTCCACTGTATTCTATCAAACATTGAAGAACATACAGCAATTACTTTTAGACTTTCAAAAATTAAAGAGGAAAAAATATTTCTACTCTTTTCCAAAGCCAGTATACATTTGATATCAAAGGCAAACAAGAATACTTCAAGGGAAGAAAAATTATAGGCCAGTTGTTTTTTATAAAAACAGACGCAAAATTCCCCAACAAAAAATACTAAAATAATTAAATAAAGTGGTATGTTTACTCATCCCTGAGATACGAGGATGGTTGGTTCAGTGCATGCAAATTAAGCAACATGATTTAACCTTTAACACAACAAAAAGACAAATACCCCACAGGATCATTTCATTGTATGCAGAAACAAAGCAAAAGAAAAAAAAAGCCTTTGGCAAAATTCATCATCTTTTTACAGTGAAAACTCTCGTAAAAACTGTATATTAACAGAATGTATCTCAACAAAAGAGAGGCCAAATATAAGAAATCCAAGGCTAATACTCAATGCTGAAAAACTGAAGGTCTCCTAAGATTTTAGCAAGGCAAGGATGTCAAAGTTTCCATTTTTATTCAACACAGTATAGATACATGCATGCTACTGATTGTGAGAACAAAATGAGAACAAAATGCCTCCATCTTAGAAATAAGGCCTAGGCTTTCTCCATTTTAGGTATAGACCTTGAGTTACTGGAACCAGTCAACCCAGATTCCAGAAATTAGAAAGTGCAAAGTACAGAGTCACAAAGTATTCATTCAGTTATGACTGTTTAACTAAGGAATGTTCCAACCCTGGTTTCCAGGGTAAATGACCACAGAAATTTCCCCATCTGAGGGCAGCCAATGAGAAATGGTGATGGGCAACCACCATCTTAGAAGTAAGATTAAGCCATGATTTCTAGAAAGTCCCTAGAACTGAGCCAATCATAATTGTACCCATACTAGCACCCCTAAATGATGTAACCTTGTGATTTTTGCCTTTAAAAACTGAGCTTGCAGAGAGGAGGGCACTTCCTCCAGCATCCACTTTGTTGGGTGCTTTGGACAAAGTCCCTGCCTAGGCTTGTCTTGATTGTGGATATCCCAAATTAAAATCTTGCTTTTGCATTCCAGTATGCTCATCTTTGGTGGTTTCTCTGGGGTTCGCAATCTGGGCACAACACTGATGAAGGTGTATTGGGAAAAGCCCCACTGAGCGATTTTGTCATTGAGTGACCATGACTGAATGTGCCTACACAAAGATGGCAACAAGGTCACTGGGAAGTCTAACTAATAGGGCCAGCATCATATGTGCAATCTGCTACTGATTGAACTGTAGGACTTCCACTGGTCATACTGTAAGTCCCTGTGGCAGTACCCAGACAGGGAAACAAATGAAGGACATCCGTGGAGGACGTGAAAAAGTGAAGGTGATCCTGTTGGCTGATAGTATAATCTTAGGTGCAGAAAGCCCTAGGTAGCTCACTGTAAATCTGATAGAAATAATACAAAAACGAAACCAAATTTCAGGACACAAAATAAACACACACAAGTTGGTAGGACTGCTAAACAATGAGAATGAACTTCCTAAAGACAGAAATTCAGTTTGCACTAACCACAGACTAAAACAAACTGTTTAGTAGTGAAGTTAACCTGGAGTATGGAAGCTTGTTTCTTGAGGAGAAACCGAAGGGAAGAAGCTGAAGGAAAATGACAAGAGATCCCACACTTGTGAGGTGAAAAAGTGAAGATTAAAATGTCCATACTATCCAAAGTGAGCCACAGATTTAATGTCACCACAGTTAAAATTGCAATATGAATTTTCATAGAAATGAGAAAACCCTACATTGGAAATCACAAATAAAAACAATTTCTAAATGTCCAAGTCTGTCATTAACACAGACAACAAACAAAAACAACGTTGGTTTCAAAGCTATAGTGACTGATTTCAAAATATACCAAAATGTCATTAAATAGTAATTATAGTAATTAAGACATCTGAATACTGATAAAACAGACACACCGACAGATGGAAAACAGGAAAGTGCAGGAATAAAGCACTGAATGTATACATCAATAGTCAATGGAGTTTTGGCAAAGTTGCCAAGAGTATATAGCAAAAGAGCAATTTCTTCAAAACATTATCAGTGTCCACATGCAGAATAATGGAATTAGACTTTGTTTTGTTGTGAAAACAAAGGTCAATTAAATATTTGAACGTAAGGTCAAACACTGTGAACCCATCAGAAGAAAGCATAGTAGGATTATTACATGCTATTGGTCTGGACAAAATGTTATTTTCTTTTCTTTTATTAAAATTTGACTCAAAATGTATAGTAAGTAAGCAGAAAGTAAGCACAAAGAAATGTGACCACATCTAAGTGAAAACTTCTGCTGCGGGATGTTCTGTATTTTACATGTGTTGCTCTGATTGTGTAATAAATAAGACACTGATTGGCCAGTAGCCAGGCAGGAAGTATAGGTGGGACAAAAAGAAGAGAATTGGGGGAAGTAGAAGGCAGAGGCAGAGAGAAGGCAGGCACTGCCAGTTGGCACCGTGACAAGCAACATGTAAAGATACCGGTAAGCCACGAGCCATGTGGCAATGTATAGATTAATAGAAATGGGTTAATTTAAGATAGAAGAAGTAGATAACAAGAAGCCTGCCATGGCCATACAGTTTATAAGTAATATAAGCATCTGAGTGATTATTTTATACATGGGTTGTGGGACTGCGGGGGGCAGGGGGAGCTTGGTGGGACCTGGAGAGAAGCTCTCCAGCTACATACCTCTTCAAAGAACAAAATGCTCTGAGATAGTCTGTAGTTGGAACAAAATATTGGCAAGGTATATGTTCATTAAAGGATTAATTACCATAGACTATAAAGGCATTGGATAATTCATTTGCAGGGAATGGAACAAAATATTGCCAAGGTATATGTCCACTAAACAGTTAATTACCACAGACTATAAAGACATCTGATAATTCATCTGCAGAGAAGGGGGAAGGGAGGCAAAATGAGGGAAAAGAATCCTGTGACTCTAAATACATATTTGTCTTTAAAAAGATATCTGAATGACTAAGAGTGAACAACAGCTCTTTGGAAATAACTGTTTGTGAAAAGTAAATTTAAGCCATAAGAAGATTTGTGATATCTGTTATGCCCAGATCTCAGGGACCCCCCAAAAGACCACCATGGAGACTGAATCCCTTATGTAAAAGCAAAGAGCCTTTATTTTCAAGCTCAGATCTTGGACTCTCTGTCTGTCGGACACAGTGGTGAGAGCAGAGAGCCCAGAGTCCAGGCAGGGTGGGGTTTTGATCATAGCAGAGGTTAGGGTGAGGGGATTTCCAGGGTTCAGGGCCCTGATTGGCTGACATTTGTCTAGGGGTATAGGAAATGTTTGGGATGTCAGGTATTTCTTCTTAGATACAGGCCCTCCTTGGGTGGGGTCAGCACATGGCTCTTCCTGGGTCCAGGTGTTGCCTGCCAGAAGCTGTGTCTGGGCCTCTAAGCCTGTCATGGCAGCTGTGTGATCAAGCTGTTTTGGGGTCCCCCATGATATCCACCAGTCAGTAAAGCCATTACTGAAAAGTGAAAGATACATGTCATTAAGGATGTGGAGGAAAGGTAAGGCATGCATATTGTGCGTAGGAATGCAAACCAGGAAAGTTATTATGAGTAACTGTACAGAGTCCATAAAACTAAATGTTATAGGTAGGAGTGTAAGTCCTTGGCACAGACTTACCTGACATGAGCAAGGTTTTAGGATCAGTCTCTAGCACCACACATCAAACAATACCTTAAAAATTAGGTTAATGGGCCAGTGATAAGGTTCAGTAGGTAAAGGTACTTGTTGCCAAGATTGGTGACTTGCAAAGATGGCCCAGTCTCCAGTTTCATTCTCCACCTCCTCTTTCAGATCATCCTCCTACAGGCCACAAGGTGTTCAGGGGGCCTGATAACTAATGATACATAGTAGTTGCTTCTGTATAATGTAAACTGTCCTGTGTACTTACTTCTTCAAAACTGATTCCCTAGAGGGAAGACGTACTAATTTTAAAGTCTTCTCTCAAGTCTACCAGTTGGTTTATTAACTAGAGATTCAACTTATTTGGAGATAATAAATTTGAATTTTATTGGGTGAATAAAATCGAATATTTTGATTTTGTTTTTAAAATAAATTTTAAAACATTTAAAATATTTTCATCGTTTTGTAAGAGTGGCATTATAGCTAAGTCATTGGAAGCAACTTAATTGTCAATAGAGGAATGGGATTGTTTCCAAACGTTAATGGAATTATGTCATTTACAGAAAAATGGATGTAGCTAGAGATCACAACTGAATAAAGTCGGTCTTGAAAGAGGCAAATTTCATGTTTTCTCTCATTATTGTGCCCTAGATTTTTTAGGGGCACACATAAACTCATATATGTACAGAGGACATGAAAGTAGAAGCAAAGGCCAGGAGGATGGCTTAGCACTTAAAGGTGTTTGAATCTGAGTTCAGTCCCAGGGTCCAGGGTCCCACCTGTGCAAGGAGAGATCAAACTCCTGAAAGTTGTTCTCTGACCTCCATATGCACCCCACATACACATGCACAATGAATGAGATAAAATGCTATGACATTTTTTAAAAAGTAGAAGAGAAACTGTCCAGGGGCAAAAGACTAATGGGTGGAAGGGCAAGGAGGAATTAGAGAGGGGAATATACTCAAAACATAGTATATACTCATCAAAATGGCCTCATGAAACCCTGCTTAATAAAATATTTAATCCAAGCCAGTCACAGAGGTGATGTACACCTTTAATCCCAACACTCAGAGGTAGATGGATCTCTATCAGTTTGAGGCCAGTCTGGTTTACATAGAGAGTTCCAGGCTACCTAGCTCTACACAGAATGACCCCATTTTGAGAGAGAGAGAGAGAGAGAGAGAGAGAGAGAGAGAGAGAGAGAGAGAGAGAGATCAACCCATCAATGAATAAAAGAAGACTGACTGTCTTAGTCAGGCTTTCTATTGCTGTGAAGAGACACCATTACCATGGCAACTCTTAGAAAGGAAAAACATTTAATTGAGAGTGGTTTGCATTTTCAGAGGTTTAGCCCATTTTCATCATGGTGTGATGTGGTGGCGTGCAGGCAGACATGGTGCTGGAGAAGGAGCTGAGAGTTTTATATCTTGACCTACAGGCAACAAGAAGTGGTCTGAGTGTCATTCTGAGTGAACCTTGAGCATAGGAAACCTCAAAGCCCAACCTAACAGTGACATACTTCCTCCAACAATGCCACACCTACTTCAGCAAAGCCAAACCTCCTAAAAATGCCCCTCCCTATGAGCCTATGGGGGCCAATTACATTCAGACTATGACATTGACAAAAGATAGTTTCAAGAAAAATAAAACATTTTATATGTTCAGAGTAACAAACTGTTTTCCTTTATCAAAAAGAGCCTTAATTTGGATTTTTGACCTCTGTTTAATTGCAGATTTGTGAGCAACACCAATCCAAGGGATAATTAAACCAAAATGATCAAATTGAAGGAGTTACAGGAAAAAATGTTCCAAGTGCTGATTTGCTTTGCATGTAATTGTCTTTGATTGCCAGTAAGGCTGAGAGGCCTGGGAGATAAAAGAGGCCGGTGTTGGTGAGACACTCATCATCTTCCACACGGGACAAGTCAATGGAAGGTCAGCAGGAGGAAGGGGCAGTTTGCACCTTTTCTGTAACATCCACTTTAGGCTGCTTTGGGGAACTGTTTAAGACAATGCCAGGGGCCTTGTTTTGTTTTTCTAGCAGGAGGATCATTCTAGAGTTTTCCTCCTGAGCTTCCTCACACGACTCAAGGAAAGGGGGTAGTGCCGGATTCATTAGGACCCCAAGATGCTGGTTTCATGAGTGAAAAGGCTTTAAGCTGAAAATAGGTGCCCAGATAATTCTCTCCTTGCTTTCCCAAACTTCATGTGGCTAGCTTTGATATTTCCCCATGAGCTCACTGAACTCACTCTCTCCAAGTCCTTTGACTTAATAGCTCTGTGTGATGATGTTCAGATCCATCCAAGGCACAGATATAGACGACTGACCTAGGGTAAAATGAGGAAATGCTGTCCTTCAGTCCTTTGTCTTTACTACCACATTCAGCAAATCAACAAGACTTCTTGATTATCCAAATTCTATTACCCATCAACTCTTGCTACAAGAGTCTGCCCTTTCTCCCATGTAAGAGTATAACCCGTCTTGTATAAGAGTTCTAACCAGTGTTGGTGGACCTACTACACTCATCCCTTGCTAATTTTGTTGGCATCTTTCACAGCACCATTCCCTCAACACATTACTATTTACACGGTAGTTGGCAAAGTAACTCTGTATCATCACACTTAAAAAAATACCAGACTTTCTCACCGCCCCCCATCCCCTGCCCACTTTTCCTTCCAAGGTAACACAGGGAAGGAAAGGGTTAACTTAGCTTGTAGTTTTTGAGGTAGTAGTTGGTGGTTGCTTGGTTCTGTTTTTTCAAGCTAGTGCCAAAATTCAGCATCATGGTGGGCATGTTAGAACAAAGCTCTGTAAACTAGGAGAGAAGAAGAAAGGGATGGAGAGATCTTCAGGACAAGTCATAGACTGAAAGGTATGATTCCAAGGACCTGCTTCCTCAAGGGGGCTCCACCTCCAGAGTTCTGCCACTTCCATTTATGCTATATTCTGGTGACCATGTCTTGACCATAGAGCCTTTTGGCAACATTTTGAAGCCAAAATATTATATAGTCTTTACTCTCTCAGCAAGTATCACTCTCATCAGTCTATTGGTGAGAGCAGAGAATTGAAGTCCCCCACTATCAGTGTGAGGGTCAATATGCTGTAGTATACTTTTGAAGCTGTAGTAGTGTTTCTTTCATGAACTTGTGTGCCCGTGTGTTTGGAGCATAGATGGTAAGAGTTGCAATGTCAGTTTTCCTTTGATGAGTATGTAGTGTTCTTCCCTATCTCTTCCGATTGGTTTGGTTTGAAGTCTATTTTGTCAGATATTAAAATGGCTACACCAGCTTGCTTCTTAGGTCCAATTGCTTAGGCTATCTTTGTCCATCCTTTTATTCTGAGGTGATGTCTGTCTTTGAAAATAAGGTGTTTTTGCACGCAGCAGAAGGATGGATACTATTTTTGCATCTGTTCTGTTAGTCTGTGTCTGTTTATTGGGGAATTGAGATGATAGTGTTGAGAGATATTAATGAGCAGTGTTTGTAGATTCCTGTTATTTTGTTGTTATGGTACATGTGCACTCGTGTGTGTGTGTGTGTGTGTGTGTGTGTGTGTGTGTGTGTGTGTGTACCCTCTTTTGATTGCTAGTCTGGGATTATTTATTCTTTGCATTTTCCTGCATTTGGTTAACCATGTTACATTGAAGTTTTCCTTCTAGTGCCTTCTGTAAGGCTGAATTTGTAGATAGATATTGCTTGAATTTAGTTTCATCATGGAATGTTTTATTTTTCCATCTATTGTGGTTGAAGACTTTGCTGGATAACGTGAGTGGGGCTAGTTGCATCTGTGGTCTCTTGGTGTCTGAAGAGCATCTACCTGTCCAGGCCCACCTCGCTTTTAAAGCCTCCATTGAGAGCTCAGGTGTTGTTCTAACAGGTTTGTCTTTATATGTTACTTGGTCTTTTTCCTTTGCAGTTTGTAATTTTTTTCTTTGTTGTATTTGTTTATTATTTTGATTATTATGTGTCAAGGGGACTTTCTTTTCTGGTCCAATATGTTTAGTGTTTTGTATGCTTCTTATACCTTGATAGGCATTTCCTTCTTTAGGTTAGGGAAATTTTCTTCTATGATTTTGTTGAAAATATTTTCTTGGCCTTTGACTTGATCTTCTTCCCCTTCTCCTATTTCTATGATTTATAGTTTTCGTCTTTCATAGTATCCCAGATTTCCTGAACGTTTTGTGCCAGGATTTTCTTATATTTAACATTTTCTTTGACTAAGGTATTCATTTCTTTTACTGTGTTTTCAGTGCCTGAGATTATCTCTTCTATCTCTTGTATTCTGTTGGTGAGGTTTGTCTTGTAGGTTCCTGTTCAATTTCCTAAAGTTTTCATTTCCAAATTTCCTTCAGTTTGGACTTTCTTATTGATTCTACTTCCACCTTCAGGTATTGAACAGTTTTATTCATTTCTTTACACTGTTTGTATTTTCATAGCTTTCTTTAAGGGAATTATTCATTTCCCCTTTTATCATATCTATAAAGGCTATGTTAATGTCTTTTCTTTTTTCCGTCAGCTATGTTAGAACATTCAGTGCCTGCCATGGTAGGATTACTGGAATCTAGTGGAGATATATTTTCCTGGTTGTAATTGATTGTTTTTTATGCTGGCATCTAGGCATCTGGGTTTAGAAAGATTGTAATTCTAGGTGCTGATATCTGGATATCTGGTCTTGTCTTTGTTGGGTGGGTGTTTTGCTCATTCATTTCTGTTGCCTCTCTGGTTCTTAGGAAGGTGAGGCAGCTGTGGGTTGCCTGGATGAAAATTCTGGGATCCTGATGAGTGTGGCTACTGTTGGTTTCAGGTAAAATGTGTTTCTAGGTATTGGAGGCTAACACTTAGTAATGGGAATGTGCTAAGAAGGGGGCTGAGCAGGTTTTTAGGAGGGATGAAAGCAGGTCTTCAACCAGGATCTGCTTAGTTCCCTGGGAATGGGGCCAGAAAGTGAAGAGAGGCCACAGCAGGTCTGCTTTACAGAGCTGAGAATGAGACTGGGGGACTGGACTTGGTGGAATGGAAAGAGATATGAAGTTCTATAGTGAGCCTACTTGCTTCCTTGGTCAGAGTGGCCTGTGTGTTCTCAGGGCATGCCTGTTACAGCTGGGGGCTGTGATAAAGCACTGAGTGGGGGGAAGGGAGTTTGAAGGGGGAAATCTGTGTTCCAGTCAGGAGGAGTTGGAGGTGGAGGCCTCAACAGGTGGTCTGTTGCAGAGAGAGGTATGAAACTAGGTGCTGGATTTGGAGGAGAGGAGGGATACATTAAAATCTGCAGATATCTATCTGTTTTCCTGGCCAGAGTTGTCTGTGGATTTCTGGGAAGTGCCTGCTAGAGTTGGAGGTTGTCATAAAGCAATTAGTGTGGAGAGAGATATCAGGAAGGGAAGATCTGTGTGATCCACTGGAGATGGGGATGGGGGTGGGGTGGAAGGGATTTTGCAGGAGGTGGTCTGCTATAGAGCAGGAGGAATTGGTTTTGGAGGAGTTGAGGGAGAGATTTACAGTTAGCCTAACTGCTTCCCTCAACAGTTTTTTTTGGGGGGGTTAGTAAATAAAACTTTACCAACACCATTATCTTAAGTGTCTGTCATATTTTCTTTTAGAAATTTAATAGTTTGGGGTCTTATATTTGATGTGTGTGTGTGTGTGTGTGTGTGTGTGTGTGTGAATGCGTGTGTGTGTGTGTGTGTGTGTGTGTGTGTGTGTGTGTGTGTTGTGTGTGTGTGTGTTTTCTGTGTGAGGAATCTTTTTAATATTTCTTTTTCTTTTAGTTTTTTTGGAGAGTTTTAGACAATGTATTTTGATCATATTCATCCTTCCTCCAATTCATCATAGATCCATCCCCAGTCCCTACCCACCCAACTCTGTGTCTTCTTTGTCATCCACATTGAGTTAATTTCTCTGTATTACAGAGACAGCCATCTAATATTATTTCTCTGCCTATGGATAACCAGTTTCCCCAACATATCTTGACCTATTCAAATGTATTCTAAGGTGACACTATTTTTCTTGATATATGACTCATATTTTTTCTTAGTAGACTAAATTTTGGCTCTTTATTGTACTTCAATCACTCACAGAAGTCTAGAAAATGCTTTTTTTAAGAATAAAAAAATAAAAGTAGCATCACTTCAATTTCTTTGTATGTAACATTGTTTCTTTGAAGATAATAAAAGGATGTGAATTGTGATACAAATAAGTACAAAGATCATTAACCACTTTTAAAAGTAACAGTCACAATCTCTTGTTCTAAGTTAACTTTTGAACTTTTTTCTGCTTCATTCAGGGCAGAGCTCATACCTCTCAACCTACAATTTATCACTGTAACTGCTGTCAATCACATAGAAAGTGAGAGAAAAATAAAGAGGGGCCGTGGTTTAAATTCTGTCACAAATGAAGAGAGTACACTCCAAGTGAGGGTCAGTGGAGTCATGTTTTCAGAGCTTGAAGACTATACTAACACACAAGTCCTTTGGTTATTAATTATAATTAGGCACTTATTTAGTGATTAAAATAGTTGTGTGGATTTGAAGTAATGAGGACAAGGGAAGGCTGATTTTGTAATTTACCAGCTTTACAGAATTCAAAGTATCAACCTGTTTTGTGCCTTCTAATTTGTAGGGGCCATCGAAGATGAGTCTGCTTGAATTATGTTTGAAATCTCAAGACAGCATTACAGTCGGAGTCTGTCGTCTCTCTTTCCCACTAACACTGCTTATCCAGAACTTTGAAAAAGCAAGAATAGAAACGTATTGTTTTGCAGGAAGAAATGCCCATTAAAACAAATCTCAGGAAGGAATTCACTGGGAAGCTAACTACACAGGGCTTCTTCCTTCTTTTGCCATACCACATTATATGAAATGGAGTGTCAAGATTATCCATAGTTTATCTTTTTTTTTTTTTAAAAAAAAAAAAGTATAATAGAATTTCTTATGACAAAAATGCATTTCTATATTTGGGCTATTTTTTCTTTAATGAACTTGCTAATTTTCTTAGCACTTACTTCTTGAACTGGCATTACTGGTGGAATTACTAATGGGAATATGAAGACTGAACTCCATTTCTCCTATGGCTCATAAAAGCTCCCTTCAGAGAGATACTGCGTTCTTTAATACCATCAGATTATTGTTGCAAGAGAATTGTTCTCACTGCCACTCTGCTGTGCCAATAAAGTTAAACCTTGAATCAAAGCAGAGTTAGTGATTGGCTGACTGGAATTAGCCATAGATATGTTGGAGGACTGAGGAAGTTAGATAGAGAGGGACAGGAAGAGGTAAGGAGAGGCTTGGGGAGATTTCGAAGGCTTTTTGATCTGGGAAATGTGGAAAGTAGGGTCAGCCAATTGTTCCTCCACTGTTCTTTGGGTTCATCAGGTTTTATCTTAATTTCTGATCACCAAGTGTTTATTAATACTTGAACAATTAAGGTAAATGTATTACTCTATCTCAGTCCAGGAGATGAGTAGGTTTAGGGGAACTGTTATAGTTAGTTACAGTCCAGTTCACTGGGGTGTTAACTCTATGACAGTGATTGACATGAATAGAATCCTATAGGGAGTACTCCTGGGATCCGAAAATATTTAAATCTATGAAAACAGGATTGGGCAGAGAGTATCTCAACAGAAGAGTTGTCTTGTCCTGGAGGGAGCTCTAGACTTATGATAACTTTTCAGTTCCCCTGAACTTGATTAGGTAGGTTGGTTCTTTATATTCCTTCTTCTGTACCCATCAATCATGGGCCTAGGGAAAATGGTGTAATCTTGGGTCAGGAAGTTTATGATATGCTTTATGAAAGCTATGATTTGACCCTAGAAGCTGAATGAACACAGCTTCAACTTTGGATCAGTGTGATGGGTGAAAGAGAACCTTTAAGAATCTGCGAAGTGGGGTTTGTACACAATGTGGGGGGCCCAAAACAGCTTGACCACATAACTGCCATGACAGGCTTAGAGGCCCAGACACAGCTTCTGTGACAGGCTTACTGGCAGGCAATACCCGGATCCAGGAAAAGCCAAATGCTAACACCACCCAGAGATCCACCCAGGGATGGGCCAGCATCTAAGGGGAAGTACTAGACAACCCAAAATGTTCTAACCCTTAGATAAGATTAGACCCTGAGCCTAGCACACACCTATTTCCCTTTTACAGATACTCCTCGACAAATGTCAGCCAATCAGGGTCATGAACCCTAGAAATCACCCCAACCTCTGCTATGATAAAAAAAAAAAACCTACCCTGCCTGGGCTCAGGGCTCTTTGCTCTCACCTCTGCATTAGACAGAGTCCAAGCTCCAAGACTGGAAATAAAGGCCCTTTGCTTTTACATATGAGTTCGGTTCTCTGTGGTGGTCTTTTGAGAGTCCCCGTGATCCCAGCATAACACATATAACACCATAGACCGCGGGATCAGAAATACTTTTCCCACCAAAGAATTTAATAAAAAAACTAGATGCTATTGTGGTTGTTCTTGTTTTTATGTATAGATTTCTGTATACTCCTGCAGATTCTCCTCACTGAGCCAATCCGTTCACTGCTTGTTCACTCACTTGCTCACTCACTCACTCACTCACTCACTCACTCACTCACTCACTCACCAACCTATCTTGTCATGATTTTTGAGGACAGTTTCTAGAACGCTTTTGCTGCTAGAGCTTTGGTAGTTGAGATTTGGTGGGGGCATTTAAAAGATATTCTTAGTATATACAAAAGCTGATAGGAATGTTTACTGGAAAAAAAAAGACTCTTCAGTGTTTGTGGATGAAGTAGACAGATTTCTTTGGATTACTCAGCATGGTAAGAAGACATTTGTCTTCAAGCATCGTCGAAGTGTGTCTCCTTTTCGGGCTTTGTTTCTCTAGAAGCAAGGGGGAGTGGAGCCTGTGAGAAGTCCTTCAGCAGGAAACCAAATGGTGAGCGGGCTAATAGCCCCACATCACCCCCATCCCCATGCATGAGAAATAATGGACAAAGGCAAAGATAAGATCTTAATATCAGGTTTTCTGAAGCTCTGGAAAAAATGCACACATACACACACACACACACACACACACACACACACACACAGAGACATACACACACATGCACACACACACTACACAGGTTTTGACTACAAGCTGCATATATTATCAACTCACTAATCAGCACTAAGCTAATCTATATAAATGGTTAGACTCAAGTGACTGGATTCCTATGAGCAGCCGATGAAAGCAGCAGTCTTACAGGAGTGCTTTCCTTGGCATGTTTTTCAAGGCTCCACCCTTTACTGTGTGACTGGTATAAAAGGAATGGCTGTCTGTGGACCGTATAACGGTCTTACCCCTTATACTTTTTTTTCCCCATCAGTTTTCTGATTGTTGGTGCAACATCCTCCAACTCTGTGTCACAATCCACCCACCTGTCCTGAATGGATGAGTGGTAGATGTGGCTTTAGGTTTTTTTTTTCCTTTCCCTTTCTTCTTTTTAGGTTATCTTTGTTTCTGCTCTTATTGCACCATCTGTCTAGTGAGAAACAAGACCACATGGTTCCATGGAGTTTTCTTTGTTGTTGTTGACACAATTCTACTCATCCAAATCCTTGCCAAGAGCTCCCAGTTAGTCTGCCTTGGTTCATATTCTCACAAAGAGGACTTTTTCAGGTCACAATTGAATCCAGACGTGCATTCAGCCATGCACACCTCTGCTAGTACCAACTCTCCCTGGGAACTAGACTCTTTAGAGCATGGTCCCTCCTCCAGTTCTCTTACAGCTCTCATATTAAACTCCCTTTAGAGCAGTGGTTCTCAATCTGTGCATCTCTACACCTTTGGTGGTCACATATCAGATATCTGCATATTAGGTATTTACAGTACGATTCCTAGCAGTAGCAAAATTACAGTTATGAAGTAGTAATGAAATAATGTTATGGTTGGGGTCACCACAACACGAGGAACTGTATTAAATGTTGCAGCAATAGGAAGGTTGAGAACCACCTTAGGTCCTTTCTTGCAAGTAGACTACCTTAATCTACCTGGTTCTAGAATGTTCCATCAGAAAAACAAGAGGGTGTGATGTTTGATCTTATTTCTACCAGAAGATACCTCCAGTCACTTGTGACAATTCTGCCTACCACAGGGTCAGGTAGTAAGCTACTTTTGTGCCACCATCAAAACTCCTATCTTGCCCTTTCCATTGGACAGTAGAGTGCCACTTAGTAAGCCTGTGTATGAACAGGAGGGGGTTGCAGGATATTTGATCACACTGTGAACACTGAGATTGCAGTTATTTCCTGGAAAATCCTGTTTCTATTTGTGGTGTGGTTCAGCCCTAGAACACATCTTTAACCCAAGAGCTTTCTGCTTGGACATTGTAAACAAGATTAAATAAAGTAAACCATGGATCAAGAGGTGGAGCAAGCAACCATTTGACAGGAAGTGAACATAGGGAAAAAAAAACAAAGAGAGAATCGGGAGGATGGATAGAGAGGCACACAGGAAGCCGAAGGGAGGGACCTTTCAGTTTGAGAAGGTTTTTGAGATGGCGTTGGGGAAGAGAGTGTTGAACATTGGCAGAGGAGGAAGGTCAGCTTTCTCTGCTTCTCTGAGCTAGCAGGCTTTCATGCCAGCTTCTGGCTCCTGAGTCTTTAGGAATAAAATTAAATGATTGAGATTGGGATAAAAACAAGATGGGCTTTTCAGATAAACACTGGAGCGTGATTTGCTTCTATCCAATTATATGAAGAAGTAGTTTGCTGTATTTCATGGGGGAAAATTCTTTCATTAGTCACCTCAAAATATAGTTTTGCTATTTAAGCTTGTTATTTGTAAATATTTTAGCTTTTTAAAAATGTTCTCATCCGTCTCACCATATCTACTTGTGAAAAGTATCATGAATAAAAGGAGTGGAAAGACTCCAGATGATAGTACAGCCTCCAGCATTGTGATATACATCACAAATTTTGAGGCAGGCAAGCCTAGGGACTAATATAGTGACTCAGGACTCCACTTGGCTTGGGATGTACACTTGACAGACTGAGACACTTATCTAAATGCATTATATATACACACACCCCACTCTGAACAATTCACTTAGAAACCTGTTGGCAACCTAAGACTACCACCTACATTGAGCTGCATGCATACCCCTCTCTGAACAATGGAAAATGTTTCTCCTCACTTTAACAACCATAAGACTTATAGTCTGTCTAGTTGGTCACACTTTAGCTATGTCTGAATATGAAAGTAGGAAGGCCAACCCAGGCAAAATTTGCTTTTGGTGTCAATAAGACAAACTATGTCCCACAGGTGTCACTAAACAAACTGTGTCCCCTGGGTGCACTTTTTAGGGAAAATCCTCTATTTATTAGCTTATGCTTATGCATAATTGGGAGTGCATCATTATGATAAGGGGCATGTACAGTATACAAAAATGTTAAATAACTTAATCTATAAATCAGGATAAAGATACACTGATGCTATGTGGCAGGGTCCTGTGCTGTTGTTCCCTTTGGGGGAGGGGGCCAAGTAGGCGTAGAGTCAACAACACAGACTCTGGAAGAATGTTGAAACAACCAGCTCAGTTTATTCAGGAAGAGGCAAACCTTATATACCTTCCACCCCACCCTGGGGGGAGGTCTGATGAACATGCATCTGCTGAGGTGACATGGCTGCCTCTCATTGGTCCAGGTCATCTCCAGATCATGTTTCAGCTGCTATTGCTAAGGCCCTTAGGCAGACCCAGGTTGACTCTCAGAAAGTGTCTTTTTTACTGGTTTGGGCCGGCTGGCCCTCAAGCCTGTTAGGGATGAGTCATCCCACAATGCTATACCTCTTAGCAATCAAACTCTTCCTTCTCCTGATCCCTATAAAATGAAGCTCCAAACACTAATTGAAGCCTTTGAGTATCCTGATTTGTATAGCCTGCTGCCAATCATGATAGTGCATCTGATCTCTCTTATTACTTTGCTTTGAACAAAGTATTCATGCTTCATTTGCATATCTGTGAGTGTTTATTTTAATACTTCAAACAAGATGCCAAGAACCTGGAATCACCTGACTTAACCCTGACCACAGGTAACAATTTTACTTTTTAACCTTTTAGAGGCCATTATTAGAATATACAATTTTGTGGTTTTTATATTAGTTTTATATTAATGTACACCAAATTACTATGAATTTGGTAGCCTAAAAGCACCAGATGCAATGTGCTTGTTTATAATTCCTTAGAGCAAATCATCTCACCAAGTCAACATCAAACAGAAGGTGGTCTGGTCTTGTATCTGTGAGTTCTTGGGAACAATGCCCTTTCAGGTCATGCACACTACTGCCAGAGTTTACTAGATCACTGAGTTCCTATTCTCTTGTCAGTTCTCAGCTAAGGAGTGCTCTCAGGTCCTAAGAACTGCTTTCTAATTGTGTCTGAATTCTTGTCTCCATCTTTAAATAAGCCAGCTTCTGAGTCCTTCTCACATTTAGAACCTCTCTCAAGTCTAATTTAAGATGTCACTGAACTGAGTGAGGTCCATCCGAGTTCTTTTTCAGTTTGTCATGGAATACAACATTATCATTGGAGAGATGATTCATCATATCCACAGGACCACCCACACTAAAAATAGGGGGGATTGGGCAGGGCATAGTGGTACATACCAGTAATCATAGGATAACCTTTGCTACACAGTGATTTCTTGTGTGCCTGAGTATATGAAAGTGTACCTACACACACACACACACACACACACACACACACACACACACACACCACTCTGCAGGCACATGTGCACATAAAAGAAGGGGCATTGTGGGAGGGAACAGTACATTATAATTCTTTCAACAACAACATATTCAAATACCACTTACTGGTTTCCCCTCAAGTTCTTAGTTTTTAAATCCTCATTCTTTTAATTCTTCTATTTCTCTTTAAACAAATGCTTATCGTGAACTCTTTACTGACAAATTTTATAGAGTCTAGTAAAAATACCTTTATATGCTCTATTACCTGTTTCACCTTTAGGGCTTTATAGTGTCACCAAACCAGCCTACACTTGAAGAAACTTGGGTGTTGAAAGGTAGTTTCTGGTAGATCCAGAGATGTAACCAATTGGAGGTCATACAGATGCTTCTTGATCAATGATGGGGAGGGAGTGTTGCATCTCAGTAGGTCCATCATAGATTGAAAATGCCGTAAGTTGGAAAAGAATCTATATGCCTAACTAATAAACCCACGGCTCAGAGTACCCTATATTAAAAGTGCTCTGGATATGTTCTACAACTGGGTGGCACCATCCACCACAAAGACAGTTTTATAATAGTCTTGAGTTTCTTCATGTATGTATGCTGAGTATTGCTACTATGGCCTGTGATCATGTGACAGATAGGGGCATGTGTCTTGATGTAGTTGTGTAGAATTCTAAGAGTTTTGCAAATGTGGGGGGAAAATTCAAAATTCAAAATGGAAAGAAAGAGTTCTAGAGAATGTGCATTGCTTTCACCTGTGGTGATATTTTATTTGTGCTGAAATGTGGTGATATTTTATTTATGCTGAAATGTGGTGATATTTTATTTGTGCTTTAATAAATAAAGCTTACCTGGAGATCAGAGAAAAAAGGCCAACCATTATAAGTAAATAAAGAAGTCATGCAGCAGTAACACATGCCCTTAATCCTAACACTTTGCAGGCAGGATCTCTGTGTTCAAAGTCACACTAGGGAATAGAGCCAAGCGTGGTGACATACGCTTTAAATCCCAGTACCAACCATGGAGGTCTGGAGATCTGTACAGACAGGAAGTGACAGAGCTGTGCAGGAAGAGGAAGTGATGTCACTGGGCTAAGAGAACCAACAAGAGAACAGAACAGAAAAGGCATATGAATGTGAGTATAGAGGAAGAAGCTCTCGCTTTAGAAGCTGCAGAGTTGGTGAGGTAAGGTTGGGTGATGGCTTTCCCTATTTCCCTGATCTCTCTAAGGCTTTCACCCCTATATTTGGCTCCATGCTTTTTATTTATTAAGACCATTTAGAAATCCATCTACACTCACCCTATAATGAAGCTAAAATTCTGAACCGTTATAAATTAAGGACTAGCTAATCACAAAGCAGGCTGTATTTCTCTGTCTTCTCTGCCTCTATATATAATAAGAAAGTTGCCAAACTCTTTCTTCTTCCCATGGGATGACTAATTGACTTACGATTTATCTTGTGGTCTGCTTTTTCCTCCTCAGTAGAGGACTCCTGCCCTGCTACACACTTTATCTCTGTCTGTACATGGGTTTGTGTGAAGACGGTGAGATGCTTTTTTGCATTCACCACAGCGCAACCTTTTCTGAGCTGTTGTTACTAACACTGAAGAAATGTTAATACCGAAGAAGAGAAGTCCTTCCCATTACATTGGTTTATACTCATCTGGATTGCATCAGCTACACTGGCCATGCACACTTCCATGTGAGTTTCTTACACTGGTTTAGACTCATCTGGAGTGTGTTAGCTATACTGGCCAAGCACACTTCCATTGAGTTTCATGATCAGTTCATCAGGTTCCATAATTTTTTTTTACAGTTGCATTACAGTAACCTGAAAGAATAAAGCCATCTATAATACTGTTATTTTTAAGCTTTGGATGCAATTTGATTTTATGTCATTCAATACTTTAAAAAATATAATTTTCTCCAAAACAATCTCATATTTTAATATTTGTTCTGATTTTTTTCATGGGCTGTATAGAAAAGATCAAATATGATACATAGATTTTACATTTTGAAATTTTTATTTTAGTAATTTTTAGAATGTAGTGGTGGATTCTTAGAGTTTTACATATACAATAACAAAATTGTCAAATGATGACAATTTTATTTTTTCATTTCCTATTTCCTTGTTTATTTCCTATCTGTCTGTTCACCTATCATCAATCTATCTACCTACTACCTATAATTATGAATCAATTATGCATATATCAATAAATCAGTCTGTCAATTATCTTCTATCAAGCACTTATATATCGCCTATCATCTATTACCTATTCTCTATCAATCTAAATGCCATCTACTACCTATCTTCTATCTACATAGCACATATTATCTATTATTTATTATTTACTCAAACATCAACCAATCTACTTATATATTTTTTTTATCAATCAAGCATCTAAATTATTTTATTATCCCTTATCTATCTATCTATCTATCTATCTATCTATCTATCTATCTATCTATCTATCTATCTATCATCTATCTATCGATCTACCTACCTACCTACCTACCTGTGGTCATTTATTAACTATTTATTTATTTATAAAACTATGAGTAAAACCTAGAATGAAATCCAGAATAACTGAACAGCAAAATGCTGTAATGTTACTGTTATGACAGCAAAGTGTTAGAGGTTTATTAGTAAAAATAGTGGCTTGAGATGTGTAATTACTTATTTCCCCTTTGTTTGTT
This sequence comes from Peromyscus maniculatus bairdii, assembly GCF_049852395.1. NCBI lineage: Eukaryota > Metazoa > Chordata > Mammalia > Rodentia > Cricetidae > Peromyscus > Peromyscus maniculatus. The sequence goes on along the minus strand of NC_134868.1, from coordinate 7,863,020 downwards.
TTTTTTTTTTGTTTGTTTTTGTTTTTGTTTTTCGAGACAGGGTTTCTCTGTGTAGCTTTGCGCCTTTCCTGGAGCTCACTTGGTAGCCCAGGCTGGCCTCGAACTCACAGAGATCCACCTGGCTCTGCCTCCCGAGTGCTGGGATTAAAGGCGTGCGCCACCACCGCCCGGCTCTTATTTCCCCTTTTAAAAGCTTCTTTGTGTATGTGTATTCATATTTGTGAACATGTGTGTGTGTGTGCATATGGAGGCCTGAGATTGATGTTCAATGTATTTCTCTGTCACCTTTCATCTTACTGAGGCAGGGTCTATTAGTTGAATCCAGAGCTCATCAATGCAGCTGTTCTAGCTTGCCAACTTACTCTGGTGATCCCATTTCTGTTTTCCAGAGGTCTGGAATTACAGGCAAGCCATCACACCCACCCAGCTTTTTTCTGGGTTCTAGAGGTCAGAACTCTGGTTTTCACACTTGGACTGCAAGCATTATAACCACCAAATCATCTCCCCAGCCATCCCCTGGCCTTTTTGATATAAAGTCTTCCTATGTAGCGCTTGCTGATCTGGAACTCGATTAGATCAAGCTGACCTTGAACTTTAAATAATCCTTCTGCCTCCACATCTTGAGTCCAAGAATTATAGGGATGCTTCACCAGGCACAGCAGAAATTTGTAATAATTTATCTTGAGCTGTTCCTTAGGGTGGTGATTAATTGCACAGTAGAGCTAGGCTAATGGAAATCCTATTTTATGATAACAAATAGGATGCATTCAGCTTTCTATTTATTACAGAAAATGGAAATAGGACATTTATATAACTTATACAAGATAATGTAAAAATATAAAGTTAAAAAGAATGAGGTAGAAATCCAGCCCTAGTTTATTCCTCTGAAACTTAAGATAGATGTTGGCAAGTTCCCAGCTTCTCCAGTGAGTCTATTAACCTGTGAAAAGCAAGAGACACTCCTAGAACTTAAAACCCAGTTTCATGGTTAACAGTAGTAGAAATAAATAGTGCTATTAAGGAAAAGAATTGAAGAGTCTCTGATGCAGATCATGCATACACAGTTCTACCTCTGTTGCCTTTTCCTTTCACTCTTGTGTCTGAAAGTGCAGCAAATGTCACTCCCAACATGCCTGAGTATAGCCTGAAGCTTGAGTCATGGTCCTCATGGGGTTTTAATTGTAATATCCATGAAATACCATGAGACAAGAAGAGAGACAGATCAAATCAGAACACCAGATTTCCCTTTCTCAATCTTTTGCTTATACTTCTAAGCTGACTATAAAACATCTGTTGCCATTTGTAATTACACAGTACTGGACTATCAGTGCAGGCTTCTTCCCATCCCAATCTCTCCTGTTCCTCCTCCTTCCTGTAGATGTGGGCATGTAGCATGGAAACTACCATGGAAATACATGTAGATTCATATCTCTGGGCCTGAGCTAGGAGGAATAATCTTCAGGTGAAAGCAAATAGTGGAATACCCTTCTTAGACATCCAGGGTTTGGAAGTAGAGTGATGAGCAAATGGCTTATAGTGCCTCCCAAAGATTACAGACTCTTGGGAAGATGAGGACATAGTATCTATTTCTAGTCTAGCCTGGAAAGAAAAGACATTTGTTGGTTTAGTTAGCATCAAATCTTGGGATAAATCTGGTAAAGTATCTAAGGCTAGCAAGAATTAACAACTTAGAGGTTAGCAGGAGAAAGATTAGCTCATGAATAATTGTCAAAGTTAAAAAGACATAGCTGCCTACGAATGGCCTTCCTATATCAGTATGTATTAGGCATGCAAATTGAAAGATACTTTAACTCCCTGGTGTAGTGCTTTCAAAAGTAAAGGTAATATCATTTATTGTTTATTTCCTGGTGATATCAATATATAACCTTACATATTATAACTATGGATTTTACATATTATAGAATATACATGCTAAAAGCATATATAAGAAATCTGAGAGACTGTTCTATAGCAGGCTTTTTTGGATTGCCAACCCCTAAATCACGGCACAGATACTTATTACTAATTATAAAAGCTAAGCCTTAGCTTGGGCTTGTTTCTAACTATCTCTTACAACTTACATTAACCCATATTTTTAAATCTACATTCTTCCACATGCTGATTACCTCATTTCCACTATGCCCATCTTGGTTATTCTGAGTCTGGCTGGAGACTCTGCCTTTCTTCTCCTCAGAGTTCTCTCTCTGTCCGAAGTCCTGCCTATACCTCCTGCCTAACTATTGGATGTTTAGCTTTATTAAACCAATCACAGTGACAAATCTTCACACAGTGTAAAGGAATATTCCACAACAATGTTCACACTTTCTCAAATACCAAATACCTGAATCTAGTTTTGGAGAGTGTTAGATGGCAGCCAATTTTACTGAGTTAATGATCAAAAAGGAGTGAGTGAGCAGAAGACTGGTGTGAGGGGAAGGAATCAGTTTCTGTTTGTCTTCCTGCATCCTTTATTCACTCTTTTATTTGAAGTATTTAATCATTAAAATCGGTTCAAGTTTCAGACAATGGGACAGTAGTTATCTACCTTCATTTCCTACACTAAAACTGAGAGGAAAGACTGTTCTTAATAGGGTTCCTAGAATCTGCCTCACGATGAAACCAACAGAAATGTAAAGTTTAGTCTGATAACTGATTCAATATCAACCCTTATTCCCTTCTCTTTCAGTTACTGTGATTTTCTTTTGATACTTTTATGATGATTCTCTAATTAATTACCTCACCTTAAAATATTCAAAAGCCATTCAGATTTTCTCATAATGGGAAAGCAAGGAGAACAAGCTATATTTCCTTCTTTTATTTTTAATATCTGATACCTATGATAGAGTTAATAAATATGTTAATTTTTACATGAGAATACATTGAAATCAAAAATTGAGATCTTCAAGGTAATTTATCTAATGGATTAACTTGTCTATGGACTTAAAAATAACAATCCATTTTCAGTGTAAGTAATATTTCAGGCTAATTTATGTGACCACCTGAACCCATAGTAAAATCAGACCTCTGGGAAAGTATTCCATGGGGAATGAAAAGATCTCTAATATTCTTTTAGCATTTTGAGACATTATAGCAATAGAGCCTCCTACTAACAAGATCCATGCTAACGCTTTTTTGTGTCCTGGGTCAGGTACTGGTCTGCTAAGGTATTCCACATGCTATTTAAGCTGTTATCCAAGTACAGGCATTAATCAAACAATGCAATCGGAACTGACATTGCTTAGCTATCTAACTGTTTTTCCTCTTGAGTTATTTTGCCATTTGTATGTTGGTATAAAATTGCTGTCTAACTCCTCTTGCCTTCATACCACATGCTTCCATGGAGTGCCCCACGAGTAATTCAACTTTACACATCACACGGCAATCAGCAAGAATTAAGAGCACATGTGGGCAGGGGGGCAATGAGATGACTCAACAGTTAAACTTGAGTAAATCGTCTTGCAGAGGACTGTGGTTCTGTTCTTGTCACCTACACCAGGCAGCTCACTGCCTGTAACTACAGCTCCAAGGTAATATGATGCCCTCCTCTGGCCTATATGGGCACCTGCACACACGCACACGCTTGCACACACACACATACACACACACACACACACACACACACTAAAAATAATAAAAATAAATATTAATATTAAAAATAAATAAATATTAAAAAAGAGTATATGCTGAACCTGAGTGAAATGCATGCTATTTTTAATTGTATTTATTTATTTTAATTAAAATATGACATCAGTTCCCCCTCCAACTATCTGATGGCTTCTTTTTCTGATTATTATTGTTTCACATATTTGCATAAATATAAAAATACAGCATGTGGAGTCTGTTTTTGTTGCTTGATTATTATGCAGTGCTTATTATTGTTATTATTATTTACCTTATTGTTTTATTGGATACAAATGTAAGAATTCATTTACTTTTCTATTATGTCAAACATTCTTAATATATAAGTAAAATAAAAGGCTTTTCCACATCATGGGATGTTTTCTTAACCTATGCTGTCTTTAATTATTATTATCTGTATGGTGAGTCTCATGTCACAAATTTTTGATTATGTTTCTTTTTCCTTCCCTCTTTAAAATCTTAGAGATAAAACATTGAGGAAATTTACCCTCGATGACACACATAATGGAAACAAATGATGCCACTTATCCTTTTTTGTGCAGCTCTTAGGAGAAATACTTCTTTTTATTGGGAGAACAGCACATAACTCCTTTTATTGAAAAGCACCGTGAACAACTGTTAGGAAGGTAATGGTGATTCCTCTAGGAGTTGTCATTTCATCAGAGAGGATGCAGGCAGGTGCTCCTCCTGCACTTGCGTACTTCAAACACACCGAAAGCATAAAGTCACACCAAGAGCTCTTGCTGCTGAATCAAAGACACAAGTAGAGATGAAAAGGCTATAAACACAGCATGCATTATCGTGCAGCTGGTTCTGATAGAAACCATTTGGATGGGGTACTTAAAGGATTCCAATAGGAACAAAAACACTGTTCAAAATCTACCCAAGCCCAAGAAAGCATGGGACTTCAAATTATGCTACGCATTTTCCACTATGGTAACAAATATTAGTTTGCAATGACTACACCTTCAGCATAAAAGAAAACAAGGCAAGCTTCACTGGGGCTTCAGTTCAACATTGGTTCATGGCATGGTTTGTCTTGTCTGCAACAAAGTGTTTCTTAGAAATATTTCAGGTGGCATTTTCTCCCACTGCCTCATAAATCAATTTGTGCCTTCACTTATGAAAAGACATTTTTTTAAATGGAAGCCAAAGGGAGCACTTCTTTTTGTTTAGCATTGGGATTAAAATAACAACAACAACCAAAAAAAAAAAAAAAAAAAAAAAGCAAAAGAAACAAAACTTGGTTTAGTTGTCTCTGCAGGTTTCCCCATCATGATCCTGATGCCCTTGCTCATAGAATCCCTCTTCTCTCTCTTTGACTGGACTCCTGGAGCTCAGCCTGATGTTTGGTTGTAGATCTCTGCATCTGCTTCCATCAGTCATTGGAGTGGAGCTTGTGTGAAACTGGACTAGGCCCTCTGCATGGCCAGACAGTAGTGTAGCTTGATCTGCTTGGGGGTCCCCGTGGTGGTAGGATCAGAATCCATCTCTGGTGCATAAGCAGGTTTTTTGGAGCTCACTACCTATGATGGGACACCTTGTGCAGGCAGCCTTGAGGCAGAGGGAAAAGCTTGACTTGCCTCTACTGGATGTGCCTCCCCATGGGAGGCCCTTGCCTTCTTTTGCGGGGGGGGGGGGGGGCGGGAACGGGGGTAGGTTGAGAGGGAGAGGCTGGGGGGGCAGTGGGAGGAAGGAAGGAGGGTCTTTGGTGTGTAAAATGAATGAAAAAATATGTATAAATATTTATATATTTTAAAAAACAAACACATTTGAAAAAAACAAAAAACAAACAAACTTGGGTTGGCATGACGGCTCAGTCAGTCAAATGCTCTAAGCATGAGGACCGGAGTTCAATTCCTAGCATCTACAGGAAAAGAAGCCAGTTGTGGGGTGGGGTGGCATGCGTATAATCTTTGCCCTGGAGAAGTCAAGCCCAATTTGTTCAGTGAGGGGCAGGTCTTTTTAGTGAAAATAAAAAAAAAAAAAGGCAATTGAATTTGAAGGAGAGTTGAAAGGGTTCTGAGGGAAGAAAGAGAAGAGAAAAGGTTGTAATTATAATCTCAAAACCAAAATAAAATAAAATGAGGAGAGACTGAGGAAGATACCAGCTGACTTCAGGCCTCTACATACTTAAGTACACATGTCCACACATATATATGCCCATGTATACGGACAACCCCACTCACATACATTTTGTTCTAACTTAGGACTTCTATATCTTAGCACTGTTGACATTTGAGTTTGGGAATTCTCTGCTGTGGGGTCTGTCCTGTGCTCTTTAGGACATGTAGCAACATTTCTGTCTCTATCCATGAGATGCCAAATGCTCCTTCATACCAGTTGTGATGAGTAAAATGTTTGCCGATGTTGCCAGAAGACCCCTGAGGGCAAAAATGTCCACTACTGAGAATCATTGTTCTTGATTCTGGTCCCATCACTAGGAGAGACAGTGAAACCCTAAAAGAATTGGTAGCACTAAATGAAAGCTATTGTGTGATGAAACACAAATTTCTGTAGAAGTAATTGCTTCCACCTTTGAGAAATCTAGAAAGAAACAATAGCTTTAGGAAACAATAGCCTTAAAAAATTAAAGTTCACAACTTCATCGGTAGCAAAAATGCCTCCGTATGAATTACTTAAGCTAGAGGCATCTGGCACTCAATAGGATAATAGCTATAATTCACTCTGTGTATATATATTTTAACACATCCTATTGTATATGATAAATATATGCAATTTTAACTGTCGGTTTAAAAATCCATTAGCATGCTGCCTTGAATGCTGGGCCATCATCTTTTATTCATGGGATAATTACTTAGTTGGCGTGTTTTACCCTGTGCTTCTAAGTGGTAATGCACTGTAAAAGGCTTTCATTCGCTATTACACACACAATGTACATCTTTTTAGTTTTCTTTTAACACAGAGAACACTAGCAAAGATTCCAAGATGTAAGACTGGTCATCCTTTTTCACACAGTGAATGTGCCAATACCATCTGTTGGTGTAAGTACACTTAGTTGGAATGGAACACCATGTGGCATTGTGTCAAGGACTACCATTTCAGGACACAGGATGCCTTCTCTTTCCATGAAAAAGTGCCACAGGGATTTACCTTGAGCACATATTTTGTTTTCACATCTGTTGATTCAGGACTTACTCATAGTAAACTTTGTACTGCAGTCAGCATCAACATGTTACCTGTCCTCAAGTTATTTACATCCTAGACAGAAAAGAGAGAAAGATTAACTTTCCAAGAGACCAAAGCACAATGCATAGCAAAGGCATGGGAATGGTTGAGCACCTATATTCAAAGAGCTCTTTCAAAGAATATTCGTTTTATGCGTATGGGAGTCTGGCCTGTATGTGTGTCTGGTGCCCACAGAGACCAGAAGAGGGCACAAGACACCCTGGACCTGGAGTTACAGATGTGGATTTTTTGTTGTTGTTTGTTTGTTTGTTTGTTTGTTTGTTTTTGTGAGCACTATGTAGATACTGGGAATCTCTGGGGAACATCAAATCTTGTTAACCACTGAGCAAAGAACTCTCAAAAGTGGGCTCCTTGTGGCACTCCATGCAGCTCTCCATGATGAGATCCAGGGGAGAGGGCCATTGCAGGATCCTACATTACCCTGTGACTTTTGACCCAGATAATCTCAGAAGAAAAGTAGAAGGACGATCTTTTCTCATGAGTAGACTGGTCTGACCAAGCACAAGGGACCACTAAGAGAACAAATGAGGCTATTCTGTTTTAAATAGGTGCTTGGTTTATGGAATAGAAGGGTTAATTTAGTTTGGAGACTACTCTGAAAAATATGTCATCTATATCTATATATCTGTATCTATATCTATCTAATGAGAAGGAGGGAGGAGAGGCAGACAGAAACAGTGGAGGGACACAGATTTGAATGTGTGTATGGAGATGAACATGCCTCTGGGTGCAGGAGGAGTGGGAGAGGGGGTGTCTGGTGCCCTGCTCTATCTCCCTCTGCCTTATTGCTTTGAGGCAGGGTCTCTTACTGATTCTGGAGATAGGCTTGTGGCTATCAAGCTCCAACAGTCCCCTTGTCTCTGTCCCTTACAGCTGAGGTCACCGACGAGCACAGTCATGCCTGATTTTTTTATACTGGTGGTTGGTCCTTATGAACTCAGGTCCTTATGAACTCAGGTCCTTATGAACTCAGGTCCTTATGAACCCAGGTTCTTGTGCTTGCACAGCAAGTGCTCTTACCCGCTGAACCATTTCCCCAGACCCCAGACAGTGATATCTGTGTGCTTCTGGCAGAGGAGGATAACTTACACAGAACAGTGCTTGAATAAGATGGGTAGCCACACACAGTGAGAGCAAAGAAATGTTAAAGCCACAACAGATACAGCAGAAGAGGTAAGACATGGAATATGCGGGAGAGACACTCAAGTACTATGTCTAGTTGTCTTATATCTCCCCTGTGGTGGTATTTTATTTGTGCTGAAATGTGGTGACATTTTATTTGTGCTTTAATTGTTGTGCCCAGATTGCGACCCCCAGAAAAACCACCGAAGACGAGCATGCCAGAATGCAAAAGCAAGGTTTAATTTGGGATATCCAAAAGCAATACAAGCCTAGGCAGGGACTTTGTCCAATACATCCAGCACTGTGGAAGCTGGAGGAAGTGCCTGCCTCTCTGCAAGATCAGTTTTTAAAGGCAAAACCCACAAGGTTATATCATTTAGGGGTGCTACGATGGGTACAATTCTGATTGGCTCGCTTCTAGGGACTTTCTTACTTCTAGGGACTTAATCTTACTTCTAAGGAGGTGGTTGCCTGCCACCATTTCTCATTGGCTGCTCTCAGGTGGGGACATTTCTGTGGTCAGTTACCCAGGAAATCAGGGTGTTGTGGGATGTTCTGTATGGCAAATGTGTTGCTCTGATTGGTCAATAAATAAAACACTGATTGGCCAGTGGCCAGGCAGGAAGTATAGGCGGGACTAACAGAGAGGAAAAAAGAAAAACAGGGAGTCAGAAGGAGTCACTGCCAGCCGCCTCCAGGACAAACAGCATGTGAAGATGCCAGTAAGCCATGAGCCACATGGCAAGGTATAGATTTATGGAAATGGATTAATTTAAGCTATAAGAACAGTTAGCAAGAGGCCTGCCACGGCCATACAGTTTGTAAGCAATATAAGTCTCTGTGTTTACTTGGTTGGGTCTGAGTAGCTATGGGACTGGCGGGTGACAAAGATTGGTCCTGACTGTGGGCAAGGCAGGAAAACTCTAGCTACACCAGGTAGAGGACATTCCATAGCCTGGCAGTCATTACCTCATGACTACCTTATGACTCTGTACTTTTACACTTCCTGGTTTCTGGAATCTGGACTGACTGGTTTCAGTAATTCATGGCCTATTCCAGTAACTCATGGCCTGTTCCAGTAACTCATGGCCTGTACCTAAAAGGAGAAATCTTAGGCGTTAGTTTTAGGGTGAAAGCATTTTGGTCTTATTTTGGTTCAACATAATAAAGTTTGCCTGGAGACCAGGGGCAAAAGACGAGCCATTTTAAGTAAACAAAAAGTCAGGCAGCACATGCCCTTATTCTTATCACTTATCAGGCAGGGTCTCTTTGTGTTCAAGGCCATACTAGGGAAGAGAGCCAAGCATGGTGACACATGCCTTTAATCCCAGTACCAACCATAGAGACCTGGAGGTCTGTACAGACAGATAGTGGCAAGGAAGTGAGGTAGCTGAACTAAGATAGCCAATGAGAGGGCAGAACAGTAAGGCATATAAAGGCATGGGTAGACAGGAAGTAGCTCGCATTTGGAAGATGCAGAGTTGGTGAGGTAAGGTTGGCTGGTAGCTTTCCCTATTTCCCTGATCTCTAAGACTTTCACCCCTATATTTAGCTCTGTGTTTTTTTATTTAATAAGACCATTTAGAAATTCATCTACACTCCCCCAGATCATCTTAAGTGAGAAGGAGGAATAGCAGGTCGGGGTTCTGGCATCCCCTCTCCTACAGTCTCTCCTTTGGTGCTGCAGCAGCATCTGCAGTAGCATCCTGCCCAAATTCACTTTTCCTAGCAACATTAGAAAGCCAGCCCTGCTGCCTCAGCTTCCTCTTTGCTCTGAGAGTTTTTGCTCTGCTGAGGAAAGCTACCTTGGCTAAGGGTCCCAGACTTCTGAGTGAAAGTAGGTGTGGGGAACTCTTAACTCACTCCTCGTAACCTATAACAGTTCTGAAGTGGTTTTAGCCTCACCCGCCCCCTGCCCCAGCCCATAAAAAGATGGCTAAGGTCTAGTTGTGGAGACATTTTCAGCCACTTCTTTAGGCAAATTTTGTTTTCTCTCCTTTTGTGAAAGTTGTTCATCCCTAGACTAATTCCGAGTATATTTCTCCACTGTAGTTCCCAACTGGGAAGCCCAATCTGAATGAAACAGATGATTGGGGAGCTGTGACACACTGCCTCACTGAGGTCCGCATCATATTAGCAGAGGGGGGAGCTGTAGATCACACGGAGTTCTCCACCGAACGCAGAACTTTCCCTGGCAATGAGTAAGGATGCCATATCACTGGAGTGAAATTAATTGAAAATGAGTCAGCAGTAGATCAGACACTTTAGAAATATGGACAACAAATATAAGAATGATAAATGTAATATATCATAAAAATACATTAAATGTATTAACTATATTAAATATAATATGTATATGATATAGATATATAAAATATAAATATAAGGATGATAATGTTTACTGGGGATAGCTGATTTAGATAACTACTGACTATGAACTAAATGCTAACTATAGAAGTCAAGAAGCCTCCTTTGCTACATAGATACAGCAGACGGGGGAAAAGAGGCTAGAGAGTGGGCATAGGACTCAATAAAAAATATGCCATAGGTAAATACATTTAACTGCCAGACTAGTAAGCTCTTGCTTGGTTGGGGAATAATGGGATCCTGAAAGTCAGGTGTAAATACCCAACTCATTCACATCAACTTCTTTACTCTGCTTCCTCTGAGCTTTTTGAGCTTGTAACACAGTTCTTTATTCTCTACTGTCAACTGCCCCCCTCCCCAAATCCATGACAATTAACTAGAAGGCAATGCCTTCAAAATTCTGCTAGTTCATTTTCAGAAATGTTCTCCATCTTTTCAAATTGTCACTAGATCAAGTGACCATGGGTACTGGGCAGAGTGATAAACGTTCCCCATAGTCTCAGGCATTTGAATTCTTGGTCCTCAAATAAATTCTTTCTTCTGTGAGTTGGAGGTGCTGTTTTGGCTAAGTTTGTGAGGTGTGACTTTGCTAGAGAAAATTAGTTTCTGGGATGGGCTTTGAGAGTTTAAAGACTTGTGCCTTTTCTAGTTTGTTCTTTTGGCTTTGTACTCGCAGTTCAAGATGTGAGCTGTTACCTTGGCTGCCATGTCTTCTCTCCATCACTGTAGATGCTAACCCTTCGGAACTGTGAGCCCAAATAAGTAATTTCTCCTATAAGTTGCCTGTTCCATGGTGCTTTATCACAGCCACAGTAAAGTAGCAATATACAATGGTTGAATCGTAAAGCCAATTCTAATCCTGTACTCCAGAGGAGCTGCAAGCCTTATCTTTTTGATAAAGGAAGCAAGATGGCAAGTTTGGGAGTAGACTCTAGAGTCTTCAGTTATGATTAGTAGAATAAAACATTTCATGAGAAAAAGTTTATCAATATAGAGACATTATTGTAGGACATAGCACACAGCAACCAGGTAAGAGATAAGGATAACCTACTTGTAGATTTAGCTTTATAAACTTAGAGAAAATAGTAGTCCATACAAGTAAAGTAAAAATATGAGAATGGTTTTTTTTTAATGCAATAGATATAAACAGAGCTTAGAGAGGTGCATATGTCAAAATGGTATATGATGTGAAATTACAGCCTCCAGGGGATTTCCAAAGTTAGTTCTTCCAAATACACAGCTTACATTCTGAAAGTAGTGAGATGAAGGAGGGACATCAGAAATCTTTAAAAGTTCTGGGGTCGTTATCTGAGGGTTAGTGGTGATGAATGCTCTCATTGAAATAGTTTCTTTATAGCAAAATCAGTGACAGTCTTTGAGTGATATCATGATTGCTAGTAATGTAGGAAGGCACAGCCCACTGTGAGTGGTACTATTCCTTGGGCATGTAGTCCTGGGCTCTATAATGATTCTCTTATCTGCAGTTACTATCAAAGTGACATGTACCAGGAAAAAAGGGCATGGTAACAGATAAGTCTTATAGCTTACAAGTCATGACATATGCTGATAGCCTATGGTCTGAATCACTGTTTTGGACTCCTTTTGATAAGCCACAACATGAGATAAAACTTACAGTGGGTTCATTGTCACAAGGGGAATGTGCCCATGCCACAGGCATTTATTCTATCTTAAACTGTGTCATCAGAACAAGTGGGTTTTGTAATCATTAGACTCTTCTCACTCTTGATTGATTCTGTGATTGGAAACATGATAGCTTTAGTACAAGTGGTCGTTTTAGACTTCAATATAATATTTTAGCACTAAAGCTAAAATGACAGTGAACTGTTAAAAACAAAAGCTTGTATCAGTTTCAGATGCTTTATCTTGCTCTGACTTGTATATAAGATTACATGGAGGGTTGCCAGTTTTGAATGAGTTCTAGGGGAAGAAAATTTTCTGCGTTAATTGAGGTTATAACAACTAATGTGAGGTTTGGATTTCAACCTAGTAGGACCTATGGTATTATATCTATATAATCATAGATAGAAAACATGGATCCTTAATGACAAAACTATAAATGAGATTCTTGGTGTCTGAAGAAAGCAATATCCACTGTGGCAGTATTATATACTTTAAACACATAATACAAAAGTTTCCTAGCATTATGCTGGTCCTGGCTGGAAGAGATGGTAAGCTCAATGTTTGAGCTATAACATGCTTATGAGGCCAGAAATTCTGAGCATAGTTTAAATTCTTTCTGATTCAAACTCCTCAGGCCACACTGATCTAGCAACACCAGGAGTGAATTAGAAATGCTATGTCTGCAATATAAATGGAGTTGGAATGAGCAGAAAGTATGAGTGAGCAGGTAGTTCAGATTTTTATGTAATTTTCTGTGGTTCTTGGAGGGGAATGGTTCCTTACCTCACACCTACAACCACAGAGAAGGGAAATAAGTTCATTGACAGCCAGCTGATCAAAAAATGTATAAATAATAGTCTGTAGATAGGTTGTCTTTCTTTGTGGGTGTAAATTTAAAAAATTATGGCACTTCAGCCACCTTTGAAAAACAATCATGAGGGGAAAATCCTGCAAGTCAAGATTATTGCTCTTCTGACTATATATGAACTCACTGGATAAATGTCTTAGACAGATGTTTGCATCGAGTCCTGCTCTGCCTGTTGAATGGGTTCTGAAGGGAGGGTGTGGAATTGGGAAATGATAGGTATGAAATATAAACGTAGATAAAGAAAAAGACAGACACAGGTTAGCTTTGGGAGGGTTCTAGGTCGATACCGCAGATACCTGAGTTTATTACTCACAGCCTGTAAATACCCAAAGTAAGGGGGACAAAAAGGACTTCCCCTTTCAAGGACATCACGGTTCAAATTACAAAGTACAGTTAAGTGTAAACACCTCCTTAGTACTCAAGACATCTGGTGACCATGCCTTATAGCAAAGCATCTTGTAAATAGGCCTTGAAGTGTAAAACACCTGATAACCATGCCTTTGGCAAAAACATTATGCAGCCTTGCAGGGGAAAACAAGCTCAACTCTCTGACCTTGAGTCAAGATGAAAACAAGCCACAACCTGGGGTCTCTGTGGGCCCTCACATGTTTGCCTGCTTATTTGTTTCTCTTTATGGGGAGCAAGGAAGGGTGCATGTGGTTTACAACACTAATGTGGAGATCAGAGGACCGCTTTCAAGAGTCAGCTCTCTCCTTTCCACCATGTGGGTTCTTGGGATCAAGCTCAGGTTGTTGGGCTCGGTGGCAAGCTCCTTTACACATTGACCAGCACATCTCACTAACATTGAATACTTGTTTTGTTTTGTTTTTGTTTTTTGAGACAGGGTTTCTCTGTGTAGTATTGCGCTTTTCCCGGAACTCGCTTTGTGGACTAGGCTGGCCTCGAACTCACAGAGATCCGCCTGCCTCTGCCTCCCGAGTGCTGGGATTAAAGGTGTGCGCCACCGCCGCCCAGAATACTTGTTTAATGGACTGGTTGTGAGCCTAGCCTTTAAGAGCTGAGCCATCTCTTCAGCCCTGTTTATCAGACTGGAGAGGGGGCAAGGGGAAGGTTGGAGGCATGGAGATCCAGATTATGTGGACAGACTGACAGCAGTCAGCCCATTGGTGAGGATTCTTGCATTGGATGCCAACACCTACAGACACCTGAGTGTCTATGACTGAAGAAGCATGAGCAGCCATGTAAACAGGGTAGCTCATCCATTTGTCCTTATGCAATGTGAATTATTGGCTATGGTAGCACTGGCCAATGAGCCAAGAACTGAAAAACAGTGGTGGCAAAGAGAAGAGGAGAGAGGAGGGAAGTGATGTATGTATCCAACTGCATGTGCTGTCACTAATTATATGTGATATAGCCACACTCAGAACCAAAACTCCAAATTAACCTATAATAGCAACCAAATGCTGAAATACTTGACCTTCAGGAGACCCCAAAGCCACATTATTGGACTTCTTTTGTCCTTGTGAGCACTAATATTTGGTTGGACATCTCTCATGTATTTGAGCTGTGGGTTGATTGCCTGTCTTACTCTCAAGGTTTTAGTCATACTGACAAGAGGTTTGACCCACTGGTGAAATTCCATATAACTTTATATCCATGAGCTTATATTACAACACAGTAGGACCAGGCATGAACACAGGACTAATAGGTCTTCCGATGCGACCACACACAGTACTGCCCAGACAGTGCAATAGAGCGGAGGAGTGACAGGAATAGTCTGCCCCCTCTCTGTCACACTGTTCCTTATGCCGGTGCTATTGTGACCAATAACCCAGGGTTTTCATGATTCGTTGACTGTAGACAGATACGCTATAATCTGATAGGTTTCGGCATGGCCAAAGCTCAGAAAACAATACTTGATGAAAAGATAAAGTACTATCCTGTAGGATCCAGTACATGTACCAAAACAAAGAAACTTATGTGGAGGTGTATTTTAGGTAGTTCAGAAGGCTTGGGTCTGGGAACTAGGGGGCATAATTGGGCACTGGCCTGCTAATGGCATTTGTACTGTCTCTATAATGTTGTTCTGCTCACTTAGAGATTCTGGGTCCCTGAAAGGGAAGACATTCAATAAAGCATATATGAATGTTTTCTTATACATGAGAAAGTATGCATGAAAGATGAGTGGAAGAAAGATCCCATTAAACAAAAATCTTGACATTTCTTTTTGTCTCCTTTCCCAGGCACCAGCAGACACAGGAACATTCAGCATCACAGCAAAGGTCATTGACCTAGTGCCTCAAGCCGCAGGAAAGCATAATGGAAATGAGCACATAGATCCACTTTCTGATATACTAACCTGTCATTAGCACTCAGTTGACCTCCTCCTTTACCACTCCCAGTTTGGGTTGTGAAAGAAGGCCTGACAGTCACTACCTGAGGAAAATTCTTACCTGCCTTTATGACCGGTAAGAATTCAAGCCTGGCGACCTTGCTCTGTCAGAGGATTGCGATGGCTTGGGTTTATAGCTGGATTCCAGAGAGACTTAGGGAGAACTGAGAGACTAAGGAGACAGAGAAGAAAAAAGAGAATGGAAGAACTAGATGGGTAAGAACTTGAGAGGAACAAACTGAGATGGGGAAGAACTAGATTGAAGGGTGAGAAGAGAGGACTAGAGGAACGAGATGGAAGATGAGGAAGAGCCAGATGGGAAAGAACAAGATAGGAGACAGGAGAGGAGCTGAGATGGGAAAGAACTAGATGGATGAGAACCTAGATGGGGCAGAACTGAGATGAGAGAATTAAGATAGAACTTAGAGGGGACAGCAGATTAATATAGATAGGGAGAAATCAAGCAAGAAAGGAGCTAGGCATGAGAGCGGAATAGAAGCTTGTAGAGAGAGAACTGACTCAGAATAACAAAGTGTATGGACTAAGGAGTTTCGTGTACATAGATTCATTTCTTTTCATCAAAGATTAATTATCAGCTAGTTGTAGATTCTTCCTGGACCCTGGAAGGGGACTATCGAGGGGCTGGACCCCCATAGTCCCTGATAACCTAAATTATGAGGAAAAAGTTAGGGGTCATCACACAATGGAGCAAGGAAGCATTTCTTTGGTACCTGGATATGCACTTGGGTATTTCCTTGTACTCTCTTGCCTGATGATTCTCATGGCAAATAGACAGCTATAACTTGAAGAAAGATTCACAGCCAGAGGCTGAGAGGCCCTGATGAGGAGGAGATGGATCATCAGATGAGCATCAGTGTGTTGATTAGGGGTTGGAGCTGAAGGTGAGCAGAACATAGCGTGGGCAGGAGGTGCAGAGCATGACGAGTGCCACTCCTAAGACCAGGGGCATAAGCATCAGCCGCCACTCACCACACAGTTTTCCCTAAGAAACAGAGATGACCAGGATCCCAGCAGACCTGAGAGGCTGCAGTACTGTGCTCCACTGTCAGGGCCAAGACGGTAATGAGCACCTACCTGCTTTTCCAAAGGTACAGAAGATATTTGCCTGGCCTCCTCAGTTGTTTGCCTTTCTTAGCAACTTGTCACAATAATACTCCTTTCCCTAGCATGTTGTTGGTGAGGAGTGAGTTATAAAAATTTGGTGTCTATTTCTGTTAAAACAAACAAACAAACAAACAAACAAACAAACCTAACCTTTCTAATGGCTACCTCAGTTTATAAAGTCACTGACTCCGGTGCCCACCCAGACTCCTCCCTCTGTAAACACTTCTCTCTTCTCACCCTTTCCCATCCCCAAAGCTAATTTGGAGAGCTTCTACATTGTCATGTACTTCCTAAAACCTGTCTGTATCAGAGCTCACCTCCTGTGACCCCACGGGCAGGGGTTGTGCTTATTCTGATGGTTCTGTTTGCTTTTGTTATCATGGGCATAAAATTTCACACACACCTCCATTCATTTCCCTCTTCTACACCCCCTCCCCCATTTAGGTCACATATCAAATAATCATTCTGCTGTCATGTTAAAAAAGATAATAAAGGCAACAAAGATAGGTTTCCCACAGTCACCTCAGAAGCTGGTACTTCGCATTCACACTGGGCTGTGAAATCAGGTGGAAACTTACGTAATAGTAGGGATCCTACTTTTAGAAAGCAGGAAACTGCTTAAATTAAATTTTTCTCCTAAGTCCTCTCCCAGAGTTGTCATTAGTGACTGAAGAAACGCTCACTCACCTTCCCTCCTTTTCCTCTATTTATTTTTGCGATGTGGTCCCCCGAGTCGCTGATCCAGCAACGTATTCTACCCCACAACACACATCTGTCCCCCACCTTGCATAAGTCTACTTTCCTATTTTATGAATGCATTTTTCTCCTGAAGTTCAAAATAGCTGTTTTTGAAAAAAAAATACAGGATAATAATTTTAAAAAAAATTACATTCAGTACAGGTTGTGTGAACTCACTGTAAATGATGGAATAGGCAGAGAAAAGCATCAGGACAGCTTAGTCCCATTAAAGTTCATAAAAAACTAGAAAAGTACATTTTTATCAGTTTTCCTTCTGCTCTAATAATGTCAGAACAGTTTATTTTTGTGGTATGAGAATGCTAAGTAACACATTTCCTTTATTGCTGCACTCTGAAAGGCCAATCTCAGGACTGGAAGCAAAAGCCTATTCTTTCCAAAGGACATGAGTTTGTTCGCTACATGTTTGTTCATGACTTGTCCAAAGGCATCTCTTACAAGCCAGTTGATGGTCTTTATATATAATTTATTTTAAGCCGACAGCACCCGGTATTCCCAGACGGTCTCCCATCCAAGTACTAACCAGTCCCGACCCTGCTTAGCTTCCGAGATCAGGAGCGTTCAGGGTGGCATGGCCGTAGACTGGTTGATGTTTCTTTTAAGCACCTTGAAGGAAGCTGATGCTAATATCTTCACTACTAATACTGTACGTGACTAAGGCAGAGGGAGCTGTGACATGTTTTAAATTTAAACAAAAACTCATTTATCACATTAAGATGCTAATATATAAAGTCAAGTGTTGATTGGCGGAGGTACAGAGGGAAAGCCCAGCACTCTGGAGAGGACTGTCACAAAAGTTACATAGAAATGGGTCAAAGTGTATGTGGGGAACAGAATGGGGAGAGAGAGAAGTGTGGCAGATGGCTCTCTATTTGTGCTACTGAGTATTTTTAAATGTTTACTTGTCTTGCTTTGATTTAAAAACTGAATTCATGGGCTGGAGTGATGGTGCAGCAGTTAAGAGCACTTGCTGCTCCTACAGAGAACCAGGCTTCAGTTCCCAGCACCCACACCTGGTTTCTCACACTGTCTGTAACTCTAGTTCCAGGGGATCTCTGATGCCCTGGCCTCCATGGGCACTGCCCACATGTGGTGCACATTTGCACACTCAGGCTGATACACACATAGAGTAAAAATCTAAATGTAAAAAGACAACTAATTCTGTATCAAGTCCTTAAAGCTCATAAAATAATTTGATATCTATAGATCATAAGATAGCCATCTATTTCTGTTAAGGACAATTTATAAACTCTGAAAAAAAAGCACAAAAACATATTTGTGTTTTCTTATTGCTTCTTTTGGGAGTAATTTTCATTGTTTTATACATCACCAATGTCTGGATTAACTACGGGTAAGGTACAGGAATGTTTTCTCCCCAACATTTTACTTTTAAATTTGGGTTTAATTTACATGAACATCAGAACCTTTCTGACACTGCTTTCCCCTGGTTTATTTTGTCTTGTCTTGAAGAGAGTCATACAGAAGATGAGGACTTAGAATTTACAACTCAGAAATAATAAACTCTGTCTTTGGGTTGTAGAATTCACACCCAGAAAGTCTAATTTGTTCCTCTGAGATGCTGGAGTTAAATTAATACACTTACTCTAGACATTTGAGGGGGAGAAGAAGACGTGGAGGGGAAGTTTATTCAAAACCTAGATGTACAAAAAACTCATACAGAGTCTAATGATTTTGTAAGCAAACTAAAAAATGTAAGTTGTTTTTTTTTTTTTTTTTTTTTTAAAGAGAGATTAAGGACTGGAAATAAAAGTACACACTGCTCTTCCAGAGGACGCAAGTTCAGTTCCCAGCATCTACGTTGAGTCACTCAAGGTTGTCTATAAACTCCAGCTCCAGGGAATCTGATGCCCTGTTCTGGCGCCCATGGGCACTGCACTCAACATGGCAGACATTCATAGAAACATCCACATACCTACAAATAAAAACTGTTTCAAAACTCAAAGAGTTTGAAGAGAGGTACCCCTGGTAGGTAGACAATGTTGCCATAGGTTATTCCCAGTGTCTGATGTGGGATACTCCCCTATGAAGTTGTTCAGGGAGGCTCCAGAGACCCCTCAAAACAATACAATTCTTGGCATCCCTCTTCTCTTTCCATCGAAAACTCAATGGCAGGACTCTTGCTAAAGACATCACCTATTTTCATCGCAGGACTTCCACAATCAAGCTGGGGCCGAGCTGAAGTTTCCTCGAGGCTGGCCAACTTCTGTAGTGCCTGGAAGTGCTATGCAGGTCACTGCTGAGGTCAAGTCATCAGGAGTCTTTCCAAACACCCCCAGCCTGCCAGTCAAGACATGCCTGATGGTGCAATGGTGGTACAAGCCATGGAGGCAGCTTTCTGGTTGTATGTTAGGCCACTCCACAGGAGGAACTCATGCCAGATACCGTAAACCTGGTCAAAAGCCTGTGGATGGACGAAGTCATGGATCCAAGTGGGAATCTGTTCTAAAGCTTTAGGACATGATTTCCATGTACTCCGGGCACCTATTTGGCCTTGCAGATCTCTAGCAACTTTTCTTTGTTTATGTAAATCACTTTAATTTCCTTAAAATCCCCTTTGTTTGTGTTTAGCAGTGTATTATTTGCTTAACTACAGCCGTCTGCCTTTCTTGACACTTCATCCTTCTCACTTCCCATTCAAGGAATCCTGAGTCCATGTTATTTGTTGTGAACTAAATTTTCATATTTTACAACACTTGTAAAGAGCGATTTTATATCAGCCAAAGTCTCACGACAATATAAATAACATGTTGTTAAATCTTACATTTTTAAAACCTTCTTAGTCAAGAAATGTAACTATTTGCTTCATAAAATGACTTACGGATTTTAACTTAGTATTCTGTGAGTGTTATTAGTCAATTGTTGACAGAATATGTAAAAAAATACATGTATTAATGCTTCTCCATAAAATGACTTTAATATTTAATATCTCATAAATATGTTGATTTAAATTAAGCAATCTTTTAATAATTTTTGTTCATAGCATCACTAGTAACTACACAAAATATCCTAAGTATAATGTAAATAGTTTGGCTTACTGCAGTGCGAGGCATGCTTTGCTGTCTTGCTTTTATTACAGTACTGATGATTTTAACCCAGGTCCTCATATGTGATCTCTGACACTGATCACAGTCCCAGCGACAACAGTACATGCATGAAAAAAAATTGCCGGAGGTAGAGAATAGAGAATTGTAGGTACAACATTTTATTATGTTTTGGTGCTTATTTCAAGGTCTTTTGTACCATCCCCTATCAAATGAGACCTGCAACCCTCAGGTTGTGGTGACCCCCAATCACAAAATTATTTTTTTCCTAGTTCATCACTGTAATTTTGCTACTGTTACGAATTATAATGTAAATATTTTTCAAAATAGAGGTTTTCCAGAAGGGTTATAACCCATGGGTTGAGAACTGCTGCGTTGAATGCTCAGTAATGTCTTATTAAAGTGAAAAGCCGGTTGTAGTGGGATATTTCAAGCTTGTGGATTCACAGAACCATGCATGTAATGCTACGATTCTGTCTTGATCTTGTGCTTTCATAGATCCTTTCAACGAGCTAATCTTCTCTGTCTTGACACAGCAATCAAGAAAAGAAGTGACTTTCGGACCGAGACTTGGATCTGTCAACACGGCTCTGTGTGGTATGCTCCTTGCTTTCTGAATCCACAGCAGTGGTACCCATTTCCTCATGGTGAGATGTTTGCTGCCAGCATTTAGATGAAACTGCTTCTATTAAACTCTTCACCCTGGAAACAGAATCCTGATGATGATTTTGTTTGTCCTACTCTTTTTAGAACGCAGTGAAATCTAGTGATTGATTTTCAGAAATTGATGTAAGCTGTTTCCCTCTCCTAGTCCATCAAGAGCAAATGTGCACGCCAGTCACATTGCCAGCTTCCCTCCTCTCCTATTTATCCCAAATTTTAATTCTCACTGGGCTCATGTGTTCATATTAAACGATAAGATATGGGAACTTGAGGATTTCTCTAGTGACACTTTAAGGAAGCCGTCCCTTTGGTCAGGTCTGAAGACGTATGGAATCCACTTCCATGATAATCTTGGTTAACTGACGTGGCCTTTGAAAGCTTATTCAGTCACTCAGTGCAAGTTTGCATGCAACAAAATGGTAAACATAGAAAGCAACTCTGTCTTTAATTGGAAGGAAAATATTTAAAATGTCTTTGCTCAGTCCAAGTTGAGTAAAGTCCTCAGTGTGCTATTATTCGCGGTTAAAATGGCCAAGTGAATGGGTGTGAGATTTTATTCCAAATCAAGTGCCTCTTCGTACAAACACTCCTTGCTATACAGAGGAAGAAGAAACAGAAAACCACGATGTCTGACAGCTTGAAGAGCAAGACTCACATGGGGAATAATACAGTGCATTATTTAGGAACCTGCACATATTTAGAAAACAACTCTGAGGGCAGAGACCAAGAGCTCCGCACTGCTTTGCATCCATCCGGTACAGCAGAATCCAAGTCAGCTGTCCGTTGGGTAATAGAATGCGGCAAGTCAAGAATGGAACAGAAGAGTGGGTGAATAATGAATGACTTCATCACCAATCCTCCAGACACAGAGGTAGATACTACAAACCACCGTCTCTTTTAATTCCTCAGCCTCTCTGAGAGGGCATTTCTCTCTGTAGATCAGGCTGGCTTTGAACTCATAGAGACCTGCCTGCCTCTGCCTTCTGAGTGCTGGGATTAAGGAGTGAGCCACCACCACCTGGCCCTCTTAATGATACCTTGAGACACACAGACAACTGAAGGAGGAATGCACATCTCATATTTTGCTGTTTCTGTAATCCAGTTCTTGGTATATTGCCCAATTAGTCCTTATCTGATTTGCCCCTTGTTTCATATCTGCTTTAGGTGAGCAGCAAATAAATGAATGAGTTAACAAGTGAATGATCAATAAAAATAAATAGTCTACACTGTAGACAAGTTATTTTTTAATCCTCGATGAACTCTAAATAAATCTGGTTTTCTTGTTTCCCACAAACCTCTTTGAGAGTTTAACTTAGCAATGGGGTGTTGGCGAACTAGGTTATTGCCTTCAGAGCATTTGGTTACTAAAGAGCTTTCTGTCAGAACATCCAAAACATGAATCATAAAATGCCCTGTAGTATCTACATGTGTTGTCAGATGCCTTAGAGAGAATTATCCTGTCTGATCTCCCTCTTTGAAATGAAGAGTGAGGGAAGAAAGCCAGCATCCTGAGACCTTTGGCAATATGTGGTACTGGAAGGCAATTCTAGACATAGCATCTTATGAATGACTAGATCAGAACCGAGACTGGCATTTCCAAAGTATTCCTAATCTAAACGAGGCAATGGTGTTTTGTTTTGAGTCAAATGTACTAAGCCGTAGGTTTTGGGGACCAAAGGGAAAACTGACTACAAAGTCAGAGAAGAAAAGCAAATGTAGGGACAGTCCCAGAACAGATCCCAGGAGAGAAAGCTTCCTGTTCTGTCTTTGGCCTCTGGAATTTTCCTGGGAGGAACTAGCCTTTGCAGAGAGGGCCTTCCGGTCTTCGCATCAATTTGAATGGAAAATTAAAGTGGTAGAAACCAAATGTCTAAACTCTACCTCAGACCCCTAAACCAAAGGCTCTTAGGAATAGCCACGGGAGTGTGTGTGTGTGGTGTGTGTGTGGGTGGGTGTGGGTGTTTCACAATTCCTGCAATTAAGACTCATTCTACTTAGCTTTATTCAAGCAATGACCTCAGTGATTGAAGCTTTCTTTGTCCATCATATTCTAGAACGATTCTCTTGATTTCAGGCTTCAAAGCGAAACATGACACGAATCAACACTTTACAGCTGAACAAATTAGCATAGGTATTTTCAGAAGGTCCATAGCCCCGAATCTTGTTAACATGTAAAACAAAACAGATCAGTGGGTTTGGGCTTCATAAGCCGTACACTGATGTGGAAGAGGGATGCAATGTTCTGTGTGTTTCAGAGCTGAATTTGTCTTGAGTGCTCTCATCCTACCCAATGGCAGCTTCCAGAGGAAAAAATATTGTTTCATATTTAAAGATGTCACATTCAGGGTGTATCTCTTAATCTTCTGTTTGAAGGCTGAGAACTAAGACTGGGCTATATGGCATCAATCTTGGGTACAGAGACCGGTCCTTGGCCAATGACTGTCCATTCCCTCAACAGGGACATTCTTCAACCAGAGCCCACACAATTTGTTCCCCGCTGTATTGGCTGTGTGTCCCTTGCTGTTATCATTGCCATCACCCTTTGTTATGACCCGAGGCTGTATTGGTCCTTTTTCTTGTTTTCATGGTCTGGATGTTCTTCGAGAAGTCAGAAAGATGAATGTCTCTACTAGGTCTGGCTTCTCACTCCCGGTGTTCCAAACGACAGAGTGGATAGATCTCACTTGATTTTGGAAACCCATGAACCAAAAGACAGCATCCAGTTTTCCTTTGAAGCTTAGTGATTCAAGATGGCTGTGGAAGGCCACAGGGCATATCATGGGTTCGTTCTTAGCATTAACATTTCACTTTCTCCCTGGCTCTATTCTTCTTTGCCATACCTTGAGATTTTTAGAAATTTTGAACATCCAGGAAAACTTGTGATTTATCATCTTTCTCAAATACTTGTTAAAAAAACATCTAATTGTGTGTGTGTGTGTGTGTGTGTGTGTGTGTGTGTGTGTGTGTGTGGTTTTTTTTGTCAAGCCAGGATCTTACTACAATAGCCCAGGCTCGTCTCAAATGCAATCCTCCTGCCTCAGCCTCTCCAGTTCTGGGATTACATGTATGCAGCACCTTCTATGACCAGGTCTAAATTCTTTGTATTAACAAATTCTGGTCTTTGTAAAAATACTAAAAATACTTTATCTTGTATTATCATGTTGTGTTGTTTAAGATAAATGTTTACTAAGACCTTAGTTTCTTCTTTAATATGGGATAATGTTTACGAAAAATAGAACCCATCTACAACAAAATAAAAGCATCATTTTATGAAAATTAAAAGCTAAATAAAAATAAAAGATAAAATAAAACCCTAACATCAAATAATATCCTCAATTGAAGTATTCAAAATATGAGAAAAGCAGTCTTGAGTAATCCAGCTGCAGTTCACTACAGGCTGAATACAATACACTCAATAAACTCTATATTCTATTGTGTGCAGACAACACCCTTAGATGGACTCAGGCCTCTTACACAGAAGTGAGAAAGCAAATAATTGCTTTATATACTACATTTTATGTGGCTTCTTACATATCGATAATGATAAGGCAGTAGAAATGTGTTAAATCATTATTGTTCACCTGAATTTGACTCTTACAAGAACCGGTAGAGTTAATGCTATTGCAAGTGGAAAGCATGTGTGAAGCAGGAATTAGTGGGCTGGTCAGAAGGTCCTAGGGTGAGAAAACCAAGTGGAATGTGTAATACATTAAGACAACTTTCATATATGTGCAGAAGAGTTAACAAAATAATTCAGGATTGTTTTCTGTTATCCTCTTAATACACATTTCCAGATCATCTCCCATTGTTCTAAAATAATGATCCCTACAACTTTAAAAACATATAGTTATCCGTGTGTGTGTGTGTGTGTGTGTGTGTGTGTGTGTGTGTGTATGTGTGGTGTATATGTACATTTGTGTGTGAGTACACATTCAGAAGACAGAAGATATTGAGTGACTTGTTTATCCTGTTCATAACTCTCTGCTCTGTTCCTTTGAAAGAGGGTCTAGCCCGGGGTGGTGGTGAATGCCTTTAATCCCAGCACTCGGGAGGCAGAGGCAGGCGGATCTCTGTGAGTTCGAGGCCAACCTGGTCTACAGAGGGAGATCCAGGAAAGGCACAAAGCTACACAGAGAAACCCTGTCTCGAAAAACCAAAAAAATAAAAAATAAAAATAAAAAGAGGGTCCAATCCTCAACCTGGAACTAGGGTGGTTGCCAGAAAGTTTTAATGTTCTTCCTCTATCTGCTGTCACAGCACTGGAATTACAGGCACAAATATAACAACCTTTGGCTTTTCATGTGAGTGCTGGGGTCCAAATTTAGGTCTTCATGGTCACACAGAAAGAGCTCTCACCACTGAGCTACCTCCTCAGTCTCATAATTATATATTTATATATCACAATTGTATATTAAAACAATCCAGTTGTAAGACGCGAACTCCAAGTGACTCCTGAGTTGGGTCAGCCACACACTTACATAATCCACTCACATCAGCCTGGGTTGGACTGGCAAGACTTGCTTCTAACTGAAAGAATATAGCAAAAATTGTTTGTTATTGTGCAGGGTTGTAGCCACAAGAGGAAGATGGAGAGAGAGGGAAGAAGGGGAAGGTAGAGGGAGAGAGGAGGAGATCAGTAGATACAGAGGGAGACTTCCTTGCTAGATGGCTTGAGGCAGCGGCTGTTAGCCGTCTTCTGAAGCCTTCAGTAAGTATCTGATACAAAGGTCAGACCTCATTTATCCACTGCCTTTTCCTTTGTATTTATAGGACTATTCTTTTTTTCTGAAGGAAGCAAAGCCTGCCAGGAACCTGGGTCATCTCTAAAGTTGAGCTTCAGATGAAAACAAAGCCTGAGAAACTCCCACTAGCAGCTTCATGGCACTGTTTAGACCCTAAGCTGTGTCTACATCCCTGACCTCCAGAAACTGCGAAAGTAAGTGGGTGTTGAGCTAAGCCACTGGTTTGTTTTTTCCAAGTTGTTAGAGTGTAATGGCTGACACCCAAATACTAAAATTCTTCTGCACAGGCTCTGTCTTGGTCTGGCTCTGTTGCTTAGCAACAATGTCATAAGCTCAGTACTTTATAAACAAGACAAACACGTTTCTCATAGTTTCAGAATCAGGAGAGTTTGAGATTGAAATGTCAGTATATTTGGCATCCATCAAGGCTCTGTTATTCAAAGATGGTGGCTTCTTAAATACTTTCCTATTTAGTGGAAGGGAGAAAGTAGCCTCCTTGGGGCCTCATTAGGTCACATCCTGAGCATCTTGCTCCTAATAGAATTCTGCCAGGGATTAGGAGATAGTTACATATTTGTTACAAGTTAAAATCGTCCCCTGAAGCCTTTTCACAACAGCCTATTGAGGGGTTGGAAGATGTTTACTTATTTTTGTTGTTGTTGCTGTTATAAACATTTTATATATTCAATTAATTAATCAATATCTACTATATTGTAGAGATGGGTCAGCAGCTAAGAGCCAGTGAAGCTAACTCTTCCAGAGGACCCAGGTTTGGTTCCCAGTACCCACATCAGGCAATTCACAGTTGCCTGTAACTGCAGTTCCAGGTGATCTGATGCCCTCTTCTGACCTATATAGGTACTGCACACATGAGTTATACATACACTCAGGCATCAAATAAAAAAAAATCTTAAAAATTAATATCCACATTTAAAAACCCTCCAAACTTAAATTGAAATTGATAGAAAAACACTTTGAAGTATTTTTATAAATAAAAACACCTTTGCAGTAAAAGTGTTAATACTTTTTAAGAAAAATGATTTAATTTTTGTGAATTTGTTTTTGTTTTTAATTTTTAGGTTTTTTTCTTTCATGTATAATGTGAACACTACTAAGAATACATCTTTCCAGCTTGATTTGGAAATTTTTTTTTTATTGGTGAGTCAAAGTTTTGTACCTAATTTATTTTCTTTTTTTTTAAATTTAATTTAATTTTATTTTACAATACCATTCAGTTCTACATATCAGCCACGGGTTCCCCTATTCTCCCCCCTCCCACCTCCTCCCCTTACCCCCAGTCTACCCGTCATTCCCACCTCCTCCAGGGCAAGTCCTCCCCCAAGGACTGCAATCAACCTGGTAGACTCAGTCCAGGCAGGTCCAGTCCCTTCCTCCCAGACTGAGCCAAGTGTCCCTGCATAAGCTCCAGGTTTCAAACAGCCAACTCATGCAATGAGCACAGGGCCTGGTACCACTGCCTAGTTGCCTCCCAAACTGATCAAGCCAATCAACTGTCTCACCTATTCAGAGGGCCTGATCCAGCTGGGGGCCCTCAGCCTTTGGTTCAGAGTTCATGTGTTTCCATTCATTTGGCTATTTTTTTCAATAATTGAGTAAAACCGAAATTTATTATAAGCCACAGTCGTCCTAGGGACCTCCATGCTATATATGTAGCCTCTATGGTTCTATGGGTTGTGGTCTGATTGTTCTTTATTTTATATCTAGAATCCACTTATGAGTGAGTACATACCATGACTGTCTTTCTGGGTTTGGGTTACCTCACTCAGGATGATTTTTTTCTAGTTCCATCCATTTGCCTGCAAATTTCATGCTTTCATTGTTTTTCTCTGCTGAGTAGTACTCCATTGTGTATATGTACCATATTTTTTTCCATCCATTCTTCCGTTGATGGGCATCTAGGTTGTTTCCAGGTTCTGGCTATTACAAATAGTGCTGCTATGAACATAGCTGAGCATGTATCTTTATGGTATGAATCAGCATTCCTTGGGTATATGCCCAAGAGTGGGATAGCTGGGTCTTGAGGTAGTTCGATTCCTAATTTTCTGAGAAACTGCCATACTGATTTCCACAGTGGTTGTACAAGTTTACATTCCCACCAACAGTGGAGGAGTGTTCCCTTTGCTCCACATCCTCTCCAACATTGGCTGTCATTGGTGTTTTTGATCATAGCCATTCTGACAGGTGTAAGGTGGTATCTCAGAGTCGTTTTGATTTGCATTTCTCTGATGATTAAGGATGTTGAGCATTTCTTTAAATGTCTTTCACCCATTTGTAGTTCTTGTTTTGTGAATTCTCTGTTTAGCTCTTTAGCCCATTTTTTAATTGGACTGTTCAGTATTTTGATGTCTAGTTTCTTGAGTTCTTTATATACTGTGGGGTTGGTGAAGATCTTTTCCCATTCTGTTGGCTGTCTTTTTGTCTTATTGACTGTGTCTTTTGCCCTGCAAAAGCTTCTCAATTTCGAGAGATCCCATTTATTAATTGTTGTGCTCAGGGTCTGTGCTGTTGGTGTTTTATTTAGGAAATGGTCTCCGGTGCCAATGCGTTCAAGAGTGCTTCCTACTTTCTTTTCTATTAAGTTTAGTGTAACTGGATTTATGTTCAGGTCTTTGATCCACTTGGACTTGAGTTTTGTGCATGGTGACAGATATGGATCTATTTGTAATCTTTTACATATTGACATCCAGTTATGCCAGCACCATTTGTTGAAGATACTTTCTTTTTTCCATTGTATAGTTTTGGCTCCTTTGTCAAAAACCAGGTGTTCATATGTGCATGGATTAATGTCAGGGTCTTCAATTAGATTCCATTGGTCTGTATGTCGGTTTTTATACCAGTACCAAGCTGTTTTTATTACTATAGCTCTATAGTAGAGTTTGAGGTCAGGGATGGTGATGCCTCCAAAGGTTGCTTTATCGTATAGGATTCTTTTAGCTATCCTGGGTCTTTTGTTTTTCCACATGAAGTTGAGTATTTTTCTTTCCAAGTCTGTGAAGTATTGTGTTGGGATTTTGGTGGGGATTGCATTGAATCTGTAGATTGCTTTTGGTAAGATTGCCATTTTTACTATGTTAATCCTACCTATCCATGAGCATGGGAGGTCCTTCCATTTTATGATATCTTCTTCAATTTCTTTCTTTAGAGATTTAAAGTTCTTATCCAAAAGGTCCTTCACTTGTTTAGTTGGTGTTATCCCAAGGTATTTTATATTATTTGTGGCTATTGTAAAGGGTGATGTTTCTCTGACTTCTTTCTCAGTCCTTTTTATCATTTGTGTATAGGAGGGCCACTGATTTTTTTGAGTTGATCTTGTATCCTGCCACTTTACTGAAGGAGTTTATCAGCTGTAGGAGTTCCCTGGTAGAGTTTTTGGGGTCACTTATGTATACTATCATATCATCTGCAAATAGTGAAAGTTTGACTTCTTCCTTGCCAATTTGTATCCCTTTGATCTCCTTTTGTTGTCTTATTGCTCTAGCTAGAACTTCTAGTACTATATTGAATAAATATGGGGAGAGTGGACAGCCTTGTCTTGTTCCTGAATTTAGTGGTATCGCTTTGAGTTTCTCTCCATTTAATTTGATGTTTGCTGTTGGCTTGCTATAAATTGCTTTTATTATGTTTAAAAATGTTCCTTGTATTTTTGATCTTTCTAAGACCTTTATCATGAAGGGGTGTTGGATTTTGTCAAAGGCTTTTTCAGCATCTAAGGAGATGATCATGTGGTTTTTTTCTTTCAGTTTGTTTATATGGTGTATTACATTGACTGATTTTCATATGTTGAACCATCCTTGCATCCCTGGGATGAATCCTACTTGGTCGTGATGGATGATTGTTTTGATGTATTCTTGGATTCAGTTTGCCAATATTTTGTTGAGTATTTTTGCATCAATGTTCATGAGGGAGATTGGTCTGTAGTTCTCTTTCTTTGTTGCATCTTTGTGTGGTTTGGGTATCAGGGTAATTGTAGCCTCATAAAAAGAGTTTGGTAGTGTTCCTTCTGTTTTTATTGTGTGGAACACTTTGAAGAGGATTGATATTAGTTCTTCTTTGAAAGTCTGGTAGAATTTTGCACTGAAACCATCTGGTCCTGGGCTTTTTTTGGTTGGGAGACTTTTGATGACTGTTTCTATTTCTTTAGGGGTTATTGGTCTATATAAATGGTTTATCTGGTCTTGATTTAATTTTGGTATGTGGTATTTATCCAGAAAATTGTCCATTTCTTCCTGGTTTTCCATTTTTGTGGAGTACAGGTTTTTGAAGTATGATCTGATGATTCTCTGGATTTCTTCGTTGTCTGTTGTTATGTCTCCCTTTTCATTTCTGATTTTGTGAATTTGGGTGCTCTCTCTTTGCCTTTTGGTTAATTTGGCTAGGAGTTTGTCTATCTTGTTGATTTTTTCAAAGAACCAACTCTTTCTTTCATTGATTTTTTGTGTTGTTTTCTTGTTTTCTATTTCCTTGATTTCAGCCCTCAATTTGATTATTTCCTGGAGTCTATTTCTCCTGGTTGAGTTTGTTTCTTTTTGTTCTAGAGCTTTCAGTTGTGCTGTTAATTCATTGGTATGGGATTGCTCCATCTTCTTTATGTGTGCATTTAGAGCTATGAATTTTCCTCTTAGCACTGCTTTCATAGTGTCCCATAAGTTTGGGTATGTTGTACTTTCATTTTCATTGAATTCTAGGAACTCTTTAATTTCTTTCTTTATTTCTTCCTTGACCCATTGATGTTTCAGGTGGGCATTATTCAGTTTCCATGAGTTTGTGGGTTTTCTATAATTTTTGTTGTTGTTGAGGTCTAACTTTAAGGCATGGTGGTCTGATAAGATACAGGAGGTTATTCCAATTTTTTTGTATCTGTTGAGATTTGTTGTGTGTCCAAGCATGTGGTCAATTTTTTAAAAGGTTCCATGGGATGCTGAGAAGAAGGTATATTCTTTTGTGTTAGGATGGAATGTTCTGTAGATATCTATTAGGTCCATTTGAGTCATAACATCTGTTAGGTCCTTTATTTCTTTGTTAAGTTTCAGTCTGGTAGATCTGTCTTTTGGTGAGAGTAGTGTGTTAAAATCTCCCACTACTAATGTGTGGGGTTTGATGTGCGTTTTAAACTTTAGTAGTGTTTCTTTTATGAATGTGGGTGCTTTTGTATTTAGAGCATAAACGTTTAGAATCGAGACTTCGTCTTGGTGGATTTTTCCCGTGATAAATATGTAATGTCCATCCTGATCTCTTTTGATTGATTTTAGTTTGAAGTCTATTTTATTAGATATTAGGATAGCTACACCAGCTTGTTTCTTAGGTCCATTTGCTTGGAAAGCCTTTTCCCAGGCCTTTACTCGGAGGTAGTGTCTGTCTTTGAAGTTAAGGTGTGTTTCTTGTATGAAGCAGATGGATGGGTCCTGTTTTCTTATCCATTCTGTTAGCCTGTGTCTTTTTTATTGGTGAGTTGAGACCGTTGATATTGATGGATATTAATGACCAGTGATTGTTAATTCCTGTTATTTTTTTGTGGTTGTGTGGTGTTGTCCTTCTGTGGTGTATGTTGGTGTGGGATTATCTATTGCTTGATTTTTTCATGGATGTGTTTAGCTTCTTTGGGTTGGATTTTCCCTTCTAGTGCTTTCTGTTGGGCTGGGTTTGTGGACAGGTATTGATTAAATCTGGTTTTATCCTGGAATATTTTGTTTACTCTGCCTATGGTGATTGAGAGTTTTGCTGGGTATAATAGTCTGGTTTGGCATCCGTGGTCTCTTAGTGTCTGCATGAGATTTGTCCATGATCTTTTAGCTTTCATAGTCTCTATGGAGTAGTCTGGTGTTATTCTGATGGGTTTGCCTTTATATGTTACTTGGTCTTTTTCCTTTGCAGCTCTTAATATTTTTTCTTTGTTCTGTGTGTTTTGATTATTATGTGGTGAGGGGACTTTTTTTTTTTTTTTTGATCCAGCCTATTTGGTGTTCTGTAAGCTTCTTGTATCTTCATAGGTATTTCTTTCTTTAGGTTAGGAAAGTTTTCTTCTATGATTTTGTTGAATATATTTTCTGTGCCTTTGAGTTGGTATTCTTCTCCTTCTTCTATCCCTATTATTCTTAGGTTTGGTCTTTTCATGGTGTCTCAAATTTCCTGGACGTTTTGTGTTACGACTTTTTTGTCTTTAGTGTTTTCTTTGACTTATGAATCTATTTTCTCTATTGTGTCTTCAGTGTCAGAGAGTCTCTGTTCCATCTCTTGTAATCGGTTGGTTATGCTTGTTTCTGTGGTTCCCGTTCGTTTAGTCAGGATTTCTATTTCCAGCATTCCCTCAGCATGTGTTTTCTTTATTGTCTCAAATTCATTTTTCATATCTTGGAATGTTTCTTTCATCTGTTTAATTGCTTTTTCTTGGCTTTCTTTGATTTCTTCCCATTTTTTTGTTCGTTTTTTCTTCCATTTCTTTAAGGGAGTTTTTTTATTTCCTCTTTAATGGAGTTTTTCATTTCCTCTTTAAGGGAAGTTTTTATTTCCTCTTTGAGGGAATGTTTTATTTCTTCTTTAAGGGCCTCTATCATCTTCTTAAAGTCATTTTTAGGGTTGATTTCTTCTGTTTGTTCTGTCTTGGTATGTTCAGGTCTTGCAGGTGTAGAATCACTATGTTCTGATGTTGCCATATTGGTCTTTATGTTGTTGCCTGTATTTTTGCACTGGCGTCTACTCATCTTTTCCTCTGTGCAGTGCAGGTGGTGTCTGTGTCTGAGAGTGCCTCTCTTGTTCTAATTTTTAGTCTTGGTTTAGTAGGAGTTCTTGGTTAAATTGGTGCTATTGGGCTATTTCTTCAGGGGCAGCTGATCTCAGTCGGTGAAGTATATACTTATGATTCTGGTGATCTGGTTTGGTGGCTGGGCAGCGCCTTCTTCTGTGTTCCAAGGTCACGTTTTGTTCATTCGTCAACTCCTCAGCCGATCTTGTTTCTTCAGACTTCAAACTGTAGGGATCTGAATCCTCTCCCAGATGGGTTTCAGCTGAGCAGGGTAGTCTCACCAACACCTCCAGGTTGTTGGGCTTCACAGGATCAGCAGCTGGGCCCTGGGTTGTCCTCAGACAGAGTGTTCAGATTCGTTCTGGTTCTGTCCCATGGAGATAGCTTCTTCCCCGGGTGTTGGGGTTAGAGGCGTCCCTGTTCCAAGCTGCGTCTGCTTGTCTGCTTGTCTCCATTGCCAGGCCTGTCTACCTCTGCGGTCCGCCGCTGGGCCTGTATGTCCCTGTCAGCTGCCGCTGGGTTTGTCTGCCTCTGCGGGCCACCGCTGGGTCTATATGTCTTTGCTGGCTGCTCTCAGGCCTGAACGTCCCTGTTGGCCGCTGCCGCTGGGCCCGTCTACTTCTGCGGGCTGCCTCTGGGCCTGAATGTCCCTGTTGGCCGCTGCCGCCGGGCCCATCTACCTCTGTGGGCCGCTGCCGCAGACCTACCTGCATCTGTTTGTCTCTGCCGCGTGGCTTGTCTACCTCTGTGGGCCACCGCTGGGCCTGTACGTTTTTTGCCGGCTGCCACCAGGCCTGAATGTCCCTGTCGGCCGCAGCCGCTGGGCCCATCTACCTCTGCGGGCTGCTGCCACAGGCCTACCTGCATATGCTTGTCTCCGCCGCCAGGCCTGTCTACTGGAAATGTTTTTGAGATGCATTTTTAGTTAGGAAAGGCACTAAAACCAAGTATGTAAACTAAGCTTAGAATCTTCAAACCCCTACATAACAAAAAAATAAATAAATGTAAAGTAAGAAAAGAAGGAAGGATATTCAACAACTGTGCTATCATTAAATATACTAACAGCTTAATGAGTGTCAGTGCAAATGCTGCTAATCATTAAAGTGTTTCAATACTAATTACTCCTTTTGTTGAAGACTTTTAAATTAAACATTTTGTCTAAGGCTCATAGTGTACACAATATTTTAGGTCATAGAAAATATCATTTACCCCAAATAAATGCCAGGGTTATATGCCTTGATTTTAATTTAAATTATTAAGTATAAATTACAACTACCAAAGCAAGAACAAGGTAAAAATAGGAACAGTAGGAAAGTGTGTTTTTCTTTAGCTTTCTATATGCATTAGCAAAATCTTTTGCGTCCTGATCATCCTTAATTTTTAAGGCTATGATTTGGGAACCCTGACCATTCAGCTCTGCTGTGGTTTGTGTCTGTCTTCCTTGGACTCTGGCAGATTAAGGTCTGTGGTTGTTCCAAGGCCAGGTTCTCCTGACATCGCTTCTGAGTCCTGACCTGAGTTAGCACCACGCACTGGCGTGGCAGAGGAGACCTGCATTCCAAGATGTGCTTAGTGTATGTGTGGGCATACAACACTGTCACCAAGCAACTTAAAAATACACAGCAAAAAAGATGTTCACAAATTTATCTAAATGATGTAGCACACTGTTGTGAATAATTGTGTTGTAGGGAATGGACAGAAATTCTAAGAATTCTTGTTTTTGAATTTTAAAGGCAGCTTTCAGTGTCTACCTTTAAAAATTACTCGACTATACAAGGCAGTCCAGCAGATAATACAGATGGTCTTGATGGCTCATGCTGTAGATTACATAAGCAACAAATAAATATATTTTTAAAAGTCAAAGACTCGTGTTGAGCTAGGATTTTGGGAGCTGGATCGAGGTTTCCATCCCCACTTCCTGTGACTCCTCTTTCATTTGTTCTTATCCCCGTTTACATTCTCAAGATTTTCCTTGATGCTACTCACAAGCCTCACAAGCTGAGGATCCAAGATGACGTAGTGGGGTCTACACATCACCGCTGCCTCCAGCATCTGGAAGCTGTGAGCTAAGATTTCGGTTCAACTTTCCTTGATTTCCTTTTATCTCATGCTACAAGTAGTCCATTAAACTGTATTCCTAACTATGGGACGATTTAACTGAAGATGAAATCTGAGCCATGCTAACTTGTTGAGGAAGCATTAAATTGGAGCTAAAGGTGAAACCTCTAACAGTTTTGATTGTATAGGAAAAACAGTTTAAGAGTCTGGGGAGATGGATCAGTGGGTAAAAGTACTTTCTTTATAAGTGTGGAACATGCATTTGAATCTCCGAATCAAGACCCACATGAAAGCCAGGCATGGCTGCGTGTGCCCATAACCCTAGCATTGGGGGCAGAGACCGACTTATCCCAATAGCTCACTGGCCAGCTAACCCAGGAAAATGGCAAATCCCATTTAGATAGCCTATCTCAAGGCAATGAGGCAAAGAATGACAGAAGAAGATACCCAGCATCACCCTCTGGCTGCTGAATGTGTGTACACACTCAAGTTCATCTATCACTCCTCAACAACACAACACTTTGAAACTATAAAGTAGTTATGTAAATCGTGTATGTGTGTACCTGAACATGTATGGAGACAGTTCATTGATGTTCTCCATCTATTGTCATGGCTAGAAACAGATGGACTAATGTCATAGTTATTGCATATTCTTTTTTTAATTTGAGGCTCAACTCTGTTGTTTACTATAAATCAAAATTTCTCTTTGAACAATCTCACCTAAACCAAAAGTTACCAAACACAATATCCACAGATACTTTGGTGTAGGGCTTAGTTTATTTGTCACAGTTTATTTTGACATATTTTACTGTATTTGCACATTTTACTTATTCAGCCACCAGTTCATTTTTACAACCAAGGCTACTCCACATTTAGTTGTCTCTCTAGCCATCCGGTGAAGGATGCTCCCTTTGTTCTCCTGAAGTCTCCACTCACTCGAATCCCACCCTTTGGTTATGCCCCAAGGAGCAGCTGCTGTGTGTATGAAGCTTCCCCGGGCTCTCCAGTCATCTTTGTAAAGCCCACTTCTGTGAATGCCGCTCTTTGCTGTCTGTACCCATTGCTTTTCAGGAGCTTCATAGAAAAGTCTGGCCGTTTATTTTGTCCCTGTTTCTCTCATTCTTGTCTTTGTACAGGCTAACAGAAGCAGAAGGATTTCTTTTCATATGTGGAAAAGCAGTTTTATCAGAAGAGTGCTGTATGTTTACTTTTGGTCTATTTCACGTTGATGGGAAGGAAACAGTAAATCAGAATTGATTAAAGAAGTATGGTCTCTCAGCTGGACGCAGAGCTCATCAATACAGGACTCCAACTTGCTCCAGACATCCCCTGTGTCTGACTCCATGAGAGCTGGAGTCACAACTGCTGCCACATCCACCCAGCATTTATGGGCATCCTCCGGATCCAGACTCTAACCCTCATGCTGTGGGAAGCACTTCATCCACCAAGGCATCTCCCCAGCTACATCTTCTGTTTTTGAGGCAGAAGCTTCATTGATGCTTCTCCTGAGATGGTGGTTGGTGAACATGATCCCACCATGATTGGCCTGAGTAAAATCTAACTTTTTTTTTTCTTTGAATTCTCTGTAGGAACATTTATTGTCTCCTGGTTATTATAGCCATACGATCTTTAATCATTCCTTGTAACCAAATTTCCGGCTCCCATTCTGGAAGAGAACTCTGGGTATGCTGGCCTGACCTGATGAGTTCACCTAGCTAACATCCCAACAACCTAAAAAGAAATGTAATCAGAAGCAATATGGCCCACTAGCCTCAATGACATCTACAAGGAGTTCTTACTTTAAGACTTCGGTCTCAACCTTCACTAACCCTAGTTCTTTGTTAGGTATGTCAGTCCATTCAATCGGTTCAAATGAAGCAATAGGATGGATGGTTTGTCCACAACAGAGATTTCAGTCTTGGGATTTCAAGGCTGGCAAATTTAAGCCTGTTTTTCTTGCTGTGTCTTCGCTGAGCACAGGTGAAAGACTTTGGTATTATCAGACACTTATGAGGGTGCCAACCCTTTGCCTGAGGGCTCCACTCTTCTAACAGATTTCCTGCAACTACCCAACATTTATTGTATCCTCATCTACTTCTTAAGATCGTCATGTTAAGGTTAGGTTTCAACATAGGAAGTTTAAAAAGTTAAACATTCTGTGTGTAGTAGTTGTTTTCACTGATGAAACAAGGAATGTTCAATTTATGAAACATGCCTGAGGTTCTTTACAACTACCTCCACACACTTAGGACTGGGGATGAGAATCTGGAGAGTTGGGCTGCTGAGACGGCTCGGCCGGTAGATGTTCTTGCCACCAAGCCTGACAGCCGGAATTTGATCCCTAGGACCCACATGATGGAGGAAGAGAACCAACTAACCAACTCCTACTAGTTGTCCTTTGACCTCTATGAGCACACACACACACACACACACACACACACACACACACACACACACACACACACTCATGCACACACACACACACATACACACACACACACACTCATGCACACACACAAATACTGTAATAAAATAAAATAACTTAAAATGAAAAGAACTCAAGGATTTGAATACCTAGCACCTTTCAGAAAATCCTGGTGAAATTATGGATTACCTCTGGTCTTGAGGTGGTTTCTATCATTTGGTTCCATCCAGAAGGTTAGTTGAATTTTGTACAACAGTATTATTGTAACCTGTCTTCTTATATTTACTGGTGCTGGATGGCCAATACTAATCTCAAGTATTAATGCAAAAAAAATGTTGTACACCATCCCTTTTCCTAGGTAGAAGGAACTAGTAATGAATGAGAAACAGTAAGTGGGTTGAGTATTACGGTTGTCATGGCAAAACCATAGGACAAATGGGATAAAGGGAAAAGTGGGTGTTTCTAAATGATACTGAAGCAGCGAAGAGCAGCCTCATAGAGAAGCTGCAGGCCAACTGAGCTGTAAGGATGATTAAACACTCAGTGAGTGGACAGCGGCAGAGCTGGCCACGGTAACAGCACAACCGGAAAGTTCAGCATGTTCTTTTCCCAGAACCGGGACTAATGCGCTGTGACCAGGGAAGGTTATGTTCACATGGAGTGCTTCATCCATCTTGCTGAGAGTGGCGGTTCTATTTTCAAACTGTTGTAAAGTTATGGGAAGTTTTGTAGCAGAATAACATAGTCAAATTTTTGCTCTAGAAAAGTTGTGCTGACCACAATGCCAATCCTGCTGTCTGCCGAAGAGTTCAGCTAGAGGGTTGAGGCAGACAACGTTTGCTGTTTACATTCCCTTTTCCCCTTCCTCTTGAGCACACATCAGACAGTATCCTAACCTCTCTTAAGGTGGGTAAGGCCACAGGATTGAGCTGTAGTGGGAGGAAAGGGAACAGCTGTTGTGTGCCGCTTTCTGGTGGTGTACACATGGCCTCTCAAAGTCCTGCTTCCTCCTTGTCCTTAGGGA
Organism: Peromyscus maniculatus bairdii; assembly: GCF_049852395.1. Lineage (NCBI taxonomy): Eukaryota > Metazoa > Chordata > Mammalia > Rodentia > Cricetidae > Peromyscus > Peromyscus maniculatus. Next base: position 7,825,205 of record NC_134868.1, on the reverse strand, counting down.
ATAATGAAACAGGGCATTAGAGACGAGTTGCCTGGGTCTGTTCATTGGTATTTGAAGATGAACCACCCATGGAATTAGAATATCTATTTCACCATTTTGTGAGGGAAAATAAATTTTTGTTCTGCCCATCCCTGAGATTTGGGAATGGTTTAGTTATTTTTAAGTATATATGCAGTTTATTACCATACATAAATATTGCATTACATTTTCTCTTGTTGAAATATGTATATCATATACACATTATATATATATATATATATATATATATCATACATTATATGTATCTAATTTAGTGGATCAACTGAACATATTCCTATAATCTCATCAACCTGTATGGTATAAATCTGGTGCTGCAGGGATGGCCTCTTCACTGAGGCAGACACTGAGATATTTGCTAGAATGTTTTCATCTGTTCCTAGAGATCGCTTCCAAGGTCATTCCTGTTATCAGAAGTGTCTCTTTTGTAGTTGTAAGCCTGAGTCCCCATCTCCAAACTGGCTGTCAGCTGGATCTGTTCCAGAGGCCACCTTCTTTTTTTTTTTTTAACCCCTCCTCAAAGTATGTGTATGTATCTGTGTGTGCACATGAGTGTGGGTTCCCATAGAGGTCAGAAGAAGACATCAGATCCCCTGGAGCTGGAGTTACAGGGTAACCAATGTATATGGATGGTGGGACCTGTAATCTGGTCCTCAGAATGAATAGCATTTGCTCTTAACCCTGAGCCATCTCTCTAGCCTTACCATCCTTGTCACAGGAGTCTCCCCAGCTTCAAGCCAGTAACACTATATCTGAAGGGTTTACAACACGCCCCCACGGTCGCATATACCGGGCGGACACTTCCGCCTAGCCAATTCCAGTCAGGATAGGCATTTCCGGGTCAGGGCGTCTCTCGTAACCAGGATACCTGGCGGACCTGGACACCTCAGCCTAGCCAGTTCCAGGTCAAGATAGCCATTTCCAGGTCAAGGCGTCTCGCGTAACCAGGATCTGTGACGTTACATGGCCATGTAAGCGCACAACGTGACTATGTGATCTACACACACGCGTGGAGTAGTGATGTGATCTGGCCACCCCCCCCAGCCGGTTTTAAAGCGGAGCGCCATATTCCTGGTTCTCTCCCCCTCTTCTCCACGCACGTGTCTCTCCCACAGGCCTGCACACTCTATCCCTTTATCTCTAATAAAACTCTTATAAGCAGATTCTGTCATGTTTCGTGACACTTCCTTGCAGGGTAAGAACACAACGCAGCTAAATAACTAACAATATCAACTCTCCATTAAAAAAAAAAAAAAATCAGTGTATAAGATATGTTTCTTACATAAGATGTTAGGACATCTTCACACAAGAGTATCATGTACTTTGCTCATAATTCACCTTGTTTATCCTGTTCTGCCACCTTCTCTGTTAATTTCCACTTACAGCAATAGCCCCCTTCTACTTTCATGTCACATATATGTTCTTTGATAAAGATTCTACATATGAGAGAAAACATGATCTATTCTTTCTGAGTCTGGCTTATTTTACTTATTATGCTACTATTCAGGTCAATCCATTTCCTAAAAATGACATGATATCCCTTTCTTTTTAGGTCAATTAAATGCTGCCATTGTGTATATATACCATGCTTTCTTTATTAACTCACCTTTTGATGGGTACATAGGCAAATTTTATAACTTGTCTATTGGGAACAGTGCTACAAGAAACATGGATATGCAGGCATCTGTTTAACATGATGATTTAGAATGCTTAAAATATACACCCAGGTTTGGGATAGTTGGATCACAAGATGGCTTTTATTTATGTCTTTAGGCACTTCCATAATAATTTCCATAGTAGCTGGATTAATGTTCATGCCTACCACAGTGCGGCAGGATCTGTTTATCCTGCTTGCACATGCTCACCAGCATTTACTCTTGTTTGTTTCCCTGACCATAGCCATTGTGTTTGGGGTGTACTGTCTTGTGGGCTGCAAGAATATATTATAGAGATTCAGCTGCATATTAAAGCTATACCTAGCAATTTCAAGGCATTTTTCTAGAGGAAGCCATCTGTCATGGAATATTTAGTGTTATTTAGCTTTTAATATTTCAGCTGTCTTCTGCTATGAAATTCTTGTGGGCCCATAAACTACTAGATCATATTGGCAAACAATGTAAGCTTCTCACAAGCTGGTCCTCTAGGTAACTAACTCCCCCACAGAGCCCAGGAGGCAAGCAGGCTATAGCTTTGCTTCTTGTACAAATGCATCTCAGACCATCCCTTGCCTTCAGGCCTAGTGGCAATCCAGAGCTATTGATTCAGAACAAAGGAGATTTTTCATATCCAGGTGGAGTGAAGAGTGAGGCAGATTTCCTGGCCACAGAGAGGAGAGGAAGAAGAGGGCAGTTTTCTGTAGAGAGTAGACAAAGCCACATGGCTGGAGAGAAAAGAGAATGGCAGAGATTCTGTAAGTGGTAAGGAAGATCTCTTGTAGAGTTTTCTCAGAGTCAGGAGTAAGGATCAAGGAAGGAAAGATGGAGGATGAGGGAACAGAGGATGAAGCAAAAGGTCAAAAGCATAGAAGCTTACTAAAACTATGAGGACAGGAAAAGTGGGCACAGAGAGGAGCTGAGTGTGAGGATGGAGCTGAAGCTGTATAGACAGAATTTTGTCATAGAGGAATAAAGTAAATGGATGAAGAGTGTAGTATACGTAGATTCTTTTCCCTCGGATAATTCCACACTGAATATAGTGTCTTCCCCAGGACTCTGGGAGGGATTTTCTCAGGGCAGGGACCAGGGAACATTCCGGTAGTAGTATGATCTTGTTGTGGTTTTGATTTGCATTTCTCTGGTGGCTAAGGGTATTGACCACTTTTTCATTCACAGAGCTATCTGTTCACATACCCCTTTTTTGTTCAGACTTTAGTTAATGCAGTTTTCCTGTGTTTGTCTTTTATATACCAGGCTCTTTGTTGTGCTTCAGGATTTTCTTGATACAAGATCGAGGCTTTAGCTTTTCAGAGGAGGGGATGGGGGTGGTTTGGAGGGGAAGGCTGGGAGGGATGGGAGAAGGGAAGAGGGGAAGATCTGTGGTTCTTATTTTTTTTAATTAAGAATTTTTTTGTTCATTTTACATAACGGTCAAAGATCCCCCTATTCCTTCCTCCTGCTTCTCGAGCCTCCCCCTCCCAAACCACCTCCTATTCCCTCCTACAAAAAGGTAAAGCCTCCCATGGGGAGTCAGCAGAGCTTGGTACATTTAGTAGAGGCCAGTCCAAGCCCCTTCCCCTGCCTCAAGGCTGCATGAGGTGTCCCATCATAGATAGTGGGCTCCAAAAAGTCTGCTCATACACCAGAGATGGATTCTGATCCTACTGCTGAGGGGGGTGGGGGTGAGCATTAAACAGATCAAACTATACAACTGTCTCACTATACAGAGGGCCTAGTCCAGTCCCACACAGACTCCATAGCTGTTGATCTAAATTCATGAGTTCCCACTAGTTTGGTTTGGTTGTCTCTGTAGGTTTCCCCAAGTATTCACTTTTTAAACTTTAGAAAATATTGAATAAATGTCAGGCTGGGTGTTTTGCATATGTAAGTGCAGTGGCACAAAGATGTTCATTAAAAAGCATTAGTTGAGGATACAAACTGGACTCAGGTGATTGAAATGTTATTACAATGTCTTCTGATTTGTGCATTCTCCCAACTTTTCTACCTGAAAATCTCCTAAACCTCCCCCAGCCATCCTACTCAGCTCTCTGCTTACAGACTCACAAACGCCTATCTGCAGACCTCAGAATCCGAACCCAGCACTCGTGTTTGCGCAGCCATTTCCCCACATTCTTAGATAAATATTTTTATTATTTATTTATTGAAAACAGACTTTCTTCATACAATATTCTTGCAGGCTGCAAGAATATATCCTAGAGATTCAGCTGTTTATTAGAGCTATACTTTGACTGGCCAAGGGTCTGTCAAAAGGCAAAGCCATTTATTGTGAATATTTGGTGATATCCAGCCTTTAATATTCCAGCTCTCTTCTGCTATGAAGTCCTTGGGTGCCCAGACCAATTGGTAAATAGTTCAGCTCCCCAGACCTGCTGAACTTCTAAGTTACTAACTGCCCTGCTGAGCTTAGGAGACAAGCTGGTGGGAGACACATAGCTTTGTTTCTTGTGCTAATGAAGCTCAGACCATCCCTTTGCCTTGAGGAGGCCTAGTGGTTGTCCGGAGCATTTTGACTGAGAACAAAAGAGGTTTTTACATATCAAGGTGAGAAGTAAAGCAACAGTCCTGAGGAGGCAGAGAATGATGTGCCCAGGGAAAGAAAGGGCAGGCATTTTCTGTAGAAAGGACAGAACAGCGTGAGAGAAGGGAGGACTGAAGAACCAAAGCACTCCCATTTCAATAAGCCCCTCACCCCAGCTTGAAACAGGCCTGAGTTTCAAAATTCTCAGAGCTGCTGACATAGGTCCCAGGACAAAGTCAGGATGTTTGAAGAGCCATCTGGTAATAACTGATTAACCATAGAATGCCCCAATGCCGGAGATGGTCAAAGTACAAAGTCAGGATGTTTGAAGGACTATCTGGTAACAATTGATTAACCACAGAATGCCCCAATGCCAGAGGTAATCTATAAAGTTTGACAAACAACAGGTTAAAACTACAAAGTAAGATAACTCAGAAATTCTGAAAAGCCCTTAAAATTTGAGCCAATCAGAATTGTACCTGTACTAGCACCCCTAAATGATGTAACCTTGTGGGTTTTGTCTTTCAAACCTGAGCTTGCAGAGGGGCGGGCACCTCCTCCAGCCTCTACTATGTTGGATGGCTTGACGAAGGCCCTGCCACGGCTTGAACTGCTTCACGTTTATAAACCTTGCTTTTGCATTTTGGTGAGTTCGTGTCTCTGGTGGTCTCTTTGGGGGTCTCACACCCAGGGCACAACAAGGATGACAGAGGTTCTGTTGAGAGTAAGCAGATATCGAGTAGAGTTTTCTGAGTGCCAGGAGTAGAGAGCAGCAGAGATGGAGAAAGAGGATACAGAGGACAAAGACGAGCATAAAAGCATTGGAGTTTAGTGGTTAGCAGGACTATGAGCTAGGGTACTGGATGGAACTGCAGTTATGGAGACAGGATTTCATCCCAGAGAAATAAAATAGACAGATATAGAGGTTGGTATGTCTAGAGTTATTCCTGCCTTGAATGCCTGGTGGAGCTATAGCTGAGTTGATAGAATTTTGTCTCAGAGGAATAAAGTAAACAGACATAAGAACATAGTGTACATAGATTGTTTTCCCCTCAGATATCCCATGTCAGACTTAGCTGAGCCCCTGGACCCTGCGTACTCTATACCCAAAGTTATAAAGAAACACTACTACAGCTTAAATCACATATGGACCTTCATTAACTGATAGTGGAAGACTTCAATACCCCACTCCCTCCAAAAGACAGACAGATCATCCAAATAAAAACTAAACCGAGAAATGCTGGAACTAACTGGGAACTCCATAAATATATTCTGATTATATCTTCCTCTCCCCCTATTCCTCCCAGTTCCTTCCTACTTCCTCTCTCATCTAGATCCACACCTTTTCTCTGTCTCCATAGGAAAAAAAGAGGCATTTAAGGAAAAATAACAAAATAAAATAAGAGAAATCAAAACCAAACAAATCACAATATGACAAAACAACCAAACAAGAAAAAGAGACAAAGAAAAATCCCAAGAAATACATATAGATGCAGACAGACACACCCATTCACAAACACTGGAATCTCATAAAAAACCTGGAAAAAAGAAAGCCATAAAATATACGCAAAGGACCTGTAAGAAAAAAAAATAATGCCTTGACTTAACATTATGAGACAAAGAACCTCCAAAGATGTCATTGAGTTTGTATTGTGTTGGCCATCTACTGCTTGGCATCGGGCCTACCCTTAAGAGTAGTTTGTTCCCCTGGGAGAAAAGTAATTTTTCATTGGCAAGTAGCTATCAATGGGAGATAGCTTCTGGACTCGGGCATGCTTTCATTTCTCTTTTCAGCTCCAGGATCCCATCTGGCGCAGACCCATACAGGCCCTTTGTATGTTTCCATGGTCTCTGGTCTCTGAATTCATATGTGTGCCAGGCCTGTTGTGTCTAGAAGGCCTTGATTACTTGGTGTCCTCCATTTCCTCTGGCTCTTACACTCTTTCTGCCTCCTCTTTTATGGGGTTTCCTGAGCTTTAAAAAGAGGGATTTGGCTGCCGGGCGTTGGTGGAGCACGCCTTTAATCCCAGCACTTGGGAGGCAGAGGCAGGCGGATCTCTGTGAGTTCGAGGCCAGCCTGGGCTACCAAGTGAGCTCCAGGAAAGGCGCAAAGCTACACAGAGAAACCCTGTCTCGAAAAACCAAAAAAAAAAAAAAAAAAAAAAGAGGGATTTGGCTGGGCGGTGGTGGCGGCGCACACCTTTCATCCCAGCACCCAAGAGGAAGAGGCAGGTGGATCACTGTGAGTTCGAGGCCAGCCTGGGCTACAGATCAAGTTCCAGGACAGGCTCCAAAGCTACACAGAGAAACCCTGTCTCAAAAAAACAAAACAAAACAAAACAAAAAGAGGGATTTGGTGAAGACATCCTATTTATGGCTGAGTGTTCCAAGGACTCTCATTCTCTGTGTAATGTCTGACATTGGGTTTCAGCATTTGTTTCCATCTGCTGCAGGAGGAAGCGTCTTTGATGATGGCTGAGCAAGGCGCTGATCTATGAGTGTAGCAGAATGTAATTGCAAGTCATATTGTAGCTATTTTTTTTTTAAGTTAGCATTTGGTTTTATACCAAGTCCCTGGGCTAGCTGGTCTCAGATTCTTGGTCAGCCAAGCAGTGTTGCGAATGGATTCCATTTCATGGAGTTGGCCTAACTCAAATCAGGTATCAATTGGTTGCTTCCACAAGCACCACTTGTACCACTACTGCACCAGTGTATCTTGCAGGCAGCTCACCATTATAGATTAAAGGGTTTTTAGCTGAGTTGGTATTTGCTTTTCTCCTTTGGCAGCATGCAGAATACCTTCCTGTACCAAAGATGCTGGCATGTAGGGGTGAAGGCTCTGTATAAGCACCAGCTTGACTTCTCCATGTTCAGTGAGTTGTGTTGGTGTTATCTACAGTAATAGGGACTTATCATCAGTTTGTGGAGATCCATCAGTAACCTTGGAAATTGTCTGGGTTGTTTGGAAACTCCCATGGGACATCTGTGGTCAAGGACTCTATTATTTGTAACAAATTTCTGGCACTACAAGCTTCATTTGATGTTGAGAGGTCCAGCTGAGGCTCTATCTCTGTTATCATTTGGCAATTTCATTTTAATTGCGTTCATTAATGTATATCTTATAGGACATGTCTACTGTCTTAGGTTTCCATACCACCCCTCAAATGGCCATTGGGTTTAGCTGTCCTTCCCATATTCCCTCCCTAGTCCCCCTTCCCCCTCCCTCTTCAATCTTCCCACTCAAGCCCCTCCCACTGTCATTCATAACTACCTATTTGTTCTATTTCCTCTTCCTAGAGTGATCCATCTCTCCCTCCAATCCTTTATATTCCACCTAACCTCTGTGGTTGTACAGATTGTAGCTTGCTTGTCAATGACTTAACAGCAACATCTACATGTAAGTGAATACATACCATATTTGATTTTATGAGTCTGACTTACCTCAACCAGGATGATTTTTCTCTAATTCCTTCCATTTACCTAAAAATTTCATTTTTTTAAATGGCTGAATAACATTCTACTGTGTAAATATACCACAATGTCTTTATCCATTGACCCATTAGTAAATATCTAGGTTGTTTTCAATTTCTGGTTATTATGAATAGAGCAGCAATGAACATGTTTTAGCAAGTATATCTGTAGTAGGATGAAGCATCCTTTGGATATATATCCAAGAGTGGTATAACTGGATCTTGAGGTAGATTGATTCCCATATTTCTGAGGAATGACCACATTTGATTTTTATAGTGGCTGTAGATTTTGCACTCCCTCAGAAATGGATGAGTGTCCCTTATGCTACACCTTAGCCAGCATGAGTTGTCATTTGTTTTATTAATCTTAGCCATTTTCATTGGTATAAGTTGAAATCTCAAAGTAATTTTGCTTTGCATTTCCCTTATGGCTGAGGATGTTGAACATTTCTTAAAGTGCTTCTCCACCATTTGAGTTTCCTCTTTTGAGGATTCTCTTGGATAAATATCTTAAGACTATTCAATATGACATTATATCTTTTGACAGAACTGTAAATTAAATTATGTGCTCCTTTAATTCATTAGATATAAAAGTAAACATACAAAATGCTCTTCCAGGGCATAAGGGAGAACTGAAATACTGCATATGCATTGTTCTTGATTTTTGCATTTTAGGAAATACAGATTCATGGCATTGTATGAGCCACTTTCTGTAAGGCATTTGCTGGATGAGATATTTTGCTTAACAATTTGCTACCATAAAGTACCTGCAATGTAGAATTCTTGTCATGTTGAGCAGCTTTAAGGAAGCAAGGCAGAAAAGATTATTGACATTTAAATTAGTCAACTGGAAAATGCAAGAAGAGCTTTTACAGTCCAGAAAGATACTGTGAACATATCACTATAAATATTTCATATTTATATTCTTACTCTGGTACTGCTCAAGCACAGTGTACATCACTAAATATAGGCACAGCAGTATCATCTCTAATGGACTCTGTGAATATAGTGATTATGAAACGAGCAGGATTCTTTAAGCACAGACATAAGAGATACCTGGGGGAAGGCACTTCTTTCCCTAGCTCTGAAATGATTTTCTAGGCTGAAGGTTTCTGCCTAAACGATGAGCTGTTTCTCTTTCAGGGAAGTGAACGTTTTTTAAAACTATGCCTGTAACTCATTCATCCTGAGCTAACTGAAATAGTTCTGAGTTGACTTTGATTGAAGACAGCGGTTTTCCTAGTGACATAATTGCTTTCCGATGTCTTTCATTGGACAGCATGAGTTGAGTCCTCCAGTCAAATTCACTGATGTTTCCTATTCCCATGGCACAGTAGAGACTGATACCCACATGACACTGATTGCTTGGCAAGAGTAAGCAACACATATGCTTCCCTTCCTATCAGTCTAATCAAAAGTCAATTGGGTCAGCACTTACATCTCCTTATGTTGAATTGCTCTGGTTATTATGTGATTCCAGTACAAACGTGCACATAACAGAAAATATTAAATGGTAAAATATTGGGAAAATGTGTAGTGATCATGAAAATTAAAATTAATGTTTTAGAAAACAGTACTTTTGAAATTCATAGGTGTTGGCTCTAAAATAATGGAAGGAAAGTCATGAAAAATCTAAACTCCAAAGTTGTTTCACAGTTAGGTTATGTTTAGGGAGTTTCTTGTTCTTGTTCCATTTTTATGAGAACTCACAGATGACACATTATGGGTGTGGCTCATGTAAAAAGATCTGAAAAGTTTGCTCATGAATGCTTGCCTCCAGAAAGTCATTAGCTCAGCAGTCTAAAGACTACACATGAATACATGCGTAGTTGTTGAATGAAAACTATATATATTAGGAGACATGTACTTCTCTTTTATGAACACTTGTGTTAAGTAACTTGATTAATTAGTTCATGCCAACATTCTATCTTGATAAATAACAAGACTTGATGGTGTTGGTCAAACCTTGGGGAACCTCACCTGCCTCTGTGCCAAGACCCTGACCCTGACTCAGTTAATATTTGTCTCACTGAAACCTGAGCCATCATTTAGAGCATCTTCTCTAGTGATAGTCTGTATTGGTGTGATCATACCTAGGTGGCTCCTCATCTGTCATCAAGAACAAAGCAGATCTATGTCTCAATGAGCATGTACCTCATGAGACAAAAAGGCAGGACTAGAGGACCATGTGTGGCTATAACTGCCTAGGTCCTGGAATATAGCAGTGTAAATGCTAGTTAAAAAAATATATAAATGCATATACATTATATATATATGTGTGTGTGTGTGTGTGTGTGTGTGTGTGTGTGTGTGTGTGTGTATGTATGTTAAGCTGTATGGGCTTCAGTGCTCTCCATAGAACAGACTAACAAAAACCCCAGTACCAGACATGAGAAATTTCCTTTTGAATGGTTGGTCAGGGTAGTCCAAATGACTTCCTAAACAATATAGATTATCAATGCATCCCTCAGAGGTTGAGACTGAGTTCTATTGCTGAAGACACCATCAACTTAGGAAACAGGACTCAGATGATTTGAGCTGCATCTGACCTGATATAGTGCCCATCACAGGAAAGAAAATATTACCCATGCTTCCAAGGGGTGGGGGAGCAACTAAATAGTCAGCTTCAACTCCTATGAGCCACAGCAATTACCAGCATGTCAAGATAGGCATAAAGGTGCAAGAAGTGGTACTCACCAATCCGTGGCAACCAACAGCTTCTAAATGGTCTCCAGTCCCACTCAACAGTAGGGAAATCATCCCTGGTACTGAAAGTCCAGCCAGGTTCCAAGAGCTAGTGAGGTTGTGGACCTTAGCAAAGAATCTACTACCACCACTTTGCTCGATGAGAATAGTCTCTTATTATATTGTAAGTTATGTCTATACCCACGGATAAGTGTAGCTACCACTCCTCATCAAAGAAGCTTCTCTTTACAGCAAATGAATCATCACAGAAAACCTCAACTGGACACAATGCAGAGATAAACAGATTGTGGAGACCAGCCCTAGTGGACTCATTTATATCAAAGCTCTTGGCTCAGGGAGCATCACAGACGGGAGGGCAGAAAGACTGTAAGAGCCAGGATACTAAGAAGTCTGCTGTGAAACAGTCTCTCCTGGACATAGCTGAACAGACAAGTCAGGAACAATGACAATATCAATGGACATGTTATCACAGACGGGGAAAACATTGTGGGGCCCCACCCCTAAACAAAGCACTACAGGCAACGAATAACTACTTGGAGAAGGAGAATTGGCCTCTCTCAGGGATGAACTTCCTTATTGGTTGTCTAATGCAGAGCAGCCAATTTGAAACCATATACACCACCAACAAAACATACTCTGCACTCTCTATTTATATATATTTGTGTGCATTCACACACATATATGTATGTAACAGCAATAATAAAAGAAAAGCTTGAGAGTTAGAGGTTCACGGGAGTTGTTTGAAGGAAGACAGGCGGAAGTGGTTGGAGGAAAGAAAGGAATGGGGAAAGTTATATGAGTCCATTTAAATTCAAAACATATTTAAAAAAGATTTTCCTCTGTTAAAGATCAGATTAAACAAACACTGGTAAATTCTAGGCATTGTCTCTACATACAAATTACCTGAATGATTTATGCGTATATTTGCAAATAGTTATTATTGATCATAAGATTCTAATGATACAAGTAAATGAGGATTCTTTTCAATAAGATGCTTAATATGAAGAGATGTTCATGTCTCAATCACACAGCATTCTCTAGTATAAGCATGACTTAAACGAATGAACTGATTCATTTTCCTCATCTGAAAATTTTTATTAGGTTAAGAATTTCATACATTCTATAACATGAGGGCAGATATCCCTCATGGCCACGTTGACTGGGATTGCTGTGTGTGTGTGTGTGTGTGTGTGTGTGTGTGTGTGTGTGTGTGTGTGTGTGTGTGTGCAGGCACTCTTGTATGCCCATGCACATAGAAGCCAGAGGACAGCCTTGGGTTTTTTCCCTTGGTGTTGTTCATCTTGTTTCTTGAGACAGGGTCTCTCACCAGCCTGGAGCCCACTGAGTGAGCTAGGCTGTCTGGCTAGTGCTCCCTTAGGCCCTGCATGCCACACCTCCATCACTTGCATTACAAGCATATGTCACCACATCTGGGTTTTCACACGGGTTCTGGGGATGGAGCTCGTGCTTGCATGGCAAACACTTTGGCAACTCCCAGTCTGGGATGGCTATTTTGATTAAAAACCAACTTTATGGAAACCTGGTAAAGATAGAACTTAAACAACTTCAATATGTTTCCATAGGAAATGCGTATCTTTGCTTACTAATTAAAGTATAACTTGAAAGAGAATCAGATTCTCTTCAACTGTAGAGCCCCGCGAGTCAGTTCTCTCATGTCAGCTGCTTAGTCCCCATAAGAGTGGTTCCTTCCTAGAACTGGTTTTTACTAATTCAGCCTCAGTGCGAACACTGAATGAACGGTCATGAGATTGGTTTCTATTTCTGACATCATAACTAATTTGCTATTCTTTTGGGGCACTGTATTTAACTTCTTTTTATTTCGGTTTCACCAGCTGTTAAATTGGCACAAAAAGGCTTATACAATTAGAATGTCTGCAAAGTGATTCTACAGGGGCAAATGTGATTTTTTTAATAAAATAACTTATGAATAAGAAAAATGAGAGAAATAAGATAAATGATACTGCAAGTGAACGGTGATTTCATAAGCATTGTGTACAGGCAGACATACCTATAATGTTTAGAATCAATATACATTTTAAATATTCCCTATCCTTTAGAGGAAACAGATAGGATAATTATCTGATTTTATTTTACCTTATCTTAAATAAAATAAAGGCAAACATTGAAGACATTCTTCTTTTTCATTTTGAAAACCAAAACAACAGTTGCGTAGACAAAGCTCCTTGGGGAAACAATGAGATCACAAGCTTGATGAGCTGCTGCCGCAGCAGGGCCAGGCTGATGTCCCTAGTCCTCTTCTGGTACAATCTACCCAAGTGGATATAAGGGTCAGTTCCCTCCCTGGAGTTCTTTCAAACTTTTGAAAAATTCACATGCCCTCACCATTTTTCTTTCGGATGCTTTTGTTCTTAAGTACCCCTGGAATAAAAGTCACCCTCAAAGTGAAGTTCCTGTGAAATGGAAACTAGGCAAGGCATCTATTCTAGTTTCATTTCTGTTGGTGTCATAAAATGCCAGGACAAAAAGCACCTTAGGAGAGAAAGGTTTATTTTAGCTCGTGACTCTGGGTCCATTATTGCAAGAGACTCTAGGCAGCAGGAGCTTAAAGCAACTAGTCACATCACACTCAGGAGCAGGGAAAAATGAATGCATGCCTGCTCTCCTGCTTACTTTCTACTCAGCTTCATTTTCTACTCACAGAATACAGGATCCTACCCTACGGGATGGTGTCACCCACAGTGGGCTAGGTCTTCCCACACCAATTAACTTAATCAAGACGATCTCCCGTAGACATGCTTAGAAGCCAAGCAACACAATGTCGACATCCTCCACTGAGACTCTTTCTAGCTAATTGTAGGTTGTGCCAAGTTGACATTTAAAGCTAACTAGTATAGCATCCCTGGAAGGCAAGATTTAATAAATCAGAAGACTGGCACTCCTGTCAATGCTGATACATTATAGCGTGTGTGTGTGTGTGTGTGTGTGTGTGTGTGTGTGTGTGTGTGTATACACTAACCTATTTTATAAAAGAGACTCTAGGGGCTAGAGGGTAGTTAGGAAACTGTGTTGTGCAATCATGAAGAGAGTTTGGGTACCAGCCACCATGTAATAAACTAGCCATCCCCACAAATGCCTCTAACTTCAGCTCTAAGTGGGCAGAGAAAAGGGGATTACCAGGGCTTGCTGACTTTCAGCCTAGCAGAGAAAACAGGAGACTCAATCCAGGGAGAGACCCTGCTTCAAAGGAAAAGAGGGGGTGGTAGAGGAGGGCAGCTGACATTCTCTTCCGCCGTCCACACAGCAGCACAGGTATGCCCTTCCCCGATATGTACGTACACTTACGGAGACACATACACACATAGATAAATAAATATTAAACAAAAATAAAAAGAAGGAGGAGGCATGGTTTACAGCTCCTCCAACTGAAATAGCTGGCCAAGGCTTAAATAATTTATAGTATGTTTCATTTCTTTTTTTAAACAGTTCCAAAAATATTACTCCTGTCAGACATCAGCCTGTTAACAGTGATTTCATGAGCATTTCCAGAGTATGCTTCTAGAACAGAACAGTGTTTTGGCTTTGTCTTTCTTTCCTCAGCCATTTTTAGTTTCCAAGCTTTCTCAGAACTAATGTAAGGCAAGTTATATGTCATAGTTGAAAACGTCCAAATTAGTTCTGGGTCTCGGAAGGTCAGTGGAACATTTATTATTAGCAGCATCTATTATCAGCAGTCATCTGAAGCTTGGTGCTTTATACTTTTTAAAAATTGATAAGAATAATTCCTTTTATAGTGATATAATTTTAAAAACCAAAAAAAAGAAATTCCATTTATTTGAAAAGTTAAAATGTTAGCACTAACTCCATGAATACCGAAAGGAGAGGAGAAACATTCCTAGGTGTGGGGAGTGGAGAAAGATTTTTCTTCAAATGAAATACACGCCAGGAGTTTAAATGAAATATGTTTTTTTTCCAAGACAGGGTTTCTCTGTATAGTTTTTCACCTTTCCTGGAACTCACTCTGCAGCCCAGGCTGGCCTCGAACTCACACAGATCCTCCTGCCTCTTCCCCGCAAGTGCTGGGATTAAAGGCTGGTGCCACCACCGCCTGGCTTGATGTGTTCCTCTTAAACCTTCCTCAATCTGCTTTACCTGCTTTGCCGGCCCCTCTCAGGCGATTCAGCGTGGCTGACAGTTCTCTAGCCCCAATTAGATCACCAGTGTTTCCATTCATTTGATCTCACATTCCTAATGGGTCTCTTCTCCGTTAAGTTAAGTAGCAGGCAGTCAGAGCTAGGGAGCATCTCATGTACAGAAAAGGCATCAATAATATGCTTCCCAAGGAGGGTGAAGAGTCCAGTAAATTTTCCCTGCTAAGTTGAAGTTCATCAGCATCCTTGGGCAGTGTCCATGCTTGGAAGAAGAGTGGAGAAGGCACAGTCAGGCCTCAGAAACCGGAAGAACTTCTCAAATTTCAGTCACATGGATATTCAGGTACAAGCAGGGTTCTCTAAGTATCTAGGGTCAGCCAATAGAGGTCATGCTATTTATCTAGATGGTTAACTTGAGCAAAAGGTAGTACTGATAGTGGAATATAGAGAGAAATATTTCAGGCAGGCTCAACTAGAATATGTGCTATTTTTAACTTATCAATTGACCATTGTTTTACCATTGTTTGCGACCATGTGATTAACTACCTTACAATGTTGTTTCTTCTTTAGCAAATCTATGTTATTTTTTCTTAATTAATTGCTTTATTTTTACACGAATGGATATTTTGTCTACATGTATGTCTCTGTACCATGTGTGCAATGCTTGAGGAGTCCAGAAAAGGACATCAGCTCCCCTGGGACTTGAGTTATAGATGGTTGTGAGCTACCATGTGGATGCTGGGAATTGATCCTGGGTGCTCTGGAGGAGCAGCCAGTGCTCTTAACCTCTGAGCGATGCACCTCCTGCTTCACCTAGCATTACTTTGAGTAGGAATGTGTTGTTTTAAAACCCTCTTTACTTATATCCTTTCTCAGAGTTGCCAGTTTTCATGTACTCTTTATAAATTAAATTAAATTACATTTATAAGTGAAAAGCTGTTTTTGCCCAAGAAAGGAGGAGAGCACCCTCTTGATTTGGGACTGAAAACCCCCTAGAACACTTCTCCAACTGTTGTGTTGTTAAACAGTGATTTAGAGGTTTGGGGAGGTCCTAAATCAAAGAGATCTAAGTTGAATTTTAGATGAAAATGTAAAAACAATGAAGATGGCACACATTAGTAACTAGAAAAATTATAATAACTCACTTCACAAGTGCACCAAGAATTATAAAAGCATGATTCAAAAATGAAATATATAGACTATATGAATGTTATAAGGACAAAGATGAGAAGTGCAGTACCATTAAAAAAAAAAAAAGCTGGACCTCCACTTAAGATGCTGCAGACTGATTACATCTTCATGCTTGCAGCAACCAGAATGCAAAGCAAAATGAGCTGAGGCTATCTCCAGGCTCCTAATAAACAATCATCAGCCACCTCTGTGCCGGACTTAACATCGTGTGTGTGTGTGTGTGTGTGTGTGTGTGTGTGTGTGTGTGTGTGTGTGTGTGTGTTCAATTTCATTCAGGCATCGTATGGTCATGGTCCATCATGGAGCAGAGGCTGCTGAGGTGCCGTACAAAATGTTCCTCCTTGTGGTCCTGGCAATGAAATAAGCAGAGCAATGTAGTGATAGCTTTGCCTTGGATGGCAGTAAAGGAGGCTATTAGCACTGCCTTGTGGGAGAAGTGGAGAGGACCTTTGCCTGATCTTCAGCCATCCCTCTTTCCAGCATCTCTTGGGAAGTGCCTAGGAGGTGAAGTTAACTGAAGGTAGGACTCCATTAATTCAGCTTTCATGAAGTCACTGCCCACATTGGGGCGGGGCTTTTCGTGATGTAGCTGTTTTTGACTCACCCAAACTCCTATAAACAACTCCTCACTCATGCTCCCATAAATAAGCCAAATGAATTCATTGGTTCACCGACTTGGACATGGGTATACTTGTGTCTTTGTTCTGTCATTAGTGCCATATCCGGTGTGAATGAACATTTGTTCATATCTGTCCAAGGAGCGCACTGCAACAGGAATGATAAGAAGCAGGATCACAAAGGTGCGACGAGGCTGAAATGCAGGGCACCTTGAATCCTACCTTGAGGCTTTTCCATTTGAAGCACCATGGAAAGGTTTCCACAGAAAAGGAAGGGATCAAAGCTGTGTTTTAGAAGAGTGATGGGAACCCATAGTTAAGACTTAGGTCTGGCTTGAAAGACATCCACGGCGAGGGCCTGAGACAACCAGGACAAGGGGCTGAGAGCCTACATGAAGGTCATGATAGCAAAACTGGAAGAGGAAAGACAGAAGTCCTAGAAAATGATTATACGAGAATGAGGGAGTTGGAGACAATATCACCTGTCAGAGCTGTGACTCAATTATTAACAAGAGCTAGGGCAGGGACTAGTTAAAAGTTGAGGAATTCAGTTTCGGGCCATTTGAATTTGAGGCAAGATGGTACCATAGTGTGTGTTAAAAATGGGCTTGCTGAAATGTGTACAGCATGCAGAATGGGGGTACTGGTTTTGTTAATATCGTCAAGGGAAAGCCGAAACCTTGAGACTGCTAATTTAGCATTCATAGGAGGTAAACACAGGCAGTAAACATCTACTGAATTTGTGTACTGGGGGATCGTGACATCCATTTCTGACAATGTGACTTTACCCATTATTAAGAAATCTGGTCCAAGTTTGGCTGCACGTCGATCTGAAAGGTACTGTCATTAATGCCCTAGCAAAATTTGATTCAAAGTGGATGCAACTGGGAAGTAATCAGTGTGGTCTAGCTTTGTTAATTCTCATAGCCAAAGTTAAACTAAAGGGCCAGTTCTCTATCTGTGGTGCCTGTGATTCATGGCACATACTTTGGACCCTACCCTAGACCTATTTACTGAATCTGGAATTCCGAAAAGGGGGCCTAGAATTCTATCTGGGTCATTCTAACACCCACTGAAGATAAAGAACCTTCAGTTCTTAATCTTCAAGCGAGAATGTGAAGGAAAAGGAATCAGAAGCCATGCCATGGTCCTGGGAACACTTACATTTTGTGACATTAATCCTTAGTAAACAGAAGCAAGTCCTGTCCTTTCCTATCACATAGTGTCTGCATCAAGTGAGGTGGGAATTGAATTGGTCCCTCAGTGACACTAATCAAGCATCGGCTTCTTTGCCATAGACCCACAAATTTGAAAATGGGGGTAAAAATAAAAACAGCCCTCATTTTCTCCAATCATTCTTGTGTGTTTCAAATCATGTCCCTTCCTAAATATTGTTGAACTCTTAACCCACACTATATAAGAATGTGATCACATTTGGAAAGAAGATGTCTTAGAGGTGTACCAAACTAAACTGACATCATTAGGATAGGTCTTAAAGCAACATAGACCCTATCTTTATTTAAAAAAAAAAGGCAACATTTATATGTAGAAATAGAAACATACAAAGGGAAGTCATGGGGTGGGGTGGGGTGACACACAGGATGGACACATTTATAAGCCAAAGATTGGTGACAAGTACCAGAAACGACAGAATGCTTGGAAAGCTACTGCTCTAGACCCCTCATAGAGGGGGCAAATTGGTTTCAGATGTTTAATTTCCGAAACCAATTCCTCTTGTGTGAAGCTACAGTGGTCAGTATTTTGACCACAGGAAACAAACTTTCTCTGAGAGCATCAGTGTGTGCAATAGTTAGTTCCCCTAGTCACATCAGACACTACATGCTGTTAGATGAGAGTGATAGCACACCTACAAAAGTCTGCACCCTAACATTCTGGCACTGTGAGGGGAGAAACCTTCTCAAAGGGAAAATGGCTTCGAAGAGTAATCAGCTCCCAGACAGAAGCTTGCACACATAGCTTGACTGAGTGTGCATATAACAGACTCGCTGTCTTAGAGACTTCTCCTCTTGCTGTATAAAATACCATGACAAAAGCACCTTCGGGGGAAAAGGTTTATTTTGGTCCCCAGTTCTAGAAAACAGTTCACCATGGTCGGGGAGTCCTTGCAGCAGGGTCTTGATAGAGTTGATCACACTGCATTCACAGTCAAGAAGCAGAGAGTGAAGAATGCTTGCGTGTGCTCAGCTCACTTTCTCTTTTGTGTAGTCTAGGATCTCAACCTAGGGAATGGCACCACCCATGGTAGGTGAGTCTTCCCGCTGAAGTTAATTTAGAAAATTCCTCACAGTCATGCTCAAAGGTTAATCTAGGTAATCCTTCACAAGTATGCTGGTCTTCTAGAAGACTCTAGATCCTATCAAATTGACAACGCTAACCTTTGCAAATGCCCATTCTGAACATGGGTATCACTAGGCTATGCTTTGTATTACTTGAAAAAAATACCCTAGCCATTTTAGAATAATTGAGTCCAGGACCATCTGTAAGCCTTAGGGGTACATTATGCCATACCCTCACAGCCATAGCTGCAGAAAAGATGGTGAGGTGTGTAGTGTAACAGTGCTGCTAGGCTGTTAGGAAAAAGAGCTGGTATCTTCACATTGGCTCTAGTTTTCCAATGCTGAAGAGTAGGAGAAAGGCAATCACAGGAAATCTGGGTTGAGTTGTTCCCATGTCTATTCCCTTGGGTTCGAGTTATAACTGAACATTGCAGTGAGAACTATAAATTCAATCTTCTCTCATCTGCTCTAATGACATAAACATTCATTAATTAAAAAGATAGGGCTTAAGTGCTACCAATAAAAGCATTAAGTCCACAAACTGTCTAAGATACACACTCAAATGGCAGTTTCTAGGCTAATTTGGAAAGACAGATTTCAGCCGGGGGCTACATGAGGCTGTGTTGCCACCTTAAGTAAGTCATTGGAGGGCTATTGCTGTAAGCAGGGAACACAGCTCCCTCTCTAAAGGGATTAAATGTGGAACTGGATGTACCATTCAAATGTACAGTACCGTCTTAGCTGATGCAAGATGCAGGCATATTATACTGAAGGAGATGAAGTGAAGTTTCCAGAAGCTGGGGAAAACAAGAAACAATCTTCTTTTTTTTTTTTTTTTTTCCAGATAATTCACTTCTGTAAAAATATATTAATGGTGTCTAAAATTTGCTAGGACATGGTAGACTGTGATGTGATGGTTCCTTTTAATTGTCAAGTTGACTCAATTTAGAATCACCTGGGAAGGGAGTCTCAGTGGGGGATTGTCTAGATGAAGCTGGGCTGTAGGCATGTTTGGGAAGGATTATTGAGAAGAGCTGCCTACTGTGGACGGCACCATTTCTTGAACAGGATGTCTTGACTTGTGTAAGACTGGAGAAGGTGACCTAAGCATTAGCAAGCACTCAGTTCATTGCCCTTTGTTTCAGATGCAATGTGTGATGTGACTAGCCCTGGTGACTTCTTGCTGCCTGGACTTCTTTGCAATGATGAACTGGATTGTGAACTGAATAAATCCTTCCCTTCCTTAAGTTACCAATGCCAAGGCCTTTATTTCAGCACCAGGGAGCTAAACTAAGATAGAAATTGGTGCCAGAAATGGGGTCATTGCTGTAACAAACCTGACTATCTGCACGTTAGGCTTCCAGAATTGTTTTGTGGGAGGAATGCGGAAGAGTGTGGAGGTTTAGGCTAGAAAAGCCATTGGATGACGTAAGCAGAGATTAATAGGCTGGCTGTTCTAGTGGGCACTGAGAAGAAAGGATTCAGAGAGGAGCATGAATAATTGAGCCCTGCCTATGAGGTTACGAAGAACAAGGACTCTGTTAATCACTGGCCTAGGAGCCATTCGTATGAGATTTGGTGCAGGAATTGTGCTCCATTCTTCTTACATCCTGAAAACTTGAGTGAATTTGAATTGAATAATAGTGGACTGATTGGTTAGATGAAGAAAAGGTGTGTGAATAGGATTATAAAGCTTTGGACAAGGAGAGTACAGTCAACAAAGCAGCCGTGACAAAGATATCAAAGTCAGTAAGAGAAACCTGCTGTTTGTCTACGGGGCAGTGTTTGGGAAAGCATTCCCCTAGGCCAGCACACAGAAGCTATTTACAGCTGGGACCCCCAGGGCTAGGCTAAATCTCCCACTGCTAGACCTTCTCAACCATAGCCATGTGGCATTGGTTTTGAAGACAGAAAAGATGCAAGACCGAGGGAGTTATGGAGAAGAATAAAAGCCAGGCACTGTGTATCAGGACTGGGGTCACCACAGACAGACCTTTGTGTGAAGCTGCAAAGGTGAAGCTTAAGGTGTAGGGGAGACCCCAGGATAATGGAGGTGCCAGGCAACAGGTGACATCTCCCAAGACCTGTATATAAGGAGTGGATCTAACTCGAAAGAAGTTGTGTGTGTTACAGGTAGTACAGCCTGGGGGGAGTGGGGCTCCCCAAGCCTTTTCAAGATCAGTTGATGACATTGAAGACCCCAGACATGGACGTGGAGCTCAGGACTTAGTCTTCACCCTGACTGATTTTGCTTTTGCTTTCGTGTGATTGTTTCTAACTATGATCTGGTTCTTCCTCTTTGGAGTAATGAAGTTTAAATTGTGCCATTATATGGCTGGAAGTATGTGATGTGTTTTTTACTTTACAGGAGGTCACAGTCATGAAATTTTGAATTTTTAAAGTGTTAGAATTTTGGAAGACTATGGGGACTTCAAAAGTTATACAGTATTTTACGGTATGAGACAAACACGAGACGTTGGAGACAAGAGGTTATGGTTTAAAGTGATGCTAGTTTATCAAGCAGCCAAGGGGTAGGTTCATGGTGGTTAGTTGTAACTGTCAATGTCACAATCTAGAATCACCTGGGAATGGAGTCTCAATGGGGGACTGTCTAAAGTAGGTTGGCTTGTGGGCAAGTCTGTGGGGGATTGTCTTGTTTAGTAGGAAGACCCCCCTGCTCACTGTGTGTGGCGCCATTTCCTGGGCAGCGGGTCCCAGACTATTGAAGAGTGGAGAGAATGATTGGAGCATTAACATGAAGGCATTCCTCCATTGTTCTCTGCTCTTGTCTGTGGATTCAACAGGACAAGCTGCCTAAACTCCTGCTGCTGGGATTTCCCTGCCATGATGAACTTAGGGGAACTTTGAGCCAAAGAAACTCTTTCTCTTTTAAGTATTGCATCAGAGTAGTTTTTCACAGTAACAGGAAAATAAACTAAAACACGTGGCTATAAGTGTAGCAGGAATCTTAAAAGTTCTTATTAATAAAATCAAACCCGAGGCCAGTTATTGGGGTCCATGCTGGTAGATCAGAGAGACAGAACAAGCCGCAGCTATCTCACCTTGCCAGTTCCTCAGCTGGTCCTGTTTCCTCAGACTGGAGGCCTCTGAGTCCTCATCCGGAATGGGTCTCAGCTGAATTACTGCTCAAAAGCCTGAATGCTCAACCAGCCAAAATCTTCTAGTTTCTGGTCCTCACGCCTTATATATCTTTTTGCTTTCTACCACCACTCCCTAGGATTAAAGGCTGGCTTTCTGGGATTAAAGGCGTGTCACCATGCTTGGCTATTTCCAATGTGGCCTTGAACTCACAGAGATCCAGAGGGATTTCTATCTCTGGAATGCTAGGATTAAAGGTGTGAGTGCCACCATTTTCTAGCCTTTGTATCTAGTGGCTGTCTGTTCTCTGACCCCAAATAAATTTATTAAGGTACACAATATTTTGGGGAACACAATACCACCACATATAAGGATGAAGGAGAGAGGATAAAATCTTAGTTGAGATCAGCCTGCCCTTTATTCTCTCGTGCCTTAAATCTGCCCACATTTAGGTGACACTGGGAGGCTGAAGAATTGTCTGAGGATTGAAAGGACATTGCGGATTTCTAGAATAAGAATCACAAAGCATCAGAGTGAGACAATTAGGGAAAACAGATGTGAAGCTAGGGGATTCTGCCCGACAGAAAAGACATTACTAAATATTGTCCCATCTCCATTTTTTTTCTTTTTATGGCATTAGCTTCATTTTATGGCCCTTTTATGGCCTCCAAAGTACAGAATCTTTCCCAGCATATTAAAATATTCAAAAGACAGCTCTCGTAGATGACAGAACTCTCACAGTCAGTTGGAATTTGGAGTGCATGCAGTTTAACCTTCCTATTGTCTCTTTTTAAGAGAAATAAAAGCTATAAAATACACTGCTCCCCATTTGCTGTTTTAAGACTACTAGGAACCACTGGCCAGGGGCAGAGCATCTACTTGCCTGGCTGATTGTAGACACTGCCACCACATTGCTTGGGAAACTAATTATTTTTAAGACAGTGCTTCTCTCCTTCCTTTTTACCTTGTAATCTACCCAGGCTGAGTAATATCATGGATCATTTGTAGAGAACAAGACACTCGGCATTCAGATGAAGTGGTACACCAGGGAGGCGAGAGGAGGCTGTTTCTCAGGAGATGCAGCACTAGCATCATTTGGCAGTCTCAGTACCTGGGTTGAATCACATCTTAGGAAAACAGTACCCATATCTCACCATAAATTCAGCCTGCTGGGACCCACGGAGTTTGGGGGATTACATTTTATTCTGCTGGGCCCATTCGAAATTCAACTGCTGCTTGGTTTTAGTTAATTAGGAATGCCGTTCCTGCTCAACAACTTAACAGAATGTTCCGCTGGTGTTTAAGCTGACATGTATATCAAAGTGAATTGCTGCTTCTGTGCTCTCTCTCTCTCTCTCTCTGGTGTATTTCTGGGGGGACATATGTATGTTTAGGTGCACATTTACATATGTGTGTGCATGTGAATGGAGGCCCGAGGACAATTTTAGGTGTAGTTTTTCAGGCAGCACCATCCACTCTCTTTTCTAAGACATGGTCTCTCACTGGCCTAGGGTTTTCCTAAGTAGATCAGGCTGGCTGGCCATGGAGACTCAGGAAACTAACTGCCTGTCTCTGTTTCCTAGGGTTGGAATGTCAAGCACAAGCAGCCACGACCAGCTGTTTTCCGTGGGAGATCAAATGTGGGTCTTCATGCTTACATTGCCACCCTTGAGTTGGTTCTCACATGATCTGTTTATCAAGATGGACATCTGTTATCCTATAATCACCACGGTCCACAACTCTGCTTTCCTTTCTTCTAATCACAATTGACAAATGAGGTTGACCTTCCTATTGTAACACAACTAGATCCACAGACTCATTTCTTATCAATTCATCAGGAAGGGAGACCAGAACTCATTAAAATTGATTGAGGAAAATCAAAGAAATGTGGCATTTCTCTTTGTAAACAACTTGAATAGTTACAAATTAATAGCTAATATGTACTAATTATGATAAAATTATAGAACTGATGACAAATTTCAAAATAGGAAATATTTTGACAGAAATATTGAAGCTTTCATGTTGTTTTATGTGATATCAGAAATAAACAGCTCACTTAAACTTTTCTCTAAAGGTTACTTGAGATGATAGTTGTATAAATAAAGATTTAAGAATGAATTATTAATACAGTGTCTACAGTTTTCTTCTATGTACTGTTCTAAATTTCATGTACAACTAGGCAATGTATAAATGACTAGGAAAGCACAGATGTGGGTGTGGTTTCCATATTTTATTTATTTTTATTTTACAGTGCCGGGGCTCACACTCAGGGTCTCATGCATGCTAGCTCAGTAATTTACCATAATGCTACACTTCCAGACCCTTAAAATATTAATGATCACACTCATTTTGCAATAACAATGTCAACATGTCACCTTTTAAAACATAAAAAGCCAGCAACCTGGAAAAGAATAAAAAAATACAAATGGAAGGGAGTAGTATTAGTAAAAATT
Organism: Peromyscus maniculatus bairdii; assembly: GCF_049852395.1. Lineage (NCBI taxonomy): Eukaryota > Metazoa > Chordata > Mammalia > Rodentia > Cricetidae > Peromyscus > Peromyscus maniculatus. Next base: position 7,801,012 of record NC_134868.1, on the reverse strand, counting down.
GAACAAGCTGAAAAATTAAATGTAGCTATATTGTGATAAATTTAAATAACATTTTACCCAATTACTTAACAATCCCTCAGATCAGAATTGAAGCTTATTTCTACATTTATGCCAAAGAAATCAAGTAATATCTTGTATTCACAGGAGTTTCAATATATCTCCAATGCCCTTTTTCTAGTATGCATGGGTCTGTGTACATATGTGTCTGTGTGTTTGTGTGTTTATGTGTGTGGTAGCAGAGAAACTTTCAATAGTAGTATCTACTGTTGACCTTGTGTTCAATACTTCCAAATCCTCTGATGATTCTTCTTGCTCATTCCAGTAAGGAAGACAATTGGTTACCACCTACAGGCTCCATTGAGTACCAATTCCAAAGACCATTTCTGAATTCAAATCAAGAGAGAATCACCCGCTCACCCTTCTGAGACTCCGAATCCCTGCTTTCTACTTACAGTGATTGTTACACAGTTACAATTTTGAGTTCACACCACCTACCATGTCTTACTCCTACTCTGGCTTTCTTTCTTAATGGTCAATGGCTTTTTCTTGCTTTAGTCCATTTATAAGAGCATTTAAATACACGAGTACTATGCACCTGTATTAGTCACATATCCATGAGGTCAGTCCTGGTGGAACTTGTGAATTATATCCCTTCTACTTGTATTTCTCACTCCATCACCTCTCAAGATGACTACTTCATCCACTGAGTGTTTCAAGAAAAATAAGACTGTGCAGTCTTGAGTTTTTTCTCTTCCTCCTATTTATGGGAACCTGTAAGTTTAGTTTACTTATGACAGCCCCAGATTATGTTTATTTTCTTTGCATAAATATTAATAGAGTTCTCATTCATTTGCAAAGGGTTCTTGCTTGGGTAATGAGTTATATATTCATCCAGATCTTATTTCAGGTAGTATTCTTGCAATGCCTCAAAATTTCTATTGGCCCTACCTTCAGGATACGTCCAGTGTCCACTCAGTTTCCCCATTTCTGGTATACCATCATAGTCCAAAGATTATTGTCTTTCAGACCATGGCAACAGCTGGCCAGCTGAGCTTCTGCTTTTATAACTGCTTCCTACAGTCTGCTGTCAGCTTAGGCTAAACTTAGGTCACTCCTTTGCTACAATATTCTACCGACTTGCCCTTTTTAAATTACATTTGAGTGTTTTGTCCTGCCCAGACAGAATTTTGCTTCTGTTCATATTTCCATGATTATACACCAACTACCATCCTCTTCTTTCTTCTTCTCTAGCTGTGTTATACTTCTTGTTGGTTTCAAACCACACTGAGCTCTCTTTCATCTTGGTAGTTTTTATTCTCCCTGCCCAGCACTTTCTTCACCAGCTTGGAAGAGTAAAGCCCTGACTTTTTTCCAGGCATCTTGTCAATCTAACTTTATCTGAGAGAGTTTCTTGGCAATCAGATTTGACCATATGCCCCAATTAAATATAAGAAATAGACATATTTGTAGATATCTCAAGTGGAAAGGATTTTAATATAAAAATTAGGAGCTTATAAAATCATCAGAAACAAAAGGGGGGAAAAAAACAGAGGCTAACTCCTAGATTCAGCCTCCACGTCATGCCTCATACTTACATCTTCTAAAGTTGGCAGGCACAAGAAAATGGTTTTGATCCCTCTGAGTTTCCCACATTTTATGCCTCTCACTGAGAGAATTTAAGCAATTTCCAGTGAGCTAGGGAAAAGGATTCTGGGAAATATATTCGTTATTCTCTGTGAAGGTTAGTTGTGCATAGCACCATCCCTAGACTAGAGACCACAAAGGTAGAATGAGAAAGACTTCCTCCCCCTTCCCTTCCCCGCTCCATCCGCCTTCCTCTGCTTCCTGGCTGTCATCAGATGACTTAAGTTTGCTCCTCCCCATTCTCCCAACCAAGTTGCTCTTCCTCACCACAGACTCAGCATCAACAGAGCCCAAGATAGTGGATCAGAGTCCTCTGAAGACATGAGCTAAAATAAAAATTGTCTTCCATTTTTATGTTCCGCCAGGGATCTCACCAGAGCAGGAGGAATGCTAGAACATACTCTTCCAATACTTGTATAACTAGATGAACAGGAAGAAGCCAGATGGGGTAAAGAGTGCCAGAACACATTCTTATGTTTACTCTGCTTAACTTTTCTCCATAGTACCTACCACCACGTAAGCCATTCATTTGTTTTCTTGTTAGATCTGACTTTTCTAATAGGCTTTAAAGTTTAACAGAAAGGCTAGAAAAAATGCATACAAGTATGTTCCATGTTATTCAGGAAGTATTACCAGAAAAATTTTCAAGTGAACAGGAAAGTGGGAAGCCACTAGGCATTAAAATGGTAAATTGCAGGAAATTCAATTTTAGGTCAGCTGGCTTTTGGGGGAGAATAATCATTTAATTCTGATTCAATTTGAATTGAAAAGGTTATGTTTATTTCTCTTGGGGAAGAGAAGCAACTGGATTTCTGATCATTGGTGACTTCTCTTTATTCTTTGCATCTCTCTCTCTACCTTTTATTAGATATCGAGCTGATCGGTGAGATGGTGGAAACTATGTGTACTGGCACAGATTTTCTTCTCTCCTCACAGGACCTGCTAGCTGGCTGGCCAAATGTCAGAAGTCAACTGGACCAACTCTGCCCCTGTACAGGCCTGCAATTATCTAGCTGATCTCTCTGCGGCTGAAGATTCAATTTGTACTCAAAGAAACAGAAAGTGGTTTGGGCCTCATAGGCTAAACTCTGTTCAATAATAAAGCAGGTTGCTTTTATATTTAATTTTCTCCTGCATCTATTATACACAGGAGAAAGAACTGTGAAGCACATTGAAAACACCAGAGAGTTTTCAAATATTCTGATGTATATGTTCTACCTCCAGAGATCCTGTTTTAATTGTTTTGTGCTTCATGGCTGTGGATTAGAATGTTTAAAAGCCCCAGGTGATTCTCATAAGCAGCCAAAGTTGCCTTCTGTTGCCTATGAGAAGGGATTGTTTATTGGTGCCTTCAAAACTCAAAGCGGGGGCCTAGGAAGATGGCTCATTGGATTTAGCACTTGCCTATCATTTGAGATTGAAGACCAGAGCTTGGATCCCCAGAACCAATGTAAAAGCTGAGTAGGCATGGTGGTGTGCAAGTGGGGGTGGGGGGTGGGGTGGGGAGTAAGGGATCTGCACTGGCTAATCAGCAAGCTTTAGGTTCAACTGCTAACCTCTGTCTCAGTCACTAAGGTGGAGAATGCTAAAGGAAGACAACTGAAATCAATTTTTAGTCTGCATGTACAATGCATATGCACCTGTACCCACATGTAAACACACATGCATGTGAAAAAAAATGTATATTCAACAGCCCTCAGTGTATTAGTTGGCCTGGCATTAATTTATTGCTTCCAACAATAACTATGTCAATAACGATGACAAGGCTGAGAATCTGGTAGTTGTTCAATCCATGAAGCTGGATGTCTCAGCAATCCCAATCTGGTGCTGGAGTCCTGAGGGATTCCTGGAGAGCTGCTGTTCCTCAGCCTGTGTGGGAACCTTGGCAAAGCTGGTTCTAATACCAGCGAAGCAATGCCACAACAGGACAGATGAACTTGCCAGCAAGAATGAGGGCAACCAGGCAAAGACCTAAATCTCCGTTCACATCCATTTACTTGGGCTACCCCCAGAAGGGGCTGCTATGATTTAGGGTGGGTCTTCCTGCTTCAGATAATCTTACCAAGAAAATTCCTCACAGGAGTGCCCAGCAACCTGGGTTTTAGTTGATTCCAGAGGCAAGCAAGTTGATGCTCAAGATTAGCCATCATTAGGTCTTATCACCAAGTTCTGGTAGGCAACCAAGAGCAATGGCCATGGACTGTGGCTGTGTGTGTGTGTGTGTGTGTGTGTGTGTGTGTGTGTGTGTGTGTGTGTGTAGGGGGTTCCAGGACACCTGCCACCAATAACTTAAAGGAAGGTATTCTACACATGGTGCTGGCCTTTTTATTTATTAACTTATGGCTTCTAGGAGGAGCATAATCCCTTGTGTATGGTAACTCCAATTAAACTACTTTATATGAATATATATATGGATACATACACATGCAATGCACACACACACACACACATATACACACATATATATATATGTTTGAAAGTAATAAAATGCTAGGTTTCCATATGGTTTTTCCAACAGTCTTAGAGTTAGTTAATCCTTCCCCAACCCTCTACCTCTGCCCTACCCTCCCATCCCTCTCCACACTTCCCACCACCCTCCTTTCTCATTCATATCACCTGTTTCAATATCCCCTCCTCCCTTAAAAAGTTCCTCTACTCACCAATGATCCCTTTCTCGTATCCTAGCTTCTACAGGTACTCCAAATTTAGCCCATAACTCTGAAGATTCAATGCCAGTCTTTCTGGGTATTGGTTATCTCATTCAATGTCATGGTTTCCAGGTTCATCCATTTCCCAGAAACTGTGTCTTCGTTTGTAGTTGACATGAAAGTATCAAAGCATCTAAGTACCACATCTTCATTTATCCATTTCTCAGTGGATGACCATCTAGGCTGTTTACACGTCCTGGTTATTGTGAATACAGCAGCTCTGAACATGGGTGAAATGAGTGTCTCTGAAGCTGGAAAGAGTCTTTTGGGAACGTGACCAAGAGTGCTAGAGGTGGGCCACATGGCAGCCTTATTTCTAGTGTTTGAGGGACCACTGCGTGGATGTCCACAGCGGCTGCAACAGTTTAAACTCCCGCCAACAGTACATGGAGATTCCCTGTTCCCCATGGCCTCATCAACACTTCTTGATCGTACCATTCTGTCTGGGGTGAAATGAAATCTTGAACTAGTTTTACTTTGCATTCCTCTGATGGCTAAGGATAGTGAACATATTTAAAAATATTTCTTAGCCATTTGTATTTCTTTTGAGAAGTGTTTATTCCACAGCCCACCTTAAAAACTTAATTTTTTTTAAGTGCTTTGGCTGTATGTGTGTTTGTGCGCCACACGTAAGCCTGGTGCCCAAGGAGAACAGAGGAGGCATCAGATCCCCTGGGACCGGCGTCACAGCTGTATACTGCCACGTGAGCGCCAGGAATTGAAAGCAGGTCTTCTTGGCGAACAGCTGCCACGGCTCCTAAATGCTCAGTCATCTCTCCAACCACTTCCTAGTGTTTTTTAAGTTTTTGTTTTTTTTAAGTTGTTTGTTTTCTCTTGGTGTTTAGTCTTTTGAATTCCTTGAAATTATCTTAACACGATCTCTCTCTCTCTCTCTCTCTCTCTCTCTCTCTCTCTCTCTCTCTCTCTCTCTCTCTCTCCTTCCTGTAAGGGGAAAGAGAGAATGTCATCAGTTTTCTAGTCCAACCACCATGCCTTGCCCATCTACTCTCTGGCCCCAGTGAATTCCTCCCCTCAGGGGCCATCAACCAAAATAAACTCTCTTTTCCCTAAGAGTTTATTTTGTTTGTTCATTTTTTATCATTGTATTTTATCATAGCAACAGAAAACAACTAACCACTGGATTCTACCAAACGCCCATTCCTTGAAGTTAAAATAAAAGGATCAAAAGTTCCTACCCAAATCAAGCTTGAACTTGTGGGGAAGATGCATATTTCTCCCTGAGTAAGATGAGAGCCCTGATAAAGAATTGGAAAGATCCAGAGTGGATGAAAGAGAGGAAACATTTCCTACAAAGGACAAAAACTCCAGTTCCCACAGGTCAGGACTAGTTATTAGATGATGAAATAGCATCTGCCAGCATTTGAGAGAAGAGGGTAGAGAGGAAGTTACACATACAAGACTCGTTTCCCTCTTAGGGCCAAGAGATACATTCAAGGATGCACAATCTTTCAAGTAGTAGTATTGATGAAATTGAGTGTCCGTCAAAAATGATACTCAGGGAATAATAAAAATAACTATGAAAAAAAGTATTTTAAAACATAAGATTTTTGAATTCACATCCAGCTCTCCATTGTTTTCAGAAATTAGCTGAGGAAAAGCAAACTTTCTGTGTTGGGACTGGGAGCAAAGAAAGGAGATCTGTCGGTGCCACTCTGGTCTCTGAAAAGTCTCCGCCACGGGCTGAAGCAGTACAGTGGCCGGGCGTCATCAGATAACTGTGGAATCCATTGATTCTTGGGCCCTTGGATTAAGTGAAAAGAAAAGTGTTGCTTTTTCTTGGTCCAGAAGGAACGACAGGAACCAAAGCTCATGGACTAGTAATTTTCAGACCTATGTCTTCACACGCGTCCGATCTAATCTTCATAAAGAACTCATGATGAGCTGGCACCGTCCCCTTGTGCTGTTCTAAAAATGAGGACAAGAAGAATAAGCTCTTAGCTTGAGGTCACGCTTGCAGTAAATGACAGAGAGTCATTCAAAGGCTGGAAATACGGCTTCAAAATCCCTCCCCAACCACATGTGCACTCCTCTGGATGAGCACGTCCTGGCGCAGAACAATGTCTGACCATAATCCTTTTATATTTGCTAAATTGAACCCTTGCTACAGAACGAGAATGAGGTAATATTTGGTAATATATGTTGATTTTAATGGCAGAACCAATTAAGCCTCAGGGTAAGTTTGTATAGTGTGTTGGCCCATTTTTCTGGGATCTGTTGCTTTCATTATTTTGGCACATGGATGACTGAAATTCACCAGCCTGGGATTGCTAGAGAAAGAGTTGGTAATTGTCGCCAGCCCACTGGCTGTTTTGTAAATAAACGTGTGTTAGAACAGCTGTGCCTAGTGAGTCATGTGTTTTCTAAGGCCACATTTGCCTTACGGTGGTGTCAAGGATGAGCCGTCCTAGTAGAGACAGACAGGGTGGCCTGCAAAGCCTCTGATAGGTATCTTGATTCCCTAGGGAAAAGGCTTCCTGAACAGCACTCTACATTATTATATTCTTCTAAGGAAGTGTTCTGGGACTTGCATTTCCCCAGGATCACCACTCAATAGAAGTCAGATTCCACAGAGCCTCTGTTCCCTGCACGCCAATCAGAGAGCAAGCACTCTGAAATAGAATGTTTATGAAGGTATTGAAGAGGGATATAGTTCTTAGGTGTTTTTTCCCCCCTAAGGTAGAGTTCATTAATACTTCTGAAGAGGAATAATGTAGAGAAAAGAAGTCAGTATCTCATTTTGTAATTTCAGAGCCCACAGCAAATTAGGAAAGATCTTTCTAGAACCTTTCTAATGTCATTTCTCAGTCCACGTCTGACCCTGTTTACCAAGCATGTGGTTTGTTTGCCTTGTCAGATGTTTCTCTGGCAGCTGGACACTTAAGTCCATCATTACCTTTTCCAATGGCTCATTGGCTCCAGTCTGGTTATCAGATGTCTGTAGTCGGCTGCAGCGCAGAGTGCTGAAAAGGGAGGAGGTGGCATCCATTTCAGAAGAAGGGGCTCATGGGGAGAGAGAGAGGTGTGTGTGGAGGGGAACTGAGGGGTAAACATTACTTTGCAGAAAAAAAACAAAAAACACTGAAGTTCTTTTTCATAGACATTGGCCTATAGAGTGTTTATATAGGGCTTGGGGGATTATAAAGCGCCTTTCTACATATTGGTGAATAGCGTCATTTGTGTCCTTACTTCACAAATGAGAGCACAGGCTCGCATATGGCAGTTCCCAAGCGATGGAGACAGAGCAGAACTATGCCCTTAGGCCTTGCGCAGCATGTTTTCCCCAGTACCGGGATTGTTTTTATTGGATGGGATGCAGGTAACTGTGATGGGGAAGAGTAAGGGATGCTGCAGGGACCAGTCTAGGACAGGGGAAAGCAATTTTCCTTCCTGCAGAGAGAGACAATTTTCTTCACTGCAAGGAAGGTAAAATGAAAGGAATTCTTTAGAAGTTTGGCATTCACAGATTCACCCATTCATCTCACAAATGTTTACTTAGGCTAGAGCAGGAGAGAGGACTCACCGGAGGATCCCTGTCTTCATGGGGTGCCTGTCTGGAGAGTCTGCCAATACAAAAGGTTTAAAAATGCATAGGATATTATTTAGTGACAAGTACCAGGGAGGAAGGAAACCGAAGAGGGAGCATCTGCTTTCAAGGGTTGAGTTTGAATCTGTAGAAAAGCCTCCCCTAGACGGCACCCGACAAAAGTGAGGTTATTTTGACTAACCCGTCTAACATGAAGTCTTGCTTTTCTGTTTGTACTTATGAAAAACCTAAGATTCTCATCTTCCAAAATATAAATTAATTTTTGAGTGTGACCAATTAATAAATCAGTAGTGTTCCACCCAGGACAGTTAGCAGTGGTAACACTTGGAAGAGCCTCTCTTGCTACGTCGTCGTCTTAGTTCAGCAATGGTGCGTGTAAGTTCTATTTCCCAGTCACTGTTTGTTTAATGACAAACACTAAGCAATGCAGAGCCTGGAAAAAGCCTGCTGTTCCCAGTGCTCTCAGAGCACCAGCTTGGAGGAAATAAAAAAGTCTGCTGTTCTGGACAACACTCTTAAGTATTGCTAGAAATACTAGAGTCAGGCATGATTTCTTCTCTAACATCGGATGAACAGAGCGGAGAGACTTAATACGCCATTTCTCTCCCACAGTCTGTGGGCATCCATTTGTATCTTCTAAGACATTCAGGGAGCCTATGAATAAACGAAAGCTGCTGTTTTCTTTGGGGTTATAGAAGCAATTCATTTCTAAAAGGCAAGTGTTGGCATTTGAGGGGGGCTTATGAAATGACAGCTCTCCATTTTTCAAGTCTGAGTTAAATGACACTGGAGTAACAAGTGTGCATATCAGCTTTATTTACTGAGAAAGTTGAGTCTTTTTCTGTCTTTTCACTAATGGAATGGTGAAGGAAATCTGCAAAGCAAATGAAGTCCTCAGAAAGAGACATTAATCCCATCCCTACTGGTGTTTCCATATGGAGGGCTCTCTGCTACAGCAGCACCCGGCCTCTTTTCAGTGGTAACAGTCATCAGAAATTCAAATTTCCCAAGAGGAGCATAGAGGAATAATTGTTTCAGGTCCATGCTGCTCTTTTCAAGGCTCCATGGGATCATCTTTTATACAGTGGTCTGATTTGGTGGCCATTATGTCTAAGGCATTTCAAAGCATGAAGGTGTGTTGTGCTGTGCTTCAGACATGGAGGACACACAGCAGTACATAAATAATTCTGTACTGTAAGCAGAAGGATTCATTGCAAAGAATAACACTAGCAAAACCATGCACGTGTACACACACACAGACCCAGACACACACCCAGACAGACAGACACACACACACAAACACAGACAGACAGACAGACACACACACACACACACACACACACACACACACACACACACACACACACACACACTGTCCCAGCTTCGAATGGTGCTTCAAACAGACTGTAGCATCCTCTCATTGTACTTGATCAAGAAGCACATTACTGACTGAACCATCTCCCCACCAGCACCCCGAATGTTTCCAATAGGGGAGGTTTGAACTCCTTGTTCAAAGGATAAGGTACTTTTGAGATTGGGGACATGAAGAAAAGAAAGAAATGATTCATGCTCGAATTGCTAGCTGGGACCAAATACTCAATAATAACTTGAGTTTAATTCCAAACATAAATATGGCCAAGGAAGGTTAAGTATCTCCTTCCAAAAATTTCAGAAATCAATAATAGGGTAGAACTTCCAGAGTAGTGGTATCAGTCTGTTTTCTATTACTACAGTAAAATACCTAAAGTTAGACAACATATACAGAAACTAAATTTATCTAGTTCACAGTTTAAGAAGTGAAAAGTTCAATGGCATAGTGTTGGTCCTCTTAGGGTCCCTGATTGTCTTACCTTATGATGGTGGCATAGTTCCTGTGAGAGGTATAGATCACGTGACCAAAGAAGAAGCCAAAGCAAGGAGAAAGCCAGGTTCTTTTCTTCATGAGAGTTAGCCAGGGTTTCCACTGGAAGTACCTTAATCTTGCAAGGGGCCGGCAGCATCCCTAATGGTTCCCTGCTTGTCTCAGTGACTCCCAACTCCCAGCATCTCCCAGTGTCACCACACTGGGGATCAAGTTTCTAGCACACGAACCTTTTAGGGGATGAATCACATCCAAACTATAGCAACAAGGCTGAAAAAGGATTAAATCACTTTATTTTCAAAGAAAGGAGGAACCCCAAATGGTCAAAGGCCTGAGCTACCTGGATGACCATTTATTTCTAAAGCTTCCAGTATGCGGGGTCTCTCAGTCTCAAGTCTCATTTTTGACTGAGTTTTATTTGTTAACTTAAGCAAGAACCATGCAAATCTTTGTCAGGGAAACATGCCTAAGTAAAAGCAATATATTACAAATGACATCTTTACTTTGGATGATGATTTTTCTCTTCGTGGAGTTACATAAATCTTATCTTGTATCCAGTGAGTCATCAAGCGTTATTGCTAATTGCTCACAAATTGGAATTGGAATTTTATAGCTTGAAATAATGATGTTTGCTGTTCCAGTGTTACGTGGGTGGCAGTCCATGCCTGTGTAGCAGCCTGCATTGTGCTTCAGTGGTGGGAAGGTTAAATTAGTCCACTGCACTAGAAAAGGAAGGATTTTTTTCTTCCCCTGTAATGGATGAAATGTCAACCTAAAGCCAAGGATTTTTAAGATCTCCAAATAAACCTGTGTGTTGTTTATGAATTATTCATGGTGGACTCTGGGCTTCCATCGCTTGGTGTAGCTGTCAAGAGAAAATGAAAGACATAGATCAACACAGCAACAACTTTACTTTTGTATTTATAAAGTTGATCCCTTCTCAAATTCTTCCAGATTTCTTTACTGAGTTATGTGTCTATCATGCACGTTCCTCAAAAGTCATGCTCTTGAGGGTATGATGGCCTTCCTGGAAGGATATGACAGCAGCATATCACAGATGGTTGTGCACACTTTCTCGGGCTGAAACACTTGAAGGAGCTTTGTTTTCAGAGGAGCCAATCAGTGAGGTGCGTGAGATAAAAACAATGCATGCAGAATTTGTCTGGTTGGGTTGATTTCCCCAAAGTCTTATCCTTTACATGTAAAGCTCCTCTAAGCTGTAACAACACTGCAGTGTGCTAACTGAGTAAGATGCCCTAATTTTAACATACCATTTGACAAAAATCTATTCATATCTTTTCTTACTGTCTTGTTATTTTCAGATGTAAATTTATAGTTGGATTTTTTAAAAGCTTCTGTGGATGAAGCAACATTGGCTACATGCATAGATCAAAACTGAACATCCATGGGTAGGTCATCATGCCCCCTGGGAGGGGCTACGACTTTTGTTTCACTAAATAGACATGTGGTTGAACTGCCTTCTGAATATTTATGTGCATACCTATATATTAGTGCTGCTTTCCTTTGTAGTGGGTAGCCATTCCAGCTTGGATCTGGAAGTTCCAATCCCCATTGAGACTCTGGCAACTGTCACGCCTACAAGGCGGGGCCAGGAGAGACGCCTGGAGACCCGAGATCTGGATGGGCCAGGTCTCGCTCTGTTCCAGGATCCTGGACGGTGGAGGTTGACCGAGCAGAGCTCCAGAGGACACCGTTGGACTTCAATACACCTTCCCCAGATCCCACAACCTACCTTTCCCTTTTTTGTAAGTTACTCACTAAATAAATCTTCCTTTTAACTATGTGGAGTGGCCATAATAATTACACCAATATTCCTTCTTGGCCAAAGATGATGATGATGATGATGATGATGATGATGATGATGATGATTATTATTATTGGAGTGACTAGAAGACAGTGAAGTGATCAAAGTGCTGAGAACAGTGACTGGTGAGTTCTCAGCCCTAAACAGAAAGAACATCTATATCAACCCCCGTATGGCTTTCGGAACATCATGGAAAGGGAGCAGACAAGCAATGGAAAGAGTGCTGTAGAATGTTGTCTTCAGGACGATGGTAGGATCATTGCACTCATTACAGCAGCTACAGTTTTGTTCACAAGATTATGTCAGTCAGCTGGGTATGCTGGCATACACCTTTGATCCCAGCATTTCTGGAGGCAGAGGAATGCAGACGTCTGAGTCTGAGGTCAGCTTGGTCTGCATAGTGAGATTCGGTCTCAGGAAGTAGAAGAAGAAGAAGAGGAGGAGGAGAAGAAGAAGGAAGAGAAGGAGGAGGAGGAAGATGAGGACAAGGAGGAGGAAGAAGGGGAGGAAGGGGAAAAGAGAGGAAAAGGAAGAAGAGGAAGAGAAGAAAAAGATCAAACCAGTCAGTAATTCAAGTCAGGGATGGGGGAGGGACTCACGACACTCCAATTCCTATCTGAGAGCTATTGGTAATTTATGGCTGCTAGGGGAGGGAGAGTCATTTTTCTTTGGGGGTGTGGCCAGTGGAAGGCTGTCTACACTCATGTGTAGCACTAATTGGACTTAGTAGGTGGGGTGGTTTGAATAGGTATGGTCCCATAGATTCATGTGTTTGAATGTTTGGCCCATAGGGAGTGGCACTATTAGGAAGTGTGTCCTTGTTGGAAGAAGTGTGTCACTGTGGGGGTGGGCTTTGAGGTCTCATATGCTCAAGCTACACCTAGTATGGTACACAGTCTCTTTTTGCTGCCTGTGGATCAAGATGTGGAACTTTCAGTTCCTTCTCCAGCACCATGTCTGCCTGCATGACTCCAAGCTTCTTGCCATGGACTAAACCTCTGAAACTGTAAGCCAGTCCCAATGAAATGTTTTTCTTTGTAAGAGTTGTTGTGGTCATGATGTCTCTTCACAGCAACAGAAACCCTAGATAAGACAGTAGGTTTTGAAAAAAAGAAAGAAAGAAAGAAAGAAAGAAAGAAAGAAAGAAAGAAAGAAAGAAAGAAAGAAAGAAAGAAAAAGGCATGAAGGTAGGAAGAGCTTGTATTGAGAGGTCTGGGGACCTCAAGATATGTTGTTAAACCTGGTGTGGTGTGGTGGCACATACCTTTAATCTCAGCACTTGGGAGGCAAAGGCAGACAGATCTCTGTGAGTTCAAGGCCAATGTGTCTTCATAGTAGTTCCAGGCCAGCCAGGGTTAGATGGTGAGACCTAAAAAAACACAACAATACCACCACCACCACCAAGGGAGGGAAAGACAAAGAACAAGATACATAATTATAAAGCTGTCAAAGAAAAAATAATATTAAATTAAAAAGAATGAACATCCATTGTTCTCTTGCTATTGGATAAGCTAGGATGTACTTGGGGCCATGAAGTCAATTGTAAAGAGAAATTGTCAAAGACAGAAAAGCAGATGTCTTAGAATCATGAGACCACTGGAATAGAAAGATGTCACAGGCTTTGCATTTCCCTAAAAAGTCCTGAACATAAGTGTCGCTTCTTCCTTTTCCTGAATGTTGGCTTGGAAATTAAATGCTGCAGCGAAAAGAGCTTGCATTTTGATTCTTTCATGCCTGAGTTCCAGTTTAGTTCCTGATTTTACTGAGATTATTCAGGCAATTTTTGTTTGTCTAGCCTTAGTTTCCTTATCTGGAAAATATAGTCAATATTTGTATTAGTCAGGGTTCCCCAGAGTAACAGAACAACTTATAGAATAAATCTCTCTCTCCCTCCCTCATATTCATATATGGAATTTCTTAGAAAGACTTACAGCCTGTGGTCCAGCTTGTCCAACAATGGCTGGCTATGAACAGAAAGTCCATGTATCCAGTAGTCGCTCAGTTCACAAGGCTGGATGTGTCATCTGGTCTTCCGTATACACTGGAATGTCTAGAAGCAGGCTCTAATGCCAGTGAAGGAATGGACTTGCTAGCAAGGCCAGGGCAAGCAGGTTAAGAGCAAAAGCTTCCTTCTTCCATGTCCTCATTTAATAGGCTTCCAGCAGAAGTTTGGCCCCCATTAAAGGTGTGTCTTTTCCCAGATAGAAACACGTGGATTAAAGTCCTAGTTTTTTCTAACTCAAAGATTAGCTTAGAAATGGACCTTCCCATTTCAAATTAAGCAAAAATTTCCTCACAGGTCTGCCCTCCATTTTGGGGTTTTAGTTCCAAAGGTAGTAAAGTTGACCACCAAGAATAGCCATCAAAGTAATATTTAAAATAAAAAATAAATTGTGAGAATTATATAATAACTGTCCTTATTAGGGTTACTATTGCTGTGATAAAAGCCCATGATGAAACACTGTGACCAAAGCAACTTGGGGAGGAAAGGGTTCATTTCAGCTTATATTTCCAGCTAACAGCCCATCACTGAAAGAAGTCAGGCCAGCAACTCAAACAGGACAGGAACCTGGAGGCAGGAGCTGATGCAGAGGCTCTGGAGGGGTGCTGCTTACAGACTTGCTCCTCATGGCTTGCTCAGCCAGCTTTCCTACAGAGCCTAGGACCACTAGCCCAGGGGTGGCATCACCCAAAATGGGCTGGGCCCTCCCCATCAATCGCCAATTAAGAAAGTGCCTTACAGCCAGATTTTATGGAGGTATTTTCTCAATTGGGGTTCCCTCCTTTCAGATAGCTCTAGCTTGTGTCAAATTGACATGAAACTAACCAGCACAGGTATGAATGTAGAAAGGACCAACAATACAGTACGTGTTGTGTCCTATGTGATTCGACACCACTTCCTCAACTGTCCTAACACTGCGATGTGTCCTTCTTCTCACATTGACCATTTAATTTTCCCTTCAGTCTGAAGTTCAGGGAACTGGGGACTTGTTGGCTTCTAAATATCTAGCAATAGTTGTGTCTGTACCATATAACTAGTAAAAAAGTAAATATTTGTTGAGCCTATTCAATACTTCTTCCTTTTTTTTTTTTTTAAACTAAGCTAAAGTTGTTTCTTTATCTTTCAAATAGGGACCGAAAAATACCAGCATTAAAAATATAAAGTGGGATATGTTAATGATTGATTATAAAACGCAAAATCAGCTGAGCCACAGAGTGCGAACAGGCAGTGAGATGGTAGACTCTATGACTCTGGTCTAGAACGAATGGTCTGGGAAATTTGTTAGCGAAGGTCCTGGTGCAGTGGTTTCTAACTCTTTAGCAGACGTGCTGGCAAAATGTCAGGATATTGGAACATGTTGGCTCCGCTCCCCCCCTGAAGTGCCCCGAGAAAGACAGAGGGCTTCAAAAAGTGCTGTATTAAAGTAGATGGAAGAGAACAAAGCAAGGAGATCCGTTATTTTTTTTCTAAGCCTGTTTGAGATTGTACCCGGAAATCTAAGACAAATAAGCCTCAGGAAATTGCCTCTCCTCATTTTAGACTCCACCTGCAGGCAGTAGTATACATTCATTGGGCTCCAATGAGAATGATATGGCAATAAGTTTGTATGTTTTATCCTTGATTTACCCTTGAGGCTTCAGACTTACATAGAATATAACTTTTTTCTAAGCTTGAGCTTACAAAAGATCTCAAATTGAAGAGCCCCAAACTAATTATGACTCCTGCCTTTTGCTTTCTGTTTTCTGGCCTCCCTTCTATCTCAAAAATTACACCAATTTTCATTCAAATACATGTTCCATTGAAGAAGATTGCATCCTTGCTCTGTGTCTTTTTTTTTTTTTTTTTTTTTTTTTTTTTTTTTTTTTTTGCCATCTGTATTAGCTTTTGGTTGCTTTCCCAGTATTTAGCCACATACTTAGTAGCATGAAGCATATCTTATATCCAGTTCTTTAGTTCAGAAACCTGGTACCATGTGGACAAATTGTCTGTTTAGGGTCTCACAGACAAAGCAGAAGGTATTAGTCAGGCCTACAGCAGTCCTCTGGGCCTTGGTTTTCTTCCAAACATATCCAAGCCATCTCATATCTCCTTATCTTCTTGGGGCATCTTAAGATAACCTCATCTCCTATTTTCTGCTGCAATTAATCTGCAATTAATCAAGAATTAGTATTTAAAAATAAATCAAACAAAGCATTAATTACCTGTCCCTAGTTCTTGATAGATTTCTAAAATCTGTATTCTTTAATTTGTAAGAGTAATATGACTCCTGGTTGGTTGGCCCCTACATGCTTTCAGGATGGGCAGTGATTGCCAAGGGACCAATCATGTGAGTAGAAGGTTGGGCCTTTTAAATTTGCAGGCCCTTGACCTCTATATAGGCCCTTGACCTCCAAGGAGGATAGAAGGGCTGTAATATAACAGAACCCCCACTAAAACTACTAAACATGGCTCGGAGACTTCTCCTGGTTGTTTGGCACATCAGAGGGTTAGGAGGCGACACGTTAAAAGGTATGCACACTCCACAGACCTTCGCAGTCATGTGACTGCAGGTTTATTTGCATCATGTGCATTTCACAGTGAAGCCAGAACGGCCCATTTCTGTTTCTTTGTTTTCTTGTCTTTCTAGAGAACCAACCCGCATGCTCGGCAGGTGTTCTACCAGTGAGCTGCTTTCCCAACCTCTGTATCAAGGGCACTTGAACCTGTGGTCATACTTGCTTTTCTTCTGGCATGAACACTTGTCCTAAGGGTAAATGAGTTTCTACCGTTGTGAAGGCAATTTTGAGAAACCAGTCACTAGTCAGAGAAATATGAACTGTGAGCACGTGGAAAGTACAAAAGAAAAACTGCAGCAGAGAGGCAGAGGAGAAAAGGGGAGTCCGGGGCAGTGGTAATCAATCTTATTTGGAAAAAGGCATAGAAAATTTGTGTACAGGAACTCTCTGAAAAGCCTGATTTTTACCTGTATTCTAAAGCCTTGGATCAGCTTTTCCCTTGGCTTCTGGAAAGGCCCTAATATCCTCCTAGTAAATCTTGGTTTTCCCATTAATTACTTGCAACAATCAGAACCAATATTTATTCCTTAGTTCCTTCGACAGGCATTGCCGGAACTCTTACATGCATCAATCACTTCGCTGTTGCCGAGGACAGGGATGCTTACCTTCAGAGGGACAAGCACCACGGAAAGAAAGTAAAGGTCATTTTAGGAATGATGTGTAGGAGGCATTAATCCACAGACTTCAGTGTGCATGGTCTGTATTTGTAGCTAATCAGAAATTGAAGGAGAAGCAATACTCTGGCTTTCTTATGTTTTATCTAATTAGAGGATGATTATTCTGATATTATGGTTTGGCATATGAGAGGAAAGGACATATCTAATTTGTATTACAGAGGCATCGGTGGAAAACCTGACCTGGAGCAATACATCATTAACAATGTGTGTACTTTTCAACTAGTGCTGAGCAACAGCAAACAGCAGGTGCCAGGAGAAAGGAGGAAGAAGAGGTCTAACTGCTTGCAAGGAACAAAGCTTCCTGTAGGAAAGAGGAAAACAAGGCTGGAAAATAGAATGCCTTCCTACTATCCTTAGTATGTTTGAACTGTGTTCTCTACACAATGGAAATCTATGGACATACATATGTATCTACTAATCATAGAGTAAATGCTTAGGGTCAAGATTTTTGTTTTAATGAGATATATGCTTTGATACTTGCAATGGCTCTTCTTGGTTGTCAATTTGACTACATCTAGAATTAACTAAAACCCAAATGACTGGGCACACCTGTGAGTGAGGTTTTGTGTGTGTGTGTGTGTGTGTGCGTGTGCATGTGTGTGTGTGTGTGTGTGTGTGTGTGTGTGTTTCTTTTTATTTATTCTTCTCTCATGCTTTACATCCTCACCAGGGTTTCCCCTCCCTGCCCTCCTTCCTGCCTCCCTCCCTCCTCCCCTCCCTCCCTCCTCCCCTCTCCCCCAGATCCACTCCTCCTCTGTTTCCCTTTAGAAAAAGAGCAGGCTTCCCAGGGATATCAACCAAACATGGCATAACAAGTTATAATAACACTAGGTACAAACCCTCGTGTCAAGGTTGGATGAGGCAACCCAGTAGGAGGAAAGGGTCCCAAGAGCAAAAGAGAGACACCCCCCACCCCATACACTGCCACTGGTAGATTCCCATAAGAACACCAAACTGCACAACCATAACATATATGCAGAGGACCTAGGTCAGACCCATCCAGGCCCTGTGATTGTCCCTTCAGTCTGTGCATCCCTGTGAGCCCTGCTTAGTTGATTATGTGGGCCACATTCTCCCAATCATTTGCAGTGGGAAAACCCATTTCTAATCTGGATTTTTGAGGTCAGAGCACACACCTTTAATCCATATCTTTTGAGGTGGGAAAAAGCCATCTTTAATCTGGGCCACACCTTCTGCTGGCAGCCCATATAAAGGACAAGGAGGAAGGAAGCCATAGCTTTGCCTGTTTGTTCTCACTCTCTGGCAAGTCCATTCCTTCACTGGCATTAGAGCCTACTTCTTCAGGATTCTGGCCTATACTGAAGACCAGCTGGGACATCCAGCCTCATGGCCTGACTGGATTCTTAGACCTTTTGTTGGTAGACAGCCATTGTTGGGTTAGCTGGACCACAGCCTGTAAGCCTTTCTAATAAACACACACACACACACACACACACACACACACACACACACACACACACCACACACACATTCTATTAAGTTTTCTTCCTCTAGAGAACCTGAATAATACAGCACTAAAAAGGTATGTAATGTTTTCACGTTTTTGTGAGACTTAGTACTGAGACTGGTAACTTACACTTACCATGCCCGTGTCTTCTAGTCATGCTCTTTAGGGATTAATTTTAGAAAAAGCAAGGAGAACAGGTCATTAATGGATCTGGTTTCCTGATCAATACAGCACTGACTATCTTTGTGAAGCCCTGGGGAGGCTCACACGCCATGTCTGAAAACATACCAATTGGATACTAGCCTTCAAAATTAGCTGTGTTATTTAACTTTAGCAATTTCCAACAGATGTTCTTTACCATCTAAAAACAGGATGCAGGTTATAAGCTCAGTAAGGTGAAACCTAGATGGGAGGCATTTATACAAAACTGGGAGGAAAAGGTGAAGTCTAGTCCAACTTAGACTTGCGTTCTAGAAGAAATGTGAAAGAACAGAAGGGATGAACTGAGAGAAACCATCAATGCTATCGAGGCACAGAAACCATAGATGATCCCCATAGTGTGTGGATTCTAGGCTTTGTGCAACCAGATTCTAAGCTGCAGATAGATCCTAGTTGTTCATGCTCTATCTTAAAATGACCTAGACTCAGCCAGCATTTTTTTTTTTTTTTTTTTGGTTTTTCGAGACAGGGTTTCTCTGCGTAGTTTTGCGCCTTTCCTGGAGCTCACTTGGTAGCCCAGGCTGGCCTCGAACTCACAGCGATCCACCTGGCTCTGCCTCCCGAGTGCTGGGATTAAAGGCGTGCGCCACCACTGCCCGGCCTCAGCCAGCATTTTCATAAAGTTTTTCATGACTAGTCTCCTCTCTTGGGCATCTTCCTTGGCTTTCATCATCCATCCTTTACAAAATTTTACCTCACAACTTTGCAAGCCATGTCAGCTAACTGCACGCCACTTGCCCAATTTCAAGTTGGGTACACTTGCTGAAGAAAATGCATTTGTGCATAATGAAACCGGAGTAGCAGAACTCACTTTGACTGCGTGATAAGGTGAAGGCTTGGTGAACTCAACCATGATCAAAATAGGGCTGACTCCTACTGTTGCTATGAGAAACAGCCAAACCACTCACTGTGCTGTCAAGGATACCATTATCATAATACTCTGAAATTAAATAAGGCTTTAAAAGAGAAGCTCATATGAATTACAATTTTAATTCTTTTATTAAATTGACCAATTAGAGATTTATTAGATTTTACTGATAACTAGTCAAATTGATTGTTTTTATGTGATGAGTCAATGAGTCATTGTTTGATAATAAATGACAACCTAATTGACTTCATTTATCATTCTGTAGACACAGCTTTAATCTCTCAGAAATGTAACACTTTAGCACAGGAAGTTCATTACAGTCAAATAATTACTCTGTTCATGTTAACATTTGATTTACCTAATTTTATAAATCAAAACAAATTAAAATGGACTCTGTGTTTAGAAAGCTTACTCTGACATTTCCATCTATCTACTGAACCTTCTCTTCAAGACAGAACACCAAAATGTACTCAAGAAATAAAAAAATAATAATTCCACTATAGAATCAGTTATTTAGTTAAAAAATATTTCTACTCACATGTGAATAAAAATGTGTCTACCATATTTCAGATTTCTATTATAAATGTCACCAAGACCTTTCACTTTCTCTTAGAATTAGGAAGTCAAATATCACGATTAAAACAAAAGCATTCAGGAAAAACAAATATAATATCAGTATGGTGTTTTCAGAGTTTCTCATCTGCATTTAAAATTTGTATAAAGGTGAAATAATCAATATTTTAAAATTATTTTGAGTGTATTCTAATAATCTAAAATCACTGTGTGCATTTTATTCCTCCATCAAGTTCTTACCAAGCATAAAAATGTTTGAGAGCTTCCTGTAAGTCTGCTAGGGTTAGGAGTGGGATCCCACATTGACTAAGACAAAATCCCTAATGATACCGATGTGGTGTGTTCTTGGAACTGACCTCCTTTTCCTGAGCCTCCATATTGCTCTATTCTGCTTTACTTTCTCTTTATAGAGTAATCATTGTCTAATGTAACAGATGGCTTATCCACTAATTCTATGTACTGTCTTCTCTAACAACATGCAAGCTTTAATACTGTTTTTCACTGTATTAAAAATTCCAAGTCACAAATAAAACCTGAGTATTATTTATCAACAAATACAATTATAACATAATTAAGGGTAGATTAATGACACGGGTTATAACTGAAAAGTTAAATAGAGGTCAGCCTTGAATTTACATATTAATCTGAGTCATGGCTAAGTAATTATATGTTTTTTTACATTGGTCTTATCTATATATGCTGTTGTGGGGATATTTGTACACTATGTGAAGATATATTGCTGTGACTGATGTAATAAAAAGCTGAATAGCCACTAGCTAGGCAGGCGAGAATAGGAAGGACTTCCAGATTGAGAGACAACTCTGGGAAGAAGAAAGGCAGAGTCACCAGCCATACGTGGAAGAAACAGGATGGGCAGTTCAGAGTAACAAGCGTTGTGAAAGAATGTAGATTAAAAAATATGGGTTAATTTAAGTTATAAAAACTAGTTATGGACAAGCCTAAGCTAAGGCCAAGCTTTTATAATTAATAATAAGTCTCCAAGTCATTATCAGCCTAGTGAAAAGGTACTACTACAATATGCTATGTGGAAATATTCTAGAGGAAGGAAAGTGAAAATTTGGGGGAAAATGGATGCTTTCCAAGGACCATTGACAACATGGTTTTTAGCAGAACAGTTGCAAGGAGGCAGGCATACATCTTTGAGGTATTGATGCTGTGAGTTTGCAATTGGGGGGTTAAAAGTGTATGTACTGAAGACAACTTCCACATGTTGGTAATTAGGTAGGTGTATTGGCAAGTTAATAGTTGTTGAGATTGAGGATTTTGTTGGAGGGACATTGAGATATTTTTCTTTTGCACAAATTTAGGCTGAAGACATTTACTACACATTAAACTACAACAGTCAGCAAAATGACACATATGATCACAATTCTAACAGCTACACACTGGTTAGAAATATTTTGTTCAGAAAAACAAACACGTGAACTTGCTTACTGGCCAATGATGATGCAGTTATTCTAAAGAACAAGGAAGTAAGACCTCATGATAACAATTTGAGTGCTGCTACAGAGAAGCAGCCAAGGTAATGTATTGTTAGTTTTCCGACATTTTTTAGTTCTCATTCTAGAAGCTTGCTAGAAATTTGAGGGTTTTGTTTGTTTGTTTGTATATATCCTGCTTGGGCAGATGAATTAGGAATTTATTTCTGTGGAACTGCACAGTAGGCATCCTCAATCCAAGTGTGTAGCATGCTTCCCTCAATTGGGGTTAAAGCAACAGAAACAGAGATGTTGCCTTAGTTAGTTTTCTATTGCTGTGAGGAGATACCATGACCACAATTCTTGTAAGGAAAACATTTAACTGCGGTAGCTTCAGTCCATTATCATCATGCTGGGGTCCATGGTGGTGTACAGGCAGACATTATGCTGGCTACATCTTGGCTTGCAGTGAACAGGAAGTCAACAAAACTGTCACATTGAGGGGAGCTTGAGCATATGAGATCTCAAAGCCCTCCCCTACATTGACACATGTCCTCCAAAAAGGCCACACCTCCTAATAGTGCCACTTCTGGGGGGGGGGACATTTTTTTGTTGTTCAAACCACCATAGACGTCTCTAATGATCCCCCACTTATTGGTTTCCACAACTTTTTTTATACATCAGGCACAGAAATGATTTTGAAAACCAGTCTCTTTTGAGACTCTAGCTGGAGCAGCGGAACAGGACCACATAGGTTGGCAACTTTTAACACTTGATATCCAGCTGCAGACAACTGCTTAGATGATCCATTTCAGGGACCAGGAAGATAATTCAGTGAGTGCTTGTTGCTAAAGCATTTTCATTTGAGTTTGATTTTCCAGAACCCATATAAAAATATTATGAATGCTGACAAGTGTTTGTAACCCCAGCCCATGGAGGCAGAGACAAGTGGATCCCTGGGGCTTGCTCATCAGCCAGACTATTTTACTCATGAACTCCAGGCCAGCGAGAGACCCTGTCTCAAAAAATGAGGTGAACAGTACTTGAGGAACAGCATGTAAGTTAGTCTTATGGCCTAAAGATACACATGCCACACACAAAAACACACAGTCATGTGAATCTGTACACATGTATATGTACACACACATATACACATACAAGTTCTATTTCATAGTCTAAAGTTCTCTCAAGAAATATTAGTTGAAAATATAAAATTTAAAACCAGTAGATGTAAGGGGCTTAAAATCTTGGAAATGGACAAGGTCACCGAGAGAATGAATAGTGGGGAAGAGCCTATAGCCAATCCTGAGCATTCAAATACTTGAAAATAATGAATGTAGAAGAAGTCTATACTGAAGGGGGACAAAAGCTTCAGGAGGTGCGGCTCTGTGTGTGGGAAGGACTCCTGTGACGTGTTGGCAGGCAAGACTAGGAGCATCTCAGCAAGGAGACAGTAGCTGACTGTGCCCAAGGTTGTGAAGAGGTAGAAGACAAGAAAATAAAAACAGCCACTAGGAATAGTGACATGAAGGTCATTTTTGACTCTGAATTAGAAAAGGACATGACCAAGACTGTGTAGTGATGGAAATGAGGTTGAGGTGGTGTGGATAGCCTGCGTGATTTGGAGAAAGAAGAAATATAGATAGAGCCAAAGAGAGATTTCTCATTGCATTTACTTGAGCTTCTGGCAATAGTCAGTTATGAAGAAGGATGGTTATGAGGATGAGGGAGGAAGCCAAATGAAGGGTTAGCAGATAGGAGAGAATGGATATAGAACTACAAAATGATGCCTTCTCCTTTGAGATGCAAAGAAGTACCACAGCGTTAATCTGTACCTGACTGCTTTGCTCCTGGAAAAAGATGTTTATAAAGTGCTCTATGATATTGTGTTTTATCAGGCAGCTTACTGTAGAAACAAACTTTCCTCATGTAACTTAGACAAGATGTAAGATTCTCCGTTGTTTACTCATCATAGGATTAAAGACCCTCCAAATTCCCATTCTTTGTCTTACAAAAAATTTTGCCGAACTGTTATACCCATAACTTAATTAGAACATTTGCTAATTGGTTTGGTCAAACTTGCTTTTATTTTCAACTTGCTTTTCTCCTCTGGGCACCTTATTTTGGGCCCATCCTAACCCTGAGCTAGCATACATCTGCTGCTTCCTTACCTCTCTTAAGACTCAGCTGAGCAAAATGATCCCTTGGAGACATACCACCATCACTCCACACCGACTTTTTCACAGTCTTACTTCTAGCTGTTTACTCTTTTCTCGTTTTGAGAGAATATTGCCTCCTTTTGCTCACGGCAAGTGCCTCTTTTGACACAGCCTAGCTTTTTCTAGCTTTTATGAAGGAAAATTCCACTCAGTCTGAGTCTTCAGATGCCTGCAGATTCAATGGTCTGAGCATTCTCCCTGCTGCGATAATCTCCACTCCATTTATCACAAAAATCCACTTGAATAAAGTTTTCTGTAACCTAAGTCATATTTGGTTTTTATTCAACAGCACAAACAATGGATAAATATACATGTGGATAAAATCATTGGTACCTAGAGATAAAAGTTTCTGTTTCATGATTTTCTTTAGTTTTTGAAAAAAATCAAATGACTGAAAATGCATGAGTGATGCTGATAGTTGGTGAAAGTGAAGATCACAGATGGAATAGACATTTCTGAGAATGAAAGATTAATCTCACTAAAGTATGTTAGCTGTCATGAGTCAGCATGAGTATCTCTTTGTCATTTATGGTCATGAGTGTAAAGTCAGTCAGACTATAGGTATGATGTTCTCTGTTAATGTTAAGTTTCTTGGATGCCAATAGCAACACAGATAATTTAATGCAATCAGATATGGCTTATTTTCTAGAGAGATGGAACACTAGAAAAAAGGGAGTAAGGAAGAAGATGAAATTCTCAAGGATTTTCATCAATAATGTTGACTAATTTTTTTCTAAGAAGTAAGGTCAAGAAGACTTTAAAGGATTATAATTGACTCCCATTATTTTTATTTTTATTTATTTACTTTTGTTTTTAAGATAGGGTTTCCCTGTGTAGCCTTGGCTATCCCAGAATTTTCTCTGTAGACCAGCTTGGCCTCAGATTCAAAGAGATCTGCCTGCCTCTGCCTCTCAAGTGCTGGAATTAAAGACATGCGCACCACTGCCCAGCTGGACTATAACTGATTAATGGAATAAACATATTGGAAGTCAGATGAAGTAAAAGATTTGAATTAGAGAGAGAAACAGATCGGTCAGCCAGAACAATGGGAAAGACAGAGTTTTCAGTAAGGTGTTTAAAAGGCTTCAGAGGTGGAAATGTTTTGAGAACAGTGTGATCTACAATACAGCTGCACTGGAGAAGAAGAATGGGTTGGGGAGAGAAAAAGGACCAGGAACAAAGAAGGCTGAGTATGGATGAGCTTCAACACAGGTAGAGTAGTCAGTCATCAAGAGTAACGGCTGTTCCAGCAGAAAGGGTCCCACTTTTCTTTATTCCCGTTGCAGACTGTAGAGTTAATTTGGCTTTGAAAACGTTAGCTAAAATTGACACCATTTTATTAGTATATTAAAGCTAGGTAAATAATATAATAACTATCTGAATAAATTAAGACTAAACTTTTGAAAATCAGAAAGCTCATAAATGGCTGATCTAAAAATATAGACAATAAAAAGAAGGATCAACTATGAATGAAATGGTTAATTATTAAACAAAACAGCTAAGGAGAGTATCATTTATCGGTAACTCATTGAGATGGAGAAATAACAAGGAAACTTAATACAGTCAGTGCCCTGAAAATGGTCCAATGTTCTATTTTTGAGTCTTCAATAAAGTGAAATAAACAACCCATAAGCAATAGTATAAATGGTATGTTTATTCATGTTACTGTTCAAGATTCTTTAAGTTTCTTTTGATAAACAAAAGAGATTAAATATGTAATTTCTTTGTGATGATCTTCAAATTGTTCACATACATAAATCCATAACATTCTAAGGTTTTCTTTTAATGTTTTTAACTCAGACATCAGCTAATATGTTCAAACTCAGTTCAAAACCAGTGAAATATAAAGAGATAAACACCTCTTTTAGAAAATGTGTTGGGACGAATTAGAATTCACTTATTCTTATCCTTTTGCTTAGAAACTTTAAAGTGTGGTTGTCAACTTCAATGTATGGGCATAAGTGTCTTTCAGTTGTATTAACTGTGTGTCTCACATAATGATGCTGAAGTTATATAAAGTCATTAAACACTGTGTATTGGAATTCTGTATGCTGAGATCAATGAATTGTAATTCGTGCTTATCTAGCCACCCTCCCAGATTCCAAGACTAATCGTTTGTCCCATGTTCTCTGGAATTATCAGATAGCAATTTTGTTTTATTTTGTTTTGGTTGAGAATTTCATTCATGGATATCCTGTGTTTTGATAAACTCTACCCCCATTCTCTTCCCTCCAATTCTTACCCTTATCACCATTTTTCCTCCCAACTTCATCCACCCCTCACTGAGTCCACTTGATGTTGTCTGTATGTACATGGGTGTAGGTTCATGGACTGGAATATGGGTAGGCTTTTGGGTCCAAATCCCTGAAGAAAACTGGCCCCCCCTCCCCCTGCCCTAGAAGCCGTCAGTTGCCAATAGTCTCTCAGCTAGAGTAGGATCTCCCAAACCTCCTCCCCATTCTTGTCCATGCTGGAATTACGATTGGCTTAGTTTATTTTGCTTCAAACCTTAATTTAATGACATAAGGGAATGCTTATTTTTATTTCTATTAAATATTCTTTTACATTCTATCAGTCTTTTATTCATAAATGGAAATAATTGAAAGGGGGAAATTTGAAGAAATCTTTTGGAATCTTTTATGCATCCGAAAGAGGTTAGATGTCTCATTAGGGTGTTTCCATCATGCCTCACATAGTTGACTGTTAGTCTCACTCACTTAAGAGTAATTATATTCCAAGAAAACTATTCTTTACGGTAAGATAAAAACTCAGTTTGAGGGCAAAGTCTAGGCAGCTTTCATTATGATTTTAATTAAAGACTATGGAAGCCCAAAGGAATAGACAGTTAACAGTTTAAACAACTAAAAATGTCAGAATGGCATTGAGTTTTTAAAACCCACTCTCAATGATAGAAATGAAAACGTGGGCTACGGCTCTCTGCTATTTTAAAGCATGTACAATTTAACAATTATGTCATGCATGAAAACTTGTTCTCCAAGAAATAAAACAGAACTTCTGTTTGATATTTATAATCAGTCTCATCTAGAACATAATTTGCCTATTAACTTTAGAATGATTAAAAGTGAGAAATGTAATTGTTTATGACAAATTGTAACTTATTTTTTCTAATCACAACTGAACTGACCTTAGAAAAATTAAAACACTTTAGATGATTTTAAGACATTAAAATTTTTTAATATGCACATATTTCTTCAGTAAAGGTATTCGATAGAAAATTAGTATTTTTACCGGATGAAAAGTATTTCCCACAAAGTGAAAAAAATGCAGATGAAACCTGCAATGCATTGCATTATTCCAATATGAATTAAATATCCTTAAAATTCGAAAGTTCAAGGACAAGAGACAAAGTTAAAGAAATATTAGTTCACACAACTGAAAAAACAATTATTTCTGAAGTGAGTACCACAGTACAGGGTGACAAAGAGGAGCACATTTCCTTGGAGTGTAACAAAAGCTGGTGAAGAGAAGATTAAAATGGCTAAGACCCCAACCAAAATGTTTAAAAGATAGAAATCACTAGCAATAAGGTGCTAGACGTAGAAGATTATCAAAGAAGCAAAACTGTGTGTGTCTTCAGTCAGAGTTTCTGCAGAAGCAAAGAACGCCACTGTTTAAAGTTATCACCCAACAAGACTCTCCAGAAATACATGAGAGCTAAATCCGTGTTTTCTGAAGGCCCACTGTCTACCTGATGAAATGCCCTGCATGGTCCATTTTGAGATGTAGAGGAGAGAAGCTCTGATGCTTTAAGTACAAAGACGATATCCTAGGGGCTCCTAGGGGAAAAGATTCTATGCGAAGGAAAAATTGATTTGACGTACACTTCCCAAAACAAACAAAGCAAGATAACAGTGGAGAAAGCTTTCTGGGTATTGAAAGAAAATGTGAATCAAGGATTTTCAATCTATCCAAATTCTCATTGTTTTGGAGCTGTACATGAACAGTAGTGTGCATGCAAATATGCAAACAGAACTTTGAGCTTTTTGTACAGGAAAATTTTTCATGAAGATTCTTTCTGCAAAAGGGAAAATTTCACCAACCTAAGAAATACAGAGAAATGGGCTGTGAGGATGTAATGGACTTAGAAAGCAGATCTAAGATCTGACACTGGTAGGAATGTAGGTCACAAAAATAGTATGTAATATTATGGAGGAAGCCCTTCATTGACTGCTGTACATAGAAAAGTGGAGGGACCTGTGTAATATAATCCAGAACCAGAACTAGAAACAGGAACATGACAGAAAGTTATACATCTGGACAAAACTAAACAGAGTCCGTTTCAGAAAAAGATATAGGAACCTTCTTAAATAACAAGAGAAAAAATAAAATGAGCAGAGAAAACACAGTAGAAATAAAAACACATAAATTATAAATAGATGAAAAAGTAGAAGATAAAATATAATTTATATCAATTATTTATGTGGGCTTACCTCACATATTAAATAAAAAATATTCTCAGATTCATTCACTTTGCAACCCCTACTTTATGTTATACATGAAAGATATGCCTAAGTAATTAAAAGAACAAATATAAAAGCTTTCTTGAGCCGGGCGGTGGTGGCGCACGTCTTTAATCCCAGCACTCGGGAGGCAGAGGCAGGCGGATCTCTGTGAGTTCGAGGCCAGCCTGGGCTACCAAGTGAGTTCCAGGAAAGGCGCAAAGCTACACAGAGAAACCCTGTCTCGAAAAACCAAAAAAAAAAAAAAAGCTTTCTTAAGCAAGTATAAACAGTAAGAAATCACAGCTATAAATTTGTTATAGATAGAAGATGTTATCACTTGGATTAGAATGTCACCCAGAGGTCCATGTGTTGAAGGCTTGATTTCTAGTTTGGGGTTACACTTTAGATTTCCAGTTTGGGGGTTTTGGAAACTCAAGGAGGTTAGACCTAATTAGACGAAGTGTGTCAATGGGGACATACCTTAAAAAAATATTTAGGTCTTAAAGCTCCCACCCTTCGCAGTTTTGAAGTTAACACCTCCATATCTGTCGACTGTTCCCCACCATGTTGTCTCATGATAGTTACAGGAGGTAGAGGAGCTCAGAAAGAGCAGTCAAGTGGCCGTGGACCCATCGGCTTCCTTCATTAGTGGAGCTTTGAGGAAGTGATTGTATCATGAGATCATGATCCCTCCGGGAACATTTCAGATACAAACCATAGCACCCGATACTTTGTCAAAACAAAGGAATGGGGTTGGAGAGGTCGCTCAGGAGTTAAGACCATTGTTGCTCTTGCAGACGACCCAGGTTTTGTTCCCAACACTGATGTGGTAGCTCACAACCATCTGTAACTCCGGTTACAGGATATCTAATCCCCTGTTCTGACCTCTGAGTGCATCAGGGACACATATGGTACATATACATACATATATGCAAAACATATATATACATACACATAAAATAAATCTTTAGAAGAAGAGGACAGCTGAAACATATTTGAATTCAGATTTAGATGAGGTCAAGGAAGCCTCTCTTTGTAATGGTAAAGACACTTCATTAATAACACAGGAAAGGAATGCCCGTCCACTGAACAACATGGGGAGAAGCCCTCTCAACACAGAGAAGCTAGAGATTTAATAAGTTAATAGAACACAGAAGAACAAAGATTCTAACACAAGGCATGATGCTTGGATAAGTAAAATCAATTACATTATAGCTGTAATTATATGACTTTTCAGTAAGCCAAATAATTTAATCACTTAGTTACATCTTATAACTCTAATTATGTATTCTGCTTCAGTAATTAATAACTCAGAAATGAAAAATAACTTCCACTCAGTTACCCATGGGCATTTGTGTAAACTGACCCCATCACAGATCAAAGCCTTACAAGTTCCAAGCTGAAGTAATAGACTGACGTTTACTAATTAAAACTTAGTAAAAGTGTAACTTTATTGCAAAATTAGAAGCAAATAATTTGTAAAATGTTATTTCTATCTGGAAAATAAAATAATTATTATATACCCATAGGGAAAAAATAAATAAAATTGAAATTAAATAATTTATGTATTAAAAAGCTCAATACAACTGAAGCAGTGAGGAAAATATATAATCTTAAATACATACCCCGTGTTTTATGATTACAGGAAAGTAATACACTGTTGTTATCTGTTTTTTATTATCTACAGTGACTGCCCCTTAAGCAATGGGTGTCCCAATTAGAGACTGTAACTCAGCTGCTCCCAGCAGTTCGGCTGCAAGGACCACAGCCTGAGGGGACTCTGTTCCCTCAGGCATGGACTCTTTCAAAGCCACTAAGGGAAACTTTATCTAAATTTAAAGAACTCGGGATTCTATGGTTAAGGTGGAATTCTGTTCTCTCAGAGAGGCTGAATAGTAAGTAGCTCACCTTCTCCCTTTGCTGGTATCTTCCAAAAAACCCAGCGTCCTTCTCTCAGCCTCCACTTAAAAAACCCTTGCTACCTGTGGTTCCTCCTTACCACTTCCTGTCAGTTACTTGCTGACTCAGCCTCCTGCTGGAAGGCTAATTTTATTTAATCAAACACATCTTTGAATTGTTAACCAAAGCAGTGGGAAAAAATGCAACACACTTTAAAATAATATTCCCCAATAATATACAACTCGAGAGTTAGAAAAAATATGTAAGTAGTTATGGAAGAAGTAAATGATCTTTTAGGAAAACTGAAACTAATGTTAACAGAGACAGAAAGTTTAGCCTGATATAGCGAGGTTCACCTAAAATTCCAGCATCTGAGAAACTGAGGCACAATGTGAGGCCACCTTGTGTTATATAGTGAATTCCAGGTCAGCCTGGAAACACTGGCCAAATAAACAAAACAATGTTCTGTCACAGACAAAGAATGTTCGCCACAAGTTCAAGTCCAAGATAATTTACAGGGGAAATCCACAACAGCTTCAAACGCTAAATCACCTCTGTTTTGCATAATTTGTTAAAAACCTAGAAACACAAAGAGCCTTTTAATTATTTTTAGGCCAAGTGTTACATTAATACATGTTTGTTTTGTGTATATGTAGGATCAAGTTAATTATTTCCTTAGAATTATGAAAATCTATTTTGAAGTTAATATGGAAAGTCAAGTATGGATGAAATATGACAGAGCAGCAAAAATCAGTTATTAAAACAAAGATATTAATCTTAGATCACTAAATAGCATGAAAGTACATGAAAGGGTGGGTAAATAAATAAAGAGAGTGGAAGGCCATTGCTGGCCTGGACACTTGTTGATATTCTGTTCATGATGAGGAAGCATCTCAAATCTCTCATGTAAACACACTTTTATAGAAGTGGTGTTAATACAATAGGTAGCCATTTAAAGGAAAGATAAGTGAATTAGATCCATAACTCACATCAAAATGTGTTCTCGTTAACCTAGCTACATGAAGTGCCTTCCAAACTTAAAATGTAGAGGCAATGTAAGACAAGATTGGCAAACCCAACTATAAAATATGGAAACTGCTTGCTAGTCACATCAGTGACCCAAAGGAAGACAAATGTAAGGCCTAGGGTGAACAACCCTGGTCAGGAGTGATACGCAATAGAGTGATGTAAGTAAACCACGATTGGAGTAGTGATAAGCTATAAGCTATGTGTGGAAGTAGGGATAAGACTAGAAACCCAGCCAGGAAAGATTATAAAAGATGAAGCCTCAGACCCGACCAACAGAGCTCATCAGGCCCTCGTTTGAGATGACTCTCCTCTGCCAGAGACATCCTGTCCCCAGTGCAGACATGGCTGACCTGAGGAAGGCTGACCCAAGATCCAGAGGAACACATGTGGCGAGTCTAGACCTGTACACCTGGAGAGGTACTCCTGCTTCCATTTGGGAGACAGGATGAATGTTGCTTGAAATCTTACTGTGTGAATAAATGAGTGTTATACCAAGTCTGAATCAAGAGTGATTATTCTGAGACACAGGTAGGCCCGCAGCAGCGGCCTGCAGAAGCAGATGGGCCCGGCGGCGGCAGCCGACAGGGACATTCAGGCCGAGCAGCAGCCGGCAGAGACATACAGGCCCAGCGGCGGCCAGCAGAGACATTCAGGCCCAGCGGCGGTCCACAGAGGTAGACAGGCCCGGCGGTGGAGACAAGCAGACGCAGGTAGACCCGCAGCGGTGGCCTGCAGAGGTAGACAGGCCTGGCGGCAGTGGCTGACAGGGACATACAGGCCCGGCAGCAGCCAGCAGAGACATGCAGGCCCAGTGGCCCGCAGAGGTAGACGGGCCTGGCGGCGGTGGCCTACAGGGACATTCAGGCCCGGCAGAAGGGCCCGGTGGCAGTGATAAGCACAGGTAGGTAGGCCAGCGGCGGCAGCCGGCAGCTGGCAGAGACATACAGGCACAGCGGCGGCCTGCAGAGGCAGACAGACCCAGCGGCAGCTGACAGGGACATACAGGAAGAAAGAAATACCTATGAAGATACAAGAAGCTTACAGAACACTAATAGGCTGGATCCAAAAAAAAAAGTCCCCTCGCCAAATAATAATCAAAACACTAAACACACAGAACAAAGAAAAAATATTAAGAGCCGAAAAGGAAAAAGACCAAGTAACATATAAAGGCAAACCCATCAGAATAACACCAGACTACTCCATAGAGACTATGAAAGCTAAAAGATTATGGACAAGTCTCATGCAGACACTAAGAGACCACGGATGCCAACCCAGA
This sequence comes from Peromyscus maniculatus bairdii, assembly GCF_049852395.1. Taxonomy (NCBI): domain Eukaryota; kingdom Metazoa; phylum Chordata; class Mammalia; order Rodentia; family Cricetidae; genus Peromyscus; species Peromyscus maniculatus. The sequence continues at coordinate 7,768,722 of NC_134868.1, read as the reverse complement.
CTATTATACCCAGCAAAACTCTCAATCACCATAGGCGGAGTAAACAAAATATTCCAGGATAAAACCAGATTTAATCAATACCTGTCCACAAACCCAGCCCTACAGAAAGCACTAGAAGGGAAAATCCAACCCAAAGAAGCTAAACACATCCATGAAAAATCAAGCAATAGATAATCCCACGCCAACATACACCACAGAAGGACAACACAACACAACCACAAAAAAATAACTGGAATTAACAATCACTGGTCATTAATATCCACCAATATCAACGGTCTCAACTCACCTATAAAAAGACACAGGCTAAAAGAATGGATAAGAAAACAGGACCCATCCATCTGCTGCATACAAGAAACACACCTTAACTTCAAAGACAGACACTACCTCCGAGTAAAGGCCTGGGAAAAGGCTTTCCAAGCAAATGGACCTAAGAAACAAGCTGGTGTAGCTATCCTAATATCTAATAAAATAGACTTCAAACTAAAATCAATCAAAAGAGATCAGGATGGACATTACATATTTATCACGGGAAAAATCCACCAAAATGGTCTCGATTCTAAACATTTATGCTCCAAATACAAAAGCACCCACATTCATAAAAGAAACACTACTAAAGTTTAAAACACACATCAAACCCCACACATTAGTAGTGAGAGATTTTAACACACCACTCTCACCAAAAGACAGATCTACCAGACTGAAACTTAACAAAGAAATAAAGGACCTAACAGATGTTATGACTCAAATGGACCTAATAGATATCTACAGAACATTTCATCCTAACACAAAAGAATATACCTTCTTCTCAGCACCCCATGGAACCTTCTCAAAAATTGACCACATGCTTGGACACAAAACAAATCTCAACAGATTCAAAAAAATTGGAATAACCTCCTGTATCTTATCAGATCACCGTGCCTTAAAGTTAGACCTTAACAACAACAAAAATTATAGAAAACCCACAAACTCATGGAAACTGAATAATGCCCACCTGAAACATCAATGGGTCAAGGAAGAAATAAAGAAAGAAATTAAAGAGTTCCTAGAATTCAATGAAAATGAAAGTACAACATACCCAAACTTATGGGACACTATGAAAGCAGTGCTAAGAGGAAAATTCATAGCTCTAAATGCACACATAAAGAAGAGGGAGCAATCCCATACCAATGAATTAACAGCACAACTGAAAGCTCTAGAACAAAAAGAAACAAACTCACCCAGGAGAAATAGACGCCAGGAGATAATCAAATTGAGGACTGAAATGAACAAAATAGAAAACAAGAGAACAATACAAAAAATCAATGAAACAAAGAGTTGGTTCTTTGAAAAAACCAACAAGATAGACAAACCCCTAGCCAAATTAACCAAAAGGCAAAGAGAGAGCACCCAAATTCACAAAATCAGAAATGAAAAGGGAGACATAACAACAGACAACAAGGAAATCCAGAGAATCATCAGATCATACTTCAAAAACCTGTACTCCACAAAAATGGAAAACCAGGAAGAAATGGACAATTTTCTGGATAAATACCACATACCAAAATTAAATCAAGACCAGGTAAACCATTTAAATAGACCAATAACCCCTAAAGAAATAGAAACAGTTATCAAAAGTCTCCCAGCCAAAAAAAGCCCAGGACCAGATGGTTTCAGTGCAGAATTCTACCAGACTTTCAAAGAAGAACTAATACCAATCCTCTTCAAAGTGTTCCACACAATAGAAACAGAAGGAACACTACCAAACTCTTTTTATGAGGCTACAATTACCCTGATACCCAAACCACACAAAGATGCAACAAAGAAAGAGAACTACAGACCAATCTCCCTCATGAACATTGATGCAAAAATACTCAACCAAATATTGGCAAATCGAATCCAAGAATACATCAAAACAATCATCCATCACGACCAAGTAGGATTCATCCCAGGGATGCAAGGATGGTTCAACATACGAAAATCAGTCAATGTAATACACCATATAAACAAACTGAAAGAACAAAACCACATGATCATCTCCTTAGATGCTGAAAAAGCCTTTGACAAAATCCAACACCCCTTCATGATAAAGGTCTTAGAAAGATCAGGAATACAAGGACCATTTTTAAACATAATAAAAGCAATTTATAGCAAGCCAACAGCAAACATCAAATTAAATGGAGAGAAACTCAAAGCAATACCACTAAATTCAGGAACAAGACAAGGCTGTCCACTCTCCCCATATTTATTCAATATAGTACTAGAAGTTCTAGCTAGAGCAATAAGACAATAAAAGGAGATCAAAGGGATACAAACTGTCGAGGAAGAAGTCAAACTTTCACTATTTGCAGATGATATGATAGTATACATAAGTGACCCCAAAAACTCTACCAGGGAATTCCTACAGCTGATAAACTCCTTCAGTAAAGTGGCAGGATACAAGATCAACTCAAAAAAATCAGTAGCCCTCCTATACACAAATGATAAAAGGGCTGAGAAAGAAGTCAGAGAAACATCACCCTTTACAATAGCCACAAATAATATAAAATAGCTTGGGATAACACTAACTAAACAAGTGAAGGACCTTTTTGATAAGAACTTTAAATCTCTAAAGAAAGAAATTGAAGAAGATATCAGAAAATGGAAGGATCTCCCATGCTCATGGATAGGTAGGATTAACATAGTAAAAATGGCAATCTTACCAAAAGCAATTTACAGATTCAATGCAATCCCCATCAAAATCCCAACACAATTCTTCACAGACTTGGAAAGAAAAATACTCAACTTCATATGGAAAAACAAAAGACCCAGGATACCTGAAAGAATCCTATAGGATAAAGCAACCTTTGGAGGCATCACCATCCCTGACCTCAAACTCTACTATAGAGCTATAGTAATAAAAACAGCTTGGTACTGGTATAAAAACCGACATACGGACCAATGGAATCAAATTGAAGACCCTGACATTAATCCATGCACATATGAACACCTGGTTTTTGACAAAGGAGCCAAAACTATACAATGGAAAAAAGAAAGTATCTTCAACAAATGGTGCTGGCATAACTGGATGTCAATATGTAAAAGATTACAAATAGATCCATATCTGTCACCATGCACAAAACTCAAGTCCAAGTGGATCAAAGACCTGAACATAAATCCAGTTACACTAAACTTAATAGAAAAGAAATTAGGAAGCACTCTTGAACGCATTGGCACCGGAGACCATTTCCTAAATAAAACACCAACAGCACAGACCCTGAGCACAATTAATAAATGGGACCTCTCGAAATTGAGAAGCTTTTGCAGGGCAAAAGACACAGTCAATGAGACAAAAAGACAGCCAACAGAATGGGAAAAGATCTTCACCAACCCCACATCTGACAGAGGATTGATCTCCACAGTGTATAAAGAACTCAAGAAACTAGACATCAAAATATTGAACAGTCCAATTAAAAAATGGGCTAAAGAGCTAAACAGAGAATTCACAAAACAAGAACTACAAATGGCTGAAAGACATTTAAAGAAATGCTCAACATCCTTAATCATCAGAGAAATGCAAATCAAAACGACTCTGAGATACCACCTTACACCTGTCAGAATGGCTACGATCAAAAACACCAATGACAGCCAATGTTGGAGAGGATGTGGAGCAAAGGGAACACTCCTCCACTGTTGGTGGGAATGTAAACTTGTACAACCACTGTGGAAATCAGTATGGCAGTTTCTCAGAAAATTAGGAATCGAACTACCTCAAGACCCAGCCATCCCACTCTTGGGCATATACCCAAGGAATGCTGATTCATACCATAAAGATACATGCTCAGCTATGTTCATAGCAGCACTATTTGTAATAGCCAGAACCTGGAAACAACCTAGATGCCCATCAACGGAAGAATGGATGGAAAAAATGTGGTACATATGCACAATGGAGTACTACTCAGCAGAGAAAAACAATGAAAGCATGAAATTTGCAGGCAAATTGATGGAACTAGAAAAAATCATCCTGAGTGAGGTAACCCAAACCCAGAAAGACAGTCATGGTATGTATTCACTCATAAATGGATTCTAGATATAAAATAAAGAACAATCAGACCACAACCCATAGAACCATAGAGGCTCTATATATAGCATGGAGGTCCCTAGGACGACTGTGGCTTATAATAAATTTTGGTTCTACTCAATTATTGAAAAAAAATAGCCAAATGAATGGAAACACATGAACTATGAACCAAAGGCTGAGGGGCCCTTAGCTGGATCAGGCCCTCTGAATAGGTGAGACAGTTGATTGGCTTGATCAGTTTGGGAGGCAACTAGGCAGTGGGACCAAGCCCTGTGCTCATTGCATGAGTTGGCTGTTTGAAACCTGGAGCTTATGCAGGGACACTTGGCTCAGTCTTGGAGGAAGGGATGGACCTGCCTGGACTGAGTCTACCAGGTTGATTGCAGTCCTCGGGGGGAGGATTTGCCCTGGAGGAGGTGGGAATGGGGGGTAGTTTGGGGGTAAGGGGAGGGTGTGGGAGGGGGGAGAATAGGGGAACCCGTGGCTGATATGTAGAACTGAATGGTATTGTAAAATAAAAATAAAAAATAAAAAAAAGAGTGATTATTCCTCCCCCGTAACCGGGGTATGTGCTCGCTACACAACATCACCAGCAAAATAGTTCTCACATGACAAATAGGGAAACTTCGCTGTTAACAGCTACATCAAGAGAGAGGGCAAATCTAAATAATAATAATAATAATAATAATAATAATAATAATAATTAATAAATAAAACCTTAAAAATCATGAAGAAAAAGAACATAAATAACATTAACAGGTAGATGATAGGAAAGATAGATAAATGTAAAAAGAATCTTCATTTTCTCAAGAAAAAATATACAAACTTAAAGTATGCAGATGTCATATTTCATATGCAAGATTGTCAACGAAAATTTCACTAGGCTTAGAACGAGCATCCAGTTGATAAATCTGAGAAATAAAAAAATTAATAATAATGGCAGTAATTATTATGTATTGAAAACCACAGAGAAATCCATTATTCTTCACTTCCAAAATACCCACCATAAACATTATAATTAATAAATGACCTCATTAAGCCAAAGAGTCCCATGTTTATCAAAATACACCATTATAGGAATGAAATGATGAGCTTCAACCAGAAGATGTTTGCTTTACACACAACTGGCAACGATTTGTGTCCCCAAACCTTCAAACTATATTTGAGAATATGGAGAAACAATTTCATCACTGCTCCTGGGAGTTTAAATTTCTACTCCCCCTTTGGGAAATGACCTTATATACAATGTAGTTTTCTTGCCTCTTTCACTCATTGCTACTCATGTAGCTTATGGAATTTAAGCCTGTTGATTTGTATTAGCTACTTTTCTGTTACTGTGCCTGGACCAAGAGCAACTTATGGAAGAGAGGGTTTATTGTGACTTATGGTTCCAGAGGGGGTACAGTTCATCCTGCAGAGGAAGGCATGGCCACAGGAGCATGAGTGGATCGGCCACATTTCATCCACATGCAGGAATCTGAGAGAGAGAGAAAAAGAAAAGGAGAAATGGAGAGAGGTGGGGCTTGAGATGGGGGAAAGGGAGAGGAGAGCAAGAGAGAGTAATAAGAGCTAGGACACAGCAGTTCTACTATTACTGTATCTAGTTTTCACAACTGGAGAGGTAGATATTGTTTTCCCAGTCCAGGATCTCTGCTTGTCAGACATTTGCTCTCTTTAATCTGCCTAGGAATTGGCAGCACTGTTACAGTCTGAAGTCTGGGTTCTCTCCTCTCCACTCGGCCATTTTAGGAAGACTGCAAATGGACCAAACCATTTTCTTGAGGAATTTAGGAAAACAAGAATGTTTTTGTTTTCTCGCCGCCCCCCCCCCCGGTGTGTGTGTGTGTGTGTGTGTGTGTGTGTGTGTGTGTGTGTGTGTGTGTGTTATACGAGACTGATTTTCCTGACACAGTTACAGGCAAGCACTATAAGGAAAGGTTCCATTGGTCTGCATCAGAAGCCAATGAAAGTTTTCAAGGTGCAGGTCCTACCTATTACCGTTGCAATGTGACTCTTTTGTTGTTCTACTCAGGGATGACTGAAGTATTGTAAAGATTCTGTTGACCAGTATGCTTGCCTTCATGTCAGCAGGAGCAAGACTGAAGGGCTTTGGGGATAGATAGAGTCTTTTATTAAAGGTAAATTTGCAGAGAAAAGAGAAAAGCAATTTCTCTACCTCAAGGAAAAAAGAGTAGGAAAGCACTGGATATGTGACATAAATAAAATAATGGCAAAAGGTTTAGGAGATGTCTGGTTGGCAAATGTCCAGCTCTATACTAATCAGAGAAAAAAACACCCTACAAAATGTCCTGTATTCACTGTTGAGTTTTTTTTTTAAGAGATATTTTTGTACATACTCACTACATGTTCCACTTCTGTTTACCATTGGCCTCGGCCAAGTGGTGTATAAAGTTAAGTCTTCACTAATAAATGATACTTACACCAGAACCGCAGCTAAGGAACTGTAGTTATATTTCATATTAGAATATTATTGCCAGCATCTAGTTGAATTACAGCCAGATGTGAGGTGGGATTTTTCACCTGTCTCAGAATTTTAGTTAAAAATGTGCAAGTTGAAATCGATGACAGTAGTAGAGGCTGTAGGTGTCCGAACTCTGAGGAGGACCCTGGATGTACCTGTTCAGATCTTATCAAGAGGTAGCCGACGTAGTTCCTACACTGATAATCCTGCCTTACATTTCCAGCTCAAATCAGGCTAGAGATTCACTATGAATCACCAGATGTTAGATGCATACTTCAGAACCCGTGTGCTGCTGAGACTTCATGGTACCCTTTCTCTCTGTCCAGTGCTACTACCTTTGTGTTCAGTATATTTATGGAGGGCCTTATTGCCTCTTCCTCTTCCCCTTTCTCCTCATCCCCATCCTCCTCCTGCCTGCCCTCATCTTTTCTTTTAAGGTATAATTTTAAAATGTATGTATTTGTTCTAGATATGACCTAAGCCTATAATTCCAGTATTTAAGAGGATGAGAAGAGAGGATTTGTTGCTGGAGGGCTTCTCTCCAGGTTCTCCAAACCCCGCAGTCCCACAGTCCACATATAAAATAATCACTCAGACTCTTATATCACTTATAAACTGTATGGCCATGGCAGGCTTCTTGCTAACTGTTCTTTTATCTTAAATTAACCCATTTTTATAAATCTATACCTTGCCACGTGGCTGGTGGCTTACCAGAGTCTTCACATGCTGCTTGTCCTGGCGGTGGCTGCAGTGTGTCTCCCTCCTCAGCCTTCTGTTTCCCAGAATTCTCCTCTCTCCTTGTCCCACCTACTTCCTGCCTGGCCACCTACTTCCTGTCTGGTCACTGACCATCAGTGTTTTATTTATATAGAGCAATATCCACAGCACTTCCCCTTTTTTTCTTTTTTTAAAAAGGAAGGTTTTAACTTTAACATGGTAAAATTACATATAACAAAACAATTATCGAGCAAGAATTACAGTTACAATATTAAAGAAGATGTCCTATCTATCTTATATTTGTGAGTTTAAGGTTTTATATCTAACTTATCTTTTATCATAACTGAGGAAATTATAACTATCTAGTTTTCAACCACATCAAAGACCTTAGAAGGAACATAATGGTACCTGAGAAATGGTAGATGGATGCAAGCAACTTTCAGGAATCTTGCAAAAGTAGACCAAGACAGCTGGCAGCCTGGACAGTCACCTAATGTTTCTCAGCATTGTTGGTGCATTCAAATTGGCTACAGGCCTAGAGTATCTGACAGACCATTTTCAGAAGCAGGAATTCTGAGAGACCATCTTACCCTGTCTTGGCAGAGTACAGTGGTCACTTTCCTTGTGTCCCGCTTATCCAGAAAGGACAGCATTATATTTGTACTGTCAACCATCAAGGCAAGGGCAGTTCTTTGCCCAGTAGGCCATTTTGTGCCAAAAAGACAAACTTCCAAATGGAAATGTCTTAGAAGCCCAACATTCTCTCGGGATCAATTGGTGCAGCCAGGAGCAATTGTGTCTCACGTCAACAGAATTTTAAGTTATTTAAATGCCATATTCTCTAGGTCTATGAAGTGTTTGAAGATAACCTATCTATCTGAAATATATCTATGTATACCTAGAAGACTTAACTAACATGGCTACAGATATGATTATCATAGATGACTAATTATTAAACTATTTTTTAATTATCCATTACAATTTTAAATGAGTTAAACATAATACCTCAAACAAGAATAGAAATATATATATATACAGTATAACAAAATTAATTCAAGTTTGTATCAATAAACTAAAATTTATACCAATGTAAAACATTTTAAACAAGTTGTTCTTTAAAAGTAGGTTCATTAATCTACCCTTTTATCTTATCATCTCCATATCCTCCTATATATCTATATCATATCCCCTTTTCTTTTTTAGAAAGAGATCACATTTATAATCAACCTGTTTTAAATAAAAATATTGGTTTTTTTTTGTGTCCCACACCAGAGGGCTCTTCTGATTTGGGACACAAGAATCTCTTAACCATTTTTTTTTTAAAGCAATATGTCTGGGTTTAGAGGGGGAGTGAGCCAATTCCACCTCTAAAGCCAGCTTGGTATATTTGGGAATTTGGGCGTAGCATCTCTTACTACTTCCTGCTGGAGGGGGGCGCTGTATCTTATGGGGAAGCAAAGAAAATTTTAGGCCTATGGGGTAGTCCTTGAGGCAGTATTGTGTGAACCAGTTGCCTTGAAACCGCTCTGGATGTTGGATCATCTGGGCCATGGTCTCATTGGAGACCTTTCAGGGGGTCTTGGCTGGTGAAACCTGATGTATCTTAATCTGGAACAAATCCACAGCCTCTTGCTTTCTGTGGAAACAAAAGCAAAACCTCTTTTCCAAAGTAACATATCCTTATATCCAAATTTTGAAGTCAAGGTACCTTTAAAATATACATTTTGCCATAACTCAACAGCTTTTGCAATCAAATGTTTTTCTTTAGTTACGAATATCAAAGAGAACATAATCCAGATTCTCTGTGTGGTAGCCATCTTTACGTGGCTTATTTTTTATATTACCTTGAGCCTATTGGTTTAAACTGCACTATTTTAAGACTGAAACGGAGGTGTGGCTGCTGGCTCTGCCCATTTCAGCTTACCAACATGGCGTTTTCTGCCAGTTCTGTGAGTCATCAAGTCTCAGAAATAGTAGATCTACGCTTTTATCAAAGCAGCGTGTAGCCCAGAAACCTCTCTCTCTCTCTCTCTTTTTTTAATACTAGTAAAGACTAACTCTACCACACAGCATAATGTGCTGCTGGCAGACGCCTCATTTCCGCCATACTGCTGGTCAAACGCACACGCCAGGAACCCGCCAGTGTTCAAACCTGCATTTTGCGGCATCTAGCTGCCCGTATGAGACATGAAGCAGGAACCTGGTTTTGGCTCTGTTTAGAACTGGTTATTAAATATTCTCAGGTTTAAGGTGGAAACTCGAGCCGTTGGGCGCCATTTGTTGCTGGAGGGCTTCTCTCCAGGTTCTCCAAACCCCGCAGTCCCACAGTCCACATATAAAATAATCACTCAGACTCTTATATCACTTATAAACTGTATGGCCATGGCAGGCTTCTTGCTAACTGTTCTTTTATCTTAAATTAACCCATTTTTATAAATCTATACCTTGCCACGTGGCTGGTGGCTTACTAGAGTCTTCACATGCTGCTTGTCCTGGCGGTGGCTGCAGTGTGTCTTCCTCCTCAGCCTTCTGTTTCTCAGAATTCTCCTCTCTCCTTGTCCCACCTACTTCCTGCCTGGCCACCTACTTCCTGTCTGGTCACTGACCATCAGTGTTTTATTTATATAGAGCAATATCCACAGCAAGGATTGCTAGTTGAGGCCAACTTAGAGGACATAGAAGAACCTGACTCAAAGCGTGTGTGTGTGTGTGTGTGTGTGTGTGTGTGTGTGTGTTGTAGTAGATATATTTTGTGTGTATATATTACATAAATATATACATATTTAAATATATAATATGATGATCTGACATATACCATGAAATGATTACTACAATCAAAACAATGAACCTGCCCATCACGACATTTAATTTTTTTCCTTCTTTCTTTCCTTTGTTCCTTCTTTCTGTGTTTCCTTCCTTCCTTCTGTTTTATTTTTTGAGTCTTTAAAGGGAATTCATTATGTAGAAACTCTGGGTAATGGTTCCTTCCCCCTGTTATGGGGAGGAAGGATGGGATATTTCACTTTCCCTTCTAGTTGGGGGTTATTGCTACATTGTATCAATTTTATATCACTAACTCCTATTATTCAAACCCCTGCTACCTAGCGAGCATTCAGTGCATTTAGTTGAAGGAGAATAAATGAGTTCCCAGTCCACACAAATGCTCATGGAAATTGTAATTAATCTTTCATGATTTGGGGAAGAAGAAAAACAACAAACATGCATAAAGATTCAGCTGCAGCCTTTTGAGAAATGGGAACGCTGCTCTAAGGCAGATTGAAAACAAACCAAAGCTGGAGTGGGAATGTACTCACCTTAAATTTCTCTTTCATAAAACCTCTAGAATATTTGTGCCGGGACATATACTACTGTCTCTCGGACGTACAGTGGCTACATGGTAAGTAACCAGAACTATGATTTCTCAGGATAGCACACACACTTGCTGAGCTTTGAATCTCAAACATCTCCCAACAGCCCATAAGTGGAAGGCTTGCCGCTTCCCTTTGGTGATGTGGGGAGGCGGTGGAACTTTGAGGAGTCCAGGTATAGTGAAAGCAATTTAGTTCTTTGGCACAGTGACCTTGAAGGGGCCATTGGGATTCTCTGGCTATGTCCTTATTTTTTGTGTGCTGTGAAATGAGGAGCTTCCTCTGCCCAGTGTCCACTGCCATGAAATACTACCTGGTCAAAGACCCAAAAGCAACAGGGCCAACTGGTCATGGATAGAAACTTCTGAAATTGCGAACTGAAATAAATCACCCCCTTTCTTCTGTTTACTGTCTTGCACACTTTCTAAAACAACGAAAGCTGACCAGCACTAGCTCCCTGTGTCTCAAATTAACCACAAGTAAAATGCATTCCTCCAAGGAATCAAAATTCCTGCTAAATGTGTTCTATATTTCTCTTGATATTTTTAGAAAAATTGGAAATTGACTTAAAAGGAAAAGTAACTAGATTTTTCTATCAATTGGCGTAATCCAGTGTTTGAAGTAGAAGTGTTTCTGGTTAGGTCATGAACACATCACATGAGAAGGCTTGGTTTAAGAAAAAGAAACCCTGGGCCAGGAAGCCCGGTTGACCCGCGCGGCTCTTCCTTTCTGATCCGCCATCTGTGAATGCCGGTGGAACCGCAGCCAAGATGCAGATCTTCGTGAAGACCCTTACAGGGAAAACCATCACACTTGAGATTGAACCCTCAGACACCATAGAAAATGTAAAGGCCAAGATCCAGGCTAAGGAAGGAATTCCTCCTGATCAGCAGAGGCGGATCTTCACTGGTAAGCAGCTGGAAGATGGCCGTACTTTGTCTGAATACAATATTCAAAAGGAGTCCACCCTTCATCTTGTGTTGAGACTTCGTGGTGGTGCTAAGAAAAGGAAGAAGAAGTCTTACATCACTCCCAAGGAGAATAAGCATAAGAGGAAGAAGGTTAAGTTGGCTGTACTAAAGTAGTATAAGGTGGATGAAAATGGCAAAATTAGCCGTCTTCGTCGCGAGTGTCCTTCTGATGAGTGTGGTGCTGGAGTTTTCATGGCTAGCCACTTTGACACACATTACTGTGGCAAGTGTTGTCTCTGACGTACTGCTTCAACAAACCAGAAGACGGGTAGTTGTGTATGAATAATTAAAAAGACAGGAACTGAAAAAAAAAAAGAAAAAGAAACTCAGGGCTGGCCAGATGGCTAAGTGGATAAAGGCACTTGTTACACAGCCTGACATCTGAGCATGTGCATTTGCTCCCTGGTATTCATGGTGGACAGAGAGAACCAAGTCCTGAACATTATCCTCTGACCATCACATATATGCTATGGTTTTTACCACCCCCCCAAACAGAGAGAGAGAGAGAGAGAGAGAGAGAGAGAGAGAGAGAGAGAATAATAAGAGAATAATAAATAATCTTTTAAAAGTAAAGTGTGAGACTGTGATATGTGGCTTTAGCCAAGCGTCAGCTCAGACTTTTGGATATAAAACAACTATTAATAAAGAGAAGATTATAAGCCGGGCGGTGGTGGCACACGCCTTTAATCCCAGCACTCAGGAGGCAGAGACAGGCAGATCTCTGTGAGTTCGAGGCCAGCCTGGGCTACCAAGTGAGTTCCAGGAAAGGTGCAAAAGCTACACAGAGAAACCCTGTCTCGAAAAACCAAAAAAAAAGAGAGAGAGAGAGAGAGAGAGAGAGAGAGAGAGAGAGAGAGAGAGAGAGAGAAGATTATAGGAAGTGATATTAGAAGTGTCAAAACAGATATTGGAAATTGAGACAGTCAGTGAGGGGCTCCATAAATATAACGGACATGAAGGTAGTAGCACTGGACAGAGAGAGAAGGTACCGTGAAGCCTCAGCAACACACAGGTTCTGAAGTACGCATCTAAAGTCTGGTGAGCTGATGTCTGACAATCACAGGAAAATGGCTAGAACTTCATGACAACTTCATGGTAAGCACTGAATGCCCCCTCTCCAGGACAGCATGCATTTGAATTTGCATGTTATCTGTAGCTGAGGCAGATGCTGAAAGACTAGCTCACCTAGATGATGCGACAAACTCGATTCTTGAAGTGAGATCTGGGGAGTCATCTATCTCTATGTTCACAGCACTCTTTCTCTTGTGATGGTTGTCTCAAGTTTCTCATAGACCTTTGAGCAATAGCTAGTCCCAGATTCCCAAGGGCTTCCCCTTTAAGGGGTGTTAGAGAAGAAGTTTAATAATTTATTAACAGCACCAACTACTGCCGTTGGCCTTGTTACAATATTGTACTCATACCCTTCCTCTAAGGAAGTTGTTTTTAGATTCTGTTAGTCCTCAGATGGACCACCAATGCTGGTCTACAAGATTTGTTTTGTAGGATTATCTGAACCATACATTGAAGACTTTGAATTCTTTTTTGAATCTGTAGTTCCTCAGATTTTGATAGCTTGACTCTTCAATTTAACATCACACTAGACAGAATCAGAGAGTATCATTAGCTACCAGCATGGAGAATGTCAATGTCACACATATTCCTCCCTGTTAACACAGTTTGATAGAAGCCCAGCCACCTTCTGTGATTACCTCCTATTGTCAGGATGATGACTCCTCTCAGAGCCTGGCTGTGCAGATGGGAGCCATAGCATGTGGTTCAGTAGAATTCCATTGCTAAACTTTGAAAGTTTGTGGACTAGATATACACAGGCAGCCTGGAGTTTCAGTGACAGATGGGACAAAATCCCCAGTGCATCATGAAGAAAAGTAGAGCATCATGGTGGTGCATGCCTATAATACTTGCACTTGAGAGGCTGAAACAAGGAACTTACTGGTTCAAGACCATCCTAGTTATAATGTTAGACCCTGTCACAAAACAAACAAACACCAAAAAACACAAGAATGGTACAGTAGAACCATTTTTTTTCTGTATAATGCTATTGAAAGATTTTGACTCAACATACACACATATCCTGAAATTTGAAGCCCTATCTTTATTGAATATTGTTTCTCATCTGTTTCTTAACTATGTTCTTGCAGGCCAACCACTTCTGTTGGTGTTTGTATGATGTACAGGTGTTTATATGATGGACCAACTTCTTCACTTCCTTTGCCCTAAGGAGAGTTCTGTGTCCTTAGTGAGCTACTACACTGGAGAATCAAACACTTCAATCATCCTTGGATATTATAGTTGTGGTGTATTGTTGGTAAGAATGGTAATCCTCACCCATGATAGATATCTACCCCTGTTAGAACAAGAAATTACTCTCTCCAGATCAAAAGAAAAAACAAGGTAGTCAATTTGACATCACATGACTCCCTGTCTTCTTTGGAAAAGCTCTCTCTGGTGTCCTAGGATTGGTTTCTCTTTTTGGAAAATTGAACACCCAAATGCAACAGTAGGGAAGGCAGCTTTGGTCAGTAGAGGTCTGTAACATTGCTCTCATTTCAGTCACTGAATTGATTAAGCCCATCTGTCTGTGATGTCCATGCTGGCATGGCTAATGACAGATCAATGGAAGACAACTGGTGAAAATGTACTTGCTATGTGGTAGACACTGTCTTGTAAGCTCTAATATGCAATATAAAACACATTCTTTGGCTCATTTGCATAGATCCATTCCCATGCCTGCACGTTCATTTTTTTTTTTTTAATCCATAACCTTTTAAACTTCTTTTCAATCAAATACAGGTATGTCTATTCAGGCAGCCAGTATTACCTTGAGCTATACAACCTCACTTCTGTGTATACCAAGTGGGGCTGTCAGATTTGTCAGGTGGATCCCTGTCCAGTGGGAAGTCTTTTCTTTTCAGTCCCCATAATCTTTCATGGCTTTTCCCAAGTGACACTGTTATGCAGTTTCAGCCATTTTCAGCTTAAACTCTTCATATCCCTGAAAATAGAAGGAATGCTTTTTTTTTTTTTTTTTTTTTTTTTTTAAATCTTCTGCTAACTAGTAAGTATGAACAGCAATGGTGGGTGTTTACCTAGTCATTTGGCTTGCATGTGTCTTCATATCTATCTAGGTCATGGCAGGTTTGAGATATTCTCTATCTTACAATGAATTGCTCTTGGACTCACCTCACTTTATGATGTAGCGAGTCTGTCGAATCAGATCAAATGTTACAGATTCATGAAACTCACTGTCACTCTGTTTTTCCCACTGTCTGGGAGTGTGCCAGGAACAGTTTCTCAAAGATACACAGTTCTTTCCTGCAGATGGAAGAGTTTCCTTCCAGAATTCCAAGTGTTTGTCCTGTCATCATTTACTTCACTAGAGAGTCCCAGATGACATATTTCATTCCTACTGGTAGCCCCAGTATTATAGGGGCTGTAGATCATGTGGACTAAGTGATGGGATTATCTTTACTGAAGTCTGGATCTACTGTAGAAGACTTTCCTTCTCTGGGATCTTCTCAAAGCTAGAAAACTTCCAATTCACCCACATGTAAAAACAAAAAGCGTATCAGACGTTAGATTTTCTTGGTGGTAGAGTTGCAAAGTGCAATATGTATTCTCAGGTTATGCATGATATTCTTTCCATCTCTGAATATGGGATGCCTGATTACTTTATTGATATGTTAGCTTGGCCAATGAACATTGGTATAGGTAGTTAACAGAATTTTCCCTGGGGCCTTCCCTGAGAAAATCTTTCCCAGGGTCCTGGAAAAGACACTACATTTGACGTGGGGGTATCTGAGGGAAAGGAATCTATGCACACCATGCTCTTTTGTCTGTTTATTTCCCTATAACAAACTTCTATCTACACAGCTTCAGTCCCATTCTGACTCTCAGTTCTTCTCTGTCCCTTCTTTTTCTGTCCCCTCATAGCCCTAGTAATAATTAAGCTCTTATGCTTTTGATCTCATTTTCATCCCCTGTTCCTTCATCCTCCATCTTTCCTCCCTCTTCCCTTCTCCTGACCTGATTCACCTACAATCTACAAAAAAAATTCTTCCTTGTTCCTCACTCCTCCTTGGCCTGAGCCATTCTGCCTAACCATCTACAGAAACCCTGCCTTCTTCCCTTCTCTCTGGCCACTGCTCCTCCTTGCCCAGGAATTCTGCTCCAGTCCTTATTGCATCTGGTTATGCAAAAAGCCCTGTTGTCCTCAGTCAATAGCTCTGTAATGCCACTAGGCTTGAAGGCAAGGGATGATCTGAGCTTCATTTGCACAAGAAACATAGCTATGCATCTATAGTCTGTCTGTCTCCTAAGCTCTGCAGGGGTGTTACCTAGTGGATCAGCAGTAGGTCTGAGAAGCTAAACTGTTTGTCATATGGCCTAATAATATATGAACACACAAGAATTTCATAGCAGAAGGCAGCTGATATATATTAAAAGCTAAATAACACCAATTATTCCTTGATAAATGGCTTCCTCGTGAAGGACTCCTTGATCAATCAAGGTATAGCTTATTGTATACAGCTGAACCTCTATAATATATTCTTGTAGCCCACTGCAGATAGTTACCTCTTACTTTATAGAGTATGCTTTACTTATTTTATGGCTTACTAGGGCCTCTAGTTTTCTTTTTCTTTCTTTCTTTTTTTAAAAAAGATTTATTTATTATGTATACAGTGTTCTGCCTGCATGTATATCTGCAGGCCAGAAGAGGGCACCAGATCTCATTATAGATGGTTGTGAGCCACCATGTGGTTGCTGGGAATTGAACTCATGACCTCTGGAAGAGCAGTCAGTACTCTTAATCTCTGAGCCATCTCTCCAGCCTGGGCAGTTTTCTAGCCACCACTTACACATCAACCCAATTCACACAGTGTTATCAATGATATGAATCACTGTGAAGCTTTGTAGGATTTCCAGCCAGTCAAGATCTCTTAGGTTATATCATTACAAAGGAATTGTAAGTTAGCAGAACTGGGAAAGAAATTCTTGAAAAGTGTAAATACCTAACTTTGCCCGTTCTACATAAACGTTTCTGTTTTATCTAGTCTGAGTACAAAAAAATAAGACATTTACCAAACCTCTACACTAGTACTTGAGGCTGGTTTTATAAACAACACCATGACATTTGGCATAGCCGCTGCAAACAGCTGGCTGTGTAGCACAATGTGTGGAAACACACAATCACCATCAGAATCCATCTGTGCTGCAAACAGTTGGCTATGTAGCACAATGTGTGGAAACACACAATCACCATCAGAACCCATCTGTGCTGCAAACAGCTGGCTGTGTAGTACAATGTGTGGAAACACACAATCACCATCAGAACCCATCTGTCTTTGTAGAAGCCAGATTGATGGCTTGATTTAGGATATCATGGGGACCACACTTCTGCTTCTTTTACCTACTTAGGCTCCTTCAAACTGAGTGGTTATTAATTACTCAGGAGAATGAATGAACTGCTGTTTTGGTGGTTTGCATTTTCCTTGCTAAGAAATTCCTTTGTCATAGATATCAAATGTCTGGTTTGAGGGCAGCTAATTATACCCTCAAGGACCTGGACAATGACTACAAAAACTATAGACCTTCTAGAAACTAAACCTAGGCTCCAAAGCCAACTACTTGGTTCTATACCCCTTTCTAATAGAAAATGCAGTAAGGTATGACATTGGGGGTAGAATTCTCTGTTCCCTGAGTAATTGCAACACAGAACTTGTTTCCAGTTGATAGTATATTGTTTTCAAATATGTTTTATTAATCTAGTTTTTATCATTACCAATTGTATCTATTTTGGTTGGATCGAAAGAAGGTTTGGGTCTGAAATTTTGTACATGTAGGTTTCACATGTACACTTACACTTGAACATTTAAATTGCAAGAAGAAGTTTGAAGATTCATCCTTGCAATGACAATCTGGTTTCTCCATTTGTGATGGAATTCGTTGGTTTGAAAATCAGAGAAGACGCCTGGACATCTTGGAATGCACCATCAGGGTAAATAAGTATATTAGCACTGATATGCTTCTTAAAAATTTACTGCATTTACAATATTTATCTTCTAACAAGAAATTAAGTTTATAACATCATATTTTCTTTTATAACATTAATGGTTTGTGAAATATATCCCTGTGTGTAACACACAAGAGCATATGTACAAGTATGTGCATGTATGCACACACACACACACACACACACATCTAACTGTACAATTTGCATAAGATTTACCCTAAGTATTAAAGTTTGTGCCCAGCTATTAAATGGCTGCTGCTGCTGGCTAAATGAACTGTACCACACATGTGAACTTTATATTTAAAATTCAAATATACCAGGGACAATCACATGGCTGGTGTAATGAACAATTCAAGGCTAGTGAGCTAAAGGACTGAAGTCTTTTACCTATGACACTATAATCTTTTACTATTAATGCATCTCTTTAGTTCTCTGTGTATTTTTTTCTTATAAGGAGAAATTCTAAAGAATGAAGTAAGTAAAGTAAGGAGTAAATCCTGCTTGGTGCTGGCATTCTCTGTTTCCCATCCCTAAAGAGAGAAAGGACAAGGGAAATGCAATAGGAAACAGAATCCAAACAGGATTCAAGAGCTTAGCTTGAAGGAGGAGAAGACAGGAAGACCCACTCCTGGGGTAGCTGATATTTGGTTTTGATGAACAGAACATTTAAAGAGAGTCCAGAAGAGTGCTGGTTATGAAACTGCCAGTGCATTTCCTATTCTCTGCTGTAGAAAATCAGGTCAGCATCACTGTAATTGCTGGTCAGTGAAATTCTCAATCCTTCTCTGTCCTGCCCTCTGTCTTTCTCTGTCACTGTCTTGCTCTTATCCACCCTATGTTTTACTCTAAAAATCTGTCAGTTTCTTAGATTTTCAAATTACTCCTCATTTAACTTTTATTTTGTATTATTTAAACTCTCCGTTTTATTTCTTTCTACCCTGCTCTGTATTATCCCTTACCATATACTAATGTTGGCTTTGGTTTGTTCTTGCATCTAGTTCCTTAAAAAACCCTGTGGGCACCTTGGGCCCTGGCCCCCGACTGTGAGTGGCTGCTGCCTTGCTTGCTGACCTTTACCAGATGTCCTCCCTATTCAGATTCCCTGCTGGTCTCCTTCTCACCTAAGGATCACTCGAGCTTACCGGAGGTTCTTTGTTCCTACATCTTGCATTTGGTGTAAACAACTTAGATGCATCCTGTATTTGGTGTAAACAACTTAGATGCAAGAATGTAGAACATTGGGTATAGAATGTAGACCATTGGTAGCGAACTTCTGCCCTCCGGGGATCCTCCATTTGTGTTGTAAGCCTGTATTTAAGGTTTCTTCCCTCTTTCAATGAAAGGCATTCGGCATTCAGTCGTGGCGAATGACTGGCTGTCTCTTGTCTCTATTTTTAATCCACAGCCCTTCGCTCGGACATGGTGAACGGGTATCGGTAATGCGGGCATTACCGCTACAAAACCCTGTGAAGAAAACACATGAATTCTGCTCTTTGGATGCAATCGATTAGACGCTTTATCATAGAACTGCTTTTGCAGTATCGTACAAGCTTTAGTCCAGCATGTCTCTATTTCATTTACTTTAAATTTTTTTAGTGTTTTGTCTTCTGGAACATGTTTAATTTGTACATAATTATAGTTTCCCAGTCTTTTCATGTTACTGGTTTCATTTTGTTGTCCTAGTTAAGATTTTGTTTTTTATTGTTAATTCTTGTTTTTAGCAAATATGATCTAGTCTAGAGAATATTCACATGTAGTTGGGAAGATTTTATATTATGTAGCTATTGGGCAGAGGATGAATACTGCAAATGTCTGGCATATTTATTTGGTTGAAGTTTAGTTTAAATCCCTATTTCTTCATTGATTTTCTATCTGCATGTTGGCCAATGGCTAAAAGTAGCTGCTGCAATCCTCTTCTACTTTTACAGTATGGTAGTCTGTGTCGATATAAATCAATTAATGTGTGCTTCCTAAACCTAGGTGTGAAGATATTGGATGTATATAAGTTCGCCGTTGTTGTTGCTTCCTATTGTATTTATCTCTTTATATCTATCTTCTTACATAAAGGCCATTTGTGTTCGTTTTTATAGCTTTTGACTTGATGTCTATGCTATCTGGTAGGAGTATAGTTAATTGTATTTTCCTTTGGTTTCCACAAGCTCAGAAGACCATTTCCAATGTGTTGAGTTTTTCACTATCCATGTCCTTACTTGTATGGTGAGTCTCCTGTAGGCAGTGCACAGTTGGGTCTTACCTTCTCTTTTTGGTTTGCTTGGTTGGATTTTTCTTGTGTTTTGTTTTTTCAACTTGCCATACTATTTCTTTCAAATGGAGGATTTAATCCACTTGAATTCATACTGATAGGTGCAGACTATGGCGACTTTTGTTACTGTTTCCTGGCTTGCTTACTGACTCATCCAAGTTTTAGATAAATTGCCTTCCTTTGCTTTAACACTTTCAGATTCCCTGATTTTTAACTTTAGTGTATTCATTTTCTAGTGTGTCTATTTTGAGATTTTGTTTTGATGTGGCTATCATGGGATGAACTTAAATGTCTTAGGGTTGTAACAGTTTATTTTAAATGAGTATCACTTTAGTTTTGATAACTGAAAATGGAAAGGAAAAGCACATTCCACCTTCGTGCTATTCTCACTGCCACCTTTTGCATCTTTGGTGTCATGCTTTATAAATTTTTCAATTACCTAGTCACTAGCAAGGATTTTTTTGTTTTTGTTTGGTTGTGTGTGTGTGTGTGTGTGTGTGTGTTTGAATGTTCCTATTTAGGATATGGTAGTCTGTACTCCATGATTATAACATTAACACCTTCAAACTTGGAGTTCAGGTGCTGTCTTTTACCCATGACTTTTCTCTCCTTTTCCACATTAGCGTCTTTCTCTCTCAGCATGGTCAGAGAGCCAGTGTGGGGAGGAAGAGGTGTGGTGCTGTTCCAGGAAGATCATTCTTTATGCAGTCAGTGAGGGCTTTTCTTCTGTTCTGTGGAGAGTACAAGTGACTCTGCCTAGTTCTCATGTTTTCAAGATTTCCTTGGTGGATAATTGCTGGCTATTCTGTCGGTCTGTGTCTCAGCCATCTTGGTGGCATTTCTCTTAAGTCTCTGCACTTTGTTCCTCTTTGCTCTGGCAGTTTAGCCTCTATGCTAAAAGAACTGAGTTAACACAGGAAGAGGCAGGGATATTGGAGCTACCTAAACCAGAACCAGAGACCTGAGTGATGATCGGTATCTATAGTAGATCACACAGCTTTGGTGCATGTGCGCTTTATGAGCATAACTATGGCTCTCTCCTTTTGTATCTAAGCATTTTAACTGGATAAGAATGTGTCAAATGTCTGTTTTCTGCACCAGTCATTGTGATAAAGAAGGTGAGGTTTTTAAGACTGGTCTAAATGTAGTCAAATTCTTACTATTTGAGCATTGCCTTGGCTTAGGTTATAGAAGACTATGACACTTATATTGAATTTTGATGAGGAAGACATTTCAAGAGGTCATTTCTACACTAGACACTAACAGTTAGCTACAAGTGAAATTTTAGAAATTGGGATTACTCATGGCCCATATAGAATCATTTTCTAGGGCATTCAAAATAAATTCTTATATCAGTCTTATACTGATATAACAACCTAGGGCCATGAAGAAATATTTGCATACTTTAAGGCAAAAAAAGGGCTGAATATTACATTCCAGATTATATATATTGAAGTGGGCTCCCTTTCAGACTCCAGATTAGGCACAAACCACACCCATACACCTGTCTTCACAGAGAGATCCTTTATTAAGCAGGGAAGAAGAGTTAAAGTGGCTGCTTTCTGACTCAGGCAGAAAACAGCAGCAAATGACCTTGCAGTGTAATTTTAAAGAGGATAGGAAGGGGAGGTCTGTGATAGAATGGACTCGGATGCTGTAGTAAAGAAGATAGGAGACAAGGAAGCAGGGGAAGGGAACAAGAGAAAGGGGACAGGGATATTTGTCCTGGGAGGACAAAGGGCTGCCTCTAGATTGAGGGGAGACAGATGTGGCACATAGGAAAATGGGGGGTTATAAATGTAAAGGGAGAAACCCTATGTTACGATGAGGTGTTTAACTGGGCATGTTAATTTGGTGGACCAAAGAGGACTTTTAATTGCTGGATCTTGGTAGTCAGCCTCAGGAGGAAGAAGTGGCCAAATAAGGAATCGACCTTGGTAGCCAGCTCTAAGAATATGATCCACTGGTTTTTAGCAAAGCAGAGGAATTGGGGAGAGGGGCAAGACCTGCCAGAGCCACAAACTCGAGTGGGCTAGTGCTCCTTCACATATGACATCTGTAGTATGTCGTCATTCCCCACTAACTTCTTTTACATAAGGAGAAGTCTTCAAATGTATTCTTTACCTAATTTAATTTTGGTGTATTCTTAACATCTAATGACAAACTAATACCATATAGGGAAACATTTAAAAATAGCTATCATGAAAGGATTGCAATAATTTTAAAAAGATACTCGAGAGGCTCCCACTGAAGTAACTAGAATGAAATCCAGCTCAAAGTGCCAGGGTTGATTGGTATCTCACAGTCTCACTTTACTAGTGAGTCAACTATATTTCATAGGGAAGGATCAGCCTTGGAACTCAGTTATCAAATTAAAATTTCCTCATATTCTGTAGTGCCAGCCAATCTTAATACATGTTGTAATCAAAACACATGCTTCAATTATTTGAGGGAATGTATATATACATATAAATGCTATATCTATATCTATATCTATCTATCTATATATCTATCTATCTATCTATCTATCTATCATCTATCTATCTATATGCCTAAAAAGTGCTACAGCTGGTAAAATTTTGCCAGCACTGCCTAGAATGTCTCAAATATGTAACTAGCAAGATTGGCTCTTCTGTAATATATATATGATTAATAGGCTACATGGATTTCAAAAATATTGACTCTCCCATGAAATAGTAACTAAAATGATAGTGGGTAAACTATGCATCTTTCTTGTAACAGTTTTAGAAGTGAATCTGACACAAACAAGGAAATAACTTCTCTTGGCTCTCATGCTGGGAGTCTTACTAGGTGTATAGTTATACGCCCTCATCAGAGATCACACTGTGACAAAGGGTAACGTTTATCATGGAGAAACCAGCTCCAGCTCCCATGCTGATGCTCACAATGAAGGAAGCAGACCATGTATACCAGTGAGCAGTTGGCCAAGTATACTTGTGCCAAGGCAGTTTTCCAACAGAGAATAGTGGAAAGGCTTACATAAAGGATGTGGGATTCATTATGAAGAGAAAGATCCATTTGGAGAAACCGGCTCCAGCTCTCATGCTGGTG
Organism: Peromyscus maniculatus bairdii; assembly: GCF_049852395.1. Classification (NCBI taxonomy): domain Eukaryota; kingdom Metazoa; phylum Chordata; class Mammalia; order Rodentia; family Cricetidae; genus Peromyscus; species Peromyscus maniculatus. Next base: position 7,745,782 of record NC_134868.1, on the reverse strand, counting down.
CTCAGGTTGGTGGAAAGACGCCATTCATTACTCACCTGTGTGACTGACCTATGATTTTTGACTTGGGAATAGACAAACCCATTTATCTTCTTTGTTTTTGTTTTAATTTTCTTACTAGAGTTTTCAAACAGTTTCCTTTTTGCATCATGATTTTTACACAAATAGTATCACTCTTGTATGTCTTACTTTGAAACAATTGTAACAAGGTGATAATTAATAGATTTTCTATCCCCCAATATTAGGTTTCTCTGCTGACATAGCAAGCCAGATCAAGCCAAACTGAAAAGTATAACAACAGGTTTATTTGTGCAAAGCAACTCCCAGTGAGTTCTCCAGTCCCAGAGATTGAGGCTGGAGAAGCTGCACCCCCAACTAAAGCAGGGAGTCTTTATAGGTTGTAGGGGAGGGATGATGACGTGTCTGCCACAAGCTGGGTTTGTGCCCAGGTATGGTCGAAAGCTGAGTGCTTAGGTGGGATTTGGGCTGCTGGCAGCAACAGGGAAAAAGTTGTAATGGTTGCCAAGATTGTGGAACTGGGCTTTTTGGTGCATTTTCTTTGTTGGAGACTCTCTGAGTGAGTGGAGTTTGGAGAGAGAGACAAGAATGGGTCTTTTTGGATCATGTAGGAGTGGGCTGCAGGTTCCAACCAAACATCAATACCTTGAAGATTTTGCAAAACGAATAGATATTTAAAAGAAATTTTTTTATTCTCTGATGTGAACTTATCATACCTTATTTAATCATATGATAAATACAGGCTTATAATTAGATAGATATAAATTTGTTTTTCTTTTTTTCACTGTTGTAAACAAAAATTCAATATATTAGATGATAGATACTTAGAAGTCAATCTTATTACTGGGTTAAATTTATTTAAAATGTAACTTCCCATATATTCTTTTACATTTTAAGTATTTTTATGATCAATGTTTGTCCTAGAAGCTTTTGGAATTGATTACTTTTAAAATTATTTTGCCAAAATTGTGATTAGGATTTTTCCTGTTGTATCTGTAACTTTTAGTGATTGAAAGTGTTTGTAATGTATTGACTACATTTTTAAATTTACATACATTTGAATGCCTTCTAGACTAAGATTGAAGTAAACAAAAGGCAAGCTCTTGATCTTCTCTGGTATATATAAATTTTATTTTATTACATTCAAATACCAAATGATCACATTCCATTATGCCTGTGTATCACTCTGAGTATACCCATGTGATTGTTGAAAAGTCTGTCATCTCATTACTGAACCTCCAATTGCCTACTCCCTGAGTTATTAGTAATCTACGGTTTCCTTTTATGACAAGTATCAGAGTAAAGACAATTAAAGCAATGTCACTTTATCTAATAGTTGCTGCAATAATTTGTATTATATATTTGTGGCTTCTTTTATATGATACACATTGGCAAAGAAAGACTGCTCACAATAGTGAAAATAGCATGTATATTTGTCTTAGTTACTCTTCTATTGTGATCAGATACAATGACCAAGGCACCTTAGAGAAGAAAGAGTTTATTATTGGAGGTTTACAGAGGGTTACAGTTCATGACCATCATAGCAGGGAGCATGGTGGTGGGCAGGCAGGCATGATGTTGGAGCAGTAGCTGAGAGCTCAGCTCATGAGACACCATCACAGGTAGAGAGAGAGAGATAACCAGATATGGCACAGGCATTGAAAGCCTCAAAGCCACACATCTCCAACAAGGCCATGCCTCCTCACCCTTCCCATACAATTCCATCAACTGTAGACAAAGTACTTAAGTATGCGAGCCTCTGAGGGCCATTCTCATTGAGACTAGCACAGTATTTTTATCTCAAGTTGTCGTGTAGTCCTCAGATAAAAGTGTTTTAATTTTTGTATGCAATTGTAAATTTAGCATAATGCAAGGACTGCTTATGCACTTAACAGTCCATGGTAGCCTCAGTAATACATCAAGGACTAAACATGATTATACAAGTATGGAATTAAGACTCCCATAACTAAACTAAAGCGTAGTGATGATATGAAACCATGAAAAGCCTAGTTATTAATTCCTAAGCCCCTGAGTAGCCAATACTGTGGAAAGCTATCTATCTGGGCTCCAAGGATATTGAAATTCAGAGCAGAGCTTGGGAAACATTAACATTGCCAACTGCAATGAGAAAATCTGTCTCCTCTTTAAATTCAGGTCAGGAAATAAGGATATGAATCCAGATAGCATATGGGATTTGCTTAATAGCTGTTGGAAGAAACAGTTACCTAGACAGATTTTTTTTTCATTAAGAAATGACATTTGAAATTTATTTAATAGGGTTAATAATGAAGGGTAGAAATGGCATATTTCCAGTGCTCCCGGTTGCGGGACACACACAGATCCTATAATAAGAACAAACACAGAGGCACTCCCATTCTATAGAGAGAGACCTATTAGAGTAATGAGGCATTTTCAAGCCAAATGTCATATGACCAAAAAAATTTTTTTTTGAAAAGCAGTGTGAAAAATCAAGTGCCTTTGGCTGGATTTGAGGTCATTTAAATTGTGTAACAAATAAGCTCTACTGAGAAAACAAAGCCATGGACAGTGTGAGAAATTAATCCCGCATGCATAGAGAACATCGATTCCAGGCACAGACTTTTGAACAAAGCAATTTGAAGCATCTCACAATCAGGTGATGGCAGAGCGGGGAAGCTTTCCACAGAAAGAAAAATGGGCTAGCAAATTGGGTGAAAGGCTAAGTTCTTTCGCTCTTGCTCATTTTGTGATAGTCCACCAGAACAGCTTCTTGTTGTTTCTCAGCTACCATATAATTTTAAAAAGTGTTAGTAACTTGCACCTAAGATACATAAATTATAGTCAAACAGCACTGCAAATTTCGTGAAATATTATCAAGTTAGGCTGTGTACTAATCATTAGTGACCCGCCACCATGGGCTGATGGACTCATAAGACACTAGAAGAGAGGTTTATTTTGGTCTACTAAATGGATATTTTACATGACACTCTCTGCTAGGGAGTTCAAACTGTATCTAGGAGCTGCTGGTGTCCTTTCTGTTCTGGAAATAAAGGAAAAGGTGTATTTAGAATGTTCCTCTCGTAAACTACTATATGGTGATTTCCCTTTCTCCTGAGGGTATATGTTCTAAGACCTGCTGTGGATACCTGAAAACATGATTAATACCAAATCCTTGTACAGTGTGGGTTTTGTATGCATATTATTCTCATGATGAAGACTAATTAGACACATTGAGAGACTGATGAGTAGCTTAATAGCTTTTAGCAATATAATTTTTTTCTTAACAACAACATTCACCTCTTCTCTTAAAGGAAGCACTTCTTTTTGTCATACCTAAAGTGCTAGTATCAATTATTGTTGTATTCTGGAGATTTTTTTAAACTACAATAAGGGTTACTTAACATAGCACTATGATATTATATCTGGTACCCGAGAAGGCTTTTAAGTAGCAAACTGCCAGGTAAGATATACATCATGGAAACATTGAAAAAAGGAATCTTCACATCCAGCTGGGTGCAAAAGGATAGCACACGTGCTCAGCATGCTGCTAAGAAGTGGTGTGCAATTGGAAACTTATCAATCATTTCTGGAATTTTCCGTTTAATCTTCTGACATGCAATTGACTGTCAGTAGCATAGAGTGTGCACAAGAGAGAACTGCTTCATTAGAGAGACAGATTTTTATCAAATTTATGAAGCAATTTAAGAGGAAATTATTTGTTGTGCAGTGCCTGAAATAGAGAAGGCACTGTCATACCCACGTGACATCTGACATTAGAATAATAAAGAGCGCATCCTCAGTGTGGAGAGTTCACTGAGGTCTGACTATTATCTCATGCACGTGCAGCTTACCACTAACGAGGCTTAAAATAACAGCAGATCTCTGGTATTAGATCAGTCTTCATTGATGGGAATGTGCATTTCTTGGGGAAGGAGTGGGGAATAGAACAAGAGACATGGTCTCACATAGCCTTGGCTGGCTTCAGACTTTGTAGTTAGGAAGTGATGACCATGACCTGTTGATCCTTCTGCCTTCACCTCCCAGTGCTGGGAGTCAGGGCATGCAACAGCTTGTCTGCTCAGCCAGCAGCGTGGAAAGCAGCATCGCTATGGCAAAGTCCCTCAGCCTTTGGAGCTGTCTGCACCGTCATTCACGTACTCATTTAGGTGTTCTTTAATTCTTTTACTACTGTAAAGAAAGATCCATTTGAGATTGCAGTGGCTGTGAAGGGAAAGAATTGTGCACCAAATAAAAAGGCAACAAAAGGCACCAACCTAAGGTAGGCTGGAGAGTCGGTGCACAGCATGCTCTGTCAGAGCCGGCTCAGTCTGTCAGCAGTGTTATCCTGCCTCGCCTTCACCACAGCCCTCTGAGGCAGGTATTTCTATTGAACTGGCTTTCTAAATAAGGACATGGAATCGTGGTTATGTAAAACAGCTAGTTGTGGTGGTAATCTAATTATACTGAAATATGATTTTGATTGTATGTTAATAAATAAAGTTGTCCGGGGGTCAGAGCTATTAGAGCCATAGCAAGAGTGTGGCGGTGGTGGCACACGCCTTTAATCCCAGAAAGCCAGCCTTTAATCCCAGGGAGTGGTGGTAGAAAGCAAAAAGATATATAAGGCGTGAGGACCAGAAACTAGAAGCATTTGGCTGGTTAAGCTTTCAGGCTTTGGAGCAACACAGTTCAGCTGAGAGCTATTGGGATGAGGACACAGAAGCTTCCAGTCTGAGGAAACAAGACCAGCTGAGGAACTGGTGAGGTGAGATAGCTGTGGCTTGTTCTGTCTCTTTAAATAGACTAACAGACAGGAAAAGGAGCCCTCATTCGGGAAGCTGGGACACCGCAGGCGGAAGGGTGAGATTTTGGCTCTGAGCTCTGACCTCTCGGCTTTCTCTTTTGCATTATTTCTGTGTTTCTTATTTAATAAAACAGTTGGTTACATCCATATCTGGCGCCCAACGTGGGGCTAAAGAAAAAAAGGGCTAAAGAAAAAAAGGGAAGAAAGAAAAAAAAAGGGACTAAAGAAAAAGGACAAATGAACAGGGATAAAGGCCGGTGTTATGAAAAAAAAAAAATACTAAAGACAAAGTCCCTTAACCAAGAGGCGCTCCAATAAAGTGTGATCTGAGAAGAATCCTCGCGTGGTGGTAAAGAGGATTCAGAACTCAACACACGGAGCGGTGACGTCGGTAAGTTCTCCAGGAACGGTGACGTCGGTAAACGCCCCACAGTTCCTAATTCTCTCTCTCAAATGAGCGGCAGCCGCCGGTTTGAGTTACTGGCGGGTTCCTGGGGCTTGGAAGAGAGAGGAAAAGGAACATAGACAGTTATATAAAGAAATAGAAAGTTTAAAAAAATAAAGTTTTTAAAGAGAAAGTAAAAAGTAATATAAAAAATAAGCCATGTAAAGATGGATATCACACAGAGAGTTTGGATTATATTGTCTTTGGGATTTTTAACTGCAGAAAAACATTTGATCGTTAGCCGGGCGGTGGTGGCGCACGCCTTTAATCCCAGCACTCGGGAGGCAGAGCCAGGCGGATCTCTGTGAGTTCGAGGCCAGCCTGGGCTACCAAGTGAGTTCCAGGAAAGGCGCAAAGCTACACAGAGAAACCTTGTCTCGAAAAACCAAAAAAAAAACAAACAAAAAAAAACATTTGATCGTAAAAGATGTTGAGTTAAACCAATATGTATATATTAAAGATATCTTGACTTTAAAATTTGGATATAAGGATGTGTTACTTTGGAAAGGAGACTCTGCTTTTGTCTCTACAGAAAGCCAGAGGCTATGGATTTGTTCCAGATTAAGATACATCAGGTTTGACCAGCCAAGACCACCTGAAAGGTCTCTGATGACACCATGGCCCAGATGATCCAACATCCAGAATCGTTTCAAGGCAACTGGCTCAGACAATACGGTCTCACGGACTACTCCATGATCCTAAAATTTTCTTTGCATCCCCATAAGATACAGCGCCCCCCTCCAGCAGGAAGTAGTTAAGAGAAGCTACGCCCAAATTCCCAAATATACCAAGCTGACTTTGGAGATGTGTAAAAGTTAAAACCTTCCTTTTTTAAAAAAAAAGAAAGGGGAAGTGCTGTGGGATGTTCTGTATGTCCTGTGGGAGCCCATTCTCAGGTTCTTTGTGGCGTTACCCAGCAGGTCCGTATAGAGGATGATTAGGACCATGGGCCTGAGTGCAGGTGTTTGAGATGGTCTGCACTTGGCTGTGCTGGGGGATGGTCTGTATGCTCTGATTGGTTAATAAATAAAACCTGATCGGCCGTGGCTAGGCAGGAAAGATAGGTGGGACTAACAGAGAGGAGATATAAAGGGACAGAAAGGCAGAAGGAGACGCTGCAGCAGCCGCCATGACCAGAGAGGCTGCAGCCGCCGCCATGATCAGAGAGGCTGCAGCCGCCGCCATGACCAGCAGCATGTGAAGACGCCAGTAAGCCACCAGCCACATGGCAAGGTATAGATGTATGGAAATGGATCAATTTAAGATAAAAGCACAGTTAGCAAGATAAGGACAGTTGGCAGGAAGCCTGCCACGGCCATGCGGTTTGAAAGCAATATAAGTGTCTGTGTATATTTGGTTGGGTCTGAGCGGCTGTGGGACTGGCGGGAGACAGAGATTTGTCCTGACTGTGGGCGAGGCGGAAAAATCAAGCTACAGCTAGTCACTCACTGAGGATTGCGAACTAGGTCAAGTGAGCCCCAGAGATCACTTTCAATAACTCATACATTACAGCGGATATGAAACATATCACTGAGTCTGAGCTCTTAGGATATTTTTTTTAATTGGTAACAGATAAGATGACCTTTTCTAACTGATAGCTTCCGCAGGTTTCCACAACCCAACTTCTTACTTTATTTCTTTCAGGACTTATTTTCAGCCTCTCTACTTTTCAAAATGAAGGCACATGATACACGGAGGCAGTGAAGAAAACCATACTTATTTTAATTTTTCCATGATCCCCGCCTCCACTTCTTCTGGTTCTGGTCTTATATCTGGCAGGTGTGATTTAGTCTCTCCTTGTTCTCTTGACCATAATTGTGAAAGGGATCCTGAGAAATAAATGTGTAAGTTTCTCTTTACCTGTATATGCATTTCTCTAAACGATGCACTGCTTAGTGGAAATTTGAGTATAGTGTTAATATGTAGGCCATATATAAAGTTGATAGAAATATATATATTTCACATTACTCAAATAAATCATGGAGAATTACACAGCTGGGTTTTTAACTTAACTGCTTGTGTTTCCTTTCATGTTGAAAATAATTCTTGATGATTTGGGAGGCTCCACATTATCATGGGTTCAGATGAAAATCAGAGGATGTACTTGAGCAGCCTGACAGAGCTCATCATTTATAACTAACAATTAGTTTTATTTCATGGACCTTTGGCAAAGTCTTGGCTTTAACTTTTGGCTCTGTCTCGTGTTAGCTGTTTAACTTCATGCTCGTCATCAGACCTCTGTAAGTTTTCCATCTGTAAAATAGTGTTGACAGTATTTAGCTCCGAGCTTCTCTCAACCATTCAATGAGTTACAAGTAAACAATTTGACAATGTCCCCAAAACGCTGTGAGTACCCCTGAAAGTTTGGCCCCTGCTTTATGTCCATGGCCCCTAGTTTTTCATCATTTAGCTTCTCTTCAGTCATTTTCTTCTTCTTCTTCTTCTTTTAATCCAGTTTTGTGTAATGTGCCTTTTTTAAATATAAATTTATTTATTTATTTCAGATCCTGGCTGCAGTTTCTCTTCCTTCCTTTCTTGCCATGTCCTTCTGCCAGTCCCCTCATTTCCCATCTCCCAATCCTCTCCTCCTCCATTTCTGGTCAAGGAAAGGGATATCAACAAAATTTCCTTGTCATTCAAACATCCTGTAAAATGTCTCACCTTTAGCATGTTGCCTTTACCTCCAGTCTGTAGCTATTGTTTATTCTACAGTCACTCAGAACAGAGATCTCTGTAGGCTGTGCTTCATCCCGCCACCTCTTCTTCCCCTAAAACCCTTTAATAGACTTTTCTCATCTGAAACACTTGACCAGGTCCCTATGACTTCCACCTGGACCCAAACGACAACTTTAAGTTGTTTTCATTTAACTTGATCTACAAACAGTATCTGACAACATTCCTTCTTGTAGGAACACTATTTCTTGCAGGACTTCTGAAACAGCACTCTGCTTTTCATGCTAACAGCCAAGGCATGAAAAACTCACTATTATTTTTAACACAATAAATATTATATATTCTTTTTTTTTTTTTTTTTTTTTTTGGTTTTTCGAGACAGAGTTTCTCTGTGTAGCTTTGTGCCTTTCCTAGAACTCACTCTGTAGACCAGGCTGGCCTCGAACTCACAGAGATCTGCCTGACTCTGCCTCCCTCCCGAGTGCTGGGATTAAAGGCGTGCGCCACCACTGCCCATATACATTCTTAAATACAATTAATGCTGCACTATAGTAATCTAACCTCGACATCTATACTGTTCTTTTTCTTCATGGTTGAAAGGATCATTCACTGAAGCAACCAAGTTTTATGAAGTGCTTTCTATATAGTAGGATCTATTCTAAGGAGTAAAGGATAACATAATTCCCATGCCTTACTCCACAGGGTGTTTCCTCCAGTAGATAATACATAATGGCTAGAATACCTGAAAGATACGAGGCTAGAATGTTTGTGAATCAGTATGTGTGGCTATGGCCAGTTGCTACTGTATCAGAAATGCTGACAGCCATGACGATGGGCACTAAACTTTAGAATCTCCCGTTCCTGCATTAAATCATCTACAAGAAGGCTCATCATGTTAAGAATCTTAAAACAGGTGAAAACAGCGCACACATTGTCAGTTTGGAACGAAGACCACCATGTTGGATAGTTGCTCGTTGAATGACTGGGCCATTTGCTGCTGGCTGAACACTGTTCCACACTAGGAAGCAAGGCCTCCACCCCAAATCAGAGAATGTGTGCAGAGATGTGGTCATCAGCAGACAGTGCTGGAGCTCAGCTGGCGAGGACGTGCCAGTTAAACATCTGGCTCCTGCAGCAGACGGATAACAACGGGGCAGAATGCTGTTAGGAGCAGCGATTCAGACTCCACAGGCAACAACACTGCGTTTCTTTTCAAGTGTTATTTATTTTCTGGAACATAATTCAGGGAATATGGTCTTGCCACTCTAGACCCCACAATTTGGCTCCTATTAATTTATAAGCACTTCATTTTCTACTGTATGAAAACCTTTCCGTCTCCCCATGGTGAGTTCTGATGTCTTATCTATTGATGGGGGTTTTATGTGGTGCTTTATAATTACCGTCATAAACAGCAGGTGTGGTGGCACTGTGTGGGCTCGCGACCTGGATGTCCCGAGAAATGGCAATCATTTCATTGAATACAGACAATTCAACACTTGGAGGGTTCTCAAATGGCACACTTTGAATGGGTCTCTACCGTCTGACTTTGATTCACGACAGTAGCATTCTTGAAAAATATTTTGAACTTTATGGTGCTCTAAGCAAATTTTATGTTGAAAAACAAATTGATAACTTAAGATGTTCTATCTAACAGCAGAATGTTGTGCTGCTATGTGGCAAATCATTACAACTTCAGAGGACAGTCTAGTAACGTCTGTCGACTTTCTACTTACGACCCTTTGCTTTTGGACATACTAGCATTATCACTCCAGCCCTCTGAACTGGGAAGAAGCTTCCATAGCAACCTGCTGCCATAGCAACCTGCATTGGCCTAGAGTCTTCTGAGAGGAAAGCCTCCACTGAGGGATTTACTTAGACCAGATTGGCTTGTGGACATGTCTCTGAGGATATTGTGTTGATTGTTAATTGAACAAGAAGGGCCCACTCCACCATGGGTGCTGCAATCTGTAGGCAAGTGGCCCCAGGTCCTGGAAGAAGGCTCCGTAAGCATGAGCCCATGAGCAATCCAGCAAGCAGCGTTCCTACATTCTGTCCATCAGATTCTTGTCTTGTTCCTGCCTTCAGTAATGACCTTTGACCTGGAAGTGTAAGATGAAATAAACCCTTTTCTCCCTGTCTTAGTCACTGCTCTATTGCTGTGAAGAGACACCATGACCAAGGCAACTGTTATGACAAAAAGCATTTAATTGGGGACTTGCTTCCAGTTTCAGGGGTGTAGTGCATTGTCATCATGGCAGAGCGCATGGCAGCCGGCAGGCAGTCATGGCGCTGCAGAAAGAACTGAGAGGGTTCTACATTCAGACCTATGGGCAGCAGGGAGAGAGAGAGAGAGAGAGAGAGAGAGAGAGAGAGAGAGAGAGAGAGAGAGAGAGAGAGAGAGAGAGAGAGAGACTCTAGGCTTGGAATGGGCCTTTTGAAACCTCAAAGCCCACCCCAAGTGACACACTTCCTCCCACAAGACCACACCTCCCAATGGTTTTAAATAGTGACACTCCCTAGTGACCAAGTGTTCAAATCTATGCGCCCCTGAGGGCCATTCTCATTCAAACCACCACACTCCTCCAAGTTGCTTTTGGCCATGATGTTTATCAAAGCAACAGAAGACGAACACATGCATGTCTGACTATCATTTGTCCAGGGATGGATAGCTTACCCAGTTTGGGCCAATTCTAATAGTTGTTGCAGAGTTTTAGAATTTAACACTAGGGGCTGAAGAGATGGCTCAGAAGTTGAGAGCACTAACTGCTCTTCCAGAGGTCCTGAGTTCAACTCCCAGCACCCACATGGTGGCTTACAACCATTTGTAATGAGATCTGGTGCCCTTGTCTGGCCTGCAGACATACATGCAAGCATAACACTGTATACATAATAAATAAACAAATCTTAAAAAAAGAATTTAACGCTAAACACATTTCTGTTCTTTTTTAAATAAGTGTTAACAATGTTAATAAAATCATTAATGTTTTTGCTTCTAAGCAAGAGGAAATCAAATGATTGGGTAGAGTCACATAGAGACCTCAGGGCAAGAAGAGGAGAGTGTAGATCCTTTTTTTTTTTTTTTTTTTGTTTTGTTTTGTTTTGTTTTTTCGAGACAGAGTTTCTCTGCGTAGCTTTGCACCTTTCCTGGAACTCACAGAGATCCGCCTGGCTCTGCCTCCCGAGTGCTGGGATTACCCGGCTGAGTGTGTAGATCCTAAGAAGTCCTGGATTTTGTGCACTCATTTGCATTTCTTATCATTTCTTCATCCCATGTCCCACACAACTGAAGCACATATTTGTTCTCTCTATATGAGAAAAGAAATGAATTGCAGAAGCTGGAGCTGGTAATGTAGACGAAGCGTCACTAATTGGAAATAGATTTGTTCCAATCAGATTGCCGTACCCTTTCTTTTTATTTGCAGTTGTCTCCAGTACCTTTGGCTGCTCTTTTCTTCCCCCAGTCCTTGGCAAAAGCTCTGCCCGTGTTAAAATAAAATTTAAACGACTTCTTTATCTAGGCTAAAGTGGTGCCAAACCTAGTATCTTTTTATGACGTGGGTCCATAAAGTCAGCATTCCAGATAACACATGCCAGAAGCGAACTCTGCATTTTCCCTTAGAGCTTCAGGAAAGCAGGTTGGACAAAGGCAAAAGCATCATCTGATTAAATGCTCAAGGTTCCAGGGAACATAACCACATCGAAACCCATGCATAAAATTTCAGTTCTCCATGAAAGAAAGAGAAACACACTCCACGATAGAGTCGGTGCTGCACCGTGCCACACTGCCATTCAGAACCAGATGTCTAGAACACTTGCTGTGCTAATGTGCACTGAAAACTAATGAATGTGGATTATTTTTGGCAAATGTAAATACCATAACATTAATTTTCATCCAAGGAAAATGCATATGACTTTTGTAAAAGGATTCCTTAATTGTCTTCTCCTAAAAGATGCTTCTCTCTGTCTGAAATGGTAAGATAAATTGATTTGTATTACGTTCCTCCTCTCTTGGTACCTCTTACATAGAGCTATATTTTTATGCTTTCCACTAGAGATATTTTAGACATACTTTCCTTCTGCTTACTTGACTCTAGAGTCCGTAGGGAAGAATCTGTCTTTGAATTCCAACGTACTCGGAAAGCTCTGGTATACAATCACTGCTCGTTAAGTGAAAACATCTACTGCACTGTAAACTGAGCAAACGAAACATGTACACATATGATCATACGGTTCACATGAGAACCAAGTGGACAAGTCCTGCTTGGTGCTGTGGATAACACAAAAGAGTTTCATAAATATTCGCTAATGTATTGAGTGTGGGAGGAGACAGCAAAAAGCACGAGCTTGCCAACACAGAGATGCAGCCAGAACCCAAAAAGCAGTACTAACGAGACACCTGGTTTTGTTTCCTATTGACCCAGTGTTTCTTCCATTGCTCTGGTTAATTTTCTAAAATAGTAACAACAACAATAATAATAATAAGTACATGGGAAATTATTCTCCTGTATGAACTGTCCACTTTAAAGTGGAAAAACTTGTTTAACGAACTATGTTGGAAAACAGTCTTTGGAATTCAACCTTCAGGATTTGTAGCAATTTAAACATCTACACTTTTAATTTTCCACTTTTGAGAGTGGAATTGATTCCTTTGGGAAAAAAATCTATGAAGAGCTTATTAACTTAAAGCCTGTACGCTTTTCAAACTAAGTGATAGCATGGGGGTCAAAATAAGGTAAGGCTCAACCCAGTAAGTGTGATTTCCTTAGATGGCTCCACCAACAATCGCCAGGAATTCTAACGTGCTGTGCTTAGAGGTGATCGCTGCCCTAAGAGCTAACAGTTTCTGTAGCTGTGATAGTGGTTTGTTTGTCTAGATTTCCATCTGTTTTAAAATAGGATTTGAAACTGACTTCATTGCATATTAACTTTTAAAAATCAGAAACGTATTCTGCTGACAGATATTATTTCTTTGTGTTGTAATAGGAAGAATACATTTTACACTGATTTTAAAAGAGAATGAGAATTGACCTGGAACCCCTCCCTTGCAAACTGGAGAGAGGGCTCGGCAGTTAGAAGCACTCACTGCTTTTTCCGGAGGCTTAAGGTGAGATTCTGGCAAACCAGATGGCTCCATGGCCTTTACCTCCAGCTTTAGAAGAGCTGACAACCGCCTCTGGCCTGGGTCAGCACATGTGTACATGCACACACACACATACATGTGTACATGCACACACACATACATGTGTACATGCACACACACACATGTGTACATGCACACACACACTCACACACACGTGTACATGCACACACACATACACAAATAATTTTTAAAAAATCTTAAAATACCAACTCTCCTCTGATGACACAGTCTGTGTCTCCATTTGCTGAATCGGTCAAGTCAAACTGATCTGATTTGAACACTGGAGTATGTGCTTCTCTGGTATGTTTCTGGACTTCTCTTAGGGAAGCCCTTAATTTCCGTGATGATTCTTGGGGAACAGGGAGCCAGAAACAGCCGCTACCCACATAGAGATATTTGGCTCACTTTCTCAGGCTAGCACAACAGCAAGATTCTCCAGTTCATTTTAAGGATCAAGAATTCTGCCTCTTTGTCCGGGAAATACCTACTCTACTCCCCACCGGGTTTATCTTTCTGCCCAAATGGGAAAAGTCAAAGCTACCTGTCATGCAATGAAGAACTCAGAGACTGGAAAGTCCTAAGACTAGTTTCATGTTGCAAATAAAGAAAGAGCTGAAGGTAACATCCCTAACTTGAATCCAATTAACTTGGTGGAGAAGCCTGATGGCCAGCTTAGTATCCTTCTATCACTTGTGACCAGGCCTTGGGGTGTCCTCAAATCCTTGTCTGATCATGAACATGATGTTTAAGTCCATTTAGTTCCCAGAATGAAAGGGGAAGCGATTTGTAGATAGCTTTCATAGACTACTTGGGTTAAAAGAAACTGAATGAATATATAGTTTACCTCTAAAATAGGGGTGACTGGATCATTGCAAAGAGAGAAACCAATTATAAAGATGTCAGTCATGATGGGACCTCTTGTTCACTCAAACACATCGTGATTTCTTTCTTTCTAGGCTGTTCTCCATCTCTTTGCTATCAACTCCATTTCCTTGTTCCTACGGCCTGGCTTCTTCAGAATGTTTACAGTGTTTCTTATAAGTTTCATTTGGGGAATGAACTTCCAGCTCCAACTTTCTCTGGTAATCAAATTTATTTTTCAAGGAATGACTCAGTTCACATTCAAATGTTGGTAGAGGAGTTTGGTGCAGAGAATTTTTAGGCCAAGCTGTGGATTATAATTAACCATGGATGAAATGGGAGCAGGTAGGTCCCATGAGAGAAGAATGTGTCTTCCCACAGTCTGTAGTGAAAGTGGGCTGGACCGAACCTTTTGAAGAGAGAGTGGGCTGTGTCAATTAGTTTTAATGTCAACCTGATATAATCAAGAGTTATGTGGGAAAGGGAGCTGCCTCAGGGAGGAATTGTCTATTTTGGGTTGACCTATGGACATGCTTGAGGGAAAACCTAGCCTGTATGTGGGTTGTATAATTTTATAGGTGGGGCCTTGGACCAAATGAAAAGGCAAGAGCAGACAGAGCACTAGGATGCATCCATTAGTGGGTTACTCTCTGCTCTTGACTGTGGAGGTGATGTGACCACTTATTTCATGGTCCTGCTGCCTTGCCATCCATGATCTGAGAGACTGTAACCTGGAATTGTGAGGCAAATAAACCGTTTTTCCCTTAAAGAAAAATATAATGACCTGGGCTGTGAAACTGTCTTAACTATAATAAACTGGGATCATTGAAAAGTAACATGGTAAAGACAGACTGTGAGGTAAAAATGGCAAAGAAAAAAAATCAGAATGAAATAAAGTAATACAGTTTGGCACACAGTAAGAAAATTAATCAAATATTTGGTTTCTCAAATCTATTGCTGTGTAAAAAGTGTTTTTCTATCTCAGGACATGTAGCCAGCCTCTAGGGCACAATTAACTGGATGTGAGAAAAATCACCAAACCTACGAATTTTTATAAAATAATTTTGAGCTCACAGATGAGTTTGGAAGTGCACTTTCAGACTGTTCTAGAGTGATACACTGGAGCAAAGTATCTCAGGTGATCACTGGCCTGAGGTTAAAATCTAACCAAAACTGCTTCCACATTTTCTGTCCTTATGTGTCACTGACAGCCTGAAATACAAATGGATCTACACAGTATGTCTCATTTAATTACTGAAATACCCATGGGACTTCACAAGTAAGAGGAAGCAACTTGCTCTGCCACAGGTCTTTAAATATGTGTCCCCTGTGATTTCTTTAATTGTAAATTGATGTGCTTGGACCAAACAACCAAGAGAAAAAAACCAAGTGTCCTTGAATTTCTTCCAAAGGTATAACTTTCTGGTTCTGATGCTTTGAATCTTTAAAAGTAACTGCCATGAAAGCAAGAACAGTCATAAATGAGAAAAAAATGCTCACACTATACTTGGAGTGGTATCGTGATACAATTTATCTTTCTAAAAATTAAATTATAAAGGCCACATTTTAGGAGAGCATTAATAAAATAAAATTTGCACACAGAACAACCATAAAAGAAAGACAAGAAATCTTTTTCAGGATAATCTCATTCTTTCTCTCATTCCGTTGGTCAGGCTCTTGTATAATTCACGCTTCTCTAAAGATGCAGCAGCAGAAGACTGTAAGCACTGCAAACAGATGCATTTTTCTCTGCTACCTTGCCATTTTCCAGATGTAATCACAGATGTCTTTGTGTGCCTAAAAAAATGATTAAGATATGAGAATGCACACACACACACACACACACACACACACACACACACACACACACACACACACCTTATTTTCTTTCTGTGTCCATCTATATACCAGTGTGCTTGACTACGTAAAGCACTCTCTGTTAACCAATTTCTATGTAAAGGGCACTGACATACTGATATTTACTAAAGACACTGTTGTTAACAAAACATTTCATCCTTAGACTCCTAAACTTTACTAACAACAGCTGCTTAGACTGGAGAAGAGGTAGGTGCCTTAGAAAGTGAGCATTTCTGTAATAACCCTGAGACTTTGATGGAATTGTTCACCTCCCCTCCCCAAACACCGGCCTCAAACAACAACAAAACACTAAAGCACTTGATAATTTTGAAAGTCAATCAAATCCTGAAGACCCACAGGGCCCGTGGCGGTTAAACATGGGTCACCTCCTCATTTTCCCGGTGCTCCTTCAACGACACAGTAGCTCAGGACAAGCAGCAGCATGCCCGCAGCTGAGGGTGAGGCCTCCTTAGACCTGCATAAAACCTCCATAGCCAGCATGAGGCTGTTGTGAGCTGTCTGTAACAGCACTGAAAAGTTTGTTCCCAGGGGGTTGTAGCTATTTGATTTGACTCAGAGCTCACACAGTGCAAAAAGTCCTATCCCTGGAGGATAGAACTCTGAAAATAATAGCAATCTGCTGGAAACATCAAAGCTGCCTCACACTAATTTTAGTTGGAGACACAAAAGCCTAGTCAAACATTTAAAAGGAAGTCATTTGGTAACCAGGGGAACCTGGAAAATAGTCTAATATAGTCTTGGGATTGAAACCTGCAGTCATATTTAGGCCTTTGTGTGTGCTCAGGGAAAACCAGGGAGAGGGAACTCTCCTAGTCCCCGACCTGAGTCTGAACCTACATCTCCCTGAGAGCAAGACATAAAAAGCATGAATGTCTTCCAAGTGGCCTCAAACTTACAATGACACCTTTCCATGCTGGCTTCATTGGCAAAGGTGACAGATTTTTTACACAGTCAGTTAAAAAGCTCCTTGAGTCATTCTTGGATCACCACAATATATATGGACCTACAGAAGAGCCATAGGATGCTAGATTTAAAAATAAAAAGAGCATTAAAGATGCTGGCCAGGAACTCTGTTGTCATATGCTGCACAGTGAATAGACTCTACAGAATTAGTCCACGTTATGTTACATAGGATAATCTACAGAATTAGCTCAAGGAAGCCGTTAAATAAGAAGCAATGTTAAAGACAATAGCAACCACAACAGAAGCATCTCTCTTCTCTCCAGATAGAAAAGTGCCGTGAGCAGAGCTGTCATAATACAATATCTAAAATGTGCATATTTAAACCAAAAATGATGAAACAGACATGCATGGCACATACATTAAAAGGGCAGCCAACTTTCGACATTCTTAGGGATATCATTATGCTGTATATGGTTGACAAACTGAAAATCAATTATAAGTATGTTCAGAAGTCAAATCTGCTATAACTACATAATTAAAGGGTACATATAACAATTATTTCACATCAAACATAGAATGTCAATTAATAGAAATAATATCACTAAAACTTAAAAAGAATTGAATACAAAGTAGAGTTGGAAATATAATCATTGAAATCCAAAACCTTCTAGAAGAGATTAACAATAGATTAGAAATAGTCTAATAAAAACCAACTAACTTGAAAATACATCAACACAGACACTAAGGAAAAGGGAAAATGAAGAAAAATAAACAAAGCATTTGAAAATAATGAGGTCCCAGCAAACATACTGTCATAGTGTCCCAAGAGTGGAGTAGAATGGAAAGGAGGCAAGTATTAATTGAAGAAATAATGTCTCCAAGATTTCCCAAAGCACTGAAAAACCTAAATCTCTCCATCCAATGAGCTCTGTGAACTCTGTGGCATAACTCAGAGAGCCTCAGGTTTAAATACAGCATACAATGAAATCTAGACATAGAAAGAAAGTCTTCAAAGCAGTAAAAGGAAATGGTTTACCATGTACGAGGAACCCTCAACTCAGTGAGACAAAGAGTTTCTTCAGTAGTGAGGGAGGAAATAAGACATGGTACAGCTCACTGCTGGCAGGACCACCTACAAGAAATAGTAACCAAAATTCTTCTCTATCCTTTAATTTTGTGAGCCAGGGTCTTGCTATGCAGCCTTGGTTGGATACGATCACTGCATGGTCCAGGCTGCTCTCGAACTCACTTCTGCTTCACCACTGACTCCCAAATCCTGGGATGACAGATATACTCTAAATGTAGTTATTTATGTAAAATGAAGACAATAAATGGTAACTTAAGTCTATAGTATGAAATAAAGCTGAAAGCTAAAAGCCATGACATAGAAATATGTAAAATATACTGTAAATAATTAAGTCATTTAAGGTGAAGTCATTTGCCATTCAATGGATACGTAGAGAAATCTCTGGGCTTTTCTTACACGAGTTAAAGGGGCCATTTTTCGGAGATGAAGCTGCCAGACACTGGTCTTCAGGAGTGCCTGCTCCCAGGAAGACACAGTAGACCCCCTCTCCGGGGGAGGTTTTAGCCACGAAGAAAACATAAAAATTAGACCTGCAGTCACATAAAGAAAACCATTACAAACATCCTTGTCTTCTGTTGTTCTGTCAAATTTCATTGCCTTTCCTGAAGAAACACATTTGTTCTTCACACAGAAGCTTTTTCTCTGGTGCTCTTTCTTTCCCGCCCAACTAGGCTAAGCAGATAAACCCCTAACTAACCCTTTAATGAACCAGTTCTTTTGTCAACGTTCATATACATATGAATATTGTGCTCCCTCTCCACATTAATCTGCCATTTTTTTTTTTTTTTCAGTTTAATACCTGTTCCTCTTACCTGAGCCCAACAGAGTAGGGGGCAAACTTCTTCATGGATAAGAAGATTGAGGCACTCAACATCATCTCAGTAATCTTCCGTTTGGTCCTACTGTATCTTGCTATTTAGTCCAGCCTGGCCTAGAACTTGTTATCCTTTTACCTTTGCCTGTGGAGTGCTGGGATTACAGATGTTTATGAATCGGCACACCTGGCTCAGTTCTAACTGCGGTTTTCATTGATGGATTCCCTGATGACCTCCTAGTGCTGGAATCTCCCACTATACTCTCTAGAGCATGGCTCCCCAAACTTTCTGTCAGAAGTGGAATGTTTTTCAGACCCACAGAGTGGGAAGACCACACGAGGATCTAAATGTTTCCAATGTCTTTAGCTCTCTGAGTTTTTCAGGTGTCCTGGTCCAGAACTGGTTGGAGCTGTGTCTCTTTTGAGTCCCATGATGTTTTGGGTTGGGCTTCTGCTTTCATATCACTGGTTTTAATTGCCACCCTTGTTGACTTTATAATTACTGGAATTGTTTGGCTGGTGTCAAATTTTCTATTTAATTTCTATTTTATGTTATTCTGGGTGTATGATCGCTTTTAAAAATCTATATTTAATAATATTTATAGATAACAAAAGGGATTTAATAGAGGATATTTTTATAAGAGGCATTTAGATTCATAAACCTTCTAAGAAATGAGGAGACAAATTGACAATGGATTTATTTATACCTTGGACAAAGGCAGTAGAGAAAGATGCCTAGCTTTATCTCACCTTTTCTGTGGAGGGTTAAAATTGTATAGAAAATATTAGACAAATCCAAGAACTACGAATATATGAATTTAAGTTGTCAGGACTGTGTGACATCTCTTCCTGAGAGGCAAGTTCCTTGTTTGGCTGCCACTAAGGTTTCTCTTTTGCCATCATGGCTTCCTGGAGAACTTTTAATTCCCGAGGTGCATTATTTCACTAGTCTTAAGCACTGGAGGAAAGGGCACATGTGTCCCTCTTTAAAATGTCTCCTTAACGTCAGGATGGTTACACTGTGACTACTCAGTTCAATGAGTGTTGAAGAATGCAGGGTTATTGTTATGTCTTTATTATCATTTAGAGCATTATCAACACTGTCATTGTTATGCTAAGACAGCCCATGAAGAGCATCTCAAGGGAATGGGGCCTTAATTTGGCTTATGGTTACAGAAGGATAGAGTCTTGGTAACAAGAAGGCGTGATGGCTGGAGCAGGAGGCTGGCTGAACACATGCTTACACTCAGGAGACAGAGGAAGAGCAGCAAGTGGGGCCAGGCAATAAGATTTCAAAGCTCACACCCAGTGACATACTTCCTTTAGCAAGGATCCACCTCCTAAGTGTTCCATAACCTCCCCAAAGAGTACCAGCAGCTGGTGACCAAGTGTTCAACCGCCAGTCCATGGGAGACATTCCCCCATTCAAGCCACACACAGCACATGCTTCAGCTAAATCTTATACAATTGGACTAAAGAACAAGATAGGAGATGAATAAATGACTTAATGTATTGATATAAAAAGCATTATTATGAGTAATATGATAATTATGTGTAATATAAGCAAATGGACATTTTGCTTCCTGTGATTTAAGATAGTAACTCAGTCTTCACAAAACTTTTTTGGGAATGCACTACTAAAATCACCATATCACCATTTGCAAACTGAAAAAATGTGTATGGCATAAGACTCATGAGTCCCTAAAGGTTATAAACAGTGTCGGCACAGTGCAACTTGGATTAAAGAGCCAAGCAAGCCAGGCTAAATTCTCTGCTTTTATGGCACTGTTTTCAATGTTTATATTTAACTAATCTACAAAAAGATTATGCAAACAATGTGTTGCTGGCAGAGGTAATAATTTCTGCTGTAATATCATTTGCATAATAGTTTAAATATGGCCAGTGTTTATTGCCTGTTCATGTGAAGTCTATAATGAGTACTGCTGAGTTATAGGCAGCCTTTCCTCCTTGATTATAATCATTTCTGACTCAGGATCACTGTGCACCTGTGGTTCATACTGTGATGGCCAGTGCTTCTGTGCTGGTGAGTTGGAGGCAAGAGTTAAAAGCAGTACAAAATGCAAAGCTGCCCCTTAAATGTCCCAGCCAGTCATGACATATCTCTCCTCTGCTCATATCTAATATGGAAACATTTGCTCCTGGTAATGCCTAACCTCAAGGGATGCTGTGAAATGCCATCCAGCTTTGTTTTAGGAAGAATTGAAAATGTTTGTTGAACTACTTACTAACCAATCTCTGCTACTATTATCCCTCCTCCTGGTATCTTTATCTCTCTTCATCCACACATAGCTGGAAATGGCAGGACTGTGTTCAGTCCATAGCTGAGAATTCTGTGTCGTGTTGATGAAGGTGGATGAATGGAGTACTTTCTCTGAGATCAGAAAGTACCATTGGCCTTTACACTCAGAAAAAAAAAAGTAAGTTCATTAAATTCTCAAACTTGACTCTGTTATTTATCCAAATTTCCTAAAACATTGTCTGTATTGTACATAAAGAAAGGTAGTGTGACATGCTACCGTGGTCCCTGCAGCTAGACTCTCTGGGTCAGGAATCATGGCTGTGCTGCTTCCTCTATGCCTGTCAGGAGCAGAAGCCATGTCGTCCCTGTTCATCTGCAAAATAGAAAAGTGGCTCTTACTGTAACATCGAGTGACAGTCAGACAAACTGTGTGATGTGGGGGAACTCTTCACGAACATTGACATTACTGATTTGCTAATAGCGAGGGCCCTCGGTCATAAAAAAGCAATTTTACGTGATTGTTTATAATTCCTCCTTATATATGAAGGTCAGATTTGCCTGGTTCATCAAGACGATACTCACATCCTTCCTGGGAGTTGTGGACATGACTTTAAAGAGACAAGGAAACTTGAGAACCCAAAATATTAGTAGCAATGTTTTTGAATAGTAGTCTTTGGGTGATTTTTTTCAATTTAGCACTTTCATATCTGTATTGACAAAATGCCAAAGTTATCTAATATGTAGCAGGAATCTTAAAAGTTCTTATTAATAAAATCAAACCCGAGGCCAGCTATTGGGGTGAATACTGGAAGGTCAGAGAGACAGAACAAGCCACAGCTATCTCACCTTGCCAATTCCTCAGCTGATCCTGTTTCCTCAGACTGGAAGCTCCGGAGTTCTCATCCAGAATGAATCCCAGCTGAACTGTGCTGCTTCAAAGCCTGAAAGCTTAACCAGCCGAATGCTTAACCAGCCAAATGCTTCTAGTTTCTGGTCCTCACGCCTTATATACCCTTCTGCTTTCTACCATCACTCCCTAGGATTAAAGAATTGCTTCCTGGGATTAAAGGCATGAGTCACCATGCCTGGCTGTTTCCAATGTGGCCTTGAACTCACAGAGATCCCAGATGGATTTCTGCCTCTGGAATGCTAGGATTAAAGGCGTGTGCTATCACTGCCTAACTAGTGGCTTTTCTGTTCTCTAATCCCAGATAAGTTTATTAAGGTACACAATATTTTGGGGAACACAATACCACCACATTTTTATTATTATTCTCTAGTGAAGTCCTCAATATACTGCATTATTATTCTCTAGTGAAGTCCTCAATATACTGCAAAGTAACCATCTTGGTTGTTAACTATAAGTTCTATTGATGAGCTCTCGGAAGAAATGGTAATTCTGGTAATGTATTAGTGTTTGCATATGTATGGTGTCTATACTTAAAATTTGCATGCTTCGAGGGTGCCCTCAAAGTTTGGGCATGATGTCTTCTTCATTACTGCTATTTTATAAAACAAACTCCAATGTTTTAGAAGTACTTGGTTTACATACACAGGGTGAAACAGATTTAATTGTCAGGAATTTATAACTAGGCCTGTTACATGCAAAAGTTTGGTTCTGCTTTCTCTAGTTGTCCATGTCTTAGATTAGAAACAATGCCAGCAGCTTTCTACCTAATTTGCTTTAGATCTGTTCTTATGGATGGGTAGAAAATGAAGGACTGCAAGTGCACAGAATATCAGCCTATGGATTCACGCTCAGGCCCGGGAGAGGCCCTGGGTAAGGCACAAAGGTTACATAAAAGTTGTACTGTTATGTAACCCGAGTCAGAGGAGATGTGTGGTTCAACCTTCACTATTCAAAGGCTTATTTAAAATATTGAATAAAGGTCATTCCACTAGGAATTGATTTTACCATGAAGGCTTATTGGTTTCTATGAATATAAATAAAAGTGTATGCTGATTAAACTGAACACGGTCTCTCCAGAGACATTCATACCTGTTTATAGAAAAGCAAAGTAAACTAAAGCCAGGGAAACAGGTAGGTTAACTGCAGACTTCACCCCTCCCTCTTCTCCTCTAAATCCAATCTCCCAGTCTCACCTGCAATTCTGGAGCAGACCACCTGTTATGGTTTCCTCCTCTCTGCTCTTGCCTGCAGTGGATCACACAGATCTTGCTCTCCAGCTTTTCTCCCCACAACACTGTCCTAACCATAGAGGGCAACAGAAACCAAGGGGAAAAAAAAAATAAGCAAAAACACCTGTTCAACAAAGACTAGACCAGATATCAGCACCTAGAACTACAATCTTCTAAAATCATCCTGTTACCCCAGCCTCCAACTCCAGCAGGCATTCCCTGGGAACCCACCAGCCAAGCCTATAAGAGCAGCCAGCTGGCCAGCAAAACAGGTAGGTGAGCTTCAGATCTTCACTCTCTCTCATGTCCTCATGTCCAATCCCCCAGCCCCATCCCCAGCTCTGTAGAAGACTATGTGTATGGCCTCTCCTCACCCTCTGCCCCTATTCTCAGGGGACTAAGCAGATCCTTATGAAGGACTCTGCTTGCTCCCACCTTTGGACCTCCTCAGTCTCCTCCCAGATCATCTCCATTCTTAACTATCAGCCTCCAATATATAGAAAGACATTTTACCAGAATTCCCAATGTCCACACCAAGTGGGACCCTATCAGAATTCCCTACCAGGCAAAACAAACACAACACTGTCCTAACCATAGAGGGCAACAGAAACCAAGGGAAAACAAACAAACAAGCAAAAACACCTGCTCAACAAAGACTAGACCAGATATCAGCACCTAGAATTACAATCTTCTAAAATTTGCCAGGCAGTGGTGGTGTAGCACGCCTTTAATCTCAGCACTCAGGAGGCAGAGCCAGGTGGATCTTTATGAGTTTGAGGCCGGCCTGGTCTACAGAGCAAGATCTAGGACAGGCACAAAAACTACACAGAGAAAACCTGTCTCAAAAAACAACAACAAATAAATAAATAAATAAATAAATAAATAAATAAATAAATAAATAAACCCCATATACCTAAATGTAATCAATAACAGAAAGGACAATGTCTCCACTAGAGACCAACAACCCTACCACAGCAGGCCCTGAAAATTACAACATAGTTGAAGCACAAGACAAAGATTTTAAAAAATAGCCTTAATGGGCACAAAACAGGTCCTTAAAGAGGAAAAGCATAAATCTCTTAATGAAATCTATGGAAACACAAATAAAGAGTGGAAGGAAATGAATACAAACAGTTCAAGACCTGAAAGCAGAAACAGAATCAACAAAGAAAATCTAAATTAATGGAAATTAAAAATTTAGGAACTTTAATAGGAACCTCAGAGGCAAGCTTCACCAACAGAACACAAGGGATGGAAGAGAGAATCTCAGGCATTGAAAACACAATAAAAGAAATGGCTAAATGATGAAGGAAAATGTTAAATCTAAAAAAAACTCTTGGTATAAAAATCCAGGAAATCTGGGACATCATGAAAAGACAAAAATCTAAGAATAATAGGAATAGAGGAAGAAGAAGAAGAAGCATAATTCAAAGGCACAAAAAACATTTTCAACAAAATCATAGAAGAAAATTTCCTTAACCTAAAGGAGGAGATGCCTAGCAAGGTACACAAAGCATACAGGACATCAAATAGGCCCAGAAAAGAAATTTCTCTTGGCACATAATAGTCAAAACTCTAAATATACAGAACAAAGAAGGAATATTAAAAGCTTCAAGGGGAAAAGACCAAGAAATAAAAGTAAACCTATTAGAATTACAACTGGCATCTCAATAGAAACTATTAAAAGCCACTGGCTTCTCAATGGAAACTCTAAAAGCCAGAAGGATCTAAGTAGATATTATACAGACTCTAAGAGACCAGAGAGGCTAGCCCAAATTATTATACTCAGCAGAACTTTCTATCAGAATGGACGGAGAAAAGAAGACATTCCATGATAAAATCAAATTGAAGCAACATTTATCTAAAAATCCAGCCCTATTAAAGGTGCTAGAAAGAAAGCTCCAACCAAAAGAGGTTAACCACATCAAAAAACAAACAACAACAACAAACCACTCAAGGAATAAATATTCCAAGATCAGAAAATCAAAGGAGGAGAAACACACACACACACACACACACACACACACACACACACACACACACACCAATAGGAAATTAACAGGAATCCACAAACACTGCTCATTGATATCTTTCAACACCAATGGTTATTGATGAGCAGATATCAATCAGCACCTCACAGAACTTTCTCCAAAACTGACCATATACTTGGACACAAAGTGAGTCTCAACAGGCACAAGAAAATTGGAAGAAAAAAACCTGCATCCTATCTGACCACCACAGTTTAAAGCTTAATAGAAACGATAAATTCCTCAATAAAAAGACACAGACTAACAGAATGGACTAAAAAGCAAGATTCATCCAAGAAACATGCCTTGACATCAAGGATAGACATCACCTCCTGGTAGAACAATGGTAGATAATTCCAAGTAAAAGCACCTAAGAAGCAAGCAGGTATAACCATTTTAATGTCTGATAAGATAGACTTCAAACCAAAAATAATCAGATGAAATAGGAAAGGACATTATACACTTATCAAAGGAAAAATCCACCAACATGACATTTCAACACTTAACATCCATGCCCCAAACTCAAGGGCTCCCAAGTTTATAAAGAAACACTATTACAACTTACATCACACATGGACCTTCTTGAACTGATAGTGGAAGACTTTAATACACGACTCTATCCAATAGACAGGTCATCCAAGTAAAAACTAAACAGAGAAATGCTGGAAGTAACTTACTTTAAAAACCAAATAGACCTAACAGTTATTTACAGAAGATTTCACCTAAACACAAAGACTATACCTTCTTCTCAGCACCTCACAGAACTTTCTCCAAAACTGACCATATACTTGGGCACAAAGTGAGTCTCAACAGGCACAAGAAAATTGGAAGAAAAAAACCTGCATCCTATCTGACCACCACAGTTTAAAGCTTAATAGAAACAATAAAAACAACAGAAAGCTTACAAACTCATACAAACTGAGCAACTCACTAATGAATGAAAAATAGGTCATGCCAGAAATTAAAAGACTAAAGACTTTCTAAAATTAAATGAAAATGAATGAACGGTATACCCAAACTTATGGAACACAATGAAGGTGGGTCTAAGAGGCAAGGTCATAACACTAAGTGCCTATGTAAAAAAAACTCGAGAACAATTTAACAGCACACTTGAAAGCTCTACAACAAAAAGAATAATCACATCCTAAAGGAGTAGACAGCAAAAAATAATCTACCTCAGGTCTGAAATCAATAGGATAGAAACTAACAAACAACAACAAAAAAAATGCCAATGCCAACACATAGACTTAATGAAACAAAGTGTTGGCTCTTTGAGAAAAATCAGTATTATGTGAACTCTTATCCAAATTAACTAAAGGCAGAGAGAGAATACCCAAATTAACAATTTTAAAGATGATAGCTGTACATTAACAATAGACATTAAGGACATCTAGAGAATCATAAGGACATACTTTAAAAATCTGTACTCCACCAAACTGTAAAGTTTAAAAGAAATTTCTACAAATCTACAAGATAAGTTTCTTAATACGTACTGCTTACTAAAGTTAAGTCAAGATCAGGTAAGTAATTTGAACAGACCTGAAGCTCCCAGTGAGATAGAAGCAGTCATCAATGTCTTCTAAGCAAAAAAGCCAGAGCCAGATGGTTGTAGTACAGAATTCTGACAGACTTTAACAGAAGAGTTAATGCCAATACTCCTCAAAATAGTCCACAAAATAGAAACAGAGGGGACAGTGCCGAATTCATTTTAAGGGGACACAGTTACCTGGATAACCAAATCACAAAAAGAGCCAACCAAGAAAATTCAGATCAATTTTTCTTACATACATATGTATATATGTATGTATGTATCAATAAAATACTTGCAAGCCAAATATAAGAACACATAAAAAAGACCATCCACTGTGATCAAGTAGGCTTCATCCCAGAGATGGTTCAACATATGTTAATTGATGAATGTAATCCATCATATAAACAAACAAAGATAAAATCTTATGAACATCTCATTAGAGACAGAAAAGGCCTTTGACATAAACCAACACCCTCCTTTATGTCAAAAGTATTGGAGAGATCAGGGATACAAGGGACATACCTCATCATAATAAAGTCAGTTTACAGCAAGCCCAGAGCCAACATCAATTTAAATGGAAAGAAACTCAAAACAATTGCACTAGAATCAGGAACAAGGCCAGGCTGTCCACTCTCTCCATACCTATTCAATACAATATTTGGAGTCTTATCTAGAGCAATAAGACAATTGAAGGAGATCAAAGGGAAGCAAATTGGAAAGAAAAAAATCAAAGTTTAATTGCAGATGATATGATTATATATACGTAAGTGTCCCTAAAAGTTTCATGAGGAAACTCCTACAGCTGATAAATAGGTTCAGCAAAGTAGCTGGATACAAAACTGACTCCCCAAAATCAGTACCTCCCTTTATACAAATGACAAATGGACTGAGAAAGAACATGGAAAAAAGTTCATGGAAACAACACTTTCACAATGGCCTCAAATAGTATAAACAGCTTGGGGTAACTGACCATGTAGGTGAAAGACTTATATGACAAAATCCTCAATATATTGAAGAAAGAATCTGCAGAAGATACCAGAAGATGGAAAAATCTCCCATGCTCATGATTGGGAGGTTTAATATGGTAAAAATGGTTATTCTACCTATAGCAATCTATAGATTCAATGCAATCCCCATAAAATTTCCAATACAATTCTCCACAGATCGGGAAAGGACAATTTTCAACTTCAAATGGAAACACACACACACATCACATGCCCCTCCCCCGACACAAAAACAGGACAGCTGAAAGTATTCTGAATTATAAAAGAACTACTGGAGATATCAATAGCTCTGATTTTAAGTTGTATTATAGAGTCATAGCAGTAAAAACAGCACAGTATTTGCACAAAACAGACATATTTATTAATAGGACCTAATTGAAGACCCAGACTTAAACCCACACACTTATGGACACCTGATTTTTGTTAAAAAAGCCAGAAATACATACTTCAAAAAAGGACAGTATTTTCAACAAATGGTGCTGGTCAAACTAGATGGCTGCATGTAGAAAATCCAAACAGATCCGCACTCTTCACCCCACAGAAAACTCATCTCCAAAAGCATCAAGGACTTTAACATAAAAGCAGATACACTGAACTTGACAGACTAGAAAGTGGGGAATAGCCTGAGCTTGTTGTTACATGAAAAGTCTTCCAGAATAGGCCACCATTAGCCCAGGCACTGTTTCAACAATGGGACCACATGAAACTGAAAATTTCTGTATGGCAAAAGGCAACATCTTTAGGACAAAGTAGAATCGTATCGGATGAGGAAAAGATTTTTTACCAACTACACATTAGAGAGATGGCTAGTGGCCAAAATCTATAAGGAACTCAAAAGCTAGATATCAAGAAAACAAATTTAAAAATTGGGTACAGATCTAAACAAAGAATTCTTAAAAGAGGAATGACTCTTTTAAGTCATTTTTAAAACCAAATGACTTTTAAAAACCAAATGACTGAGAAACACTGAAAAAACTGTTCAGTTGTAAGGAAAATGCAAAATGAAAGTACTTTGAGATTTCATCTTCCACACGTGAGAATTACTAAGACCAATAAAGCAAATGACAGCTCATGTTGGCAAGTATGTGGAGTAAGGGGAACATTTATCCATTGCTGTTGGGAGTGCAAACTTATCTAGTCACTATGGAAATCAGTGTAGTGGCTCCTCAGGAAGATGGAAATCGAGCTACCTTAAGATCCAGGTATATTACTCTTGAACATGTACCCATAGGATGCTTCATCCTATCACAGAGACACTTATTCACCCGTCTTTATTGGTGTTCTGTTCATAATTGGTGGAGACTGGAAACAACCTAGACGTCCCTCATTAGAAGAATGGATACAGAAAATATGATACATTTACACGAAATTCACAAGTAAATAGATGGAAGAAATTATAGGAAAAAAACCTGAGGGAGGTAATCCAGACCCAGGAAGACAAATACAGCATGTATTTGTTTATATGTGGGTATTAGCTATTAAGTCAGTGATAACCAAGATACAATATGTAGAATCACAGATGTTAGGTAGATTGTAAGGGAGTAGGGAGGACAGATAGATCTCCCTAGTAAAGAGCAATAGAATAGATAGTTATGGATGAATGAGTGGGATCGGGGATGGAGTGGGAGATTCAAATCGAGAGAAGGGAAGAGAGCGGGATGAAGGAAGGAACATGGGGAGAGACAGCTAAAATTAAGGCCATTTGAGAGGTCATATGGAAACCTGATACAGTAGAAGCTTCATAAAGTGTATACATGTATAAAGGGGCTCTAAATGAAATCATAAAATAATGGGGGACAGAGAGCCCCAGTTGGACATCTCTTGTCACCAAATGAAGCTTCCATTCCTGAGATTGTGTTGTATCTTATTGTGTCACTGGCCAAAGTAGTCCCATGGGAACCCCTAAACAACCCAGGCTGTTGCCAAGACTATAGTTCTTTTTCCACAACCTGGCAGCAAGGCCCCATTGCTGAAGACGACACCTGCACACCTCACTGAACATGGAGAAGTTGAGCTGGTGCCTGTAAGAGCCTTCACACCTACATGCTAGTGGCTTTGGTACAGGAAAGCTGCATGATGCTGAAAGATAATTTACAATAGTTTATTTCAAATGCCATTTTTATCTTTGAAAAGTTAGTAGTCCAGGACCAAAGCAACTTTCTGACTTCTAAAAAATTTTAATTGTGTGCACGTGCGTTTCTCTCTGTGTGTATGTATGTTTTTATGTATGTTTGTGTGTGCTGGGGGGGGGTGCATTGTGCATGAGTGTGGTTGTCTTTGGAGGCCAGAAGAGAATGTCGGATCCTGTGGGCCTGGAGTTACAGGTAGTTATGAGGATTCTGATGTGGATGGTGGGATATAACTGGACTCATCTGCAAGAACAGGATGTGCTCTTTATCAGGGAGACATCTCTTCACCCTGACTTTCTGATTTTTATGTGACTTTCTCTTTGCCGCTTTTTATCACTAATATCTGTTTTCTGGATACTTGGGTTTTTTTTTAATCCTTTCTCCATTTTCATAGTCACTGCTTTTGTTAGTTTAATGTTACTATGGTAAAGAAATAGAATCTTTGGTTAGGTAAGAAGCCAAAGTGCTAGAGAGGTCCACAGAAATCCACAAAGATACCTCCACAATAGACTACTGGCAATGATCAAGAGAAGGCCCGAACTGACCTACTCTGGTGATAGGATGGCCAAACACCCTAATTGTCGTGCTAGAAACCTCATCCAATGACTGAGGGAACTGGATGCAGAGATCCATGGCCAGGCCCCAGGTGGAGCTCCAGGAGTCCAACTGGCGAGAAAGAGGAGGGTTTGTATGAGCGAGAATTGTTGAGACCAAGATTGGAAAAAGCACAGGGATAAATAGCCAAATGAATGGAAACACATGAACTATGAACCAATGGCTGAGGGGCCCCCAACTGGATCAGGCCCTCTGGATAAGTGAGACAGTTGATTAGCTTGATCTGTTTGGGAGGCATCCAGGCAGTGGGACCAGGTCCTGTACTCAGTGCATGAGCTGGCTGTTTGGAACCTGGGGCTTATGCAGGGATACTTTGCTCAGCCTGGGAGGAAGGGACTGGACCTGCCTGAACTGAATCTACCAGGTTGAACCCAATCTCCTGGGGAGTCTTTGCCCTGGAGGAGATGGGAATGGAGGGTGATCTGGAGGGGGGAGGGGGAAGGGACGGGAGGGGGGAGAACAAGGGAATCCGTGGCTGATATGTAAAATTAAATTAAATTATAAAATAAAATAAAAAAGTCAAAAAAAAAAACAAAACCCAAAGAGCAACTGTGTATCTCCAAGGAAATTATTTGGCATTTCTGAACTTCAGTCCCTTTCCTGTAGAATCTGAATAACATTTAACTCACAGGCCAAGTAGAAGACATTAGGATAATGTATGTAAGATTACAGTCACTATCGGAACCTTTTTCTCTTCTTCCTCTGAATTTCAAGCAATAACAGAAACCTGCTGTTCTCTCTTGCCCATTTTGTAAATCACTTCCGTGTTAATTTTAATAAGAGTACTGTCTGATCAAGACTCTCCCCTGATGGGAATTTCACTGTCTGTGGAGTGAAGTGAAATCTTTATGCTCAGAAAAAAAAAATACCTTGTCTAGACAGAAATTGCATTGATTCAAACTTCCAAATTGGACCTGCGTTTACTGAATCCAGTATTTTGCTCCCGCTTTTCTGTTCAGTTCCCATGTGTACACTGTCACCCACTCCACTAGACAACACATTGCACATCCTGACAGCACAGGGAAGCGTCCATCTTATTAAAACAGCTCTCCAGTCCTACCTTTTAGTTCTTCATCATGTCATATACAGTCATTTTAATATCTCACAGCTTCGTTACCTGGACCACACGTGGACCTATCACCTACTACATTGTTGCCTTTTAATTATGTCTTGCTTTCCATAGCTGGCTAGTTTGATTGCCCAGTACATTTTCTTTATGTCTGTTGTTGGATGGAGGACATAGAAGTTTTTGTCTTCTTTCAGAGAGATTTATGTTTGCTTCCAGCTAGAGCTAAATTAGCTAAACATTGCCAATTCCTGATAATGTCCATAGAGTCAGGGATTAGATGCAAAGGCTAGTTTACTCCCTATGAGGACAGTGTCCTTCATGTTTACTCTTTTGGTGTCTCAGGGTGGTTTTAAGAGTCTTCCATTTTAGATGTATGTTCACCTACAGCCAAAATAACTTTTAAAAATCACTGTTATCTGATTCATGTACTGTTTGCTGGCACTTTATTACTAGCACAAGGTCAAGGAGAAATACAAACCTGAATGATTTGTAATCAAGAGTGATAGCAACTTTCAGATTTTTAAAAAAATTTAATAGCATTATTACTGAGTCTCTTCCCCTCCTCTGGTTTTGACTTGATTATATACTGCCTTTTTAACTAGCTTCTTAATGTCTTTCTCAAATCATTTTTTGAAATATTTTGTTCCTTTTATTTCACCTCTGTTAGCATGATCAGTGACCTAAATTATGTAGTAGTACCCCATTATTGCAAGTCCAAATATTAACCCTGATTGAAGTATTACTTAAGTACAAATTTCTTAAGTTGAAATCTCTATAGATCCCAGAGTGCTCTTCATTTTAATGTGGAAAATGTACATCTAAATTCTTGTTAAGAACTTGAACCAGGCACCCTGACTTAAACCAAAGAACCATTTTCTGTACTCTAGTACATCCAAATCCCACTTGAATACTGAAAATACTTCAACTGAAATAATGTCTTATTTAAAAAAATTCAAGCAACAAAATAATTTCTGATGTATTAATTCCAATTCATTGAAATAGCACATAAACACACACACACACACACACACACACACACGCACACACGCGTGCACACACACACACACACACACACACACACACACACACACACACGCACGCACAAATACACACCCCCTCATGTATGTGCACACATTATTCTTCCAAAATTTAAATCCTATAGAAACTGGATCTGAGAAATATGAATTAGATGAAAGACCAGAGGACTCAAAAGAGTGATTGTAAGCATGTTCAAAGAGGAAAAAAGCTCCTGATCAGAAACACACACACAAAAATAGATGATTGAATAAGGAAGGTGAAGTGAGCTTTCACAGAGGATTCAACAAAGAGAGGAATACTGAAGAAAAACCAGTTTGAAGTGATGAAAATTAGAAACAGTAATTCTAATAAGCTATGTGGAGCATGTCACTAACATAATAGGTCAAGAAGAGAACAGAATAATTGACCTTAAAGACAAAATGGAGGGATTGGAGCAATCCCACAAGGATGAAGATAAAATGAGAATGAAACAGTCAGAATTACAAGATACATCCTGAACTGAAAAGATCACATATATGAACTATATCCATAGAAGATGGAGAAAAATCTCAGAATAAAGGCGGAGAAAAAAATGTTTTAAAGAATCAGAACAGAAACAGGGCAGTGGTGGTGCACACCTTTAATCCCAGCACTCGGGGCAGAGCCAGGCGGATCTCTGTGAGTTTGAGGCCAGCCTGGTCTACAGAGTGTGTTCCAGGAAAGGCGCAAAGCTACACAGGGAAACCCTGTCTCGAAAAAACCAAAAACAAACAAACAAACAAAAAAGAATCAGAACAGAACATTTCTCAGAGCTAGAAAAAGATATCCATCCAGATATAGGAGGCATTTAGGCCACCAAATAGACAATAACCCCATCATTCTAATATTATACTTAAAGTAATAAGATTATAGAACAAAGAAAGCACATTGAAAGCAGTGAGAAAGAGAGAGAGAGAGACAGAGACAGACAGACAGACAGAAGTCAACACAAAGGCAACCCCATTAGCAAAATGGCAGATTTGTCCACTGGAACTTTAAAAGCATGAAGGTCCTAGAACATTATATTTCAAGCTCTGAGAAACAAAACTGTCAATCTAGACTTCTATACCCAGCAGAGCTATCTGTGATAACAGAAGGAGAAATATAAAACTTTCCATGATGAAAGTAGGCTAAAGAAATTTATAACTAAGCAATCTCTGAAAAAGATACTTTAAGAAATCCTTCAGATTGAGGTGAAAAACAAATTGATCTATGAGCTCACAGAAAAGAATGAGCCATGATATAATAATACTTGAGCAAGAGAGGTTGATAAGAAAAGCCAACACTGCAAAAATAAACTAAATGGCCGGGATAAATACATAATTTTCAATATTGTGAATATTAATTATTGAAACTTTTCAATCAAGAGACAGATACTAATAAAGTGGATCCAGATCCAGGAACCACTACTTTTTGCTTCCAAGAAATGTGCATCACAGATGAGCCAGAGCATCACGGTGAAAGGATGGAACCAGGCATTCAGACATGAACCCTGGAAATGGGATTGTGTTGCTGCTCCAATATCTGGCAAAATAGATTTCAAACCAAAAGTTGTGAGAGGAGATAAAGAAGATCGTATTCACTAAAGGAATAATCCACCAAGAGAAAAGCCTTTATGATTCAAAGCATATGTTTCCTCAAAACAAGTGCACTTGGTTTCATAAGATTAATACTATTAAATATAAATGCACATATTAACCCCAGCAGAATAGCAATGGGTGACTTCTGTACCCCACTCTCACCAATGGAGAGGTCACTTGAACAGAAAATAAACAGAAATATCTAAATTAAATAGCATCATAGAGCAAAATGACTTAATAGGCCTCTATAGGACAGTCCATCCAAACCCTGTAGAATATTCTCGGCAGCCCATGGAACTTTATCTAAAGTAGATATTACATTACAAGTTTTAACAAATATAGGAAAGATTAAATTATCCTCTGTATTCTGTTTGATCATAATCAAATGACTACAAACCAAGAGAAAACCTAGAATATACACAGACTCATGGATAATTAAAAAAAAAAACAGTTTTATAATGAAATCAAGAAAGTTTCAGGGAGCTAGAGAGATGGCTCAGAGGTTAAGAGCACTGGCAGCTCTTCCAGAGGTCCTGAGTTCAATTCCCAGCAACCACACGGTGGCTCACAACTATCTATAATGAGATCTGGTGCCCTCTTCTGGGGTGTAGGAATATATGCAGGCAGAACGTAGTATATATAATAAATAAATTAATTAAAATGAAAAGAAAGTCCCAGTATTGAATGAAAATGAAAACACAACTTATGGGAAGCAATGAAAGCAGCACCTGGAAGGAAGTTTGTAATTCTCAGTGCCTGTATTAAGAAAACAGGGCAGTGGCAAGTAGATAACTTCATCATATACCTTAGACCACAGGTCAGCAGATAGAAAGCAATCATTAAGATCAAAATGAAAATAAACAAACCAAAATATAAAGAATCAATGAAGAGAAGAATTGGCTCTTTGAAAAAAACTAAGCAAGACTGAAAACCCTTAGCTAGCATAACCAAAGGAAAGACACAAATTAATAAAATATAAGATGAAAAGTGAGTCATTAGAAGAGATACTGGTGAAATTCAGAAAATTGTTCATCTTACCTTAAAACATATATTGCACTAAGTTAGAAGAGATGGAAGAAAATGCCAATGACAAGCACTGAAGAAGAATCAGGGAACCAATTTTATTCACAACAGCCCCATAAATACTTTTAATAAACCTAACCAAGGAAGTGAAAGACCTCTGTGATAAAAACTGTAACAAGCTGAAGAACAAAATTGAGGAAATCCTAGAAGAAAGAAAGACAAGCATGCTTACAAATAGGAATTAAAGCTACAAAATGACTATAAAGTATTGTACAAATTCAACACGTCCTCCTCCAAATTACAATGCAGTTCCACAGAGAAATAGAAAAAAGTAATCATCTCACAGTAGAAGCACAAAACACCCTAGAGAGCCAAGCAATCTTGAGCAAAAGAAGTAGTTCTTGAGGTGCCTGATTCCAAGATATGCTACAGAGTCATAGTAATGAAATCAGTACAGTGCTGGCACAATGCAGACAGTGTGATGGAACTGAGAACCCAGATACATTTGACAAGGATAGCAAAAAACTGTACATTAGAGAAAAGGCAGGATCTTCAGCAAATGGTACTGAGGAAAATTGGCCATATCTAAACATCAAAGAATAAAACTAGATCCTAATCTCACCCTGCACAAAAATCAGCTCCAGTTGGATCAAGGAAGTCAATGGAAGAGGTGGAACTCTGTAGCTACTAGAAGAAAAGACAGGTGTCCTTCGAGATACAGGCATAAAGACTTTCTGAAGAGAACTCTGATCACTCAAGAGATAAGGCCAACAAACAACAAATAAAATCACATGAAGTTAAAACTCTTATGCCCAGCAACAGAATCTGTCAGCTCAGTGAAGAAGCAGCCAGTGGGATGGGCCACACACAGGTCAGAGGCCATGTATGCCATTGAATTCCATTATTCCTGCCAGTATTGGCTTGGCTTTTCTAGTCCTCCCCTTCAATATGATTTTAAAATCAGCACGATATTTACTACAAAAATTCTGCTATGTTTTGATTAAGACTGTTTGAATGTATAACTTGATTTGTGGGAAATCACTAATCATTTCAGTACTGGGTTTTCAAATCCATGATTATAGAATCACTTTTGGCAGAGTTAAATCTTAATGTCTCTCTTCAATGCCAATGCTCTATAGCTTCCAGTCATCAATGGTTTGATATTTTGCCTATTTTAAATTGTTACACACACACACACACACACACACACACACACACACACACACACACACACACATATTCAAAAGCTTCTTGGTTTATTTGCTCTTTTGTCTTTAAATATAGCTTCAAAGGTCCTTACTCATCCAGGATGGATTGGGAATGAATTGTGGCTGGATTGAGGATGGAATGAGAATGGATTAGGGGTGGGTTGGGGATGAGTTGATGATGGATTGGGAATGTGTTGGGGCTGGATTGGGGATAGATTGGGGAATTGATTGGGAGTAGATAGGGATGGATTAGGGGTGGATTGGGAATGGAATGGGAATGGATTGGGGTTGGTAGTATCTCATCTGTTCTTCAGCTGACTTTTCAAATAAATCTTCTTTCCTGAGTATTTTTGTCTTTCTACTTCATTGGCCTGTTGTGAGACAATAAAAGCAGACCTGGATCCAGCAACAGTGTGATATGAATTTTATAAACTAGTAAAAACTTATTTACTGAACACTATTGATGTATATGATCCTGAGAGTTATTTATTTTATGTGGGCAACATACAGTGTCTTTGTCTAGCTTTTGTCTCAGGGAATAGTGTCTATGTAACATGGCTTAAGAAATATTCCTCTCTTTCATATTTTTTGGGAAAAGTATTTGCAGAATCAAAATTATCTATTTTATATATTGTGTGATTCACTCATGAGCCCACTTAAGCCTGTACATTTTTGTGACTAGGTTTTCAACTCTGAATTTAATGTCTCTAATACAAATGGGGCTAGCCAGGCTTTCTATTCTCCTTTGAATAAAATATTATGGCTTTTCAATCTTCCAGTTTTTTTCTATTCCCAATAAGTTATCTTGTATACTGGCATAAGATTTAGTTGTTCAATTTTTTCTTTTTATTCTTTAATAATTGTAAAATCTATGTGATTATCTAATGACATCCCAATCATTTCTTCTGTCACTTGCTTTTCCTCCTTATTGGTTAACATCACTTGTACTGATCTTTCAAAAATAATCAAATACTGGTTTAGATACATCTATACCATTATTTTGTGTGTTTAGTTATTATGATTTTTGCCCTTATCTTTATTATATAGTTCCTTTGACTGGGGTTTAATTTTATTTTGCTTCATCAGATATTTAAAATATAAATTTATATTAATGTTGGCCACTTTCTCTTGAAGTTAAGTATGTATTGGAAGCTATCAATTTCCCTATAAGTTGTGCTTTAATCCCTTCTCGGACCTGGGACACTCCTCTGTGTGCCATATTATGAGCCATAGTCCACCGATTACCTCGGGGTGTGTTATATAAGTGAGACAGGAATGTATGGAGGTTATGTAAAAAAATGACTCTATAGTATAGATAAATTACATCTTTTCTTCTGAGAAAACAGTATGATGGTAAATATTTATTTTCTTAAGGCTAAGTAGGAGGCAATCAAGTAGCTCAGAGTTTTGTCACAGACAATGTGTAAAATCTTCTGTGAAACACACACACAAAAATAAAAACATACGTTTTAAAAAGTTATGCATAAATCAATAATAATTTTTATGGTTCCAAGCCTCTTTGGAGATGTGGGGAGGGTAATGTTATGCCCAGCTTAAACGTGTTTCTCAACACAATCAGAAAACAGTCAAGCCTTTTCCCACAAACACCACTGAGGCAGAAGATTCAAAAACACATTGACACAAGCTGCTGGTGTCTTCAACCTTTGGGGATGCTTCTAACTGTGAGTAATTCTGGATCTAATTTTCAGGTGCCCAGGGAGCTTCAAAGGCTAGGTGAGTGCCTGATTTCATACTTGGTCAGCAAGAGAGAAAATACATCTTCCTCAAAAGCACTTTGTCTCTTTATGGATGTCTGCAGGGTTCAATTTTACAATCATGTTAGTTTCTGTCACAACATATTGGAAAGCTAGTTGGTGACCTATTCAATCTGAGTTTCTAGGGAAGACACATGCTGTACTTGATGTTTCTCAAATCCCTGGGATGTCCAACCTGTGAGCTCTGCTATTGATGGAAAATACTGCAGCACACGTTCCAGTAACTTCTTACAGTTAAATTATGGCACTGATTATACTCAGCATAAGGCTTTGTTTGTTGTCTATGTATGTTGTGTAGGTTGTCTTTACTTTTATTTTTACGAAATTAGTTCTTTGACAATTTCATATATATATATATGTATATATATATATATATATAT
The DNA here is from genome assembly GCF_049852395.1 of Peromyscus maniculatus bairdii. NCBI lineage: Eukaryota > Metazoa > Chordata > Mammalia > Rodentia > Cricetidae > Peromyscus > Peromyscus maniculatus. Next base: position 7,707,387 of record NC_134868.1, on the reverse strand, counting down.
ATTGCACTCTTGTTACTTTCTCCACATTCTCTCTTATTCCTTCTTAGATGTATCAACTCTCTCACTTGTTCTTCTCCCAGATTCATGACTTTGGGGTTTTGTGTGGCCCACCTGTTTATCCAGGGCCATCTGTGTGACTGTTGGCTTGGGATTATTAACGGGAGCCTGGTGGAGTCACCAGTAGGTACACAAATGAAGGCAATAGTCCCTCTTCTCCCTGGATCCATGCAGGAAGTAGATTAGCCATGAGGGGCATGGATCTCTAGGACCCTGCTCCACCCTGCCTGGCTGTTGACAGTCCCAATCGTGCATAAACCTTATCTAGTAATCCCTAGATGAGAGTTTGTGATTGCTATGAGCATATTGCAGAAATGATGGCATTTCACAGCTCTTAACTGGAAGACAGGTTTTGTTTCTAAATTATCATTAAATTATTCCTCAGTTTCATGTTGGACATATTTAAATTAGCATTTTAAAATTTAATAATTCATAGATTATCCTTTCATTGCAAATCCACTGGCTTGAACAGTAATATTTCCTACGTGGCTTTGGCCCCCTTAGCAGAGGGGAAAAGTCTGTTTCAGTGTCTTGGAAATTTTTACTTATTTTCTATGAAGTAAGCATATAAACATAATCTTATCTTTTCAAAATAATTAGAATTGTAATCCCAGTCAGTGATCTTCTTATAATAATTAAGTGGCCAGAATTTCTTCATTCTTATGTGTTGTACATATAATAACCCTTTGTAAACTTCTCTCTTCAGTCTATTTTAAATTTCCCCAGACAGGCTAGTAAACTGGTAACCGGTAAAAGTGCTTGCCAACAACCCTCATGACCTGAGTTTGATCTTCAGAACCTACATTTAAAAAATGGCTATTTGTAGTCTGTAGTGTCTAGAGAAACATTGTTGCTGCATTATAAGGTAACTCCATTTTAATCCTTTGTGTGTGTGTGTGTGTGTGTGTGTGTGTGTGTGTGTGAGAGAGAGAGAGAGAGAGAGAGAGAGAGAGAGAGCGATTCTGTACAGTAGGTTTTTATGACTTAAAAAAAGCATTATCACTGTTATTTATCCTTCCCTGCATTCCCTCCCCATTGCTCAGCTATTTTCTATGAATAGATGGTAAGAGCGAATTGCTTAAAACACCTCATATTTTCATCGTAGAACATGGAGAAATCAAACCATTACCCACCTAGAGGCTTTATCCTTACTGAATAGCTTTCAGAGTGCTTGAAGGTACTATGTACATTACTGGAGGAGAAAAATAATTATAAATTATACTCACCCATGAACTCTGTGGTCTACAATAATGACTGAGTTGGCAAGCCACACCCAGTGGTGAGACAGTGAAACAAACACCATGGGAGCAACCGATCACTTTCTGATTAAAGTACTGCTTCACAAGATGAAATCCATACCTGACACCAAGATCAGTCAAGAGCCTATGGTCATAGACCCCAGCAGGGAGGCTACTGCTATCCTTCTACTCAATGGACATAGTACCAAACTGACTATTGATGATTGTTGTACCCCTAGATTAATGTGTCTCTCCAACGTCATCAGACAAACACATATTTGCCATAGTTGGTGATTAAGATAGAGTCACAACTAGACTACAGAATGTTTAGCTGTAAATGGAACGTATATACTGCAGCCCCTCCTCTAAGGTTCATGAACCATCGTGGACAAGGGAGAAGGAAGAGCTTAAAAGGCAGAGGCAAGAGAAAATTACAAGTAAACGGTGTCTTTTGGATAAAGCAGAAGAGTTGCAACATGACCTCTGGCCTAAGCCAGACGAAATCCCAGCATAGAGAAAGTGTGAGGAAGAAGTCCCACCTACTGCTGTCAACTGACAGATGCTAGGAGAGGAGAGAAAATTTCCTCTAAGAATGTATGTAGTGTGAATTCTAACTGCTCTTAATACAATCCTATAGTCATACATCAGAGTGAAAGCTGAAAGTTCAGAGAAGCAGAGCAGCCAGCCACTAGAAAGACTTCTTACCTCTATGACTCCTCAGACTGAATGGGGAGCTGAGCTCTTATCTCCTCCGGCCTTATATTTCTCCCTCCACCCAGCCATATCACTTCCTGTCCCCACCTCCCAAGTGCTGGGGTTAAAGGTGTGTGCCACCACTGCCTGGCCTCTGTGGTTATCTAGTGGCTAGCTCTGCCCTCTGATCTTCAGGCAAGCTTTATTTGTCAAAGCACAGACAAAATATCACCACAAATGTAGGCTCTGATAAGTCAACCATGCCCCAGTGAAAGGCCACACATCCAAGAATATTTGGGCAGTACAGATTGACCCTGATGGGTTAACAAAAACAACACAAAAATTGGGAAGGAACTAGAAGGAGGTAGATTAGAAGCATTTGGGGGAGAGAGGGAGAATATGATTTAAAATGTATGAAATTCTCAAAATAATTAAACTATCTTTAATAAACATAGTCTTAAGAAAGAAATCAGATAAAAGTACCAAATTTCCTTCTACCAACCATCTTTCAGGATGGGCTTGTACTCACCGTAGAGTATGTGTTATGTGTGGTCAAGGTCCTGTGTTCAATCCTAAGCACAACCACACTAGAGTGAATTAATAATAATTATTCCTTTAAGGCCCATATGTGATTGTTCAAAATCATCTCACAAAATCTTACAGTTTGAGGTATTTTTGGTATCATTTATTGTGATTTGCAGAAGCCCAGAGACTTCTCTAAACACGCAAAAGTTACCTTTGACATAAATCCAGTTTATATTTGACTGAAACTGTCTAAGTAAAGACTGAGTCAAAGGCTTTGTCTCCATGAGATGGCATTTCCGGGAGTAGGTGGGGATCCTGGTCGGAGCATTTCTAAGTTTCAATGAAATAACAGAGTTGCAATGAGGAGGCTATCTGTTTCCACATTTGTGGAAATGTTTGAATAAGTCAGAAAATGCTTAGAGAATTCCAGACATCTCAATTGTTTTCAAGAAACAAGCTTCTCTTTTAATTTGATGTGTTTCTCCATCAATTAAAAAGTGGATGTAAATAGGCTGACTAACTTGTGAAAGCAATGCTGACTGAGAGCAATGCTGCTTTCTAGACTAAGGAATTATCATTTAGTGTTTCAGTAGATAATAAGAGTGATTTGAAATCTGGCTGTTTTATAGACAAATCAAATTAAAGACCAGTTCAGTTGACAGTTCCTAATTTGTACCCTGAATGTTTCTCCATGATTTATGCCTTCCAAATGTAAATATCTTCAACTATTTTTTCCACACAAAATGGTTATAATTATTTGGATAATGAAGACTTTGCGTGAGCATTCAGGTATACACATTTCCAACAGTAATTCCTTCAAGCTGATCATTTATTATTCTATATATGTGTGTCTTCTAAATTAGGTAAATAAAATATTTACAGGCATTGGCACCGGAGACCATTTCCTAAATAAAACACCAACAGCACAGACCCTGAGCACAAAAATTAATAAATGGGACCTCTCAAAATTGAGAAGCTTTTGTAGGGCAAAAGACACAGTCAATAAGACAAAAAGACAGCCAACAGAATGGGAAAAGATCTTCACCAACCCCACATCTGACAGAGGATTGATCTCCACAGTATATAAAGACCTCAAGAAACTAGACATCAAAATACTAAATAGTCCAATTAAAAATGGGCTAAAGAGATAAACAGAGAATTCACAAAACAAGAATCACAAATGGCTGAAAGACATTTAAAGAAATGCTCAACATCCTTAATCATCAGAGAAATGCAAATCAAAACAACTCTGAGATACCACCTTACACCTGTCAGAAAGGCTACGATCAAAAACACCAATGACAGCCAATGTTGAAGAGGATGTGGAGCAAAGGGAACACTCCTCCACTGTTGGTGGGAATGTAAGCTTGTACAACCACTGTGGAAATCAGTATGGCAGTTTCTCAGAAAATTAGGAATCGAACTACCTCAAGACCCAGCCATCCCACTCTTGGGCATATACCCAAGGAATGCTGATTCATACCATAAAGATACATGCTCAGCTATGTTCATAGCAGCACTATTTGTAATAGCCCGAACCTGGAAACAACCTAGATGCCCATCAATGGAAGAATGGATGAAAAAAATGTGGTACATATACACAATGGAGTACTACTCAGCAGAGAAAAACAATGAAAGCATGAAATTTGCAGGCAAAAAGATGGAACTAGAAAAAAATCATCCTGAGTGAGGTAACCCAAACCCAGAAAGACAGTCATGGTATGTATCCACTCATAAGTGGATTCTAGATATAAAATAAAGAACAATCAGACTACAACCCATAGAACCATGGAGGCTATATATATAGCATGGAGGTCCCTAGGACGACTGTGGCTTATAATAAATTTCAGTTTTACTCAATTACTGAGTAAGCTTCAATGAAACATCTCACTATTAAGATAAGAATACATACTCTATCAAGATGATAATAGGAAAATAAATAAATTAATTAATTTTAAACAATAAAAATAGAAAAAAAAAATCTACAGATCAGTCATTTTATTGTTGCCTCAGAAGTCCTTATAACTTAAAATTAGTGTGAAGAGGTTAGATGTTGGCAGCTTTGAGTAAAATATAGGGGCCAAACTTTGCACAGAAGCAGTGTGTGTGTGTGTGTGTGTGTGTGTGTGTGTGTGTGTGTGTGTTTCAGATTCTTTTTCTCCAAGTGAAGTTTTCCAGTTCAAATCATGCCCAAGAAACCAAAACTTTCCTTAGAATCTTAAATTCATGGAAGGGGAAACAGGAAATTGGATTTTAAGACTTTCATAGGAGGAAGTGCCTCAGTAAAACCCAGAGTTTGAAAGCACAATGCTTATGTTGTAGAAATGATTTAGAAGTGATGAGGAGCTAGTTTTCTAGGTCAGTTAAGGATTTTGAGATGACAAGATCATCCTGGATTGTGTAGGTGGGCCATGAATCTAATGACTCACATCCTCCTAAGACACACACAGAGGAAGAACACATGTTGAGAAAGAGAAACAGCGTGAGCTGGGAGGCAGGCATGGATCACTGTGGCCACAAGTGAAGAAAGACTGCTGTGGCCAGCATGTAGAAGAGGAAGGCATCAGTGTTCCCAGAAGCTCTGGAAGACTCACAGTCGATGCCAGCCCTGACTCTAGGCTCCTGGCTCAGAATTGTGGGAGAAAATGTCTCCAGAGCATCATGGTTTCTTCAACTTCAGTTATTCCAGTTCCCCGTACAACTCCATCTCAAACAATAGGCTCCTTTTCAAGTTAGAGCTCCCTGAGATGGGAGCTGATACAATGACATTCCTTCTCCAATGCTGTCCTGCCATGCAGGAGCACTCACTGTCAACTGTTACCAAGTGAGGCTGGCACCTTTAAGACCCAAACTCACTTTTGAAGTGTTTTTTTTTTCTCTTTTCTCAACCATAGAAGTCAGAACACATACAGGCACCTTTATGGCATGAATTGAGTATGCTCAAAAGTGTTCACTTATAACTTTTGAACACATTCTCCATGACTGTGAGCTAAGCATGCCCCCAAATAGATCTGCCATCTTTCTTCTTGGATTAATAATATCTTAAGTGAGCAGGCTCAGGTATGGACTCCTTTGCTGAGAGAGTACAACATGCTTCACCCCAAAGTGCTGTCTTTCATGAATATGGTATAGCTTCCCCAAATAAAAACCACATACTTCTTTGAGGAGGATGCTGCTTTGGAAATAACTTGAATGCTTTTACCTGCCATGTCCTTATTTCTTAGCCAGACTTATTTGGGGCTTTGTTTTAACTCACAGGTGAGTCTATTGCATTTAGTTAGAGACCAGGTTTCTTTACTAGAACTAAGGCTTTCAAGAACCACAGGTTTTTCCTGCAGCCAGGACTGCCAGATGGTCGCCACCAAAGCTGCCTAAACTGTGCTTTCAGCTCTAGGTTTCTTTTCTTCACATGAACAGGGGCTGCTGTGCAGACCATGCCTTACGTTCCATTTAATATCAGTTGTCCTGTGACCTGTTTCTTGATTCCTGATAACCCCTGCCCCCATCTCCTCTCTTATTAAAATAAAATCTCTCCTACCTAGTCTTCTCCCATGGAGAGGGGTAAGCTGTGGTAGAAGGTTCCCTCTAGTTCCCTGTAGATGGAGGGTTACAGAAAGCAGGACTGCTGTGGGATGGTCTGTATGTCAAATTACTCTGATTGGTCAATAAATAAAACACTGATTGGCCAGTGGCTAGGCAGGAAGTATAGGCGGGACTAACAGAGAGGAGAAAAGAAAGAACAGGAAGGGAAAGAGGGTAACTGCCTGCCACCGCCATGACAAGCACACAAGCCACATGGCAAGGTATAGATTTATGGAAATGGATTAATTTAAGCTATAAGAACAGTTAGCAAGAAGCCTGCCACAGCCATACAGTTTGTAAGCAATATAAGTCTCTGTGTGTTTACTTGGTTGGGTCTGAGCGACTGTGGGCCTGGCGGGTGACAGAGATTTGTCCTGACTGTGGGCAAGGCAGGAAAACTCTAGTTTCACAGGACATCTTAAGTTCAATCATATACATATCATAAAAAGAAAACTAATAATAATTAGACTCAACTACCTGCTGAGGATACAGAGACTCATAGGGATTAAATGATATATTCAAGACACATAGCTGACTCAAAGAGATACTGAAACAAAACCTAAAGTTCCTGTCTCCCTGGAACACACATTCTCCTGAAAGCTTTGCTGTTTTAGACTAAGGATTTGCTTTCTGTCTAAGGTTGCTAGCCTTAGCAAACACACACCAATTTTTTTTTTTTTTTACTTAAACAGTTTCCATGAATGCAATATTTTGGATATACTTAAAATGTTCTAATAATAAAAACACTAAATAATACTAAAATAAAATACCTGAGCTAAAATCTTGTGATATTTAAACACATTACATTAAAATTGTTGTATATATGAAATTTAGATTGAATTGGACATCTCATCTTTTATCTCAAATCCTGTCATGAATCTTTTATAAACAGCTGTTGAGTTTCATGCTCATCTCTTTCCTTCTTGGCAACCTGAGTTCATTTATTAGCTATTTATACTATTCCCAAAGCAAACATGTACAGGGCATAGTCATGAACAGATGTAATAGATCACTATAAATTCCATGCAAAAACCAAGGGCTGGGGATAGGATGGCTCCGCGGGGGCTGGTGCTTTCTTCCATGTCTGAAGACCTGAGTTTGATTTCCTAAACCCAGAGCGTGGGAGGAGAGAACTGACTCTGGCAAGCTGTCCTCTGACTTCCGCATGCATGCTGCAGATTCCCCACTCCTCACAAATATATAAGTAAATAGCAAATAAAAACATTTAGAAAACCAGGCATGCTGCTTTTCTGCTACCACCTTATTCTCACCTTACACATACACAGACTTGCTCACTTTCTTGGCTTGTTCTCTATGACTGTTAACGTGGGCATAGTACACTACACAGGATTATCTTAGCATTAGAGATGTGCTTGGTCCTTACGGCTGAAGTGGTCCTGTAACCGAACGAACTCTGGTTAGCAGAACATGATTGGTTTGCTCATAGAAATCAAGTCCCTCTGGCAACACCCTACTCACCAACTGTAGGTCTTATCCTGCCAAATGCATGTCTACAAAAGCTGGAAAGAGGTTCAGCCAATTCAATATTAACTGGGTTGCCAAATAGGTTGCCCTCACCCCTGCCCACCTTTCTACAGGTCCTTAGAACTCTAGTATTTCATCACTCTTCAACTCTGAATGCTGCCTGCAATCAAAGGCCATCACAGGAGAAAGCCCTTGGGAATTCATTGCCTTACCAATTAACTTGGACCTGAAGGCGAGGCCAGCAGGCTGCTAAGCTTCATCAGATATAGCCTGCACTTCCTTTTGTTCTGAAGGTTTAATTCAAGGGCTCTTAGAACAAATTGCTTTTTTTGTGTTAAATGAGAAATTTCATCCTTTCAGAGAGAAAGAGCCAAATGGGGGAACCATTAATAGGAAAGTTCACATCGCTGTGTTGGTAGAATTGTTTGTCTCTGCTTTGTGTGGTCTTTTCTATTTGCTTCCTATGGTCCTGGAGCTTATAAAAATGGAAGAGAAACAATGTGAACGCGGTTTTACTCAGAATCATTCTTTTTCATTCAAGAAAGGATTAGCTCATTCACACTTTAGTCATTTCCCGGAGCATTCCCAAGCAGGCGAGCACCAGAGTAAAGGCATTGTGACTCTGAAGGGGGAGCCCTCAGCTCTGCAGACCCTTTGCTCAGCCTGCACTTTCTCATGCAAAAACAGTGGACTATCTAAGCAGTTGTTTCCCTCTCACTTCCAGAAGTCACGATTTTTCTATTGTTGCATGGGGCAAAATGGTTATACTATAAGTGATGCAAATACCATATTAAGAAGTGATATAAATATAGACACAGGAAACACAGATACTGAGTCTAGACACCTGGAGCTAGTTGTGGTATTCTAGTTGAACCTTACTTCTTTGGCAAAGTGTCTTTAGTCTATTTTAAATTTTAGCTATATGTCACTATATTGTAGGTATTGTAGCTCATAATGCTTATAGACAGTATCTAATAGAATATAGAAGAATAAATGTTCATCCTCTATATCACAAGTTATATGAGCTCTATCAACAAATCACATTGATCTATTATTGAAAATATTTAGATGCTACTTTCTAGCTTTTTCATTTAATTTACTCTTGTGTAGGGAGCAGGTGTGTGTGTGTGTGTGTGTGTGTGTGTGTGTGTGTGTGTGTGTGTGTGTACCAGGGCTCACATGTGGATGTTCAGAGACAACTTTGAAGAATTAGTTCTCTCCTTCTTTGATGGGTTCTTGGGATTGAACATGGGTCTTCAGGCTTGCATGGCATGCCAAGCCACACCAAAGGCCCTTAAATGTGATTTTGTTTCCCCATGACCTTTACTGCTGTCTTTTATGGCACAAGCATCTTTACCTTTTACCTAAATTACTGTACTATATTCATCATTGGAACCCTTCTTTACACCTCTGAATGTACCTTATTTCTTTGTGTGTGTGTGTGTGTGTGTGTTTCTTTTTTTTTCTTTTTTCTTTATTAAGAAATTTTCTATTCACTCTACATACCACCCACAGATCTCACCTCCTCCCTCCTCCCACGCCCAGCCCTCTCTCCCAAGCCACCCCACATCCCCACATCCCCCAAATCAAGGTCTCCCAGGGGGAGTCAGAAGAGCCTGGAACACTGAGCCTAGGCAGGTCCAAGCCCCTCCCCACTGCACCAAGGCTGTGCAAGGTGTCACACCACAGGCACCGGATTCCCAGAAGCCTGCCCATGGACCAGGGATAGATCCTGATCCCCCTGCCTGGGTGCCCCCAAAACAGTTCGAGCCAAACAACCGTCTTCCATATCCAGAGGGCCTAGTCCAGTCCCATGGGGGCTCCATGGCCACTTGTCTACAGTTCATGGGCTTCCACTAGTGTGGCCATGTACCTTATTTCTTAAAGTAACCCCTTAAAATATGAATCAAACAAGCCGCTACTGAGCTCAAGATTTTCCTTTAGTGTCATATCTCCTTCAAAGAGCCAATGTCCCTACAAAGATCTGCCCAGAAATGGCACACGGTGCTGGCTCTCCCACCCCCATCTCCATCCCACCCCCCACCCCCGCCCCCCAGAGCTTAATGACCAGAAGAAACTGTCCAGCCCAAACTCTCTTTTTTGATTAAGAAATTTTTTATTCATTTTACATACCAGCCACAGATCCCCTCTCTTCCATCCTCCACCCCCACCCCAGCTCCAGCATTCCCCCCCAACCCACCCCCATACCCTTCTCTGAGAAGGTAAGGCCTTCCATGGTGAGTCAGCAGAGCTTACCTATGGTGGGACACCTCCCACAGTCTTGATGCAGGGGGTGGGGCTTGGACCTGCCTCAACTGAGTGGACCAGGCTCTGCTGACTCCCCATGGAAGGTCGCACCCTGTGCTGGTTCTTATCGCTGTGCTCTTATTCTTTCTTCCCTACTTCCTCAGGAACACTAGGTCTGCAGGAGACTAAGTCTTTGCCCTGGCCTCTGCCCGAGTGTCTTTCTACAGAAGCCATACGGCTCGCTCCCATGGCTAATAACTTCTATTATTAACTTCTATTAGGCCCTAGTTTTCTTGGAGAAGGCACTTCTAATTACCTTATTATGAAACTTCTCACTGCTTTGCACCCTATGCCTCTTAATAGTCTGCCTAGCCTCTTCTTCATATGATTTGCTGTATGACTTTCTGCTACTTTGGATGGTGTTTGTCTCCCTGAAGATTCAGGAGTTAAAAGGTTTTTTTATTCAGGGTGGCAAAGAAGGGTGATGGAGTTTTGTGGAAAGTCTTGAGTCTCTGGGGCATGTCCCCAGAAGAAATCCAGGAACATCAGCCTTGATACTTTCAACATGTGATCTTTTCTCCCGCACACTCCCCTGCCGTGATGTGACAGGGACTAGAGACACCTAACCAGATCTAAGCCAATGTCACAGCCTAGAGCCTCTACAACTGTGAGCTAAATATGCTTACTTCTGTAAAGTTAGCATGTGCCAAGTATTTAATTTACTACTGATGGAAATGGGCTTATAATATCTTTCAGCTCCCAAGCATGTATGCGGATTCATTTACTTGTTATTTGTCTCCTCATAATCTCCACAAGGGTAATAGTGGTCCTTTCTGTATCATTCACTGGTGAATCGACACAGAATAAAGAAGTACCTGATTCACTGTAGGGACTAAACATGTATTTTTGAAGAAAACAGGAAGAGGAAAAATGGACAGGATAATGAGCAGAATATTAATGATTTTATATTAACCTGCCCAATAACACTAATAAAGAGGTCCTATTATTATATCCATTTGGTAGCCCATAAGAAAACCAGCTAAAACCTAAGTGTCTCCCACCCCCCAAAAATCAGTCTTATCATGTAGAAGCTGTCTGTCCTAAAAGTTCAAGCTCCTTATTCTCCCACTACCTTTTTTACCGAGAAAACATCCGAAAACTACCTAAAATTTATAATAGTGGTATGTAGTTAAATACAAGGCTTGCCTCTTTTCTGAGGAATTAAATAAGGTGAGATAATTTTTATTAACTTTGGGCCCTATTCAAAGTAGGAAATGTTGCATACAACCGCATTATAGATACAGATCTACCCCCAAATGGAATGTTTTGCTTCCCTTTCTATGAGACCTTTGAAATGTCTATTTCCGGATACTTCATGACATTTCCCAACTTTAGATGCATGAAGAGAGTGAACAAAAATAGTTGGCTAAAGTTTATATGTTGATTCATCTCTAAATATAGTCCACATGATCTTCACTGGACAAGGCATGCATATTTTATAGAAAATTGTTACATTTCCCCCTTTACATAAAGAAAGGCTCTAAGTTTGGATCAAGCAGAGGGTGGAGCAAGAAAGACCTTTTAAGGACACAATATGGTATAATTGAGTATTGTCAGAATTAGTCATTTACTGGATTCATGCCTTTGATTAACTGTATTGAAAATTCACTACTGAGTATCATTGTTTGTTTGTTTAAACAGATTTGATATTCACACTTAAATATGACTATCCAAGTAATGAAACCATGGACTTGAAATACTGTTTCTTTTAACATATATCAACTATGTAAAAATTGAATATTTTCTAAAGTGTATCTGTGTGGTCATGGGAATAGCATAGGCTTTCATGTATGAGACATGGAATCAGCAGATTTGGAACATTTCGGGCAAACACAGTTAGCCTTTTTGTACTCATTGGGACTCTGTGTTAAGGTAACTGCCTAAGGTAGTAGTGAGTGTGTGTGCACTCAAGCATGCATGCTACATACCAAAATGGTTACATAGTTTAAAAAAAAACACTGTTTTATACAGCAAAGTATTTCTTTCAAACATTGAGTTTGTGATATAGAAGAAGGCATATAAAATTTGTTTGGAATACTTATTAGATTTTTAAAATGCCCTTTAAAGTATACAGTTGTAGCCTCTCACTTTTTTAATTAAGACAGATCCTCCTCTATTCCCTCCCCCTCCAGCCTTTCTACCCCAATCTACCCCCCCCCACCGTTCCCTCCTCCAAAAAGGCAAGGCCTCCCATGGGGAGTCAGCAGAGCCTGGTACATTCAGTTGAGGCATGTCCAAGCTCCTCCCCTGCCTGAAGGCTGTGCAAGGTGTCCCACCATAGGTAATAGGCTCCAAAAAGCCAGATCATGTACCCCAGGGATGGATCCTGATTCTCTTCCCAGGGAGCCCCTTAAGCAGATCACGCTATACAAACTGTCTCGCTTCTGTAGAGGGCCTAGTCCAGTTCCATGGAGGCTCCACAGCTGTTGATCTAAATTTCATGAGTTCCCACTAGTTTGGTTTGGTTGTCTCTGTAGGTTTCCTCATCATGATCTTGATGACTCTTGCTCATAGAATCCTTCTTCTCTCTCTTCAACTAGGCTCCTGGAGCTTGGCCTGGTGCTTGGCTGTGGATCTCTGCATCTTTTTCCATCAGTTACTGGATGAAGGGTCTATGATATCAATTAGGGTATTCACCAATCTGATTACCGGGGTAAGCCAGCTCAGGCACCCTCTCCACTATTGCTAGTAGTCTAAGCTGGTGTGAGCCTTGTAGATTCCTGGGAACTTCCCTAGCACCAGGTTTCTCCCTAATCCCATAATATCTCCCTCTATCAAGATATCCCTTTCATTGCTTTCCTACTCTATCCCTGTTTCAGCTCGACCATCCCATTCTTTCATGTTCTCATCCATCATCCCTTACCCTCTATCGTTCCCCCCACAGTTTAGTCATGGAGCTCTCATCTATTTCCCTTTCCCAGGGCAATCCATTTATCCCTCTTAGGGTCCTCCTTGTTAGCTAGCTTCTCTGGAGCTGTGGTTTGCAATCTGATTATCTTTTGCTTTACATCTAGTATCCACTTATGAGTGAGTACATACCATGTTTTTCTTTCTGAATCTGGCTTACCTCACTCAGGATAATATTTTTTAGTTTCATCCATTTGCCTGCAAATTTCATGATGTCATTGTTTTTTACTCCTGAGTAGTACTCCATTGTGTATATGTACCACATTTTCTTTATCTATTCTTTGGTTGAGGGGCATCTAGGTTGTTTCCAGGTTCTGACTATTATGAGTAATGTTGCTATGAACATAGTGGAGCATATGTCCTTGTGGTATGATTGAGCATTTTTTTGGGTATATGCCCAAGAGTGGTATCATTAGGTTTTGAGGTAGATTGATTCCCAATTTTCTGAGAAGCCACCATACTCATTTCCAAAGTGGCTGTACAAGTTTGCACTCCCACCAACAGGGGAGGAGTGTTCCCCTTGCTCCACATCCTCTCCAACATAAGCTGTCTTCAGTGTTTTTTATCTTAGCCATTCTGACAGGTGTAAGATGGTATCTCAGAGCCATTTGATTTGCATTTCCCTGATGGCTAAGGATTTTGAGCAATTCCTTAAATGTCTTCCAGCCAGTTGAGGTTCTTCTGTTGAGAATTCTCTATTTAGCTATGTAGCCCATTTTTTAATTGGATTGTTTGTTATTTTTATGTCTAGTTTCTTGAGTTCTTTATATATTTTGGAGATCAGCCCTTTGTCAGATGTGGGGTTGGTGAAGATCTTTTCCCATTCTGTAGGCTGTCATTTTGTCTTGTTGACCATGTCCTTTGCCCTACAAAAGCTTCTCAGTTTCAAGAGGTACCATTTATTAATTGTTTCTCTCAGTGTCTGTGCTACTGGTGTTATATTTAGGAAGTGATCTCTAGTGCCAATGCATTCAAGACTACTTCCTACTTTCTCTTCTATCAGGCTCAAAACTGGGTTTATGTTGAGGTCTTTGATCCACTTGGACTAGAGTTTTGTGCATGGTGATAGATATGAATTTATTTGCAATCTTCTGCATGTTGACATCTAGCTATGATGGTGCCATTTGTTGAAGATGCTTTCTTTTCTCCATGGTATAGTTTTTGCAGCCTCCCACTTTAATGATCCTCCTCTGTTCATTTATTCATTCACCCAGAGCTTAAATTTTTCTCTTCTGGTGATGAGCCCACATTATCTGTAGTTCTCAACTTTATAAGCCTCCCTTCTCCTTCAATTTTTCTCATATTGCTGTTATTAAATTTTCACCTTGATATTTGACCTTGGCCTACCTCTTACATAAGTTCGTTCCCGGTTTGATTTTCCTGTATTACTAAGATATATCTACATGAATTCATGAAGCTCGCCTCTCTTTTTTCTTTGATTTATTTTTAGTGATTAAATTTGTTCTTTGACAATTCCATATGCATATATAATAATTCTGGTTGCTCTCACTCCCCATACTGTCTCTTCTCCCTCCTTCCCAAACCCGCTAATCCCTTCCATACTAAGCAAGGTCCTCACGTTCATGTCTTTTTACTTTATTTGAGATGCACTGAATTTGGCCAGTACCATCTGTGTGAACATAGATTCTGAGCTGTCTCGTGGGGCTTTGCTGGGCTCGCCCATATGCATACAACTAAAGGCAATGGCTCTCCCTCTCTCAGAGTTGAACAGCAGCCAAAAGTTCAACAGCAAGAGGCAGAGGCCCATGAGCCTCTCCTCCACCCATTACTGACAATCGACAGGGCCTCTCTTTTGCGGGGCCTGTGCAATTAAGTACAGTTGCTATGAGTTAATGGTTGTAGTGGCTGTGTGGTATCTAGAGGATGGCACTTTGCATCCCTTCTCCATACCTATGGTTCTTACATTCCTTCAGATGCTCTTTTGCAGTGCTCTGTGCATGTCAGAAGTAGTGGTGTCCAGTTCAGGGCTGAGCCCATAACCATTGCTTAGTCTCCATCATCTTGGGCAACCCTGAGCAAAGGGACCCATGCACTGTGGGATGTTTCCTTCCAGAGCCCAGATTAGGCACAGACCACACCCAAATGTCAATTTCTAGCCCAAAGAGATCCTTTATTAAGCAAGATAGAGAGACAATGTGGCTAAATCTGGATTGGACAGACACAGTAGCAGGTGTCTCAGCAGGAGTGGTTTTTAAGAAGAAAAAGGGCAAGTCCATGCTAGGATGAATTGGTATACCCTCATTGGACATATTGGTCAGTGTAGCCAAAGAAGGAACTTGCTGGACCTTGGTGGCCAGTCTCAGGAATGAAGTGACTGAACAGGAGAAGTCCAGTGATCTAGCAGAGGAAGTGGGGGAGGGTGGCACCCACCAGCACCGTGTTTGCTGTGTTCGAGCCCGTCAGAGCCCTCTATGAGTGTCTGCATTCGCAGGTGTTCGCGGGCTTTCTTATTAGGGCCAAGTGCACTGTCTTTGAGTATAAACATGGGAATCTGAAGGCAGTTTGACACCATGTCTATTTAGCTAAATGTCAACAGCAAGCCCTGCTGTGGATATCACTCTATATAAATAAAACACTGATGGCCAGTGACCAGGCAGGAAGTATAGGTGGGACAAAGAGAGAGGAGAATTGGGGAAACAGGAAGAAGGGGGGAGACACACTGCAGCCACCGCCAGGATAAGCAGCATGTAAAGATGCCGGTAAGCCACCAGCCACGTGGCAAGGTATAGATTTATAGAAATGGGTTAATTTAAGATAAAAGAACAGTTAGCAAGAAGCCTGCCACGGCCATACAGTTTGTATGCAATATAAGTCTCTGTGTTTATTTGGTTGGGTCTGAGTGGCTGTGGGACTGGCGGGTGACAAAGATTTGTCCTGACTGTGGGCAAGGCAGGAAAACTCTAGCTACAAAGCCCCACCCCCAACACATAAGAGACTGTATTGGTGGAAGTATTAAGGCAACTCCACATAGTTAAAAGGGAGGTTTATTTGGGAGTTTTACTTACAACAAGTAAAGGGATAGGTTACAGGTTCTGGGAGAGATGACATGCAGTCGGATGGTGGTCTCCAGAGAACTCTGCACAGTCTACCATCCAACATCCAGGATTACCAGAAACCAAGAGAGCTGCCTCATCTGGATCTCAGGTCTTAAGGGCTCAGCCTCGCCTCAGGGGTGGCGTGACAATTACCGGAAAGCTTACTGCGGGTAGTACTTCCAGGTCAAAGATGGAACAGCTACCCACTCTAAGACTGTAGCTAGTTTTCCTGCCTTGCCCATAGTCAGGACAAATCTTTGTCACCTGCCAGTCCCACAGCTGCTCAGACCCAACCAAATAAACACAGAGACTTATATTGCTTACAAACTGTATGGCCATGGCAGGCTTCTTGCTAACTGTTCTTATAGCTTAAATTAATCCATTTCCATAAATCTATACCTTGCCATGTGGCTCATGGCTTACTAGCATCTTCACATGCTGCTTGTCCTGGTGGCGGCTGGCAGTGACTCCTCCTGCCTTCCTGCTCTTTCTTTTCTCCTCTCTGTTAGTCCCACCTACACTTCCTGCCTAGCCACTGGCCAATCAGTGTTTTATTTATTTTCCAATCAGAGTAATTTGACATACAGACCATCCCACAGCAATAAGACTGTCTTCCTTAATCCCCTTTTCCAAGATAATTGATGTATCAATCAACAGCTTTGGGTAGAATATGCCTTTGAATTCCATGCATCCATTTCTGCATCGCCAAGATGACTGGAGGAAAAATGTTATTGCTTGTTTGCAAAACAAATAGAAATTTCTTTTTCATATTTTTACATATGGGCCCCAAGGACCTTTTTACTCATTAAATATCATATTCTTTGTAGAGACTTTTGGTATTTTCCACTCTGGACAGATTGACAGATGGTCCCATTCCTCTGTGAGGAACTAAATACCATGATAGAGCATGTACAGAGCAGAAGTCATCAAGGGGGACTGTCCTCCTAGGAATGCTGTTGGATAGATGACGTAGACCTATTGTTCCCCAAACAGAACTAAAAATAGGCGAGACGAAATTTAAATGGAAAGAATGACGCCAGAGCCATCAAGGGAGCATGGAATCTTGTTCCCACGTGAAATGAAATCTCTCAGGGAAATCCTTGAGAGAAACCATAAGACTCCTTGATTTCCTACTCAAGCGGTCCCATGTGTATTTCAAAATTTTCAATCTATGAATTGGATTTGAAACAGACAGTGTTAGTAACTTTCCTCAGATTTGAGAGTGGTATGTAACTTTAAGTGTGAGAGAAGTGATTGCAAATTGGAATAGGTATACATAAGAACCTACTAGGAAATGTTTCCTCCCTCCCTCCCGCCTCTCTCCCTCCCTCCCTCCCATTCTTCCTCCTCCTCCTTTCTTTCTTTTCCTTTCTTCCTTTCCTTTCTTTGTTTCTTCATTTTTTTTGATTATTTTTTGAGACTGGATTTCTCTGTTTTAGCCTTGGCTTTCACAGAACTTGCTCTATGGACCTGGCTGGCCCCGAACTCTGAACTGCCTCCTGAGTGCTGGGATTAAAGGTGTGCATCACCACCATCGGGCTAATGTCATGTTTCTTGAACGGGGAGATGATTTTAAAAGATAACTTTAATAGCTGGAAAGATAGCTCAGCGAGTGAAGTGTTTGCCAGGAAAGAAGGAGGACCAGTGTGCATTCTCCAGCCCCTGTGTGACAGCCAGGCATGATAGCACACGTCTGTAAGGCCAGAGCCGGGGCTCCCTGGCCACCAACCTGCCTTAGTCAGTAAGTCTCAGGTACCAGTGAGAAAGCAAGGTGGCCCTCTGCTCCCTCCACCCATCCACCCTTTGGTGTCTTTCTTGCTTCCAGATCTCTATAGACATTCCAATTTAAACAAACAAATCGAAATTTCCAAAGCTATGAGCCATATGGTGAGAGAGAACATAAGGTGTTTAGTTTCCTGGACCAGAGTTACTTCACTCATTTTTTTTTTTTAAAAAGCTGGTTTCATTTCCTGTAAATTTCATTTAATTTTTTATAGTGTAATAAAATTCCATTGTTGATATGCTCTGTATTTTCATTATCCACCCATCACTGGAGTGTATTTTCATTACCCACCCATCACTGGAGTGGCATCTAGGCTGATTCTGTGTCCCAGTTATTGTGAATGGGTCAGTAATGTACCTAGATATGCAACTGTCTCTATAGTAGAAAATACAATCCTTGGGTATATGCTCAGGAGTGGTATAGTTAGGTCTCATGGGAATTCTATTTCTAGTTTTCTTGAGAAACCTCCAGACTGATTTATGAAGTGGTTGTACTAGTTTGCATTCCCACCAACAGTGTATAAATGTGTTCCTCTCCCTACATCTGTGCTAACATTTGTTGTCATTGTCATTTCTGGTAATGACCCTTCTGACTGGGGTGAGATGGAATACCAAAACAGTCTTAATCTACAGTTCCCTAATGGTTAAGGAAGTTGAATACTTTATAAAGTGTTCACTAGCCATTTTATTTCATGTTTCGAGAACTGTCCTATTCAGCCAATTTTTAAACTGGGTGGTCTGTTTTCTTGTTTCATTTTTTAAAAATAAATTTTGCTAACTTTTATTTTAACATAAAGTGAAATATGGTGTTGGTGAAATTATTAAGGCCACTCCACGAAGTTAAAAGGGAGGTTTATTTTGTGGGGTAACTTATAAGTGAAGGGATAGGTAACAGCATCTGAGAAAGGTGTGGCACAGTCCGGTGGTGTTCTCTGGAGAACTCTGCTCGGTCTAGCTCCAGCATCCAGGGTCCAGGAACAAAGAGAGCTGGCACATCTGGATCTTGGGTCTTCAGAGTCCTCTCTCAGCCCCCACCTTGTACACGTGAACATTACTGAAGCCTCAATGAGGATTGGAACTTCCAGGTCAAAGCTGGAATGGCTACCCATTACAATATGGATATTTTAAAATGATCAATACTTCATATATTTCTTTTTGTTCATTTTATTGAAAACAGCCCCCCATAATATATCTTGATTACTGTTTCCCTCTACTCCTCTGGGTTCCTATCTACATTCCCTTCAATCCAAATCTATCACCTCCTGTTTCTCATTAGAAAGCAAACAAGCATCTAAAGATGATAATGTAAAACAAAAACTAATACATTAGAACAGAAGAAAACAAACAGAAGGAAAATAGCCCAGAGGGGGCAAACATAACAGGCATAGACACAGAGACCCACTTATTCAATACTAAACTGGAAGCCATACACAAAGGACCTGTAGGGTAAAAAGAGAAAAAGTATATATGAAAATAAAAACTAAGATTTAAAAAAAAGCCTGACAACATTATGAGACAAGAAACCTCAAAAGATGCCCATGAGTCCATTTTCTGTTGGTCATCTACTACTGGGCATGAAGCCTACCCCTAAGAGGAGTTTGCTTCCCCAGTGAAAATCCCTTGAAGACAATTAAATTTTAATTTGCAAGTAGTTATCAGTTGGAGATAGACTCTGGGTTATGGATGAGGGGACGTGTCTGCTTTTCCTTTCAGCTCTAGGAACCCTTCTGGTACATTACCATGCAGATCTTATTGTGCTGCCTCAGCCTATGTGAGTTAGTATGCACATCAATTCTGTTGATTTAGAGGTATTCTTGTATTCTTGGTGTCCTCCATCCCCTCTGGATTTTACACTCCTTAGGCCTTCTCTTCTGCAGGGTTCCCTGAGCCCTGAACCCTGAGAGGGGACATTTGATGGAGAAATCCTGCTTAGGGTAGAGTGTTCCAAGGTTTCTCATTCTCTGCATGATGTCTGGCTGTGGGTCTCTGTAACTGTTTTCATCTTTAGTGGGACAAAGATTATCTGATGATGGCTGAGGAAGGAACTAATCTATAAGTATAACAGAATGTCAGAGTGTCATTAGTAGGCATTTTATTGCTATTTTTTAGAACAGCAGTGTTTGGTTTTACCCTAGGTACCTGGCCTATCTAGTCTGAGGTTCATGGTCACCAGAGCAGTGTTGTGTGTGAGTTACTCCTACAAGCTTAGTGCCGCCACTGTGCTAGCCTATCATGCAGGCTGGTCACTATTGTAGATCAAAGGTTTTCTGGATTGCTTGCTGTTCACATTTCTCCTTTGGCAGCATGCAGAGTACTTTCCTATACCAAAGAGGCCAGTGCATAGGGGTGACGGCTCTGTGCAGGCACCCGCTCAACTTTTCCATGTTCAATGAGTTGTTTAGGTGTCGTCTTTAGCAATGAGACCTTACCTTCAGTTTGAAGAGAGCAAATTATAGTCTTGGCAACAGCCTGGGTTGTTTGGTGCTTCCCATGGGACCCCTTTGGCCAACCACTTAATTTAATGTAAGCCACCATAGCGCTGGAGGCTTCATTTGATTACAAGAAATGTCCAGTTGTGGCTCTGTTTCCTCCATTATTTGGCAATTTCATTTAGTTCTCCCTCACATATGTATGCATTTTACAGTTTCTATTGTATTAGGTTTTCATACTACTCCTCAGATGGCCCTTAATTTTAGCTATATCTCCATATATGCCTCCCTTTTCTCCCTCTTTCCTTCTCTTCATTCTTCTGTTGAGGGACATCTAGGTTGTTTCCCATTTCTGGCTATTATGAATAGAGCATCAATGAACATGATTTGGCAAGTGTATCTGTGGTAGGATGAAGTGTCCTTTGGGTTTATGCCCAAGAGTGGTATAGCGGGATCTTGAGGTAGACTGATTTCCATCTTCTTGAGGAGTCACAACACTTATTTCCACAGTGGCTGTACAAGCATGTACTCCCATTGGCAATGGATGAGTGTTTCCCTTACTCCACATCCTTGCCAGCATGAACTATCATTTGTTTTATTGATCTTAGTAATTCTTACATGTATAAGATGAAATCTCAAGGTAGTTTTGATTTGCATTGTCCTGCTGGCTAAGGATGTTGAACATTTTTAAAAAGTGTTTCTGAACCATCTGAGATTCCCCTACTGAAAATTCTCTGTATAAATTGGTACCCCATTTTTAAATGTTTTCTTGATATATAGCTTTTTGAGTTCTCTCTATATTTTGGATATTAGCCATCAGATGTGTAGTTGGTAAAAACCTTTTCCATTTCTGTAAACTACCATTTTGTCCTATTGATGGTGTCCTTTGCCTTCTAGAGGCTTTTCAGTTCCACAAGGTCCCATTTACTAATTATTGATCTTAATGACTGTGCTAACAGTGTTCTGTTCAGAAAGTCAATTCCTGTGTCAATGAGTTCAAGGCTATTTCCCACTTTCTCTTCCCTAAAGTTCAGTATATTTGGTTTTATGTTGAACTCGTTGATGTATTTGAAGTTGAGTTTTCTTCAGGGTTTTAGTATGGATCTATTTTAATTACTCCACATATAGGCTCCACTTTGACCAGTACCATTTGTTGAAGATGTTGTCTTTTTTCTCCCAATGTTTATTTCTGTGTTTTATTTCCCAGTGCTTCTTTAACAAAAAATTGTGTGTCCATAGGTATGTGGATTTGTGTCTGGGTTTTCACTTCGGTTCCATTGATGAACCTGTCCATTTTTGTGCCAATACCGTGCTGTTTTTATTGCTGTGGTTCAACATCCTGTTTTCCTATCCATTCTGCTTGTCTGTTTTTATTGTGGAATTGAGATCATTGATGTTGAGAGATATTAATGAGAGGTGTTTGTTAATTCCTGTTATTTTGCTCTTCTGGTGTCTGTGTTTGTGGAAACATCTTCCCCATGTTGTGTGCTACCTTTTCATCCAATTAATGGTGTCCTCTGCTGTTCTGAGACTTTTTAGTTTTTATCAGGTCCAATTTGTCAGTTATTGGTTTTTGATAAGTTTTTTCCAATGCCTATGTCTTATAGTCTACCACCTACCCTTTCTATAAATTTCGTAGGTCCAGGTTTTACAATGAAGTCTTGATCTAGTTGGAGTTTATGTTTGTGCAGGGCAAGATATGAGAATCTAGTTTAATGCTCCTGCATATAGATATCCTTTTCCCATAGCATTTGTTGAAGATGCAGAATTTTCTCCAGTGCTTGTGTGCATGTGTCTGCATGTATAGGTATGTGTATATGTGTGTGTGAGAGAGAGAGAGACAGAGAGACAGAGAGAAGGAGAGAGAGAAAGATAGAGATAGATAGATAGAGAGAGAGAGAGAGAGAGAGAGAGAGAGAGAGAGAGAGAGAGAGCATGAAAACAGTGTCATGCTGTTTTTATTACTTTATCATTATAATATACCCTGATGCCAGGCATGGTGATAACTCCAACACTATTCATTTATTCAGCATAGTTTTGGCTATCCTTGGTCTTTCACATTTCCATATATATTTTAATATTAGCTTTTTTTGTATCTGTGAAGAATGGCCTGAGAATTTTCACTGAGATTACATTGAACTTGTAGGTTGGTTTTGGCAAGATGTATATTTTCACAATGTTAATTCTTCTGATTCATGAGCATGGGAATTCTTTTTATTTCTTCTAGTGCTTCCCTCAACTTCTTTCTGCAGTGACCTAAAGTTTTCACTGTACAGATACTTCATTTCTTTAACTATTTTAACTTCTTTATTATAGCCTAATAATGTGAAGAAGATATTCCTAATCCTAGTGACTAATATTTAACTACTTTTAAACACACAAACACTCCTGTAATACATATTAATTACTGAAGTGAAACATAAATGTAGTTGTATTTATCCTGTTCCTGCCCAGCTCCTGTGGCCCTCAGACCCAAATAAACACACAGAGACTTATATTATTTACAAACTCTATGGCCTACTGGCTCAGGCTTCTTGCTAGCTGTACTTATATCTTAAATTAACCCATTTCTGTTAATCTATAAGTTGTCATGTGGCTCATGGCTTACCGGTATCTTTACATGTTGCTTCTCATCATGGCGGCTGGCAGCATCTCCCTGCCTCAGCCTTCCACTCCCCAGAATTCTCCTCTCTCTTTGTCCCGCCTATCCTATGTTTCCTGCCTGGCCAATCAGTGTTTTACTTATCAGTCAATCAGAGCAACACATTCACAGCATAGAGAACATCCCACAGCATATAAATTAAAACTTAAAATGACTGTCATAGGAACACAAAATGAATCTGTAGCTCTACTGTTGACATCAGTGAGATGCGACTTCAGATTGTCTATGGATTTACTATCATCTGTGAGATTATGTCAGGAAGTTGGTCAGCTCAGTGGCAGAACTTCATTAAACCTTGTTTAACAAAGGGTCTTGTTTGCCTTTGATTTACTTTTTAATCCTTCAGAAACCCTCTCCTCCTCATGGTGTGAATGGGTAGTATAGTAGAGGGTACAACTGAAAGCATTGGAGACACCCCCCCAACTGCCTACATACACAGATGACTTCAAACAGACACACAATTATATATGTGTGGTTCTTGGTAAGAGTTGAGATGAACAAAGATTTCAATACCCTAAAAAGCAATAAACAAGTTGATCTCCAGACTCCTTGGTACTAAGAATTTCCTAGAAAACCTAAGAAAGATTTGCAACTTTTAAAGTAGAAGAACACCCTTGAATTTCAAAGGATCTTTTGTTCAGATAAAAACAGAGTTATTCTCACGTTAAATGCCTGAACAGAGTGTTTACTCTCCAGATTGAAAAGCTATTATTTCAATCACACGTGTTTGTGGTTATTACTTCATGCTTGCAACCAAATGCAACAAGCAATTTTGGATATCAACTCTGTATAATCATGGTTTTTGAGTCCTGAGGAACATTCCAACAGTTTGTACACTGAAAATATAAAGCAAATTTCTTGGTAGTTTACATACAGTAAGCTCTAATGAGTTAGCAAATAAGAGTTTTTAAGCAAAGGCATTTCCTTAGAGAGAAATTGGTGTGTGTTTGATGTTTTTTTTTCTTGTATTTCTAACCTCTACAGTAGTGATGACTGATAAATTGTAGAATATATCAAAATAGTTAATTTACTGAAAAAATATAGAACTTGGGTATCTTCCAGCTAAGGAGGAATGATGTGAAAATCAAGAGGTTCAAACACAAGAATTTGATACTAAACTCTTAAAGCAAAGGATTGGCCTATGAGATTTTTCAAGGAGCAAATGTGATTGTCACCAACCCTAGAAAACTGAGACTCTGACCTTCATATATGAGCTCCCCTCATAAATGAATGTAATTAAAATTAAGCTAAAAAGTGAAAGATTATCTTGGTATAGTTATATATCTTAATTAAAAATACTTCTGAAGTATACTCTTTCATTTCTGTTAATATTTTAAAATATATTCATAGTTAATGTTTTTAAAGGTATATTTATCTACATATCAACTTATATACATAAACTTTTGTACTTATTTGAGTATCAGTAGACATTTTTAAAGGCATATACTCTCAGAGTTCCCCACAAAGGCATCTAGATGCATAGCTGCCAATTCATAGAATAAAAAGAAGGTAAACAGGCTTTATTTATAACTACTGCAATGGGTGCAGAGATCAGTACAGTGTAATGGGAAAAGACTGTGCTTAACTTCAAAGATTTCATGATGAGTTGAGTATTTACAGCAAATGAGTAGGGTAGATTCCAACAGATGAGAAACCACATCAGGAATGATGGACTTTGGGGATTAACAATCCTAACAGAATTTTTGCTGAAGACAGACAGATGTGGTGATTTGAAAGAAAATGGCCTCCATAGGGTGTGGCACTATCAGGAGACATGACTTTGTTGGAGTAGGTGTGGCCTTGTTGGAGGAAAAATGTTACTGTGGGAATGGGCTTTGAGGTCTCTTGTGCTCAAGCTACACCCAGTGTGGCACACAGTTGCTTCTGCTGCCTCTAGATCAAGATGTAGAACTCTAAGCTTCTTCTCCAGCACCACGTCTGCCTGAATGCTGCCATGCTTCTTACCATGATGATAATGGATTAAACTTCTGCACTATAAATCTCCCTAATTCAAAATTTTTCTTTTATAAGAATTACCACAGTCATGGTGTCTCTTCACAGCAATAGAGCACTGACTGAGACAACAGACCAAGGGACATTAGGGAGTGGAGGATGGGAAATCTGGTCAGGCACAAGGTGATCAGTTATGGAGTGCAGGCAGTTCTTGTTAAGACAGAATTTTATAAGGGAGTGCACAGATGGGCCGAGAAGAGATTGGTCAAAAAAAGAATCTTCGCCAGATTGCAGTATGCTTTAACAAGAAGTAGTGGTATGTGTGTGTATGTGTGTGCATGTGCGTGTGCGTGTGCGTGTGTGTGTGGGGGGGGGTGTCTATGTGTGTGTTAGGAAGAGGATTTGGAGGTATAAGCTTAAGGCACCTGTTTGGAAGGAAAAGCCTAAATTTCAATTCTATTAAGACTACCAAAGGCAGAAAGAGGGAACTGAATGATTCTTTTAAAAATAAATGTGTTCCACTCTCTGTCACATTGACCTGATAGAGCTCAGTCTGCTGTGTCCCACTGTGAAGTCCAGCTGCTTGACATCGGGATAATGTGTACCAGGCAGGCGAAGTTTAACTTCAGGAGAGAGCTAGCTATGACTCATTCCAGTCCCCAAGGCTGGGCTTCAAGAGTTGGGCAATGCCTGTGTTTTGGGTTTTACTGTTCCCAGAGCACATACTTTATAGTGTTTTAACAGCATTTGGGATGGCCTTTTCAGTCTCTAGACTTGTCATGTTTTTTGGCTTTTGATATTAAAAAAATTTATACCACTGTTACTATTGAACATTATAGTTTATAATCTTTCTTCAAATGAGAAATAAAATTCAGGGGAACATTTCCAGCTTTACTATTTTCCAATGTTACAAAAATGTGTTTAGAAAAAATAAATGTATTAGTCACTCTTATCTATAGCCATGAAACTATGTAGGCCAAAGATTCTATTTAAATCATTTTATGTAGACAATTTTCATAGGTATTTGTATGCCTTTGTATACACATACACACATAACTCATGTATTAATATGAACATAGAGTATGTTGCTTGTCCCCTGTGTATATCAGGAAATGTTAACTTCATGAGACATATGCAAAAAGTAATAAAGGATTAAGTAGTATTTTTTGTAAACTGGACAATTTGTCAAAAATTTTCTTTTAAAATAATCAATTAATATTTAGGATGAACATCACATAAAAGCAAGAGTTTCCAGATATCAAGGAACAGAATGGATAGGACCAAAAACCCAGGAGGAAGCAATTACAATTTTTCACTTTTCTGTGAGGCATTTGTGGCATGTGGAACATAATCTACTCAGTAGCTGAGTGGACATGGATCTAATCTGATGGATCTAATCTAATCCTAAATAACCAGGGAGAACAGGCCTCTGCATTTTCCTGAAATCAAAGCCCACTTTGGTGAAGTCTTTTTTTCTTTCTGGATTATATGAGACTTTCTTGAGGGGTTCTAATGGGAGGAAAATGTAAATTCTTAAAAATGCTTCCTCTTGCACTCCAGTACTTGATGCTCTTATGTTAAAAATCATTAACATTGTCTTTGAAATTTTCCCGGCAAAGGGATGGGCTGTTAGGGACGATCATTAATAAAGACTTTGAGGTTTTAATCTTAATTAAACCACTGAGAAGATAATAGAATTCTGCCTTTAAAGGATTCTTCCTCATTCAGACTGTGAATATATAAATGATCTAATCAGAAATATGAAATGATGGTTTTAAGCTATCTGGAGTAGAGAAACAATATTTATCTATTTATTTATCATCTAGCATAAATTATGTCTATTTCACAACTGGAAGGACTTTCAATGGATTGTTCATTGTTATTCAATTTTTAAACATCAAGAAGAAATGGAATTTTGTTTAAAAACATATTCTAGTATAAGTATAATGTAGTAAAAAATATATTCTGGTGTATTAGTGTAATAAAAAGAAATGCCTGTTCAGTGTTTGATTGTAGGGCAACAGTTGATACATGCAAAATGTTAACTGAAGTTTGCTTAACAAAAAGGGTCATTTCCAAAGCTGGAAGCAGGGTGAAGTACCTAGAATTTAAGGGCAGCACAAAGCTATTAGCACTCAGGTCCCCAAAGGACCAGGAGCTGTGTCAAGGCCCTCAGGCAGGATCTGTAGGAAGCTGACAGAGGGACATAATGTGACTTCTGTCATCCATTGTGCTTTGAACAGTGTCAGGAATACATGAGTTTCCTCTTTTTACTGTGCTCTGACCTTCAGCTGGTGCCTCCTCCTATTGGCCAAATGCAACAAGAAGCTAGTGGACAAAAAGCTTGAGAGATGCATGCACTCATAGGGTGCCATAGACAGAGAGCACCAAGGATATGAGAGCCTGAGCATGATACTTTTGGAAAACAGGAGCCATATGGCTATTAGTTAAATACCCACTCCATGACATGCAGGGCCAGATGCCCCCTTAACATCTAAGTCTTGCTGTATTATGAACTTTCTCCACATCTAATAAATCTTCTATTTGCCCCTTCTTCTTATACGGTATGTTTTTCTCTCAGTGAAAATCAAGATAAGCGGCCCAATATTATAAATAGATTAATGCCAGGGAAGAGATAAGGACACTACTGTGCAAGGGTCAGAACAGAAAAGTAAAGCATCAGTAGAACCAGGAAGCCAGAGCCAGAGAAGGATTTAAGGACACAGGAATCTTGAAGAGAGTTCCTAACAATGTTGTTTAAATTTTCTCAGAGTCATGAAAGGAAAATACGTTGAAAAAATGAATAGTGAGAAACTAAACTCTAGTACACAAAAATAATCACAACATCTTAAGGAAGGCACAGAAAGGGTAGCACAGAATAAAAACAGAGAAATTAGTCAGATTTGAGATGAGAATGACGAGAGCTGTTACAACAAGACAGAAACACACGGGGAATGTGTCCCAAAACAAGCTGCACATGACTGGCCAGCATTCTACTTCAGACACGGCAATGTCAAGACCTGTGTGTTTTCCCGGCTACTCCTCTACTTGGGACCTAAGAAAGGAGAAGACTAGTTTCACGGCTACTGCCAAAAGACATGAGAGTTCTGCCTAAGGAACAAAGGGCTCAGTTAGCTGTGGCCCAGCAAGCAGCATGAGTGCCAGGTTGTTTGTGCTAATTTCCTTGGTTTCGTGTTTCATCAGGGTGATGAAAATGAGCCTGGTAGCTATCTGCATGGATATTTGTTGCGTCGTTGAACTTGCAGGACATATGTTGGGTGTTTAGCCTTTGTTTCAGAGTGAGCCACTGTCCCTATCTTCTAAGTCCGTTCATTTGACAAATGGTAGCCAATATGTTTCCAAGAAGACATGGAGAAAGGTGTTCCACTCATTGACACGGCTTTCAATCAAACATAAATGTATGAGACTGACCTTGGCTTGGCAATTGAGAAATATACGCCACAAAACATGATCCATTCATAAGTCTGGTCTACGTAGACTTCTCTTACTAACAAAGAAAAAAGAGAAGGCAGTTATTTTGAATTTGAATGCATCTTATAGGATTTAGATATTTATATTTGATAGTTATTATGTAGAAGGAAATGAGGATGCTGATAGCCAGGGAGGATTCACTGAGTCATTACAGCTTCTTCTTCTTCTGTTAACATAGGACAATACGCCCAGGGGACAATTTGAGGTAAATTATGGTGTCTGTAATTAAACCAACTTTGGCTCAAATCCCAGTACAGCTTTGTGAAGAGCTAAACTGGTTTCAGATGATGTCATTATAATGCTCTCTGCTCTTCTTAAGGTTAATGGTCCATATTTAAATTGGTGGTGACTTGTGTCGTGTTCTGTCACACCAGACCTTCAGAGATGCGCGTAAGAGTTAAAATTAAAGGAGCTTTGGATGGATCACAGAGTAAAGCTTTGGGGGCTTACAAATATAACACACTTCCCAAAGAGTTACCAGTTCTGAGCCTGATTGCTAGGGTTGATCATCCTTTTTGTCGTTCAGATTGATTACAGAATGACAGCAGTCGTCACTTGTTAGAAGAAGAGAAGTTCCATAACCAGATTACTTACATTTATTTTAAAAAAGCACAAGCTCTAGGATATAAGCCTTTATCATATACACATGTATGCATGTGTGTGTTTATGTTTGTCCAAGGTGCACAATGTCTGCTGTTGAAGGACAACGTTGGGTATCATTCTTCAGGTACTATCTACCTTGCTTTTTGAACTTTTTACAAGTTCTCTCATTGACCTGGGCCTTGCCAAGTAGGCTATGCTGGCCGGGGAGCCTCGGGGATCTGCCTTTCTCTGTCTCCCAAGTACTGAGGTCAAAAGGGTGCATCACCACACTTGACTTTCTTCTCACATTGGTTCTAGGGAACAGCAATCAGGTTCCCATGCTTACAAACAAGTGCTTTATTAATCAAGACATCTTCCCCAGACAAACCTACATTTTCCAGTGACAAAATTTGGCCTGTTCACAGTGGTCAATCCCATGACTACTTTAGTAGCGTCCGTTGCTAACACCAACACTGCGCACGGAAGTAGAATGTCACTGTTTCCACACTTTGGCGCCTTTCTATGTAGCTGAACTCTGCATCGGAAATTGCTACCGGGATTTGCCATAGCAGTCCAGTGACACCGGATACACGGGTCTACAGACTTTCTTCTGTCTGCTTCCTCTTGATCTGCAAGGTCATGACTGTCAGCTAAAGCCAGAAGATGCTCTTCTATGGGATCTGGCAAAGCCTCCATATCTTGCTAGAAGATGAAATTAGTTCCAGCTTGACCTCATGTTCTGTGGGGGAGGTTCAGGCTGTGAGTTGGATCTTGAGGGAAGGTCAAGACACCTAAAGTTGTAGTGAAGAAGGTAAAACCTTATTGTTTACTTCTCACTAGATACTCAACTCTCTCTCTCTCTCTCTCTCTCTCTCTCTCTCTCTCTCTCTCTCTCACCCCACACACACAAACACACCCCCCCTCTCTCTCACACACACACTTACACACACACATAAACACAGAGTCACACACACACTCTCTCTCTCTCTCACACACACACACACACACACAAGCACACACACTCTCTCTCTCTCACACACACACACTCTTATACACACACATACACACAGAGTCACACTCTTTCTCTCTCTCTCATACACATCTTCTGTGGCTCACATTCACTTTAACCCTTTTAATCCTGCATTTCTGCCCTATCTTCCCATGCTCATCTTTCCATGATAAAGATCTTAGATGGAATAACAGCCACGATCCTATCACTAACATTCTGCTACATGCACAGAGAGTGGGAAGCTTGGATGGAGCCGGGATTAGCCTACACCTAAGTACTTCACATCTGCCTTTGGCCGTGAGCTTGAATGCTGTTATCTGTAGATGTAACCAATCGTCTTTTTAAAATAAGAAACACAGAGCCAATGTAAAAGAGAAAGCCGAGAGGTCAGAGCTCAGAGATAAAATCTTACCTCCTGCAGTGCTCCTAGCTTCCCCGAGAGAGAGAGGTACTTCCTGTTTGTCTCTGTTTAAATAATCTTTCTGTTCTGCCTTCTCATTGGTTGTAAACCCAACCACATGACTGCCTCATCACTGCCTGTAAGTACCGCCCTCCAGGTCTTAAAGGCATATGTCTCCAATACTGGCTGTATCCCTGAACACACAGAAATCTACCTAGCTCTTCTAACCACCACGCTCTTACTATGGCTCTAATAGCTCTGACCCCAGGGCAACTTTATTTATTAACATAAAATTAAAATAACATTTCAGTACAAATAAAATATCACCACATTTCCCCTTTTCTATTTTAATAAAAAGAAAAAAGGCAAAAGGTTATAACTAACAAAAGAAAAACTATATACAAAAGTACAATAACTATATACAATATATACAAGTAACAAATACCTAAACGATGTCTAGTCCATTTGTATTTGACAAATCAGAGAAAATAATTCCCTTATCTATCCTATTTTAGTAAGTCCAAAATGTATCTAATTCACTTTCTATCCTAATTAATCTTCAACTATAACTAACTAATCTTCAACTCCCTCAGAGATCCAAGAAGGAAATAATATTAGCTAACAAAAATAAAAACAGGAAGTGCACAAAAGCAGCTTCCAAAAATTTTGTGAGTTGACAGAAACAGCCAGCTGCCTGGACAGTCACCTGAGGTTTCTCCACAGTGTTGGGGCATCATCTTCAGCCTATAGGCTTATGGTATCTGACAGACTCATTTGTGAAGTAGGTTGTACACAAGGTCAACAGTTCAACCTCACATTGGGTGAGAGCAGTCCATGTACCAGAAACACCTGAATTCCACTAGTGTCATGTCATGATTCAGGATTTTAAATTCTGGAAATTGTTGATGGTTTTTGAATTCAGCTGCCCATTCTTCTTGGCTGTGTATATATGGCTTCATCTAAGCATCCCCTTCTCCACATCCCTCTATTAAATGCCAGTCTACTATTGAGAGGCGTGAGCTTTCAGTTGCTGTTCCATTGCACAACAGAAGCCACCGGCCCACTGCCTGTTCAGCTGCCTTCGAAGAAAAGGACACTGTACCTTTTCCAAATTGTGAAGGCGACTTCAGGGATGGTGCCATATTGTCCTGGCCTCAGAAGATGCCTTTTGATAAAGCCATAACCACACTTGTTTTGGCAGGAATTGGTAGTCCTTTGTTTCGTGTTCTGTCTGTCCATTTTTTCTGTTGATTTGAGGATACTTTGTTGTCCAGTGGCTAACTTTTGCCACAATGAAAATTAACTCCATATGCAGTTTCTTCAATGCCCATATTTTCTCTGAAGTAGATTGGTACTGCCAGGAGCCGACATGTCTCAAAAAAGAAAAATTTCTAAGTTATTAAAACATTTTAAATGCCATATTCGGTAGATCTCTGAAGGGTTTGAAGATGACCTGTCTAAAATACATCTGCTCAATTTTTAAAACATATCTAATATGACTACAATTTCTATTGTAATGTCTAACTACTAACTTTCATTTCTTTATATCCTAATAGTTGGTAATAATGTAAAGTATTTAAAATTAGTAATTGTTTTTTTCTTTTCTTTTCTTTCTTTTCTTTCTTTTTTTTTTTTAAACAAGAACCTTAAATCTAATCTCCTTTGCTTAGCCTTTTTCCTAACCCTTGACAACTTGTAACCTACCCCCCTAAATAATGAAAATTATCCCAGACCCAAAACCCATTAAAAGAACCAAAAAACCACCTGCCCCACACCACTTCTTTGGCAATGTGGGCGTCATTCTTAAAATTGCTTCCTGCTGGGTATGGGTGAAGTTATCTTTATCCTGAAAGAAAAATTTAAGTTAATTGTCAAATTCTAGGAAAGGTAACTATATCCTTTATTATTATCCAGTCTGTGTATAATGCCAAAGTTCAGGGTTTATCTCAAGTCCTTATTCAAGTAGTCTTTGAGACTGGATCATCTCAGCTAGTCATCTCAAAATTGCTCTGAGCACCTTGTAGTTCAAAGCTGATCTGTAGGTGATGTTTGTCAGTTCAGTGATATTATTATTGTCCACGTGGAATTGTTGTTGTTGTGTTTGTTGTTGTTGTTGTTGTGGGGCCCCATCTTCTTCCTGGAGACTTCAGTTGATGTTAGGCCTGGCCGTGATTTCCTGCAGAAAACTGATAAGAGACTCGAACACAAAGACATATATATGCAGCTAATTGAAGCCTTTTTTCTAGAATTAGTTAGTACTCTATATGACCATTCATATCTTAACAAAGTTTAAAATGTATATATATATATCAATCTTGTAAATTTTGATATAAAATTTATACTTTAAGAAAAGTTTAAAGAATCAGAATAGAATCAAAGAGTTGAGATTAGTAATAGAATAGTCCCTTAATTAATTTTGCTTTTGTCCTGTCCCATAGCAGAAAATGGCTCTTTCTGGCATGATACAGGGAGTTTGCATTTTCCTTTTAACAACATGCTTGAGTTTAAAGAAGGAGAGAGCCATTCTCCAACTCCAAAGTCAGCTTTAAATTTTAATTGAACTGGGACTATTAGAAAACCAATAGTGTTAAATCTTTAGAGAAAAGCAGAAACAAACATTTAAGAAGACATAAAATTTTTTAGATAATATATACCCATATGCCATATACTCCCATATACTCTGTTTCCTGGGATAGATGATTTGTCCCTTTTCTTCAGTTGTCTCATTTGTCTTGTGTTCTTCAGATTCCTTAACCATCATTCTCCTAAAAGACAAAAACAAAAACCTTTCCCCAAGACTAATTTTGGGGATGTTCCTTTTTGGCAAGTTATTATCTGATTAAATGAAAAGACATGTGTTATAGGTACAAGTTAGTTTAAATTGGATGTTCATGCTGGTTGATGAACTATCACCTCCTCTAATTAAGAGGTTTCTCTTGTTCAAATCGAACCTTTATCAATTTTGATGGTACCCACAGCTTATCTTCTCCTGTAGAAACAAAAGCAAAACCTCGTCCCCAACGTAATACATACCCTGGTTTCCATTCTGAGGTCAGCACATCCTTAAAGTATATAGGCTGATTTAATTCTGTAGTTTTTTCTATTACCCAATGTCTCTCTGCAGCTGTTGTTCCTTTCTCATTGGCATTCAGAAAATTCAAAGTTAATAGAGCATTATGCAGTCTATTTCTGGGGGTTTTTGTTACTCCTTTCTGTTTATTTAGCATATCCTTTAGAGTTCTGTTTGACCTTTCTATAACTGCTTGACCTGTAGGATTATGTGGTATACCTGTAATATGCTTTATATTGTAATAAGCAAAAAACGGTTTCATTTTAACAGAGACATATGATGGAGCATTGTCAGTTTTGATTTGTGCAGGTATGCCCATGATGGCCATAACTTCTAGCAAATGAGTGATTACAGAATCAGCTTTTTCAGAACACAGAGCAGTTGCCCATTGAAATCCTGAATAAGTATCAATGGTGTGGTGTACATATTTCAATTTTCCAAATTCTGCAAAGTGAAACACGTCCATCTGCCAGATTTCATTCCTCTGAGTACCCTTTGGGTTACATCCTGCTGGTAATGGTGTTTGATTATAGAAGGAACAAGTAGGACATTTCTTTACTATTTCTTTGGCTTGTTGCCAGGTTATGGGAAAATCCTTTTTTAAACCTTTACTATTGACATGATGTTTTTTATGAAATTCTGAGGCCTCCAGCACATTTCCTATCAATAATTTATCAATCTCATCATTGCCTTGTGCTAGAGGGCCTGGCAGACCAGTATGAGATCGGATATGAGTTATATATAAAGGATGACTCCTTTTCCTGATTGTATCTTGTAATTGAATAAATAGTGAAGTTAATTCTGAAGCATCAGGGATAAATTCTGCAGTCTCAATATGTAATACCACTCTTTCAGCATACTGAGAGTCAGTTACTATGTTGAGAGGTTCTGAAAAATCCATTAATACCAACAGAATAGCATACAATTCTGATTTTTGCACTGAATTATAAGGACTTTGAACCACTTTACTTAAATTTTCTGATTTGTAACCTGCCTTTCCTTGTTTGTTGGCATCTGTATAAAATGTACAAACTCCAGATATGGGTTTTTGCCGTACAATTCGAGGCAAGATCCAATCAGCTCTCTTTATAAAATCAATTCTGTTGCTTTTGGGATATTTGCTGTTAATTTCTCCCAAAAAATTACTGCAAGCTCTTTGCCAAGGTTCACTTTCTGTCCATAATTTTTCAATGTCCTCCTTAGTTAAAGGTACGACAATTTCTGCTGGGTCTATTCCTGCTAATTGACGAAGTCTCAATTTTCCTTTCCAAATCAAGTCAGAGATTTTTTTCCCCATAAGTTTTTAATTTTTTATTTGGTTTATTTGGTAAAAATATCCATTCCAATATAATATCTTCCCTCTGCATTAATATTCCAGTAGGGGAATGCCTAGAAGGTAAAATAACCAAAATGCAATCCAGCTTTGGATCAATACGATCCACGTGCCCTTCATGTACTTCCTTTTCTACCAAGGCCAATTCTTTCTCAGCTTCAGGTGATAATTCTCTTGGACTATTTAAGTCCTTGTCACCTTCTAAGGTTTTGAACAAATTAGTCAGTTCATCATTTTTTACCCCAACAATAGTTCGTAGATGAGAAATATCTCCAAATAATCTTTGAAAGTCATTAAGAGTCTGTAGTCTATCTCTCCGAATTTGCACCTTTTGGGGTCTAATTTTTTGTAGCTCTATTTTATATCCTAAATAATTAATAGAATCTCCTCTTTGTATCTTTTCAGGAGCAATTTGTAATCCCCAGCAAGGCAAAATTTTCTTTACTTCTTCAAACATTCTTTCTAAAGTATCTGCATTTGAGTCAGCTAGTAAAATATCATCCATATAATGATAAATTATAGATTTAGGAAATTTTTTACGTATCACTTCCAATGGCTGTTGTACAAAGTATTGGCACAGAGTTGGGCTATTTAACATTCCCTGTGGGAGGACCCTCCATTGAAATCTTTTAACCGGTTGAGAATTATTATAAGTAGGCACTGTGAAAGCAAATCTTTCTTTGTCTTTTTCTTGTAAGGGTATTGAAAAGAAACAGTCTTTTAAATCAATAACTATGAGAGGCCATCCTTTTGGTAACAGAGTAGGCAAAGGAATTCCAGATTGTAGAGAGCCCATCAGCTGAATTACTTTGTTAATTGCTCTAAGGTCTGTTACCATTCTCCATTTACCAGATTTCTTTTTAATAACAAATACAGGAGAATTCCAAGGGCTGGTTGATTCTTCAATATGCTGAGCATTTAACTGTTCTTCTACCAGCTCTTCTAAAGCCTGGAGTTTCTCTGTTGTTAAAGGCCATTGCTGAACCCATACAGGCTTGTCTGTTAACCATTTTAAAGGTAGAGCTGTTGGTATTTTTGGAAGATTATCAGTTGTTGTGCCCTGTTCTTGTATAATATGGATGGCTGGTGACCACTCAAAATAATGCCTTCTAATATTTCTCTCAGAAACATGTGCTAGTTTATGATTTGTTTCTGAGATTGGAGGGATTTTAATCTGAGTATTCCATTGTTGCAACAAGTCTCGACCCCACAGGTTCATAGCTATGTTAGCGACATATGGTTTTAATTTTCCTCTCTGTCCTTCTGGACCTATACATTCCAGCCATCTTGCACTCTGTTTCACTCCAGATAATGTCCCAATTCCTAACAGTTGAACGTTTACCTCCTGAAGAGGCCAAGCTGGATGCCAAAATTCTGGTGCAATTATGGTAATGTCCGCACCTGTGTCTACCAGACCAGACAACAAAACACCATTTATTTTTATCGTTAATTTTGGTCTCTGTAGAAGTTTGCCAAAAAATTTTCTTTATGTTTTCTCCTGAATTTTCTATTCTCTCTGTTTCATCATCCTGACCAGCATGATTTATTCCAATAGTCATTTGGTTATTTAATCGCTCAGAGCAGGGATTTCCTCTACAGCTGCAGGAAAGATTTGAACTGGTTTTGCTATGGGGGCCTGCATGAGGCCCCTCCGGGAGTTTCCCGAAAACTGAGGCAAAGGATTACCCTGTCTGTCCTTTGTTGATCTACATTCGTTGGTCCAGTGTTTTCCCTTACCACACCTTCTGCATACTCCAGAAGGAAGGGGCATTCTGTTGCCATTGTTCCTTGAAGAAACATTGCTTCTAGGAATGACCTGTTTACAGTCCCTTTTAAAATGTCCTTGCTTTCCACACCCAAAACATCTAACACTCCTCAAACCTTTTGAAATTACTTCTCCTACCCACGTATCATCATGCTCATCAGCCTCAACATTAATTGTTTCTCTAATCCAATCTTCCAAAGGTGCAGATCTTGCCCTTAACGGCCTGATTATTCTTTTGCATGCTGCATTCGCATTCTCAAATGCCAAAGCTTCAATTATTGCCTTACTAGCTTCTGATCCTGAGACCATTCTGTTTACTGCTGAAGCCAGTCTTTCTAAAAAATCTGTGAAAGATTCTTTTGGGCCTTGCATAACCTTTGTGAATGACTCAGGTTTTTTTCCTGGTTCATCAACTCTGTCCCATGCATTCAAGGCTGCCATTCGACATAAAATTACGGTTTGAACATCATATAAACATTGTGTTTGTATTGAAGCATATTGGCCTTCTCCAATAAGCTGATCCTGACAAACTTGTATTCCTTTATCCCTCCATTGTGTTTCTACGTTTCTAGCTTCCTCCTTAAACCACGTTAGA
Organism: Peromyscus maniculatus bairdii; assembly: GCF_049852395.1. Classification (NCBI taxonomy): domain Eukaryota; kingdom Metazoa; phylum Chordata; class Mammalia; order Rodentia; family Cricetidae; genus Peromyscus; species Peromyscus maniculatus. The sequence goes on along the minus strand of NC_134868.1, from coordinate 7,670,465 downwards.
AATTGAATTCTCTGGCTGGGTTCCAGAACAGCTTGTGCAAGGTCCCGCCAGTCCTGTGGTATAATCCTATTATATGTTGACCAAGAGTTTAACATTTGCTTTACATATGGGGAATGCATGCCATAAGATACTATTGCCTCCTTAAACCTTTTAAAATCCATCAGTTCAATTGGAGCCCAGATATTTTGTGTAGCCATTTGATCAGGCATCTGCTGTACGGTTACAGGATAAATTAAGGATGACTGTGTGAAAACAGGCTTTCTTTCTGTAACCTTATGATCCAAACTTGAACCAACTTCACTGTTAAAATTAACAGGTTTTTCTAAAGCTGTTATCCTGGCACTTAAATCGACTATCTTTTTAAATAGTAAAATGAGAATAAGCATGGTGATTAACTGTATAATTCCCATAATACTAATCTTTTCATATAGTTGTTCCATTGTCAGACTGCCTAAAATTTCAAACAAAACCCAATTTTCTTCCAATGTACACAGAAAACCCATTTTTTCCTTTATGACTTACCAAATCTGCGTAGAACAGTAGAAATCCGAGCGAATTTCAAAAGAGCCACCTAGTGTCCTAGGTGTGAATCCAGAGAGAGAGAGAGAGAGACAGAAACAGAGAGACAGAGAGAAAGCAAGAGAGAAAGCAAGAGAGAAAGCGAAAGTGAAAGTGAAAGTGAAAGTGAAAGCGAAGGGGTAGCCGGCTAAAGCTTAAAGCCAGCCACTTGTTCCTTCTTGAGCCTAGTCAAGGCTTGGCTTTATAGGCAGGGGCCCTGTTTAGCAGGGCAGGCCTGAGCTGTTTGTAGCACTGGCTTTAAGCAAGCAGCTCACAGTCCAGCCTGAGCCCAAGCAGACCTGGGCCGGGGCTAGGGAGCCGGCTGCTCCGGCTAGGGAGCCGGCCCCAAGCAGTTTTTAATGGATTCTTGTCACGTTGGGCGCCAGATGTAGATGTAACCAATCGTCTTTTTAAAATAAGAAACACAGAGCCAATGTAAAAGAGAAAGCCGAGAGGTCAGAGCTCAGAGATAAAATCTTACCTCCTGCAGTGCTCCTAGCTTCCCCGAGAGAGAGAGGTACTTCCTGTTTGTCTCTGTTTAAATAATCTTTCTGTTCTGCCTTCTCATTGGTTGTAAACCCAACCACATGACTGCCTCATCACTGCCTGTAAGTACCGCCCTCCAGGTCTTAAAGGCATATGTCTCCAATACTGGCTGTATCCCTGAACACACAGAAATCTACCTAGCTCTTCTAACCACCACGCTCTCACTATGGCTCTAATAGCTCTGACCCCAGGGCAACTTTATTTATTAACATAAAATTAAAATAACATTTCAGTACAAATAAAATATCACCACAGTTATCCCTGGATCAAGGGATGCTTATCCATACCAGACCGCCTGGAGATAATCTCCCACTGACATGGAGGTGGTAGCTTACTGATCATGGGTTTTCAACACTGGATTTAAATTTAAAGCTGAACAATGGACACATTAATTTAAAAATGAAGACAGCAGTATTTACATAAGAGTAGTTGCCTATAAAGGAGGTAAAGAGAGCTGTATTGTTATGACTACAGTAAGAAGAAACTCAAAATAGCCTCAGCTATAATAAGATGCCAAGAAGATTGGAGGCTTCTGTTAAATGTTCAATGTTCAGTTTCAAAAAGCAAAGGAATCTTCCCCCATCCCAAACTCCCACATATAAACAAGTTTGAAGGGTGGATGCGGTGGGCAGTCAAAAATAACTTCCAATACCAGAAGGGGAAGCAGAGATCTGGAATTAAAGTGCCCATTGGCTCCTCCACTTCAGCAAGGGGTGCTACTAAGCAGGGACTGAGTTACTTGGACCAAGAGTATATATAGTTCATACCCTTAACCATAGCTTGAAAGCCACAGGTGTCCTGATAATCCAGGTGGTTGTATGCTCAACTAGAAGGATGAAGACTCCTCCTTGGGTCATGGAAACAGACATCAGACGGTGGGTTCCAGACCTTCAAGTAGGAATAATTCTGCTAGTAACGTATTTAAGCGGAAGCTGAAATTGTAAACACTATATGTCTTAAAGGACTGGAGGCTGTTTATGTTGGATTTATGGGGGACAAGGCTATGATGCTATGATTGATGGCTAATAAACATTTTTGATCCATTCCTTAAAATGGGTAACCTCTGGTTAACATTTCAAAATTTTAAATGTGTAAAAAAATGTTCAAAGTTAGAAGCTTGTTATCATTGTACTAATTCATACAGAGTGCCAATATGGTAAACAGCACTTAGGAGAAGGAAGAGGACAACTGGGGTCTGGAGAGATGACTCAGCAGTTAAGAGCACCTGATGATCTTGCAGAAGATCCTGCCTTGGTTCTTAGCATCCACACAGCTCACAGTCACCTATAACCTAGTTCCAGCGCTCCAATGCCATCTTCCTGTCTCCGTGGGCATTATGTTTTTACATAATGCATATACATACATGCATGCCAAATACCCACACATGTAAAATAAAAATAAATGACTCCCATTTTAAAGAAAAAGAACCATTGGTATTGTTTATATAAAGCTTACAAACACAAAATCTAGGTTTATGTAACATAGAAAAAATGAATTCTTTTTTGTGGTCCAACATGACAAGAAATACATTGTACTAAAAAGTAAGCATATCACTATAAGTATATGTATGTATGTATATATATATATATCACTTAGATAAATAATAGATTGATAAATAGATGATAGATACAAAGATAGACAGACAGATGACAGGTAACTGAAAATTCTTTATAAGTTGTAATTCAAAGTAGAAATCCTCTCTATGTCAAACTTCACTGAAAACATGAAAAGTATATAACCATATGATAAGAAATAATTGAAAAGCTCCTTAACACACGAGTCAACTGAAGAAACGGTATTTAAGTGGGAAGGCAAGCATCTGGAGACAGCAGACGTTTCCTTAGGACATAAATCACTTTTGAATGACAGTCACTGTTCTCCTCCTTCACCTAATACAACTCTGTACCCAAATATACACTTAAATCCTGTGAAATGACTTGGAACTGTTTGAATTCTGACCCTGTAAGGCTTGTTGGCAACATCACAGCTTTTGACTGGGTTATCTTCTGGGGATAATGTACCAATAGGCACCTAAATGTGTTAGATAGGTGTTAGATAACTCTAACCACATTAAGTTCTATAACGACAACTATGCTAGGCACACACACATACATCATGTCATTTAATCTTTTTCTGAAGTATACTGTTTGATTTGACTAATGAAAGTGCTATGGTTCATGGGAGTTAATCAGCTTGTTAAGAATCCTTAGCCACATAAACATGGCTAGAATTAAACCATATTTTTAAATATCAAAACCCATGCTTTTTCCATCTGGTAGGGAAGAACAAAGTGTCTACCCAGTGGGAATCTTCATTTCCTCAGACCACTAATTGATCTCAGCACATTCTTTTGGCTAAACCAGACTTGCCCTGAGATTTGATTCAACTTGATAATTTAGGTCCCAAATTCCAATTAATTAGATATGCTATTGCAGTTGAAAACTCTGGGTCAACTCTACACTAATACATCCTGTCTCCTTATCCCTAACACAAGATAAATGATATTGTTCCTTATCACTGAACTCACAATCAAACCACAGGTAAATAGCATAAATACTGTGGATTTTTATGTTTGAAAACTATCAGAGAAAAAGAAAGAAAGAAAAAACAAGTTTCGGAAAGAAACAAGTTCTATTTTTAGAACTCTATTTGCATATAAAAGTGTTGAAAAGATCACCAAATTAATAAGTGGTGCTTAAATTCCTCTAGCAAAGAAAATTGTATTTATGAAGACATATAGAGAAGTTACCTAAGCTAGACGAGATTTGCATGGATTTAGAGACTGTAAGTAAACCCAAGGGAAACTGTTAAGTATTGTATTCTCTAGAAAGCAGAGAAAGGGGTGGGTTAAAAGAGAGGGAGAGGAAAAGGCTAGAAGGAAGATTTCTGGTTCCCTCAACAGAAGGAGACATGAGAAAACCCTTTATGAATTTAGGGTAGTTTCATGCTCTGTGGGTTTGTGGGAGAAACAATCCGCAGAGGCTCAGGTATTTGAACATTTGGCCCCAGGTGATGGCGCTGTTGGGAAGGTTGTGGAACCGGTAAGAGGGGCAGCCTTGCCGCAGGAAGCATGCCCCTGGAGGTAGGCTTTGAGAGTTTATACATTTGCTCCACTTCCAGTTCAGTCTCTGCTTCATGCTTGCATTTGAAGATGTGGTCTCTCTCTCAATGTCCTGCCCCACCCACCAGGTGCCTTGCCTCCACACCGTGATGGACACACCTTCAACTTGTAAGCCCCAATAAACTCTTTTCTTCCCTACGATGCCTTGGCAATGGTATTTCACACAGCAACAGAAAAATAACTAACCTTGCTGTTTTCAAAAGAAAATGCTGATGGTTTTGTTTTGTTTTCCCTCGACTAGTTTATGTCAGCTTCACATAAGTAGAGTCATCAGAGAGGAGGGAGCCTCAACTGAGAAAATGTCTACATAAAATTAGGCTTTAGACAAGCCTGTGGAGCATTTTCTTAATTAGTGACGGATAGAGGAGGGCTCAGCCCATTGTGGGTTGTGTCCTCCCTGGGTTCTCGAAGATAGCAGGTTGAGCAAGCCATCATGAGCAAACCAATAAGCAGCACCCCTCCACAGCCTCTGCCTCAGCTCCTGCCTCCAGATCCCTGCCCTGTTTTGAGTTCCTGCCCTGATTTCTCATAGTGATGGACTGTTATCTGGAAGTATAAGACAAATAAATCCTTTCCTCCCCAAGTTGCTTTGGTCGTGGTGTTTCATCACAGCAATAGTCAGCCTAACTAGGACACTGTAGAGGGACGTTTCTCTGTGTCCGGCCTGCCTCGCGGTCAGGACGAATCTCTCGTACCCGCTGTCCCACAGCTGCTTATAAAATAATTACACAGAGGCTTATATTAATTACAAACTGTATGGCCTATGGCTTCAGCTTCTTCCTAGCTAGCTCTTTCATCTTAAATGAGCCCATTCCTATTAATCTATATGTTGCCACGTGGCCGTGGCATTACTGGTCTGTGGGCACCTTGTTGCTCCTTGGACAGCAGGTTGGTGTCTCCTCCCATGCTCCTTTCTCTCATTGTCTCTTTTGGATTTTCCTACCTGGCTCCATCCTGCCCTGCCATAGGCCAGTGCAGTTATATTTGTTATCCAATGGGAGCCACGCAGATTCACAGTATACAGAAAGACATCCCACAGCAGGACACCCTGTAGCCTTAGATTCTACAAAAAGTAGAGTCTGAAACATCTCCTCTGGCAGAATTTGAAAACATTTTCCTCTGGGAGAAGAAGCTTATTTGGCAGATAATTCTAGGAAGCAGAATTGAAAAAAAAATAAGAAGACTAAGAGTGAAAGGGAAAAGCTAAAGAGAGACACATTGTGCACTGTCTATCACTGTGACTAAATTGCATTTAACCCTGTAGGACTTCATTGAGAACTTTGTAGAACATGTTTCAAAGTTTTTCACCAATGACCAGGAAGCCGGGTTGATTGTTCTCCAGGTCTTATCCATAATGGGATGAGGGCTCTTCAGGGAGTCGAAGGCCCCACTCTTCTGCCCTGGGCCTGCTGTTTGGGTGGGTTGTCTTGACAGTGCAGAAGCACCAAGGCAGTTGTGGAGACTGTCCATGTGCTACAGAGATGGGAAGATGGTACTGTGCTTGTAGCCAACCATGACAGCTGTGTTAACATCAGGGGACCAAGAGAAGCGGCAAGAGGCAGCACACACATCTGCTTTGTGATTGAACGTCCTTTCTTTCTGGACTGATTTAATTGCTGTAGAATTTCATTGATTGTGAACACCATACCTGAAACCCGAGGCCCATTTTCAACACATCAGTCTTCTACAGTTTACTTCCAATTCTGTATTCATACTTCATCTTGATTGCTTGCATTTTTTTTATGCCAGTTATGTATCCAACCAGGGAAAGATATATATCCCTTTGATGGAAAAAGTAAGACTAAATAAAGTTTGATATTTCATCTTCATCTCTTTAGTTTAAGAATGAGTCATTTGGGGGCTGGAGAGATTTAAGAGGAGCTACAGTTCTTGCCTAAGGCCTAAGTTTTGTCCTTAGCTCCCATACTGAGTATCTCAAAACCACCAGTAACTCTAGCTCTAAGGGATGTGGTGTCTTCTCCTAGCCTCCATAGAGAAGAGCACACACACACACACACACACACACACACACACACACACACACACACAAGACCAAACAAAAATGTCTAAAAATGAATGTTGTTTTTTTATTTTCAAAACTGTCAGAGATGCACTCCACCAAAAGAATCTATTTAATATGTAAAACATTGTTATTAGCTAATATATTCATAGGGAAATATTCTGAATAATTAGGTGATGACAATCACAATTATGACATTTCTTAAGTCTTAAATAATACTAAAAGGTGAAGTGCCTTGATTCTTGCTTTAATAACAATCTTCATTAGCATATCAAGTGATATGCAAAATAACTTCAAAACATTAGGTCATTGTGTATTTTAAGTAGTTACCAGACTCTTTTTATCCCGTTGAGATTTTTAACATTTACAATGTAAAGAAACTCTATGTGATAGCTTAATATGCAGCAGGCACACAAATCAGTCACCTTGGAGAGTGAGGTATTATTCTACTCTCCCTTCCGATTTGGTGAAGAGTCCTGGCAATAACGGAAGTTAGACATTGTGTGAGCTAAGGGAACTTTTTCTGGAACACTCTGTGCCTTTGACGATTCATTCTGAAACCAGCATCATATTTCTAAATTGGATTCAAGGACTTGTCTGCAGCACATACATCACAGAAGAATTTTTACTCTAGTTCTGCACTTTGCTTTTGACTTCGAGTTTTCAACATAAGAAATTATAAAGGCTGGATCTCCAAAAACCAGCATTGACTCAATACTAAATACACTGGAAATAATGTTCCTTGATGTGGTATTATGGAAACCTTTACTTCTGTTTCCAAAATGTTTTATGTTCTAGACTTAACTAACTGTTATACTAGATAAGCTTGGGCTAGACAGAACTGCATTTCTTTGGTTCATCAGACACAGGTACCTCTGGGTCTAACACATCTCATCCTGTTTATAGTACAGTTTTCATCATTGCAAAATTAAGATCGTAACATATAAGGAATATAAAATAAATAGAAAAAGCAAGACATGTAGTGTTTAAAATGTCTACATAAAAGCCAGAAAGGGGCTCATGGTTAAAAACTAAAGACAAAAAGTGAAGGAAAGAAAAGGATCAACTACAAGAAAAGCAGAAGGGGAATTGTTTTAAATATACACAATAAATGACAGGCATGAAAGAGCCAGAATGTTTTGTATCTGCAGCTACATTTTACTTTGTCACTGAAATCATGAAAGTGAAAGCAACTGTACTTTTATTCAAATACACTTGACCTACATAGAACCCAGTAATTTTATATATACATGAAAATGCTGATTTAAATACAATTTAGAACAATATACAATCACACCTTTTTAAATTAGAAAATTTTGTTTTTCTCAGTAACAGTCTCCTGCATTATCAGGGTCACTGAAACCACTACAAATAAATGCCAGCTCTGGCAATGATTTACAATTGTGACTGCTTCCTCTATATGGGTTCTCTTTCACTTATTCCTTTTCTCAACATCATTTAGTTTAAAGGGGGTATAGATAAAGACAGTTAAACAGTGGCTTTGAAATGCCCAGCTTGAGAGTCTTGCAAGCCTTGTTTCCTAACAGAACACTTCAAAACTACTGAGTGAATACTTCTCCAATTTGGAAGGCAGGTGTGGGGCAGAGTGACTGAAATGAAAACTGTGTATGTCGTGCCAGCCTCTTGTAGCAGGACCAGTGTGGAATTCGGAAGAGAAAACAGTGATGTCCGTGCAAAACCATTTGTTACTGCAGAAGAAATGCAGTTTGCAGAGGCTAAGGCTGTTCCCACTGGGAATGATGATTTATATGTAGCAAAAGACAAGAAAATGAAGATTAAGCACCCATCACAGATTGCTAAAATATACAAGACACCACTTGCTTAAGATTCTTAAAGACAAAAATCTCCAAATTTGTGGGTGAATAAAACAAATCTTGCCTTTATGAAAACTTGGCTGTTTGAATTTATTTATCTAGAACTATGTTCACATGTGATTTCAATGGTGACTAAGCCAAATGGGGAAAATTGATTTCCCCCTTCTTATTTTCAAAGGAATTGGCTCTCTGCATAGAGTGCACACAGGACTGGGGAATTAACACCTGAAAACCATACATGTCGAGAAATGATGACATTCTGGAAGACTGGTAAAGTTTGTGGGTTATGAGTAAAATTTCTATCTTTAGTATGTTTGATGTTTGTTTTTGAGTCAAAATACATTTATGTAGTAAATAAAGGTATTTTAATACACCTCTTATCTTTTATACTTTGAAATTACTGCATTTCAATATACACGTTAAGACTCTATTTAATTATACTTTTCATATGAAATGCTGACTTTCTTAGTAACGTTTCTCTTATCGTCAAGGCCATTGAAGCCATGTCCAAGCCAAGCAAACACTCAATAATTAATGTCTCCAACTGTTTATTCTTTCTACTCTCTTATTTTTGTGTTTTTTCAACTAATATTTATTTATTTGTATGTGTTTGTGTGTTGTGTGTGTGTGCGCGTGTCCATGCACACACACGTATGTACATGTGTAAGGAACCCATGGAGGCCAGCGTGAGTTGTAAGATCTCTTCCCTGCCAATGGACATATGGGCAGTTGTGAGCCACCTGATCTGGGTGCTGGGAATAGAGTTCTGATATTCTAGAACAGAGGAAAGCACCCCTCAGCTCTGCACCCTCTCCAGTCTCTGTTCTTACTTTTCTTACATCATTTAGTGCAGAGGGGAACCAGGTGATAAAAAGGTTAAGTGGTTGCTTTTAAGTGTTAAACGATCTGTTGGAAATTCTTGGCTCCAGACTACATGTTTGCTTTGGGTTTCACACCACCCTGCTTATTACACTGCTCTGGATTTTGACATATTATTAAAAGTCCCCTTAATATCTCTCAATGTGATGAAAATAAGATGACATATAATTGACATATGTACTATTATCTCTCCAATGTGACTTTTCTATGAATGCACTGTGAAAATTATGTTGCTTCTTTCATATAACTTCATTGGGCTTAACAAAAACAAAGGAACACAGTGAGTCCAGCAAGGATTTTGGTGCAGCCAAATGCTCCACACATACAACATGGGACAGGTAGGAAGGAGTTTAGTGTTTAGGGTAAATCTTGGCAGTAGATTCCTATTTACTAGGAAACCTTGAAGTGGTGATGTCAGAAGTAAGATGCTTATGTCACAGTGTAATAACTTACTTTGCAGTTTTCATTATTATCCTCAATTAGGAAGATTATCTGTAGGAAGACCACTCTGTTTCTTAAACATTTTGATAAAATAACATCCATACACATAAAAATATTAGTCATTGAAATGCCACCTTTGATATTCTAAGAATCCTTAGCTAAAATTCCAATAAAAATGTAGAGCCAGGGCTGGAGAGATGGCTCAGTGGTTGGGAGCACTGGCAGCTCCTCCAGAGGACCCTGGTTCAGTTCCCAGCACCCACATGGCAGCTCACAACTGTCTGTAACTCTAGTTCCAGGCCTTCTGATACCCTCAAACAGACATACATGCAAGTGAAACACCAATGCACATAAAATAAAAACAAAAATAAATTTTAAAAAAATTTAAAAAATGTAGAGCCAATAAGCCAATTAGTTTCCTCCTTGATGGATTTAAATAAGAATATTTTTTTAAAAATGTGTAAAGCTGTGACAGTTTAACAGGATATTGTAGCTGAAAGTTTTCCTGTGTTCCACCCAGTCCACAGCTGCTCAAACCCAAGTAAACACACAGAGGCTTATATTAATTAAAACCACTCAGCCATTAGCTCAGTCTTACTATTGACTAGCCCTTACACTTAAACTCAGCCCATTTCTGTTAATCTATATGTCACCATGTGTTCCATGACTTTACCTGTGTGCCATTACATGCTGCTCCCTGGACGGTGGGCTGGTGTCTTCTGACTCAGCCCTCCCAGAATTCTTCTTATCTGCTTATCCTGCCTATACTTCCTGCCTGGTTACTGGCCAATCAGATTTTATTTACCAACCAATCAGAGCAACACATATTCACAGCATACAGAACATCCCACAGCACCTCCCTTTTTCTGTCTAATCAAAAAGGAAGGTTTTAACTTTAACATAGTAAAATTACATATAATAGAACAGTTATCAAGCAAGAACTACAGTTATAATATCTAGTTTATTTGTATTTGGCAAAATTAAAGAAAATATTCTATCTATCCTATATTTGTGAGTCTAAAGTTTCATATCTAATTTATATTCTAACATAACCAAGGAAAATTATAACCATCTAGTCTTCAACTACATCAAAGACCTCAGAAGGATGCAATATTATCTAAGTAAACAGTTTGTAAGTAACTTTCCAAAATCTAGAATGACAGAGACATCTGTCTGCCTTGGACAGTCATCCAAAATTCCTCTGCAGTGTTGGAGCATCCATCTTCAGCCCAGAGACCTAGTCTCTCATTCACTTTCCCTGTGTTCTATAGAATGTCTGCCAGTCTCTTCTGTGAGGCAGGAACACCTGAAGGACCATCTTGCCTAGCAAAGTTCAGTGGTCACCTTCCTATGGGTCCTGCATGTCCAGTCAAAACAACATTTTGTCAAGCGGTCCAGGCAAGAACAGTTTCTTGCCCAAATGGCTATTTTTGCCAAGAAGAAGATAAACCCCACATAGAGTGTCTTTGATGCCCATCTTTTTCTTTGAAGTAAATCTGTGCTGCTAAGAACAGACGTGTCTCATTGTCCAGAAAGTCTAAGTTTTTAAAACATTTTAGATGCCATATTCTATAGGTCTTTGAAGTGTTTGAAGGTTACCTACCTAATTGAAATGTATGCATATGTACATAGAAAATTTAACTAACATGACTATAAGTTTGATTATCATAGATGACTAATTATTAATCTGTATTTCTCAACTATACACTACAATTTCAAATGAGTTGCACAAACAATATACTTTTAAAAAGAGTAGAAACATACATACAGTATAACAAAATTAACTTTAAGTTTATATCAATAAACTAAAATCCATAGCAATGTAAAACATTTTAAACAAGTTATTACTCTTTACAAGTAGATTCAATAATGTACCCTTTCATCTTATCATATCTATATCCTGTATTTTTATATCATATCCTCCTTTCTTTTTTTGAAAGAGATTGACTATGACCAATAACAATTTGTAACCAACAACCTAAACAAAGACAAATATCTATAATCCATTTTTGGGGAATGTGGGCATAGTTTTCTAGGCTACTTCCTGATGATAGAGGGTGCTGGTAATCTTATAGGGACCCAAAGAAAATTTTAGGATTATGGTCAGGTACTGACTGGAGTAGTCTGTGACACTGTATTCTCTGAGCCAGTTGCCTTGAAGTTGATTTTGGGTATTAGATGATCTGGGCCATGGTGTCACTGGAAACCTTTCATGGGGTCTTGGCTGGTCAAGCCTGATGTATCTTAATCTGGAACAAATCCATAGCCTCTTGCTTCCTGTGGAAACAAAAGCAGAGCCTCCTTTCCAAAGCAACATATCTTTAGATCCAAATTTTGAAGTTAAGATTACATATATATATATATATATATATATATATATATATATATATATATATATATATATGCTTAATTTAGCAGCCTTTACAATCAAATGTCTTTCTGCAGTTAAAAATATCAAAATCAACACAATTCAGATTCTCTGTGTAATATCCATCTTTATGTGGCTTATTTTTATATTACCTTTACTGTCTCTTTAAAGATTTTATTTTTTAAAACGATATTTCTTTATGTAACTGTCTATATTCATTTTCTTCTCTCTTCCAAGCCTATGTACATTTTTAAGCACATTGTCAACCATTTAAAGTCTTATTTTTATCTGAATCTGACTTATTGTGAATCTATTGCTCTAAACTGCAGCATTACTAGGGCTAAAATAGTAGCTTTGGCTGCTGGCTCTGCCCACCTCAGCTTCCCAACATGGTGGAACTTTACAGCCAGCTCTGGGCACCATGCTCACCACCAACTCCAAGAAGCTGTGGGTCTATTCTTTCATCCAGCAGAGAATAGCCCAGAAACCTCTTTTTTTTCTTTTTCCTTTTTTTTTTTTTTAGTAGCAAAAGCTATAGCCACCATGCACTATGTTGCACAGCTTGCAGAAACCTCTGTGTAACTCGGAGAGAATGTGCCATGCTGTAGCTCCAGTCTGCATGCTGCAAACCTGCCATAGAGTAGCTTAAACACTCACGTTGTGGCATCTCGCCACCCACATGAGAAATGAAGCAGGAACCTGTTTTTGGCTCTCCTTAGAACTGCTTATTAAGTATTTTCAGGGTTTAGGTATAAACTTGAGCCATTGGGCACCATTTGTAGCTGAAAGATTTACTGGTCCCACCTGGCCTACAGTCAGGACAAATCTCTCTCACTCACTGGTCCCACAGCCGCTTGGACCCAAATATACACACAGAGGCTTATATTAGTTATAATTGCTTGGCCATGAGCTCAGGCTTGCTATTGGCTAGCTCTTACACTTAAACTACCCATTTCTGTTAATCTATATGTCATCATGTGTTTCATAGCTTTACCTATGTGTCATTACATGCTGCTCCCTGGACGGCAGGCTAGCGTCTCCTGACTCAGCCTTCCTCTTCCCAGAATTCTCCTTGTCTGCTTATCCCATCTATACTTCCTCCCTGGCTACTGGCCAATCAGCATTTTATTTATCAACCAATCAGAATAACACATATTCCCAGCATACAGAACATCCCACAGCAGGATATGGTGGTACGTGACTATTTTCTCAGCACTAGGAAGAGAGACATTGACAAGTTCCAGCTCAACCTCCTCTGTATAGAAAGTTCTAGGTGAGCCAAGGCTCCATGGAAAAAGCCTGTCTCAAAATAGGCAAAAGAAATAGACCTGAAAGTTTTGGGTATTAGGGCATGAAAGACTGAATCATAGAAATTCTAATTAAAGTTTTCAATAAGGTATATTTAAATATGGCCTATCCACATAGGACACAGACTTGTTTCTATTGCTCCATCTTTTATTGTTGGGCAAATCACAAATTTTCAAATGTGATTGCATTCAGAAGGAAACTCCCAAGCAGTCAAGTTTCGTAGTTTTATTTAGTGGTCATATTGTACACATACATATAAAGTACTTCCATTGGTACCAGTAGAAGCAGAGACAGTGGGTTAAATAATTGAAAAAAATTGTTATACCAAAAGATAATTTAAAAGTAATGCATAAGTCTTAAATATTTTGTTATAATTTAAACATATTACTACCCATACCTGGCAATTTTTTTTGTGGGTGGGGGGACTTTATATTTCTTTCTTTAATTGGATACCATTTATCAGTTCTTGTACCACCCACACCACTGACAGTTCTAGTTTGATTTCCTCTAAGGTGGACACAGAAAGAGACTTATACATCCCCTCATACAATGCTGGAACCCACTGTTCCTATTTTTCTAAATGTCTGTGTGGTCAAACTGCCTTCTAAATATGGTGCTGCCCTCAGTCTTGGCCAGAGAAGCTGTTTTCTGCAGTGGGCAGCATTCAGTGCAGATTACAATTGCTCAAAGTGCTGAGAAGAAGTGGCTAAGACTTCTAGCCCTAAGTCAGACATCTCCACCAACCCTCTGCCAAGGACCAGGGGACAGTGTGGAAGAAGCTGTGTGAAGAATGTACCAGCTGGGCGATGGTAGAGAGCACTGTGACATGCTGTTCTGTGGACATGCCTATTGTGTCCATGTGCTCACAGCTGCAGTGCTCACCTCCATAAGATCAAGCCAGTGAAACAATCGTATCTAGTCACAGCCACCATATCCTTATCCAGTGGGCTGTAAGACACTTTAAAACAGGATCAGAAGCATGGCTTCTAGTAGGAAAATCAGGGCATTTATTAACATAAGAAAATATTTCTCTTCAGGGCTAAAAAGATTGCTCAGTGGTTGAGAGCACTAGGTGCTCTTCCAGAGGACTCAAATTTGATACTCAGCTCCAACTTTGGATGGCTAACAACATCCTGTAACTACAGCTCCAGGGGATATGACTCCCTCTTCTAGCTACTCCAATACACATGCACATACCCACCCATAAACACACACCTATCACTAATAAAATTAAAAATGCATCTTAAAAACAAAAAATATTTCTCTTTGTTGGGAATGTTGCTTTTAAATTGGAATAATTTAAGAATAAAGTATAGATGTAACCAACCGTCTTATTAAATAAGAAACACAGAAACAATGTAAAAGAGAAAGCCGAGAGGTCAGAGCTCAGAGCTAAAATCTCACCCTTCCGCCTGCGGTGTCCCAGCTTCCCGAAAGAGGGCTACTTCCTGTCTGTTCATTTTTTTTATAGTATGTTGTTCTGCCTTCTCATTGGTTGTAAAACCAAACACATGACTGCCTCGTCACTGTCTGAATGTACAGCCCCCTAGGTCTTAAAGGCATATGTCTCCAATGCTGGCTGTATCCCTGAACACACAGAGATCTATGGGATTAAAGGCGTGTGCCACCACTGCCACACTCTGTCTATGGCTCTAATAGCTCTGACCCCCGGGCAACTTTATTTATTAACATACAATCAAAGTCATATTTCAGTACAATTAGAATACCACCACATTTCCCCTTTTCTATTTTAATAAAAAGAAAACGAAAGCAAAAGGTTATAACTAACAAAAGAAAAACTATATACAAAAGTACAATAACTATATACAATATATACAAATAATAAATACCTAAACAGGTATTTGACAAATCAGAGAAAATAATTCCATTATCTATCCTATTTTGGTAAATCCAAGATGTATCTAATGTACTTTCTATCCTAATTAATTTTCAACTATAACTAACTAATCTTCAACCATAACTAACTAATCTTCAACTCCCTCAGAGACCCAAGAAGGGAATAATATTAGCTAACAAAAATAAAAACAGGAAGTGCATGCAAGCAACTTCCAAAAAATTTGTGAGTTGACAGAAACAGCCAGCTGCCTGGGCAGTCACCTGAGGTTTCTCCGCAGTGTTGGGGCATCATCTTCAGCCTATAGGCTTAGTGTATCTGACAGACTCATTTGTGAAGTAGGATGTACACAAGGTCAACAGTTCAACCTCACATTGGGTGAGAGCAGTCCATGTACCAGAAACACCTGAATTCCACTAGTGTCCTGTCATGATTCAGGATTTTAAATTCTGGAAATTGTTGACAGTTTTTTAATTCTGCTGTTCATTCTTCTTGGCTGTGTATATATGGCTTCATCTCAGCATCCCCTTCTTCTCCACATCCCTCTATTAAATGACAGTCTACTTTCGAGAGGCATGAGCTTTCAGCTGCTTTTCCATTGTACAGCAGAAGCCATCGGCCCTCTGCCTGTTAAGCTGCCTTCGAAGAAAAGGGCACCGTACCTTTTCCGAATGCGAAGGCCACTTCAGGGATGGGGCCATATTGTCCTGGCCTCAGAAGATGCCTTTTGATAAAGCCATAACCACACTTGTATTGGCAAGAATCAGTAGTCCCTTGTTTCGTGTTCTGTCTGTCCATTTTGTCCTGTTGATTCGAGGATACTTTGTTGTCAAGTGGCTAACTTTTGCCACAATGAAAGTTGACTCCGTATACAGTTTCTTCAATGCCCATATTTTCTCTGAAGTAGATTGGTACTGCCAGGAGCCGACATGTCTCAAAAAAGAAAAATTTTCTAAGTTATTAAAACATTTTAAATGCCATATTCTGTAGATCTCTGAAGGGTTTGAAGATGACCTGTCTAAAACATCTCTGCTCAATTTTTAAAACATATCTAATATGACTACAAGTTCTATTGTAATGTCTAACTACTAACTTTCATTTCTTTATATCCTAGTAGTTGGTAATAATAACATTCAAGGATCAGAAATTTGTATTACATTGTTAAATGAATGGTATAAATACAATTAGAAATATACATATAGCATTTTCTAACAATATCAGTTTCAAATTTGTTTACAATATAAAACAATTCAATCCAATGTAAAGTATTTAAAATTAGTAATTGTCTTTTTCTTTTCTTTCTTTTTCTTTTTTTTTTAAACAAGAACCTTAAATCTAATCTCCTTTGCTTAGCCTTTTTCCTAACCCTTGACAATAACTTGTAACCAACCCCCCTAAACACTGAAAATTATCCCAGACCCAAAACCCATTAAAAAGACCAAAAAACCACCCGCCCCACACCACCTCTTTGGGAATGTGGGCGTCGTATTCTTAAAATTGCTTCCTGCTGGGTATGGGCGAAGTTTTCTTTATCCTGAAAGAAAAATTTTAGGTTAATTGTCAAATTCTAGGAAAGGTAACTATATCCTTCATTATCCAGCCTGTGTATAATGCCAAAGTTCAGAGTTTATCTCAAGTCCTTATTCAAGTAGTCTTTGAGACTGGATCATCTCAGCTAGTCATCTCAAAATTGCTCTGAGCACCTTATAGTTCAAAGCTGATCTGTGGATGATGTTTGTCAGCTTAATGATATTATTATTGTCCATGTGGAATTGTTGTTGTTGTGGGGCCCCATCTTCTTTCTGGAGACTTCAGTTGATGTTAGGCCTGGCCGTGATTTCCTGCAGAAAACTGATAAGAGACTCGAACACAAAAACATATATATGCAGCTAGCCTTTTTTCTAGAATTAGTTAGTACTCTATATGACCATTCATATCTTAACAAAGTTTAAAATGTATATATATATATATATATATATATATATATATATATATATCTTGTAAATTTTGATATAAAATTTATACTTTGAGAAAAGTTTAAAGAATCAGAATAGAATCAAAGAGTTGAGATTAGTAATAGAATAGTCCCTTAATTAATTTTGCTTTTGTCCTGTACCATAGCAGAAGATGGCTCTTTTATTCTGGCATGATACAGGGAGTTTGCATTTTTCCTTTTAACAACATGCTTGATTTTAAAGAAGGAGAGAGCCATTCTCCAACTCCAAAGTCAGCTTTAAATTTTAATTGAACTGGGACTATTAGAAGACCAATAGTGTTAAATCTTTAGAAAAAAGCAGAAACAAACATTTAGGAAGACATAAAATTTTTTAGATAATATATACCCATACACCGTTTCACTCTGTTTCCTGGGATAGATATTTGTCCCTTTTCTTCAGTTGTCTCATTTGTCCAGTGTTCTTCAGATTCCTTAACCTTCATTCTCCTAAAAGACAAAAAAACAAAAACCTTTCCCCAAGACTAATTTTGGGGATGTTTCCTTTTGACAAGTTATTATCTGATTAAATGAAAAGGCATGTGTTATTGATACAAGTTAGTTTAAATTGGATGTTCATGCTGGTTGATGAACTATCACCTCCTCTAATTGAGGTCTCTCTTGTTCAAATCGAACCTTTATCAATTTTGATGGTACCCACAGCTTATCTTCTCCTGTAGAAACAAAAGCAAAACCTCGTCCCCAATGTAATACATACCCTGGTTTCCATTCTGAGGTCAGCACATCCTTAAAGTATATAGGCTGATTTAATTCTGTAGTTTTTTCTATTATCCAATGTCTCTCTGCAGCTGTTGTTCCTTTCTCATTGGCATTCAGAAAATTCAAAGTTAGAAGAGCATTATGCAGTCTATTTCTGGGGGTTTTTGTTACCCATTTCTGTTTATTTAGCATATCCTTTAGAGTTCTGTTTGATCTTTCTATAACTGCTTGACCTGTAGGATTATGTGGTATGCCTGTAATATGCTTTATATTGTAATAAGCAAAAAACTGTTTCATTTTAACAGAGACATATGATGGAGCATTGTCAGTTTTGGTTTGTGCAGGTATACCCATGATGGCCATAACTTCTAGCAAATGAGTGATTACAGAATCAGCTTTTTCAGAACTCAAAGCAGTTGCCCATTGAAATCTTGAATAAGTATCGATAGTGTGGTGTACATATTTCAATTTTCCAAATTCTGCAAAGTGAAACACGTCCATCTGCCAGATTTCATTTCTCTGAGTACCCTTTGGGTTACATCCTGCTGGTAATGGCGTCTGGTTGTAGAAGGAACAAGTAGGACATTTCTTTACTATTTCTTTGGCTTGTTGCCAGGTTATGGAAAAATCCTTTTTTAAGCCTTTACTATTGACGTGATGTTTTTTATGAAATTCTGAGGCCTCTAGCACATTTCCTATCAATAATTTATCAATCTCATCATTGCCTTGTGCTAGAGGGCCTGGCAGACCAGTATGGGATCGAATGAGAGTTATATATAAAGGATGATTCCTTTTCCTGATTTTATCTTGTAATTGAATAAATAGTGAAGTTAATTCTGAAGCATCAGGGATAAATTCTGCAGTCTCAATATGTAATACCACTCTTTCAGCATACTGAGAGTCAGTTACTATGTTGAGAGGTTCTGAAAAATCCATTAATACCAACAGAATAGCATACAATTCTGATTTTTGAACTGAATTATACGGACTTTGAACCACTTTACTTAAATTTTCTGATTTGTAACCTGCCTTTCCTTCTTTGTTGGCATCTGTATAAAATGTACAAACTCCAGATATGGGTTTTTGCCGTACAATTCGAGGCAAGATCCAATCAGCTCTCTTTATAAGATCAATTCTATGGCTTTTGGGATATTTGCTGTTAATTTCTCCCAAAAAATTACTGCAAGCTCTTTGCCAAGGTTCACTTTCTGTCCATAATTTTTCAATGTCCTCCTTAGTTAATGGTATGACAATTTCTGCTGGGTCTATGCCTGCTAATTGACGAAGTCTCAATTTTCCTTTGTAAATCAAGTCAGAGATTTTTTCCACATAAGTTTTTAATTTTTTATTTGGTTTGTTTGGTAAAAATATCCATTCCAATATAATATCTTCCCTCTGCATTAATATTCCAGTAGGAGAACGCCTAGAAGGTAAAATAACCAAAATGCAATCCATCTTTGGATCAATACGATCCACGTGTCCTTCATGCACTTTCTTTTCTACCAAGGCTAATTCTTTCTCAGCTTCAGGTGATAATTCTCTTGGACTATTTAAGTCCTTGTCACCTTCTAAGGTTCTGAACAAATTAGTCAGTTCATCATTTTTTACCCCAACAATAGTTCGTAGATGAGAAATATCTCCAAATAATCTTTGAAAGTCATTAAGAGTCTGTAGTCTATCTCTCCGAATTTGCACCTTTTGGGGTCTAATTTTTTGTAGCTCTATTTTATATCCTAAATAATTAATAGAATCTCCTCTTTGTATCTTTTCAGGAGCAATTTGTAATCCCCAGCAAGGCAAAATTTTCTTTACTTCTTCAAACATTCTTTCTAAAGTATCTGCATTTGAGTCAGCTAGTAAAATATCGTCCATATAATGATAAATTATGGATTTAGGAAATTTTTTACGTATCACTTCCAATGGCTGTTGCACAAAATATTGGCACAGAGTTGGGCTATTCAACATTCCCTGTGGGAGGACCCTCCATTGAAATCTTTTAACCGGTTGAGAATTATTATAAGTAGGCACTGTAAAAGCAAATCTTTCTTTGTCTTTTTCTTGTAAGGGTATTGAAAAGAAACAGTCTTTTAAATCAATAACTATGAGAGACCATCCTTTTGGTAACAGAGTAGGCAAAGGCATCCCAGATTGTAGAGAGCCCATTGGCTGAATTATTTTGTTAATTGCTCTAAGGTCTGTTACCATTCTCCATTTACCAGATTTCTTTTTAATAACAAATACAGGAGAATTCCAAGGGCTGGTTGATTCTTCAATATGCTGAGCATTTAACTGTTCTTCTACCAGCTCTTCTAAAGCCTGGAGTTTCTCTGTTGTTAAAGGCCGTTGCTGGACACATACAGGCTTGTCTGTTAACCATTTTAAAGGTAGAGCTGTTGGTGTCTTTGGAAGATCATCAGTTATTGTGCCCTGTTCTTGTATAATATGGATGGCTGGTGACCACTCATTAGAACAATATCTTCTAATATTTCTCTCAGTAACATGTGCTAGTTTATGATTTGTTTCTGAGATTGGAGGGATGTTAATCTGAGTATTCCATTGTTGCAACAAGTCTCGACCCCACAGGTTCATAGTTATGTTAGCCACATATGGTTTTAATTTTCCTCTCTGTCCTTCTGGACCTATACATTCGAGCCATCTTGCACTCTGTTTCACCTGAGATAATGTCCCAATTCCTAACAGTTGAACGTTTACCTCCTGAAGAGGCCAAGTTGGATGCCAAAATTCTGGTGCAATTATGGTAACGTCCGCACCTGTGTCTACCAGACCAGACAACAAAACACCATTTATTTTTATCGTTAATTTTGGTCTTTGTTCATTAATAGAAGTTTGCCAAAAAATTTTCTTTATGTTTTCTCCTGAATTTTCTATTCTCTCTGTTTCATCATCCTGACCAGCATGATCTATTCCAATAGGCATTTGGTTATTTAATCGCTCTCCAGAGCAGGCATTTCCTCTATGGCTGCAGGAAAGGTTTGAACTGGATTTGCACTGGGGGCCTTCGCGAGGCCCCTCTGGGAGTTTCCCGAAGACTGAGGCAAAGGATTACCCTGTCTGTCCTTTGTTGATCTACATTCATTGGTCCAGTGTTTTCCCTTACCACACCTTCTGCATACTCCAGAAGGAAGGGGCATTCTGTTGCCATTGTTCCTTGAAGAAACATTGTTTCTGGGAATGACCTGTCTACAGTCCCTTTTCAAATGTCCTTGCTTTCCACATCGAAAACATCTAACACTCCTCAAACCTTTTGAAATTACTTCTCCTACCCATGTATCATCATGCTCATCAGCTTCAACATTAATTGTTTCTCTAATCCAATCTTCCATAGGTGCAGATCTTGCCCTTAATGGCCTGATTATTCTTTTGCATGCTGCATTCGCATTCTCAAAGGCCAAAGATTCAATTATTGCCTTACCACCTTCTGAATCCGAGACCATTGTCTTTACTGCTGAAGCCAGTCTTTGTAAAAAATCTGTAAAAGACTCTTTTGGGCCTTGCATCACCTTTGTAAATGACTCAGATTTTTTTCCTGGTTCCTCAACTCTGTCCCATGCATTCAAGGCTGCCGTTCGACATAAAATTAGGGTTTGGACATCATATAAATATTGTGTTTGTACTGAAGCATATTGTCCTTCGCCAATAAGCTGATCCTGGTAAACTTGTATTCCTTTATCCCTCCATTGTTTTTCTTTGTTTTTAGCCTCCTCCTTAAACCAAGTCAGAAATTGAAGTCTCTGGCTGGGTTCCAGAACACCTTGTGCAAGGTCCCGCCAGTCCTGTGGTACTATCCTATTATATGTTGACCAAGAGTTTAACATTTGCTTTACATATGGGGAATGCATGCCATAAGATACTATTGCCTCCTTAAACCTTTTTAAATCCAACATTTCAATTGGAGCCCAAATATTTTGTGTAGCCATTTGATCAGGCATCTGCTGTACGGTTACAGGATAAATTAAGGGTGACTGTGTGAAAACAGGCTTTCTTTCTGCAACCTTATGATCCTGACTTGAAACAACTTCACTGTTAATTTCTTCTGTCTGAATTTTTACAGGTTTAACAAGTTCTTCTAAAGCTGTTATCCTGGCACTTAAATTGACTATCTTTTTAAATATTAAAATGTGGATTCGTATAGTGATAAGCTGCATAATTCCACCAATACTAATATTATATAGTTGTTCCATTGTCAGACTGCCTAAAATTTCGAACAAAAACCAATTTTCTTCCAATGTACACATAAAACCCATTTGTTTTTTAATGTGGAAAAAATTCTCTTTTAGATAGTTTCCTTTAAAACATCTGATATGTTATGACTTACCAAATCTGCATAGAACAGTAGAAATCTGAGGGGATTTTCAAAACAGCCACCTAGTGTCCCAGGTGTAAATCCAGAGAGAGAGAGAGAGAGAGAGAGAGAGAGAGAGAGAGAGAGAGAGAGAGAGAACGCACAAGAAAGCGTAGCCGGCTAAAGCTTAAATCCGGCCACGTGTTCCCTCTTGTGCCGAGTCAAGGCTTGGGTCTGGCTTCCTTAAGCTCCGACCACGTGCGCTGGCTTTACAGGCAGGGCCTTGTTCGGCAGGGCAGGTCTGAGTTGTTTGTAGCACCGGCTTTAAGCAAGCTGCTCACAGACCTAGGCCCGGGCTAAGAAGCCGCAGCTCGGACTAGGTGGCCGACAGCCGCCTGCCGCCACCTGCCGCCCTTGCGGGAAAGCGGACCTGCCGCCAAGCCAAAAGGTTTTTAATGGATTCTTGTCACGTTGGGTGCCAGATATAGATGTAACCAACCGTCTTATTAAATAAGAAACACAGAAACAATGTAGAAGAGAAAGCCGAGAGGTCAGAGCTCAGAGCTAAAATCTCACCCTTCCGCCTGCGGTGTCCCAGCTTCCCGAAAGAGGGCTACTTCCTGTCTGTTCATTTTTTTTATAGTATGTTGTTCTGCCTTCTCATTGGTTGTAAAACCAAACACATGACTGCCTCGTCACTGTCTGAATGTACAGCCCCCTAGGTCTTAAAGGCATATGTCTCCAATGCTGGCTGTATCCCTGAACACACAGAGATCTATGGGATTAAAGGCGTGTGCCACCACTGCCACACTCTGTCTATGGCTCTAATAGCTCTGACCCCCGGGCAACTTTATTTATTAACATACAATCAAAATCATATTTCAGTACAATTAGAATACCACCAAAATAAAGAGAGTAAGGAAAATGATTATGTAATTCAGTGTTATCTCTTATAATTCCTGTTCATTTATAATTCTCACTCCTGTATTCTCCATGCCTATGCCTGTGAATATAAAAGGGCCCTCTAGATAATGTGTCTTTTATAAGAAACATGTCTGCTTTAAATTCATTACCAGAATTATCATACTGAGGTGGTAATTTATGGAATATATTTCTCTGCTTGTATACTAGATGTTGAAGGCATGGAGTGAGAATATTCTCTTCCCACTGTGACAGCAATGTAGGAGACCCTTCTTCCATCACAGCTCATGGATACTGCAAGGCTTCCTCACTTGTCCTTCCCATCTAGATTTTGGGATCTTTTCAAGCAAATTTATCTTATAATATTTGTTTCAGGTATATAGTAGGTGTCTTAGTTACGGTTCTATTATTGTGAGGAGACACCCTGACCAAAGCAACTCTTCTAAAACAAATTATTTAGTGGTCAGGCTTGCTTACAGTTTTAGAGGTATAGTGCCAGAGTAGTAGCTGAGAGCTTTACATCCTTTTCTGCAGCAACAGAAAGAGAGACAGGGGAGAGAGGAGAAACTGGATCTGGGTTGACTTTTAAAAGCTCAAAGCCCACCTCCAGTGGCACACTTCTCTAACAAGGCCACACCTCCTAAGCCTTTTCAAACAGTACCACTAAAGTACTACTACTACTGAGGACCAAGCATTCAAACATATGAGCATGTGGGGTCCATTCTCATTCAAAGCAGCACAGGAGGTGTTTCATAAATATTTGTAGAAAGAAATGGTGTGTGAGAAAATATATTTGCAAGTCAGATACAAATAGATGGGCAGTTAACAGAACAAACAAATAAAAAACGGATTGCTAGGAGACATTCAAAAGGTTTTCACTAGAAATGAAACAAACTACTGCCTAAGATAATTCATCACTGTAGTATCTATTTGTTTAGCTCAGTGCTGCACCGGCATAGTTTAAAAAGCATAGTGGTTCTGTTATTTGTATGACAGTATATAACCATCTATTCATTGGTTGAACTGAAGCATGGCTCAATTAATTCACTCATTCCATTCAATAAGTCATACTTTGATGTTTGGTAATCAATTAAAAATCTCAATGTTAAAAACATTAGCTAACACTTTAAAGTGTTTGACACGTGGGTTGCTTGGGGAAGTGGTTTAGTTCTCATGAGAATGCCACGAGGCAACACTCGCTATTCTACAGGTGAATAAGTTAAACAATTTGCTTCTTCACACAACCTTTAAGTTGCTCAACAGAGATAGAATTCAACCCCATGCAGTGGCCGAGAGACAGCCGGGACTGACCTACTCTGGTGATGGGATGGCCAAACACCCTAATAGTTGTGCCAGAAACCCCATCCAAGGACTGAGGAATCTGGATGCAGACATCCATGGCTAGGCCCCGGGTGGAGCTCCGGGAGTCTAATTAACGAGAAAGAGGAGGGTTTATATGAGCGAGAATTGTTGAAACCAAGGTTGGATAAAGCACAGGGACAAATAGCCAAACGAATGGAAACACATGAACTATGAACCAAAGGCTGAGGGGCCCCCAACTGGATCAGGCCCTCTGAATAGGTGAGACAGTTGATTGGCTTGATCTGTTTGGGAGGCATCTAGGCAGTGGTACCAGGTCCTGTGCTCACTGCATGAGTTGGCTGTTTGAAACCTGGGACTTATGCAGGGATGCTTGGTTCAGCTTGGGTGAAGGGCGGAGTGGACTGGACCTGCTTGGACTGAGTCTATCAGGTCGATCTCAGTCCTTGGGAGAGGCCTTGATCTGGAGGAGGTGGGAATGGGGGGTGGGCTTGGGGGAAGTGGAGGGGGGCAGGAAGGGGGAGAACAAGGGAATCTGTGGCTGTTATGTAGAACTGAATAGTATTGTAAAATTAAATTAAATTAAAGTAAATTAAATTAAAAAAAAAGAATTCAACCCCATGCAGAAGCCAGAATCTTTTACATATGGTGCCCTCTTCTGATGTTAAAACTCTACTCTCAATAACGGCAAAAATGATGAGAGCACCAGCTACAGAAACCAGATCAATGCATTTCTAGGCACAGCTACTAAGGATGCTCTTGAAAATGTTACTGTCTGCAGTTATGAAGACACATTGGTGCTGCCTTCTGTTTCATACAGGGGAACTAGGATACGATAAGTTATGGATTCTGAGTTATATAGCCTTGGACTGCCAGAGAATAAGACCATCAGCGTCTTTAAAGAGTTAGAATGCATTTACCAAAGAAAATAAACAATTTCTTAAGAGTCTGGGGAGATGTCTCAGTAAGTACTTGCTAATCCTAGGGCTGGAGGGTAGAGACTGGTGGATTTCTGGAGCTCACTGGCCAGCCAATCTAGAGGAATCAGCAAGACCCAAGTCCCAGGGAAAGAAGTTGTCTAAAAGCAAGGTGGAGAGCATCTGAGGAAGATACCTGATATCCATATGTTGACCTTCACCCACCTATGAGGATCTGTCTGCAAGACCTGGGATTTGAGGACCTGAAAGAGTGGGGCAGACTACAGTCTAATGCTGTAGACAATTTTACTTCAACCTCAGTGTACTTTATACACAAATATAACAAAGAAGCAGTGATCCAAGGAAGGTTGTTTGAGTTCTGAAAAATATTATCAGAAAAACATGTAAATAAACATCAGTAAGCATACATACTAAATATTAGCATAGCAGGCCTTTCCTAGAGCTTTCTCAGGACAGACCAACTTAAACACAATGCCTGGCACATACTGTAAATTATGTCTGGGAAAGCACAAAAGCAAGGCAGAAGGCCATATCTAGATTCAGGGTACATTGAGGACAGCACTCAGCATATTCTTTCACTATATTGGGTTCTATAGCTATGTTCTGACATCCAACAAAAATAAACATGTCTTATAAATTGAATGCAAATATTTTTCCCAAGAGGCACAACCATCCAGGGAACAAAATGCATTTATGGTTAAAAAAAAAAAAAAAGGCCCTCTGCCTTTTATCCTGTACTCTCTCACAGTTCCCCAAGGCACCATGCATCATTGTTTTGACTATGTTTCAACATCCACCTGTGACTTACACACACGAAAGAAAGAAAGAAAGAAAGAGAGAGAGAGAGAGAGAGAGAGAGAGAGAGAGAGAGAGAGAGAGGAAGGAAGGAAGGAAGGAAGGAAGGAAGGAAGGAAGGAAGGAAGGAAGGAAGGAAGGAAGGAAGGAAGAAAGGAAGAGAAAGAAAACATCCAAATAGCAACAACAAAAACCAAAGTCTTGCCACTGTGCATGAATGTTTTAGGGTGGGAGAACAGTGAATCACTAGATTTATCCCTGTGAGCAAGAATCTAATTATATAAAAGTCCTGAAGAACTTTCCCCACGTTTTAATAGATTTAGTTTGCTTTTATTTGTTAGTAAACCCACAAAAGAAAAAAGTTATGTTTCTTTACTAAAAAATCAAATTATCTTCACACAAAATACTTTATTAAAGATCCTTGAATTAAAATAATGAATCATTAAACTCAATAAAGTTGAAAATTTGTTAGAAAATAATTTCCTCTGACGTTATAAAATACAAGAATGTTAATTCATTTTGAAATGCATTGTCTGAGAGTTGGGAACTACTTTTTCTTTCTTTTTTGGAATAATAAAGCTAAGTTAGTGAGAAACTAATGTTTCTGAGCATTCATGGAAAACATGGAATTCAAAAAGGAAAGGAAGAAAGAAAAATACAGTACATAATACAGAAGAAAATGGCTTATGATTCATCTGAAACACATGATTAAAATCCTGAAGTATTATTTAACAATGCGCATGCATTTTAGAGAACATGTGTGTTCCTGTAGAATGATAAAATTACTAACAGCCAATTATAATACTTCAGTGTGACTCTCCCCCTGTATAGATTGTTGTAGCAGAGCTGAGATCATGCTGTATAAGTGACAATATTAGTCCATTTTTTGTTACTATCACAAAATGCCTGAGGCTTGGAACCTCAAGTGAAGATGTAAGTTTTTGTTTACCCAAAGTTTTGGGTGCCGAAAGTTAATACATCATCATGCTGGGTATAGTAGATCCCCCATGGTTGTATGACATCATAGTTGGTGATATATATGAGAAGAAGTGAATGCATGGCAAATCAGGAAGCTGAAATGAAGAGAGCCAGTGTTACAGTTGTGAAAAATATCTCCACAAGAACTGCTAAGTCACTTGTAAATACAGCATCCCTAGTGTCCGTCCAATAGGCTCCAGCTCTTAAAGCTTTACCTTCCAATTCCACCAAGCTTCTAACACAAGCACCTTGGGATGCAAACAATGCTGCAGTTCCTTAGTCTTCATACTGACAAATTCAGTTTACTGACAAAGTAGCTCATACCTTCCCCTGATCCCTAACTTATTGCTTCTAACTTTGTCCCACCATCATTTATGTGAACATTTACTTTATGGAAAGTGTTTCTCTCAACAACGTGATCTGCCTCCAACATAGACAGTGAGCAGCTCCAACTTCCTGTGCTTCTTGAAAGGTCCTCATGTTGGAGCTAACATTGACTCACTTTTCCAATCACATAAAGATATAGTCCACTGTTCAAAGCATCTGCTATGCAAGCGCTCTCTCTCTCTCTCTCTCTCTCTCTCTCTCTCTCTCTCTCTCTCTCTCTCTCTCTCTTTCTCTCTCTCCCTGTACATTTCCCCCATCTTGAAGACTGGTTCACTGATGCTGTGACAGACATCACAAATACTGTCAGCTCCCACAAGTAAGTATTCCAAATATTTTGTCCAATCTTCTGTCTTTTTAAAGTGGCAAAAGTCACACTTATATTAGAATTAATTAACCAATAAGTAGATTTGACACTTCTTTGCTATTGATAGCCATTCACATATACTTTTTAATTGGTGTGTAACATACTAGGCTTTTAATGTTATCTCTTCTGCCTATAAAAATCCTACTATTTCTAAGTATAAAACCATCATATATATGCATGATCTGTTCATGAACATGTTGAAGCATTATATACTCACTCATCATAGCTGTAAACATTATAATGCCTAAAAAGATGTTTGACAAAGGTTAGTAATCTGTACAGTGAAAATTACAAAACACTGTTGAAAGAAACTGAAAAGGATACACACACACAGGCATCCCATGTTCATGGATTAGAAGAACTAATATTTTAAAATGACTGTTCTAGCTAAAGCAATTTAATACAATCCTTATCAAATGATAATAACATTTTAAAGAGAAACAGGAAGACTAATGATAAAATTTATGTGAGGTTGCAAAGATCCAAATAGTTAATGTAATTTTGATCAAGAATAACAAAGCTAAAAGCATCATATTACCTGACCTCAAATCATGCTGCATATATACTGCATAATACTTTTGCTACAAAAATTAAATGTGAGGCATCATGCCATGCGACCTAGAAATGCACAAATAGACTTTGTATATGCAGCATACTACTGACATAAAAGTCAGCATACAAACCACAGGAATAAGACAGAGAACCCAAAACAAATCAGGCACACATAACCATCTGACCCTTGATGAAGGCACCAGAGACACACACCTTTGAAAGGGCATGTCTGTTATAAAAGATACTGGGGAATTGTATATCCATGTGCAGAGAAGTGAGACCAGCCCACAAACTTTCACCATGTACAAAAATCAACTCAAAACTGATCAAAGACTTAATTAAATGTAAGACCTGAAATCATGAAAATGCTAGAGAAAAACCCAGGAGAAACATTTCAAAACGTCCTTATAAGCAATCTTATGATCACAAAATAAAAAATAGATGAAAAAACTAGATGATATATCTTGTTAGATATATCTAACAAGAAGATGATCAAGAGAGTAAAGAGACAGCCTGCAAAATGCAATGACATCTTTGTGAAGGATCCATCCAGTAGTGGACTAATTCCGGATATACAAAGAACTCAAATAATTCAACAGTAAAACAACAACAAATGATTAATGAAGGGGAAGGGCAAAGGACCTGTGCAGACATTTCTAAAAGGGCAATATACAATGAATAAAAGAAAAATTGCTACTACTACTGTTCATCAAGGGAATGCAAATCAAAAAGACAATGGATGTAGTCTCATTCTGGTTGGGTTAGAATCGCTAATTAGCAAAGGAAAAAAAAACAATGCTCTCTTGAAGAAAGAGAAAAGATAACTCTTACACAGCTTTGTGGAAAGCAGTATGGAGGCTCTTCAAATCTAAAAATAGAACTACCATTGGTTCCCATTATGTGTGCTGGCCATACACCCCAAGGAAAATAGATCGATCTCTGGAGGTGTTTTTACTTACATGTTTCTTGTAAGGAAATAGGTAAGATGATGAATAAGTGATTTGCCTGTGGATGGACAAATGTGTAAAGAAAATTTGGGCTTTGTACACAATGGAACAGGAAGCACAAAATTGAAATCTTGTCATCATGCATGAACCAAAATAAACCAGGAACAGAGAGGCACACATGGCACGTTCTTGCTTCTTCTTTATTTATTGTGTGTTGGGTGATCCACGTGTCATAATAGGTATGTGGAGGTCTGAGGACAATCTGTGGGAGTTGATTCTCTTTGTCTGCCACATGGATTTGGGGGATTTAATTCAGGTCTTCAGGCTTGGCAGCAAGGAGCTTTACCCTCTGAGCCATCTCATAGGCCATCTTGTTCACATATGAAGGACAAAACTAGATTTCACTGAAGCAGAGGGCAGAATCACTGAGTGTTAGCAGGAGGAGCGATGAGAGAAGAAAAGATAATGGGGTACAAGTACGTGGTCACAGGAGTTCGGGGCTGGCCTGAAGTCAAGAAGGGGTCAAAGCATGCTTAAAACCCTGGACTTTCTCATCCTGAGTGGCAGAAGTCTGGCTGCTCTCTT
Source organism: Peromyscus maniculatus bairdii (assembly GCF_049852395.1). Lineage (NCBI taxonomy): Eukaryota > Metazoa > Chordata > Mammalia > Rodentia > Cricetidae > Peromyscus > Peromyscus maniculatus. The sequence continues at coordinate 7,640,731 of NC_134868.1, read as the reverse complement.
GCTCTCCCCAGGCACCAACATATCCTAGCAGTTAGGCTTTCCCAAGCTCAGATGGCTGGTGTAGCAACTGATAAGCTCATGAATCTCCAAGTCTACAGGCACTGGTTGCTGCTTATCTGACCACCAAAACATCTGGGTTGGACTTCGCTTCTTTTCTATATGACCTTATAAGGTTCCTTCCCCTGACCCCTGCTGCTCTTGAATATGCAAATGAAGCATTCTCAAGTTCTTGCCCCAACCAATGACATACCACCACATGGATCCAACTGGCTATTCTTCTAGGGGTTTAACTGGCCCCTGCCCTCTCTGAATAAACAAGTGGTCCACCAACTCAGCTTCCCAGGGCCAATGTTTTGCAATGAGTTCATCTCACTATGATAAACTGTAAGAGATTCATTTTCCCTAGGGCTCATTGCTTCACAGAACAGGGCATCTTTCGAGTTGGGTCTGAATTTATTAGAAGAAAAAAAAGGTCTCATCACTTAGTCAAGTGCCTAAATGCTACCTCAGAATGGTCTGTAAACAGAGTATCCAGTACTGGCATACAAGGCTAGCAGACACTACCCAGAGTGTCTCTGCTGGCACGAGTTTGGATCAGGAATCCTGTGCTTCCAGAGAAACTTCTCTCTCTCTCTCTCTCTCTCTCTCTCTCTCTCTCTCTCTCTCTCTCTCTCTCTCTCTCTCTCTCTCTCCTCTCTCCCTCCCTCTCTTCCTCCCTCCCTCTTTCCTTCCCCCTTCCATCCCTCCTTTTTTCCTTCTTCCTTTTCTTCTATTTAACCTTTGATTTCTCAGGTAACAAAAGGCTCTGTACTCAATGCCTCTCAGGAAACCTCCTTCAGCCCGGCCATGCTTACCCCACCTCTGCCTCCACTATCGGGCCAGTATGCAATTGTCCAATCATACCAGGATGAAGCAGGACTCAAGCAGAAATACTAGAACTTTGTCAAGCAGAGGAGGAATGCATTATAATGTTTTATAGCACAGGAGAGTGATAAAACTTCATAGCAACTTATAATGTGTTTAATGAAGAACCAGAAGAATGTAAAATGTCACACAGTGAAAAAAATGATAAATGCTTAAGGGGATGGAAACGCCAGTTACTTTGATTTGATTATCATACACTGCATGCATCTATTGCATCTATTGCATGCAGTGATCACACTGCATCCCATAACTACGTACAATTATTACACACTGATAAAAAAAAAAAAAGTTTAAAAAGAATTAGAGAGTATCTCTTTACTTTTGAAAGTAAACATTTGCAAATAAAAAAGTTACAATAAAATTTTATCTGGATGAAACTTAATTCAAAAAGTAAATGAATGTCTAAATGGTAATGATACCACATTTCTAATTAACATTTCAAATTTATGTATACATTTATCAACTAAATATCAAGGATTCTTACATTTTTTTTACACAAATTAAAAATTTTATTTGAACAGTCTAACTGGATACAAGGGATAAATAAATATGTAATATAACCAGAGGACAAATAACTTGTGTCAAACTCTAAAACAATGGCAAAATAAAAGTCAGCTTCTAAAGAAGCTGTCAGAAAGGGAAAAGCTCATTATTATGGCATAGTAATTCTTTATAAAGGTGGATCTATCAACTGTACATAACACAGCTGTAGAATACAACAGAACCTGTCCTCTAGTTCCCTTTATAAAATTATAAAGAGCAATGAATCTCTAGATAGTGGTTTTACAAACAGACCAACTTATGGTAAATTTTAAGAAAAATTATCAGAAAAAGAAAACATGTAAAACATAAACCAATTGAATAACATAACTGAAACATTCGATGAACTATGGCTTATAATACCAGGCAGCAAAATACTACAAGTTTTCATTCCAGTAGGGATCCTTAAATTTTTAAACCCTCATCTTTTGGTCAAAAAGATCATTCAAAATTAGGCAAAGCTCATTTTCTGTTTTCTAGGAATTGCTAAATATAATTGCATGTGTGTGTTAAGTCCATGTGTGTGTTAAGTCCAGAAAGGAGTGTTGTTGATCCGTCGGAGTTATAGATACAGGGATTTTTATGAGCCACTGGATGTGGATGCTGAGATCTGAACTCCTGCATTGTTTTAGAACAGAAGGTGGTAACACTGAGCCATTTCTCCAACCCCATCCTAGGAAAAATTAAAAGAAGCATCACAATGGTTTATTGCCTGTCTGTGGTGGAATTCAGAATGTATGATTAGGATGTCCTTAATAGGTTTTATTTCATGATCAAATAAATACCAATAGTATGTAAGCACTTCGTTAAATTATTTGTGAGCCAAGTTCTAAACAGAGATAAACGTTTATCATTTTACCTGCACAGGTAAGGTTTTAGACATGAGTCACTCCATGGTGATTTGGAAGAAAATAGCCCCCCATAGGGAGTGGCACTATTAGGAGGTTTTGACTTTGTTGGAGTAGGTATGGCCTTGTTGAAGGAGGTGTGTCACCGTGGGGCAGGCTCTGAGGTCTCATATATGCCCAAGCTACAGCCAGTATGGGACACAGCTCACTTCCTGCGGCCTGCAGATCAAGATGTATAACTCTCAGCTACTTCTCCAGCACCATGTCTACATGCATGCTGCCAAGTCCCTCCAACATGATCATGGACTAAACTTCTGAAACTGTAAGCCACCTCAATTAATTATTTCCCTTTATAAGAGTTGCCATGGTCATGGTGTCTCTTCACAGCAATACAATTCTGACTAAGACACACTCTCAAGACGATTCCTCTTGCAGATTTTTTTTTGTAGAGAGTTTTTCTAACAGAAATGTAGTCCATTTCTTCCTCTTCTTCACAGGGACTCAGTAATACAGCTTTTTTTGAATCATCAACAAATTATTGTGGTGTGCCATACAAACCTGGATGCCTCACAAAAGGGAGGGTAAGAATGGGGAAGAATGTACCAAATAAGCACATCTATCAAGACCAGCAGGTTCACTTGGGTTTTGTTGCTGAAGATACTGGGTGATGATCTCCTCTTTCTGCAACATATGGTTTTTGTTCTAACTCACTGTCTACACACATGCGTATAAGCCTCAGGTTCAGGACTAAGTGTCTGTCATACCTGAGTCCTGTTTCAGCTGATGGCTGGCTTCTCTCTACGGTATTCTCTGGGTATTCTCTGGTGGTGTCATTTGCATTTCCGGCTTGTGAAAGCTCTGGTGCATGAGGAACTACAATCCTCACTTCTCACCCCTTATTCCAAATGCTGTGTTTTATTTGCAAGAGCCTCACCTGGAAAGATCCAGTGTGTCCTGCTGGCTCATTTTCTGAATTGATTTCTGCCCAAGAGCTTTCACGGAATTATAATTTTTAATTAGATTTAGAAAGACAAAGAGTAATCAAGGTGAAAAGGATGTGTTTGATTGCTTCAACATCCCCCTCTTGCATTAGGAGAGTAAGCCTTGTTTTTGTGTGATGAGGCAAAATGTAGACAGTGGTTAGAGAAAGGAACAGGGAAAATAGGAAAAGCACTTTTCAAATCTACTTTGAAAACAATAAACCCCCATTCTCCTGGCTATAAGCTATGGTTTTATGTGTTCAACTAAACTCTACAGATCTTGTTTTTCTCAAAGATCTTAGCAATATTTTTGTGACAACTTCATCTGTTGTGTTATTAGATTTGAAAAATCATGCTTAGTGTTTACTGATGCTTTGACAAGATGGCTGATGAAGTACCTGGGAACGCCTTAATAACACGCACAAGTGTCTGCTCTTCCCTCTGTTCCATCATGGGGTATAAACTTTAACCTCTTTGGTATGCACTACATAGGCATATGGGATAACACATAATTCATCCAAACTTTTGTTTTAATCTATAGAATAAGGACATTGTTTACACACACACACACATACACACACACACATACACACACACACACACACACACACACACACTCACACACACACACACACACACACCAGGTTTCTTGTGAATATTGAATTACATAATATGTGAAAACACTTCACAAATTCTTTGCATCAATTTATGATGATGTACAAATAAGTTCATGCACTGAAGAGAAACGGCTGAACAGCTATACAGCAAACCCTGCCCACCATGAAGGCTGTTTAATGCATGCAGACCTGTAAGCTCAGCTTCCACCCAACTGTGACAGTCAACAATAACGGAAGAACATACTTTGAAAACAATCATTGAAAGATGTAATTATCCCTTAATGCCTACCTCAGAGAGCTTAATAGTATTATGTAGACTTAGGGATTAAGTCGCATGAGGCATACAAAGCTTTGACATATACAGTAGTCTCGTTAAAATTTGAGTGACTTTTCTGATATAATGGTATTACGGTTTAAGTCTAATAGACAGTCAAACACAACTGAGGAAAAGCCCACTGTCAATATCTAGAGTTAATTAGAGTCTGAGTATTTAATGTCACTGAATTAAAAAAAGAAACACTAGTAATTTTCATGGAAGTTATTATGACAGCTTTCAATAATTGTAAATATTACTGGTGTTCATTCTCAAAACATTTTTCTTTTCCAAAAGTAAAGCTAAGCCCTTTGCATTTTGGTATCCTGTTATTCTGACATTTCACTGTCCAAAACACCTACTGTGAGATGTCCTCTAGGACACATCTAGCTTTGACATATTTTATGAAACACTAACTTACAAGTATAATTTTTAGTACATTGTGCACAGAGACATTATTTTTCTCTGGCCGTCATTTAAAGAATCAACATTTTATGTTATTTTTCAATAGTTACTAAAATACATTGTTGAGTATCCTCCACTCACTGTCCATAAGTAAATAGAAAAGTTAGGAAATAATTCTTCTATCCACTATGAACTCGCCATTTAAAATACTTGATTGGAGAAAAGGTCAACTTTAACATGGCTACTTACAACATTTCTTTATAACTAGTAAGGTTCAAGCATTTATTACCACAGTTTGCCAGAGTTTCTAGTTATACACCATCAAATAAGGATGCTAAAATAAGCTGTGGACACAGCTCTATTCCAGCAGATTCATTTGCATCCTGGGCATTCTCTAAGCCAACATCTGTGCATCAAGACATGTGAAGGAGCTGACATTTTACTCAACTGGAAAGTTAAGCTAGCCAGCACAGTCTCATAGATACTGAAGACAGGACTCTTTTTTTAGAGACAAAAGACACTACATTATTCATACCTCAAACAGCAATCAGCATTGATGTCAGCCACCCAAATGCGATACCCACAGGATGATAATGAAGAGGACCAGGAGATGCCAGCACACCCAGCAGACTACATTAGAAGAGGAACACTGAATATAGGGATTCCATATCTTTTTTTGTGCTAAATCTGCCTTTTGATATGCAGAGAAATTAATGTTTTTGAGAAGATCATGTCTTAGTTTGCAAGACTACAGAACCAGGGAGGTTCTGCTTTCGGGCTAACATTTGCTAGCTCTATACCTATTTGTTCTCTATACACATTTGCTCTCTGTACACATTGTTCTATAGGTATCTATGTCACTGCTGAGGTTCATGGGTCAAAGTTGGTATCCAGCAGAAAGCAAACCCTGTGCTGACTCTTTGATAGTGGCCGTGACTGGGAAAAGGGCAGGTGCGTGTGACTGATGCTTATTTCTGACTAGTTGACTACCTAGGTCCTTTATTCTGTGACTTCCAAGTTTTACTTAGTTCTTTCCCTTTCATAAGATGTATTCACTTTTGATGTTTCTTTTCTCCCAGTGGCTTTCACTGCTTTATTAAAAATAAATAATCTGTGTGTGAGATCAGCAGTGGGAAATCTAGAGCCTCCTCATGAAAAATTAAAAACTTCCCCAAGTCTTGGTCTGGCACAGACTGTACCTACAGCAATGCTAGTAATCTCTTAGACTTGATTAGTTGCCAAGGCTTAGCTCGTATTAAGGTTCTTACAGAACTATTCAACAGCTGCCTGTCGGCCCTTCCACCAAACATGCGGAAATTGGAAAAATGGAAAGCATTACAGTTTCAGTGAGGTTAAAAATAATGGAATTCTATTACCCACTTAGTGAAGAAGACAAACATGAACAAAAACACACCACAACAGATTGTGGTTAATGAGGCCATGAACACGTGGCCTTGGCCATGAGGTAAAGGCCACGTTTAGTCCCAGCTAATGTCCAGGAACCTACCTCAACTCTTCCCAGGCTAGACCACAGAACTGCCCCATGTGTGGGAACAGAAGCAATCATTTCAGCTTTTGGTGGCCTGTGGAGGAAGCGTCTTCCCAGTCAGCACAGGGTCCCTGGAGCCTGTTTTAGGTCATAATTCCAGCCTGAATGTAGCTCTGAGCTTTCAGTTTCTGTCAACTGTCTGCTCAAAGTGAGTTCACACGCTTAACCCTGTGTGTCACTCGACACCACTGTCGTTCTTCCTCCTTTGCACTATTACCTGGAACATAAGGTAAGTGCGACTGAGTGGGACTCTTCACACCTGAGTGCGACTCTCCACATCTCCCACCCTGGTGACCACACCCAAGTCTTCATCCACACTAAAAATGCATTTACTCCCAAGCAATATACACAGCCCAGACCACCTACTTCTGATTTTCTCTCATAATCTTGTCTGTCTTTCTTGTCTTATTCCTCATCCTTCAATGTTTATAGGACCCACATAGACAAATGGGTTATCTTCCCACTTCCACAGCTCTTGTGACCTAATACAGTGTATGTGCATTCTCTCTCTCTCTCTCTCTCTCTCTCTCTCTCTCTCTCTCTCTCTCTCTCTCTCTCTCTCTCTCTCTCTCCATCCCTCCCTCTCACTTCGTCCCTGTCCCTGTCCATTCCTTTCTCTCTCTTCTGACTCTTTATCTACAGCTCATCTCCATCTCATCATTTACTAGAAACGTGAATGTGGACAGTTTACTTAATTTTCTGGGCTTTCATGTCCTCACCTGTTAAGTGAGTCTGACTATAGTCCCCCATAGATTGTTATGAGGATTGAACACACTAATATTTTTCATCTGCTTAGAAAAGTCTGAGAGACAGAATTTTCAGTAACTTTCCACTAAACGAACATCAAATTAGATTAGTGTTTGTCTCAGTAAAATGAACTTTAATTATCTGGAACGGCCGTTTCTGTCTCCCTTCATATTTCATCACAGGTAAACGTGTAACCAACCATCTTCATTCACTGGTACTTTCATACACTCATTATATTTTTTTCTTTTATTTTCAGTTCTGATATCACTCTTCACTAGAACATGAACAATTCATTGTACTGGATTCTTAGTTCCTTTCAACTATAACAATCTTCTCACATCACCTCCATTATCCATATTAGAAGATGACCACCACATAAGGCTGTACAGATTTTGAACTATGCAAAAATACCAGGCAAGTAAATAATCTAGGGTAAAATCCACAATCACTGAATTAATGTAGAAACCACTTCTTTCAAGAATATCCTACCCATGTCTTACCTATCTTCCCATCACTTGAATCTTAAAGTCACTTGAGATCCCTAGACTTGAAATCCATCATCATAATGCAAGGCACCCACTTTGCAGACTTCCATCTATTACATATATACCACCCTCCCTGGCACATGAAATCATGGAAATGCCAACTTGTCAACCTTTCTTCACCAACCCCCCCCACATACCACTTCCCTTTTAGTATAGAATCAATGAATTAATGCACAAGCCTATACCCCCTTGGATTATGTTAATACTGCCAAGAAAAATATCTTCTGGGGATGAATGCAGTTCAAATACACTCACTTACTTCTTCCATGTCTGTTCCTAAACAGATAACATGAAACTAGAGAGTTGGAGGCACTAGGAGGCACTGGAAGCACATTAAATCCATGGCCACTCGTCACAGAACTACAAATACATTTCTTAATAATCAACAAAATATAACAAATTGGTCTTCATATCCATCCTCAGTGTGAACTAAAATAATTTTCTCCCTTTCTCTATAGTTCTCCAACTGAAAATGTCAGTAGCATCTGTGCCTCCAGTTTCAGTGGAAAGGGAAAACAGGTAGAACTTTCTATTTCATAGCTGGATCTATTAGAGAGTTCTCGAATGTCAGCTGCTGTCTCTATTCTTCTAATACAATAGGGAGATACATTTCTTATCAGTTGAAGTCCACATTCCCCCATTATATTGCTGGTTGTTCAGGACAGTCTTCATTTTTGATTGCAGGAAATTCAACTATCAGTTAGCCTTCTGTGACTCCATTTTCCTGGTTTTTGATCTCTCCCCTGAATTTTTTTTTCATTAGAACATTTGTTAAACTCACCACTCAATGCTACTTTCCATTCCAGCAGCCTGCCTTGCACAAATAACCCCTCACAGTCCTCCTCCCCTATGAAATAGTCACAAACAGCCACTACGTATTCGCTCTTGTTATTTCGCTAACATGGCCTTGAAGGGAAAAATAAAGGACCTGCTGATGTTAATTTTCCTGAATGTCTTTTCAGTTCTCACGTGGTTTGATCTTCCCATAGCTTCTGATATCTTGTTAACAGCCCTCTTACTTGTCTCTCAGAGCATCCTATGGATTTTCTTTGGATTGTTTGCTTTTTTCTTAAAAGATTTTAAACACTGAAGTCTTTAGAACCCCACCCTAACTTCATTTCATATTCTCTCTAGGATGATGACCCAATGTTTAATTTGTTAGGCATTAGTAGATATATTTCATACATTCTAACTAACCAACCCCCCCCACACACACACACAATATATCACTAATGTATATCCTCGATGGTTATTTCTATTCTCGAAATGAGAAATGAGGTCGCTGGAGCAAAGAATCGTTAGTGGAGCTCATTCAGAATAATTTAGCTGGTAAGTGTCAAGATCAAGACTCAAATATGGTCAGCTTCATGCCAGAATTCACATTTTAAACAACCCTTCTCTGGGCCCAGTTTCTAGCTATATCTAAATATTGATGGTTCTTATATTCCAGCTTTGAAACAGACATTAACATTAAGCACTCTGGATTATCACATGACAATCTCAACAACATATATCCAGACTCAGTTCGTCTTCATCCACAGCTGCTTGACATTTATTGTTTATTTCTACTACTTCAAATGACTCAACACCATGACATTTTCTTCCACCTAGAAGTTCAAGTTAAAATACTTAGGGTCATTTATTGACTTTTTCTTGTACTTCTATTATCTCATAAATCATCATATACTCTAGGTTTTAAGTATTTATCAAACATATCCTCCCATTCTTGTTGCCACGTGCTCAATCCAGGCTGCTTCATTTATCAGATGTAATTATATTTTACTTTCAAATGCTAAAGTCGATCCCCAAGGTCTCATAGTTTATAACCTTGGGTTCGTAGGAGAATTTATTTTCTTTTTTTTAATTTATGAAATTCTTTTTTATTCATTTAACATACCAACCACAGATCCCCTTCCCTAGGAGAATTTATTTTCAAGGAAGCTAGACTGATGTTTTTAAGATTCAAATGCAAGCATAGTATTGGTTGTTGAATTTTTTTTTATAAATCTTACTTTTACACAGGTATTGTGACCCACACATTTAATTCTAGGACTCATGAGAGTAGAGACAGGTAGATCTTTGTGAGTCTGAGGCTAGCTGTATCTATTTAATGAGTTCTAGATTAGCCAGGGCTACGTAATGAGACCTGTGTTAAATTTTTTTCCCATCAGAATGAAACCAGATTTTGGGGTTGTTTTATTGTTTTTGTTTTTATTTTGTTTTTTGTTTTGTGTTTTGTTTTTTTAAGACAAGAGTTCTCTGTGTAGCTCTGGATTTCCTGAAACTCACTCTGTAGACCAGGTTGGCCTCAAACTCAGAGCTTTGCCTGCCTCTTCCTCCCTAGTACTGAGATTAAAGGCATGTACCACTACCACCCAGCGAAACCAGATTAAAAAAAAAAAAAAAGGTTTAAAATTCTAACCTCTCCAGCTACATCTAGAACATATTCTTCCTGTTTGTTCCTCCAGCTGTGCAAGGTATTGTGGTTTGAAAGTGAAATGTTCTTGTTACACTCATATGCTCAACGTTTGGTCCCCATTGGTGGCGGCACTTTGGAGGCCATAGGTTACTAGGAGTGTATACCTTTGGAGGTTCTACCTGGTCCCTTCCTCCTCTGCTTCCTCTCTGCCACAAGTGAGAAGATCATATCTCAGTTTGCAAGACTGCAAACCCGGGAGGCTCTGCTCTCGGGCTCGCACCGCTGGCTCTGTACACATTCGTTCTCTGTACTCCTCATGTCTCTCATTGCTACTGTTCTAAGTCAGAACAGTCAAGTACCGTGGACTGAAGGAAACGCTGAGTCACAGTGAATCTGTTGTTTCTCAGGCTGTCCCTGCCACGTGTCCTGTCACAGCCAGGGGAGAGTAACTGAGACACTGGCTGAATATAAAATTCCATGTTCTCCTCAGCTGGAAATGACTATGTTTTAATAGCCAATTTTATTGTCTCTCCTCAGAGTGTTTTTTCCTTATTTCCTAGACCATGCTGGGCTCTACTCAGTGTATTTGTATGCCATATGAAATATGTGCCGTATATTGATTGCATTTCACAATCAGACCTTATGGTAACTGAACTCCTGTGTTTTTTTAAATAGTTGCCTTTAGGTTTTGCAGCAAAACTGAAGAAACCTACAGAGGTTTCCCACCCCTCCCTTGTCCTTAGTCGGTCATAATGGCCGCGTTGTCTTCATCCTTCACCAGGGTGGTCCTCTGCCATAACTGGTGACCCCACTGACACAGCATTCTTATCCAGAGTTCACACTTGCTTTGAGCATCGTCCAGTTGTAGACAGATGTGTGATGATATGATATACCACTGCAGTACGATAGAAACTTCACTCCCTGGAATCCCCGAGGTCCTCCTGTTTATTCCCAGGCTTATTTCTATTTTGACGTATTTTGTTTGTTAATGACTATGTCCCTTGCACTTGGCGAAGTCAGTGATGTGAACAGCTTTTTGTTGGCTGAGTGATCACTGAGTTCTTTCTAGTAAGTGATTAACAAGGAGGCTGCATAAAATGCCTTAGGTACTGGGATTTAATAGCTGATAAACTTACACGGCTTGACACTTTTATATCCTCATCAAATGTGATACATCTCCAAATGCTTAGATATGTACAAAGGTAGAGAGTAGGGGAAAGTGTGTCTGGTTCCTCATATGGAAATATGCATATTTTATAGCATCTTGAAAGTACTCTGTATATACACACAGGAAGACATATGTTATGAAACTTCATTCGTCATTTCCATTCCCTTTCCCCATAGATGGGGAGTGTCACATTAGGATGAATGCTGCTCTTTCCCATGACACTTTTCACTTTTCAATTTGATTTTGGATCAATTCTATTCTTTCTTCTCTCATTTTCTCCCAGACAATCACACCTGGGCTTTGTTATAGGGCACAGCTTAACCCACTTTTTAGTTCATAAAATCTATTGAAAGTATGTAAATCAACAAAATAATTGACAACTTCTGTTTTAGTGAGAAGTATCGACTAATCATATGTAGGTCAAGTTATGTCAGTATGCATTTACTTGGAGTGTTAATAGTTTAAAAATCAATGTATTTGTTCAGAGCAGAAAAATATTATGTGAAAATCATAAAGTAAGTTTCCAACAAGTGACCAGTTTTACCATTAAGATGTAATTCAATAAATGATCATAGTAGATCGGAAGGGAAGACAATTTAAGGTGCATTCTCAGCTTACAACACTAACATAAAATTAGAAAGGATGGCTGTTTCATATTAGTGGATTTTAACTCAGGATGACATTCAGATCTCGAAAATCTGCAGCAGATTTACCGTGGTGTATGAAGAAGATTGGATGTTACAGGCCTCAGACTACTGTCCTTAATAAGACTTTGTTTTTAAGATTTCCTCGTGTACTGTGTCTAGTACTTTCGATTTATGAAGGTTTTCAATATCCCCAGGCCTCCTGAGAGTGGCTAACTATGCTTTCTACTCTGCAACACTAATGTGCATTGTGTTGAATATTTTCCTTCCTTGATAATTTAGCTCCTAGTAGAAACTCTGGGAGCTGCATCCCTAATGAGCTCCCCTGGTGGATTCCATCACTGCTTGCTGTTGAAGAAATTAAGTGGATCCTCTGTGACCCACTTGGAAAAGTACTCTTGGAAGATGTTGGCTCACTTTCTCCGAGCATCCAATGAGATTTTTTTTTTTTTCAAATTTTGCTTCAGATCCAATCATTGTAATGTCATATTTTGAGTGTCATGAGTTGGGTGTCCTCTTAGTAGACCATCAAAAATGGGGTAGTTTTGAACTCTCTAGTATATGTGATTAACAATAAAGCTTGTACTATCTGTGAAATCATTGGACTAGTCCTTAACCCTCAAGAGTGTATATAGAGAAACACAAAGTTTGAATGCAAAATTAAGAGCCTATATGGAAAACCAAAAGTTCTCCATAGCAAATTTAAATCTCTTAATTCTTATTGTCACAAGGGAGATACAGCTGAGAATCAAGTTTAGACTCATGAAGACATCTAAATAGTAGAATAAATTATACTCTGTCTTAAAAGGATTCTTACACTGATGGAGAATGAGTGAGCCCAAAGACACTGGATAAGAAGATGCAGACAGAATTTAGTCTGAGAAACTTGGGTACCAATCATCCTCAATTGCTCATGTTACAGTTGGTTGGCTTTTCCCCTCCCTGAGAGTCTTCAGTTCTCCTCTGCAAGAGACCTCTCCTGGGTCAGTCAATCCCTTTCTAATCTAGTGTTGGATCTCATGGGGCTGCCCTTCATTGGATCTCTTTTCCTGTAGGATTGTGCTTGAGTTTGATCCTAACATTATCTACTATGATAGGAAGGTTTCAAATCTGGCACAAATAAGACAAGCTGCATGCACTTTAAGAGAATCATTAGATATCAGATTCATCTTCCTTTATATGACACATTTCCAAAGAGCATGTGTGACTGAAGGAGGCATTGGTATTTGACAAGAAGAGGAGTAATGAAAGCTTCCAATAACTCAAATGCATGGATAATAGTCAACCCAATCAAGATTTGAGATTGGGTATCTACAAGTGATAAGGACATACCAAATGAGAGACTCAGGTCAGCAACAGCCCATGTTAATGAAATCAATGGTAGATATGTTGGAATACTGTACAGCAAATAGCCTCAAAACTCAGGAAATTGGGGATATGGGAATGGGCCTGGTACTTTTTTTTTTTAACAATTTGACTATAGGATATCTATTATTTCCACAGCCCCAGAAGATATAGTTGGAATACATATTGTCAGTAACTGCAGAATTTTAAAACTGATTTTCTGAATAATTAAGAGTCAATATAGTACAGATTATAACCAATTTATAGCCTCCAAGCTTTCACTTCCATCACTAACATACTAAAAAATAGTTACATAGTAATGTATTTTTAAAATAGTCACTGACAATAGGAACACTGTTAAAGACTAAAGACTCAAATACCATGATAAATTACCAACATTTATGTCTGGTCATGAGACAAAATATATGGATGCATGTTGGGCATTTAGCATATTTATCATGAACTAAACCAGAAATGTGGCAATTCACATCACCTTTATAGGTGTGTTATTTTTACTGTCACAGTTAAATATGAACCCTAACTCCTGGTGCTCAGCAATTCATTTGTCACAAGTATTTTTCTCTCTCTCAGTAGGAAAATCTGTCTATACACAGCTTTAACAATAAATTTTAAAAAGAAAATAAAACTGCACATTCTATATCTAGCCCTGGAGCTGTTTCTCTTTTTCCTCTTCTCTTCTCTTCTCTTCTCTTCTCTTCTCCTCTCCTCTCCTCTCCTCTCCTCTCCTCTCCTCTCCTCCTCCTCCTCCTCCTCCTCCTCCTCCTCCTCCTCCTCCTCCTCCTCCTCTTCTTCTTCTTCTTCTTCTTCTTCTTCTCTCTCTCTCTCTCTCTCTCTCTCTCTCTCTCTCTCTCTCTCATGAAATTGTCAGGAAGACCTTGAATAATCTGGCTAGCAGTACAGTATGATCAGTAAACTATCACAATTGTCCATAACATTTGATGGCTTTACATTAGTAGGAGTTAGTAATCAAGGAGCAGCTAGCCCTCTCTACATCTTAGTGAGACCTGTACCACGGGGTGAAAATATGGCTCAGAAAACAGAAGCCTTTGAGGTTTGGAAAGATCTATAATATAGTGTATGCTGAATGATCTCCATTAGAGAGCAAGATGAAGATTCTGATGGGAACAGGATAGAAATCACCTAAGTAGGGACCCCAAAACAGTGCAATTTTCCTTGGCTAAAATCAGGAAATGTACTTGGTCCCCTTGGCAGTTCTATCCTTGGCAGAGGCTAGAGATGTGAAAAATGTTTAAACCAAAAGATTGTTTGTTTTGGAATATTATTTTAAGATGGGTTGCATCTGTTTATGCTGTGGAACATTTGTTTAATGATTCAAGGATGTGCTGCATTCTTTTATGTTGCATTGTTTAAGCTGTGTTACTTTGATTGCCTAAACCACCTGATTGGTCAAATGAAGAGCTGAACAGCCAATAGCTGGGCAGAGAAAGGCTAGACAGGGCTGGCAGGCAGAGAGAATAAATAGGAAGAGAGAACAAGAAGCAAGAAAAGAACGATAGGAGGACCCCAGGGGCCGGCCACCTAGCCACCCAGCCAGACACGGAGTAAGAAGGAAAGACAAGATATACAGAAATAGAAAAAGGTAAAAGCCCAAAGGCAAAAGGTAGATGGGCTAATTTAAGTTAAGAAAGTCTGGCTAGAAAGAAGCCAAGCTAAGGCTGGGCATTCATAAAAAAGAATAGGCCTCTGTGTGTGATTTATTTGGGAGCTGGGTGGTATCCCCACTCCCACCCACGCCACAAAAGAAGAAGGAGTAAAGGGTTAAAAAACAAAAAACAAAAACTACTGTTATTGATCCTTCCCTTGCCAGAGGCTAGACATGCCAAAAGAGAGGTCTGTATTCTCTTGATCTTTCTCCCCCAGATGAGTACCCCTGCCTGGGATCTGTATGTCAGGACATGGTAGAAGCTGAGAGGTGCTTGGATATCTTGTGACTAGGCCAACTGTAATGACCAGATTATTACTGTTTGTGTCTTCATCCAGTAAAGCCTTACTAACTCCAATGTGAGGACCCTCAGTGGGATCCCATTTCTTGGAACCTGCTCCTGTTTTACAGGAGCCACATCTTCTTTCTTTCAGGCTCCTTATGAATCTGTAGTAAAATCCCTTTCTAAAGTCACCTATCCAGTGTCTGTGGAATTTCATTTATGATACAAGAAACTGGAGGCCACTGAGTCAGTGAGAGTGTTGTATGGCTGTGAGTATCAGTAAGTACCCTAACTTCTAAGTTAAAGGCCACCTGAGGCTAGAAAGTCTCTGTTGTCACCAAGGACCCCCTTTCCTCTATGAATTCTGCTTTGCTAATTCCAACCTGAAAGGAAGTGGCACACTGCCATATGATTTCATAAGAAATAAGCCATTTGCCATACTTTTTCAATCCTTTTGTCAGGTGACCTGTGAGGAGTGTGGGTCTCCAGGCAAGAAAGGACCCTGCATCAGGTTCAGGCTCTAACACAAGCCTACTGCTTCTGAGGATTTATGACTGAGGAGGATAAAGAATTGCCAGGTGATCTGTGAGGAGACAATTTACATGGATCTCCAGGCAAGAAAGGACCCTGCATCAGGTTCAGGCTGTAATACAAGCTTTGTGATTCTCAAGATTTATGATTGAGGAGGATAAAGGATAAGAATGGTTTCCCAGGTAGAGAGGCAGAGGAATGCAGCTGTTGTTCACACTGAGCATCCAGTCTCCACTCTTCTCTAGCCTACTCTGTCCTCCAGAAGCTCATCCTGATTACAAGCATGAGCACCTCTGCATTCTGGTTTCCTTTGGGGCTGAAATAGTGAGAAACACCATCAAGAGTAAGAATACAGAAGAGAAGAAAATGTGCATTTCTCAACCCCCTTGTCTTTGGGTTTTACCTTGGCTTAGTGGTACCCCTCAACTGAAGGTCCCTTCTGAACGGTGCCAGCTGCCTCTCTTCTGCCTCCACTCTTCCTTAGTGCTTGGCAGTGGTGATAGTTCTACTGTTAGCCTCGGTTTGCTTCTTTAGTTATGTGCTTTCTTATTCGTTGCTTATTTTATGGTTAGTCGTTGTAAATACACACAGTTCAAATCATCTGGATTTTAGTGTGCCACCTGTTCCCTGTTATGACAGATTGGAGGGTAATGAAACACAAAGTAGGTAGCCCTCATTCATCTGAAGGCAGAGAAGATGAGTAGGACCGCAGGTCCATTTGGGGGAATAGAAGTAAAGGGCACAAGGCACAGACTTGTGAATAGTAAGTAGACAAAAAATGATTCCTGTATGTTGATGTGAAAGAATGTAAAGTATTGTAGATACTGAGCAGACTTTGACCTTAATGAAGGCCAAGAGAACTGTCTGTCAAAGTACCAAAGGGTGTGTGATGGATCAGCTTAAGGAAAAATATGATGTTGCTGATACCACTACCATCACTACCATCATGAACATCATCATCATCAACCATCAACCTTCACCATCACCATCATCACTATTGTGTTACTTAGAGTTTATATTGCTATGATAAAACACCACAACGGAAAGCAACTTAAGAAGAAATGGGTTTATTTTGCTTATACTTCCATATCACAATCCTTCATCTCAGAAAGCCAGGTCAAGAACTCAAGGAATCTAGACACAGGAACTGAGACAGAAGCCATAGAAGAATGTTGCTTACTGGCTTTCTCCTCATGACTTTCTTAGACTGCTTTCTTGGCAGTAGAAAAGGCCCTCCTATTTCAATCATTAAGAAAATGCCCACAAACTTACCTACAGTCTGATCTTATGGAGGCATTTTCTCAATTGAAGTTTCCTTCTCTCTCTAGCTGTGTCAAGTTGACAAAAACTAGTCAACACAATGATCTTCAGCAATTCTTACAGTCATCAATACTCACTATTATCAAATTCTAGCACCATCAATCACCACCACCACCACCATCATCAATTATCACCATCATTATCACCATCATCAGTTTTTATCATTATAATCAGTAGTAGTAGCAGCAGCAGCAGCAGCAGCAGCAGCAGCAGCAGCAGCAGCAGCAAGTACCTTCATCAACACAAAAATAATAATAACAAGCCTACCAGGTATAATATTATCATTAAGAATACTATAAGAGGCAGCAATATTTATATATGACAGAAAATAATCTTCCATTTTGGACAATGCCGAAATTGTAAGATTACTATGAGAAAATGAATATTTGAAGATAGAGAGAAATAATAAAGTGACTTGGACAGAAAATAGAAATAACATGACATGGAATCCTCAGATGATGGCAAAGGTTTTGAAAGCTCATAAAAAGAATCCTCACTCAACCACAAATATTTATTGACTTTCTTTTGTATGTCAGGCACTCATAAATACAGAGGCTGTACCAGTGAGCAAAATGAGCAGGTCTCATTTTTGAACTAGCTTTATCCATGGCTGTATAAACAGCTTGCAGATAGGATTATTGTTCTCATAATTTCATCTCTTTCTTGGCTGTTTAGTAAAGTCAATTGAGCAGTATTTTAAAATGCCAGTATTCTCTACTTCATTATCCCCTTTTAAAATCTGTAATCATTGAGGAAATATCTTTCATTAATATGATCACATATACTAAAAAACATGATCAAGAAAAGAAAAATGCTGCTACTTATCCAGGTAAGAAAATGGAGCATAAAATAACTAGAGCTGAGCTGGGCACTGGTGGCACACACCTTTAATCCCAGCACTTGGGAGGCAGAGCCAGAGAGATCTCTGTGAGTTCGAGACCAGTCTGGTCTACAGAGTGAGGACAGGCACCAAAACTACACAGAGAAATCCTGCCTAGAAAGACCAAAAACAAAAAACAAAAAACAAAAAACTAGAGCTGGGATACAACATAGCATAAGACTTTCAGTTCACCAAAGCTCATGTTTCTCCACAGTTCTGGCCTAACTGTGTAAATGGAAATTAATACTATAAAGTTTAAATTAAAGTACATTCTCCTTTGTGAACGATCAACCCATGTGCTTCATTTCTCCTCCAAAACTCCAGTTCCCTGTTACCTTAAGTAGTAACCCATCTTATATATGAATCTCAGAGTAAGACAATAATGGGACAAACTACTTCTTGATTTGCATTTTTAATGTTTTTATCTTGAGAACAGAGATAGGGGTCCTAAGGTATCTTGCAGTTCTAACTATAGTACCTAAGGTACTCTTTTACTATACTAAGTAACTGTGGTACACTGCCTTACTCCAAGTAACTGTAGTCCACTAAGGTATCTTCATTTTATTCTTGGATGTGATTTCTACATTCAATTCTTAAAAACCGTGTTTATGACAGTAAAAAAGAGTTAAAACAAGACCTAATCATGTGTCCATGTCATTCCATTTACTAACTGAAGAATGAAATAGTAAGTCAATCAAAATATTGTGTACTAAAAGTGTAAGGGGTGGACAGACTGATGTGATACCAGCTGCCAGGCTACACTGAGAGCTGGAGAATGTTTCCTATGGGCTTGGAGATAGATACTGGTTAGGTCCTGCATATTAGCAGACCCAGAAGATTAGGAAGTGGTGAGTAGTGCTTTTCTGCTGTAACATTCAACTCTCCCAGAGACATTTCTCCCATCATCATCATCAACTAGTATTTTTCCATCACTTTTAGTGGTTGTGGATATTTAATTTGAATATAAATTTTTCTTTCATTTTGCTTTACTTTACAAACTGGAAGGCAAATCATTTTGAAATGTTAAGGTTTATTTAAATGCATGAAATTTTACATCCACATTTATGCAAATTATAAAATCTGTGTCCCCATGGAAGACAGAAATGAAGGCTGAATTAAACTATGTTTTGATTTTGATGGCTGTACTGGGCTAAGTCTATAGGTACACATTTTGATATGATTATTTAAAATTCACTTAGCATGTACTAAAAAAATCTAGCCAATTAATCTCTTTGGTCTTGAACTTTTTCCCTAGCCAAATGTTTACAAATATTAGTCCTGATTTTTTTTAGCTAGTATAAAAAATTTAAAGTATTTTTAACCCTTTCTCTTAGTTAGCTTTTCAGTTCAGTTATCTGAGGGAGTCACAATTAGGAGAATGTTAGGGTCGGACCACCCTATGGGCATGATTGTAGGGAACTGTATTGATTGTTGGTTGAAATCAGAGGATGTGGCCCTCTGTGGGTAGTGGCAGGTGGCTCCAGGTTGTATGAGAAGGCTAGCTGAGCAGGACCCAGAGAGAGCAAGCCAATGGACAGCTTTCCTCCATAGCCCTTGCTGCTGCCCTTGCCTGAATTCTTGCCCTGACTTCAAGATGGACGGTAATCTGGAAGCATAAACCAAATGGGCATAGCAACAGAGAGCAAATATGTCCCTTTACTGTCTGAGTAAAAATAAAGTTGAAAAAAACAGCATAGAATTGCTTTGTATATACTATGTTGGTTTGTCTTCACAAGCGTTAGATGACTGTTAGCATGGCTTTATCTCATGTTGAGAATCCTACTCTAATAAAAGTTTCACACAGGCTACTATTGCCCTAAGGTAAATATAAATGCCTAGTTATTTGTAAGGACTATTTAACCCAAGGAGTTCTGAATGATTCTTAGCTTTTAAATGCATATTTCAGTGATATTAAAATATCATACATTATTTGTTAATCATCAGAATTACATAAATTACTTAGCATACTTTCAAAGAGGGCTTTGTTGATTTCTTGATTAATTTTTGAAGACAGATATAGATTTTTAAAATATTTATTTTATTTTTTTTTTAATTTTATGAAGGCAACCTTTGTAAGAACAGGTCGTGCTAATTTACATGTATCTTGGTGTGCTTAATATCACTGATAAGTATGTTTTGTCTTAATCTGTCCTTCCTTGAAACTTCAAAGTTCCAGTGTCCATTTCTGAACACTGATGTCTCCCCTCCTCCTCTTCCTCTCTTTCCCTATTCTCCCTCCTACATCTAACTTTTTTGTTCTTCCTCTCCTCCTCCTCTTCCTCCTCAGCCACCACCACCACCCCATCCTCCTCCTCCAGCGGCTGCTCTGCTGTGTGGGGACCAACCTTGGAACTTGTAAATGCTAAGCAAGTGCTTTACCCCCTAACTGAATCACCAGCTCTCACTGTCTGCGTCCGCAAGAGCTTGCAATGGGCGCTCAGTATTTATGCCAGAAAGAGAAAGGCATGCAATTCTAAGATACCACTACTAGCTTTCAATGACATATACATATGTATAATAAATGTGTATATGACTTCACTATTGCAAAAATATATCATTCTCCAAAGTATTGATTTCTTAGTGACTTAAAAAGCAGACTTTTAGATATTGGGCTGGAAAATCTTTACTTTTGAGAAGAATTTCAATTATTCCTGACCTTTGAGATGAATTTCAACCGGCACAGCCAGTTTCAGGCCCTGTGCTCTTCCCAGCAACCGTGACAGACATGCTGAATGGCCACTCCACATGGGAAACTGTGTAAGCAGGAGATTGTTGCCTTCTGGATTAAAAAAAAAAAAAAAAACGAGGGACCAAAGTAAACTCAGTTAAACTGTAAAGCTGTACTTGATGGAAAAATAAAAGCTAATCACATCTTCTCATTTCTAAGAATGATTTTGCTAAATGTTGGCCCAAGAGGCATTAAGCAGTGGAACATAAAATCTGAATGCAAAGGTCAGCATGTACTTCAGGATAATAGCAACATGTGGGGATGATGTAGCTGCCATCACTAGAACCAACTGATCGTTTACATGGTAAATTAAGAATCAACTAGGGCATGTCTAATATGTCTAGATTTGCTTTTGACATTGTATCCAACTCTGGCTTCTTGCATAATTTCACCCCCAGTAGACCCTACCCTCAAGATCAGGCTGGCTGTTTTCTGGCTGTGAAGTCTTGGAAAATGATTATGATTATATTTCAGATGTGATGAATTTTGAACTTTTCCGCAGGAGATAACAGAAAATAAAAGAAAGCCAGTTCCAGAAGCCAGTTTTCTCCGGGAGAAGTGACCTCTGCTGAAGAAAAGGGGTGCGGGCAGCAAGACTCACAGCTGCTGCCCGTGGAAAGCAAGCGCAGAAGGACATTCTATGTAGACCCAGTGTTTGTGAAGAAGCCATCAGGAAGCCGCCTTTAGAGCTTTCAGAGAGGACGTTTAAGGCAGAAATCACACACACACACACACACACACACACACACACACACACACACACACACACACACAGACGCACACCTCCACGTGTGCATATCACCTATACATGCGTGCATGTGAATGTATACATAGATGACACCTAGTGTATGGGAGAGCACAAGGGAGCATATTGCTATAGTAAGAGGATGCACTTGTTTTTTTTCTCTTCCTAGTTAAACTTTGGAAATTATATCTTAAAACAATTGTGCTTTGTAAAATGGGACAGGTTTATGCTAAGACCTAACTCACTTCCAGCAACTTCCTGTTACATAAATAATGTCAGTAGTTCAAACATTTAGCTAGCAAAAAAAATTAGATGAAAGATTTTGACAGGAAATATTATATGACTCATTGGACAGTCAGGGAAATTAGTAAGACGCCAGTTCATCATGGTGCTATTTCAGATAATGCAGAGAGCAGTACATTTTTAAACAGTGGGAACAGTGCTGGCGGAGCCTAAATTAAAAGTCTGAAGATATAATAAATATGACAGATGATGTTTATAGAATATATGCATATATATAAATATATAACTCTTAAAAGTAACTTTATAGGATGTTACCTAGCCATGCTACAGATGCATAAAGAGGTTTTAGCACCAGAATTAGCTTATTAATGGAATATAAATACAAGGACATCCAGATAATTGATAATCACTGTGTCAAACTATATTAGCTAATTTGTTCTTTAAATGAATATTTATTGATTACCTATGAGGTCTCTGGCTTATGCTATACACTAGAATTAAAACAAAGAAGAAGGGAGACATGGTACCAGACTCCAAGTTATTTATGTTAGAGTTCAGACTAATGATAAATAAATAGGCAACCCTAAAGAAGTGAACTGGGCAACTGTGGTCACTGGAATATGTTTTTCTGTTGGAGAACAACTGAAGACACCGAAGACATGGTCCTGAGGAACTGTCATTCATGAGAGGTGCAGATGATAAGATACAGTGAGTCAAATAAAGAAACGCATAACATCCATATGTAGGTTGCCTGAGCATTATGGCTGATCTGGAGCTCCATATAACTTTTCTACTATACCAACTGGATTGTGGAAAGAATAATGCACTCATGACAAGGTTGAGAAATATGGGATGGAATGTGCAGTGTTAGGTAGAAGAAGAACATGGATAGTACAGCTGGAAGAATTGAGTTTTACAGACAACCTAAGTCTTGTTTCCTGTTCATGCAGCCTGCCAGTTTGTTATAAAGCATGGCCTCAGCTTTTGTGGTAAAGCCTCCATTTTAAAAGTAACATAATACATTAACCCCAGGACAAATAAAAATGTCTTAACCAACATCCAGTCATGAGGTCAATCATGGGGCTTTGAGCAATCTCAAACAAGTGTTGGGTATGAGATGACCCAGGGGCTGCAGCTGTGTCTGCTGAGGATCAGAATGTCCTTTGTAATTAATGTTCTTGGGGTGCAATTATGTTAATCCTGATGAATCAAAACTGAGACACGAGGACATTTCGCACACATGGACACTACCCAAAGGTCTGTATCACACCACTTCTGGGCTTTTCTAAAGGGAAGAAATACCAGAAATGGAGAGCCAATCTACTATGATTGAAAGGATTAAAGGATCACCTTACTCCGTGAATAGTCTGTCGCTTCATAAATATTCATAAAATGACTTTAAAATCCACAATATAAAACCCACTCTGCTGATACCTCCCATTTGGGCAAGGTCTGCTTCAGTCTCCTTCTGGGATGCCTTATTTGCTTTGCTGAATAAACATCTGTTTAAACTCTCTGCCCCTTGACCTCTTCTGTCCGAAGATAAAAACCAAGATACCCATGTAGAAGTGTACTATAAGGACAGTGGGCTCGAGTCCGCTTAACTGGTACTCTGATGAAAATGTAACTGGAATTTGAACACGATGGTTAATCTTTGTTGTCAGTTTGATTGGATTGAGGATTGACTAAGAGACATACTTCTGGCAGGGTATTCTCTAGAAGGATTAACCCGAAGTGGGCAGCACATTCTAGCAGTACCTCGGGTATAAAGAGATCTGGACAAAAGGCAAGCTTATATCTGCCTGTCAGCTTTTTTTCTTGCTGCTGGGTGCTTACTTTCACCCTATGTTGCTGCTGTTCCTGAAATGGCATCAGAATCCATCTTCTTTTTTTTTCCAGCATGGAGAGAGAACAAGAAATTCTCTAGCAATGATCCAGGTCTTTTTTGGTGTTGTAGTGGGACTGCTGAGGCATTCTGACAATGGATAGAGCAGCTACTAAGTTCTCAGCTGCTCCATTGTGCAGATAACTTATTGGATTCCCAGAGAGGATCCTGTAAGCAAATTTAATAAATCCTGTTTGTAACATATACACATGCAGTTGGTTCTGCTCCAGTACAGTATCTTGACTAAGACAGTGAGGTAAAAGCTAGTTATAACTGGTAAAGGCCTTCTTGGGAGCATACAAAAAAAAAAAAATACTCATGCCCTCGCTACAGCAGAAGAATAGAGAAAATGCCAACAAAGATTAAGCTCTCAACCATATGTATACAGGTCAAGGCCCTGCTTGTGAAAGAATAGAAGAATGGCAGATGTTTGGATTAACTGAAATTCTTGAATTTACAGATTTCCCTGACCTTGTGAACCTGCAGAAATAGCCGGCTTCTTGGGATGGTCAGCTGCTGTTTTACCATTGTCTGCGGATGGCATAGACAACTCGGTCCCACAGAATAACAGGCACTCCTGCAATGCTTGTCCACATATGGACAGTGGTTGAGTTGCGTCACCATGTACCCCATCTGGATTTGTAGGACAAGGCAGAGATGGCAGCCATGATAAATTACTGGACCTAGACAATAGGTACTCACAGAAGCTACGCAAGTAAGTTTGGGATCATACGGCTTGTACATGAATAGGGTTTTCACAAGTTCAGATACAAGGTATTTATTGAAATGAACACATCCTTTCCAGATACATGAATTAATACTACAAGAAAAATCAGAAAAAATTCTGAACCTAGAATCATAGAAAGGTCACAGTTCATACTAGATAGCATTTTGTAAAATGTCAGACCCCAAGGGAAAAACTGCAGAAGTTAAAAATTAAAAGACAAACATAGAAATATAGGTTGGCATATATTTAGCAGAGTAGTTATGTTACATAAGATTAAATAAACCCCAAAGTCTATGTCATTATGTACACTTTTCATAACACATAATTTATAAGCAAGGTGGAGTTAACTCTGAGAGGAAGCTAATTTCTGCTGTCTGGGACAGGCTGACAATAGATGTTTTTGAAGTCTTGGATTTATAAATGGCAATGGGATTAATAGAGCACCCTCCATCCAAGAGAGGCCAGACTGCAATATTAAACTCTGTAAGCAATTATTGTAATGAGTAGTAGGTCAATGTGGCCATCAAGTGAATTTGACCTCCAGAGAATTATGTAGCTACAGTAGTTGGCTAATATTTTATAGTGTCTCTCTAGCTACAAACAAGGACATTGTTCAATCTGTACATCCAAAATTAAGGACAGAAGATCATTAGCTTGCTGAGAAAAATATCATTTATAATTAAAAACAGCAGCAAAAGAGAGGGGAGAAAGAGAGAGACAGACAGAGACAGAGAGAGAGAGACAGAGACAGAGAGAGACAGAGACAGAGAGAGAGACAGAGACAGAGAGACAGAGACAGAAATAGAGAGAGAAGAGAAGGGACACTTATAAACTCCTGTGCCCTGTTTCTGACCTTGCCTCTTGACATTGACTTCATACAGGAGCTAACTGATTCTGCTGGGTGATCGTTAGCTTAAACAAGGGATGCAAAGACAGCTTTATTTCACTTTCTAATGGGACATA
Source organism: Peromyscus maniculatus bairdii (assembly GCF_049852395.1). Lineage (NCBI taxonomy): Eukaryota > Metazoa > Chordata > Mammalia > Rodentia > Cricetidae > Peromyscus > Peromyscus maniculatus. Next base: position 7,615,699 of record NC_134868.1, on the reverse strand, counting down.
GAAACACACATTCCTGTGGGCCAGGACTGGGAAGGAAATAATCAGGTGTGTAGCTAGTACAGGTTTTAGAGAAGCAGGAGAAGCTTCTTTGCTTCTATTTTAAAGTCCTCTTCCTGTCTTTTGTTGGGAGGTAATTCTATAGGGGTGTCACATAGTTCTTCCTAACTTCTAGGCAGAAGGCATTCAGAGCTTTGTTTTTGTTGTTTTGAACGTTTTTCAAGGATGCTGGCATAGTAAAGAGTTATACTGGTCAGACAGCAAATTTGTTTCCTGACCAAAATAATAAAATAATGTCTTCGGTAGTGTCCAGACTGCTTTGATTTGCTCGCAGCGGCTCATGAATGTAAGGGTTTCTTCAGCTTGATGCACACCCCCGGTGGGTGAGAAATCTGATTGATGAAAGACCCGATGCACAGTAGCAAACATGGATAAATCTCTCTGCACTTTTGTGTTAACTAACTCTCCATCTCCATGACAAAAATAGCTGATAAAAAGAACTTAAAGGGAGGAAGATGTATTTTGGCGGAGGGTCTCCGAGATTTCAGTCCATGCGCATGGAATATCTTGGTAGCAACACAAAGTAGAGACAATTGCCCACTTCTTGCTGTCAAGAGGCAAAGAGAAAAGAGCAGGGCATTGGTATAAGGTATGTCCTTCAAGGACACAGCTCTAGTTACCTATTTGCTCGTCTTGTGCCTCACCTCCACGGTCTATTCTGCAGTGAATTCACAAATGAATTGAATCCTCTAACTTCAAGTTCCCACCGCGGAATACTGCTGCCCTGAAGACCAAGCCACCAATACAGGACCCTTTGAGGCATTTCACATAAAAACCTCCGCACCCGTTACCATGCAGATCCTCTGACAGCCCTTCCAAGAAGTCTCTAGGACTGAATCCACATCACTGCTAAGCACTCTACAATGCAGCTCATTATGAAACAGCAGTCAACCCTCGGTTCTTTTGATTTACATTGTTTAATATGACTCCTTTCTCTCACCTCCCTACTCAGTCCTAAATAGGGTGTCTCCATCAAATGCTTCTCCGCACAGCTCAGTGAACCCTATGGGAGAGGAGGCAGAGTTTAAGAGCCAGAGGGGATGGAGGACATCAAGGAAACCAAGCATTCTAACCCCAGCAGGGCTGACACACATCTGGACTCATGGAGACTTTGGCAGCATGCACTGGGCCTGCGCAGGTCAGCACCAGATGGTGTCCCAGCACCAAGAGAAATGAACACAAACCCCAATCCCTAACCCGGAAGCTATCTCCTATTGATAATAATTCACAAAGGAAAAATTAGTTCTCGCCAATGAAGCCTCACTGGGGATGGAAACCACTCTTAAGGGCAGGCTCCATGCCCAGAAATAGATGGCCAACACAAAATGCACTCAATAGCATCTTTGGGGGGGCGGGTGTCTTTGTGTCATAATGTTTTGTCAGAATGTTGTTTTTAACCTTAGAAGTCCTTTGTACATATACTACGGCTTCCAGTTTTGTGCTTTTATGGGATTGTGTGTCTACACCTATACATATTTCTTGTGTTTTACTTTGGTTCTTTTTCTTCAGTTTGCCTATGTGTGTGTGTCCTATTCTAATTTGCTTGTTTTAGTATTTACATTATCATTAGTTTTTAGAAGCATCTTTGTTCTCTAAGGGGAGGCAGAAAGTGTGCAGAGTCAGACGGGAAGGGAGGTAGGGACAGTCTAGGAAGAATTGGTGGAGGGGAAATCATAATCAGGATATACTGTATGAAAAAAAAACTGTTTTAGATAAAAGAAAAATAGTAAATTAAAATATGCAAAAAATTGTGAATGTACATGAAAAGTATACAGATGAAGATAGCCATATTTGGAGAGGTTTTCTGGAAAACAACAGTGATTTTTAGCTTCTTCTCAGAGATTTTCATCATTTCAGGAATATATTGTCAGCATTTACTGCTGCAAGCCACAGGAAAACATAATGGAATTCAGTTACTATCACAAAAGCTACTACTTGTAAAAGTCAAGGACTTCTCCAGAGGTCAAGCCATGGCTTAAGAAGTCTTGGTTATGTTTTAGCTTTTGTATGTATATTAGCTGGTTCCTACATTGATTTTCTTGTAATGCTATGTGTGCTTCCAAGAACTCCTAAAGTGTATTTATCTAAAATACCTACCAACCATCCAAGGCCAAAGGAAACAACACCTGTCTCCTAGGTCAGGAGGATAGCTTTATTTCTTGTGCAATTTGGGGTGAGACCCTTTTTCCTTACAGCCTTACTAATAGACTCCTAATTTCTTAACTAACCACTTCTAGGAATGTAGATTGAGCACATAAATTCCCTCCTTGACTAACTGATCATTGGCACTCATTTAAGTTGTAAAAGAAAGCCTGGGGGTCACTGCCTGAGGAAAATTCTTACCTGCCTTTATGACCCCATAGGAATTCAAGCCTGGTGACCTTGCTCTGCCAGAGGATCACTATGGCTTGGGTTTATAACTGATCACCTCAGAGACTGAGGGGAACTGAGGTATAAGGAGAATGAAGAGAGGATATTGAGGATTTGGGCTGGAAAGGATTTTTGACTGGAGGTCAGGATGAAAGATGAGAAAGAGCCAGACAGGAAAGTACTAGATGGCTAAGAACGAGACGAAAAGGATCTAGATGAGGCAGAACTAAGATGAAAGAATTAAGATAGAACTTAGAGCGGACAGTACACAAATATAGAGAGAAATCAGACAAGAAAGGAGCGAGGCATGAGAACAGAACAGAAGTTGTGAAGATAGGATTTTATCCCGGAGGAATAAAGTAGACAGACAAAGAGCTTGGTGTACTTAGATTCAGTTCCTGAAAATTGTTCTTGCCATTTGTAGTTTCTCTTCTGAGCCCCTGGGAAGTTTATTAGTAAGGCTGGTCCTTTAATAATACACAAGCATTTGTCTAGTAAAATATATTACAAACAAACATTAATTCATATGTTTTGAAGAAAATTGGCATGATGGGGGTGGTTTTTTTTTTTTTTTTTTAAAGCAGTGGCAACCTGAGCCACTGTAATTTATCATTTACAATGGACACAACCCGAAACAAACACTTGCTGGACTGTACTATTAGGCTGGGTAATTTTATGCAAAGCAATGTGAGAGTTATTCTTTTCCATCCTTCCTTAGATGGATATAAGTATATTCAGTGGAGGCAGTTGCCGAGGTAAGCAATTGTCTTAGTTAATTTTCTAATGCTGTGATAAAATACCATGACCAAGGTAACTCATAACATAAAGCCTTTAATTTGAGGCTCATGTTTCCAGAGGGCTAGAGCCCATGACCATCATGATGGGGAGCATGGTATCAAGCAGGCAGGTATGGTGCTTAGGGCTCACATCTCCATCCACAAGCTTGAGGCAGGGAGAACTAACTGGGAATGGCTTCAGTTTTTGAAACCTCAAAGCACACCTCCAGTGACACCCCTCCTCCAACAAAGCCACACCTCCTAATTCTTCCCAAACTGTTCCACCAGCTGGGGTCAAAGCCTTCAAATACATGAGCCTGTGAGGGCCATTCTTATCCAAACTGTCATTGCAGTCAAACTACACTTTTCATTCATTTCACCATGTAGTAGAAAAGAATTTTCCCGTGGCCTCAAAATACACATGAAAATCCTGAACCTAACATAGAAACATCTCCAAGCCCTGGTGGCTAGCCATGTCCCAAGCTGGTTCTCACATACTCACTATCCTACCAATCCCAGGCAAGCTTCCTGGTGTTTTCTAATTTAGTATCTAGAATGGATGTTCCTGCCCTTAATGGGATCTACCCCCCAAACACTTTTTAAGGTTTTAGCTTAAGGAGCGCTACGTACAGAGAGAAAGCAATGCTGACGTCTTTGCCTTCTTTGCACAGCTCCTCCAGAGGTGTCTTTAGACATATCTCGGCTAGAGAATGTATTACATGTGTAGTGCTTGACCTAGGCAACGTAATTAGACACATGAAGGTGCTGTGGGATGTTCTGTATGTCCTGTAGGAGCCCGTTCTTGGGTTCCCCTTAGCTTTACCCAGCAGGTCCGCATAGAGGATGATTAGGACCACGGGCCTGAGTGCAGGTGTCTGAGATGGTTTGCACTTGGCTGTGCTGGGGGATGGTCTGTATGTCAAGTTGCTCTGATTGGTCAATAAATAAAACCTGATTGGCCATGGCTAGGCAGGAAGTATAGGCGGGACTAACAGAGAGGAGAAATAAAAGAACAGGAAGGCAGAAGGAGTCTCTGCCAGCCGCCACCCTGACAAGCAGCATGAAAAGATACTGGTAAGCCACAAGCTGCGTGGCAAGGTATAGATTTATAGAAATGGATTAATTTAAGCTATAAGAACAGTTAGCAAGAAGCCTGCCACGGCCATACAGTTTGTAAGCAATATAAGTCTCTGTGTTTACTTGGTTGGGTCTGAGCGGCTGTGGGACTGGTGGGTGACAAAGATTTGTCCTGACTGAGGGCAAGGCAGGAACACTCAAGCTACAATGAAGGTGTTCACTTCTCAGAGTAAAAATTGAAGTCAGTTACTAAGAAATAGACTGGTAAGCAGAGGATGTTCTCAGTGGTGGCTTTAGGGGAGCCTGGGAAGTTGTCCTGGTTGGTTTTGTCAACCTGAACCAACCCAGACGTATCTGGGAAGAAGGGATGGTAATTGAGAAAATGCCTCCATTACCTTGGCCTATAGGTAAGTCTGTGGGGCATTCTCTTGATTGATGTTTGATGGGGTCTCCCAGCCCACTGGGGGAGGTATCACCCAGAGAGGAGGACTTGAGGTATAGAAGAAGCAAACTGAGAAGGTTATGAGGAGCAAGTCAGTAAGCAGCATTCCTCCATGGCTTCTGCTTCAGTTCCTGCTTCCAGTTCCTGCCCTGACTTCCTTAGATGACAGACTGTAGTGTGGAAGGGTAAGCCAAATAAACATTTCCTCCCAGGGTTGCTTTTGGTTACGGTCTTTATCACAGCAACAAAAACACTAAGACAAAAGTAGTGTGAGGTAGCTTCTCCTTGCTGTCCATCATCTCCGTCCCTCACCTAATACAATGCTCACCTCCATGCTGTTCTTTTACAGAAGATCTAGACTGAACACTCTATAGAGAAGAGCAGACCATCTTGAAAAGAAAATGAGCTGCTTAATACATTAGGCAATGAGAATATTTTATTAGTAGAAAAAGAAAACAGTCAATTATAGAAAATGTTTTAGACATTTGGTGTCAAGAAAATTTTGTGTTCAGGTTCTGATGGGAAAACGTTCCCAGGAAGGATAGAATTTTAGAGAATTGGAGTGCAGAATTTACAGGGAGTGTTGCCATTGGTTACAAATTATAATCCCTTTTATATCTTTCAGAAGTCTCTAGCAAAGAAAAAAATCACATTATTATTTCTCATTTTTCCAATCCCATATATTATTTGCTTTTATATTAAAAATGTATAAAAGGCTTGTTGAAAAGAATCCCCTAATTATTTTCAAAGTTTAAAGCTATATTAAGTTATTTTGAATATTGACTGTTTTCCCTAGACTGTCTAAATAATCCTGTGTTTTTCTCTTTAAACTGAAGAATATTAAAAATATGACTGATCATAAATTTTCTTTTGTGTACATTTCTTAAGAAAGTATGGAAAAAGGAAAATCTTTCCAATTGCATTTATTCAAACTGCATTTCAAACATTATTTGAATGTATTAGACACCTTTACAACATATTTCCCAAGATATGTCTTTATCTCCTAATTATTAGTTAAAAGTTATATTTATGATCAAAGAAAATAAAGTTCAAATTAATTAATAGAATGATTACACTTTCAAATGTAAAACATGAACATTTTATGAAAATAAACTGTCTGAAGAACTATTATGAGCTAATGGGAAGGAATGTATGGTATATATAAATATATAAACTATAGGTAATACTTGTTGCATCTTAAGAGTTTAAATAATGAAGCCATAAAAATATGGCTGAAACAGTTAGTGAAATTTTAATTCAAATTTTGTTTTAAATAATAACTAAAATGATATACATTGTTTTGTTATATAAGGTAACTCTTTGATAGTTAAGTGTAATCAGGGACACTAAGTATATCATATATTACATAATGTAGGGGTTATTTTTTTTAACTCAGACTTGATGAAAACCTTAGTGTTTGAAGGGAGAAGGTCACTAACAGTACCAGTTGCCCAGATGCCCACACAACTAACATTTTGTGAACTCAAAGAAGAAATTATGTTGTAAGTGACAAAATTATTGTCTACATCTTCAGTTATTAGACCAAGAACTAATCACTTGGTAAATGGGAAATTGTACAGGGATGGTGACACGGCCCAGCTGTTAAAAGCACTTACAACTCTTGAAGAGGACTTAAATTCAGCTCCCAGAACCCTTTTTGAGTAGCCCACACTAACTGTAGTTCCAGCTTCAGTGGATGTGATACCTCTGGCTTCCATGAGGACTGGCACTCACGTGCTCTCTCTCTCTCTCTCTCTCTCTCTCTCTCTCTCTCTCTCTCTCTCTCTCTCTCTCTCTCTCTCTCTCTCACACACACACACACACACACACACACACACACACACGTAAATAACATTTAACAATAATAAAAACAATCTTTTTTTAAATGGAACTGGTATGCTAATTCTTTATTACTCCCCTTTCTTTCTTTTCTTTTTTTTTTCTCTTTACATTGTCTTTATTTGTAATTTGTTCTCATTGAGCTTATTTGAGACTAAGTCAGTCAAGAAACTCTCAGGAAAAAATGATTTGAATGAACACGGGAGTGCTTGTGGAGACTTCTGGCTGTGTTAGAACACAGCAGTGGTATTAGTCAAAACACCATGCTGCATGAATCTCACTTGTCAAACACCATTTTATTGCTTCATAGTTTATAACTCTATGCGTTTGGTGAAGAGTAATTGAAACCATCACAGAACCACAACAGTGGTCCTGAAATTTGATGAGAGTAAGAAACACCAGCTACTGTTTCCAAGAATGAGAAGAGATTGTCTTAATAATAAATGAAACTAAAGCAAGAAGAATGGAATAAAAGTAACTTTGAAGATATAACTTGTGAGGCTCTTTTCAAATTTTGTAAAAGGTCAACATGGCTTTTATAGACAAGAATAGTCATTAGCTGCACAATCCACAGTGCCATTTGATGAAGAAGATATGATTTTTTTTTCAATTAGAGGAGACTGGTGTGTTCAGCATGGACAGGCTGTAGAGGCAACATGACATTTTCAAAGCAAACCATGGGAATGTAGTTTGTTAGGTTGCAGGTGTGCTGTAGACAGATCAATATATAAATGTGCCTTGTGGTGCTGACTGCAAGGCAAGAGTGGCCCTATGACTCCTACATGAGTCATTTTTGTAGCTTTTATAACTGATCTGATTGATAAAGTGGAAAGTACTCAGATAATGAAGATCTGTGAGAAAGCATTCATCCCAGAAAGAAAAATATAAAGTCAGAATAAATGGAGGACAGAAAACAAGGACCTCTGCTTTCTTTATGGTCTTCTAACCCTCCCCTAAAGCATTGGATGACAGAGGACCATGGAGCATTCAGGAAAAGGCTTATACTCGACAAACTGGACATAGCATTATCCAACTCTTAATACGGTAGGGTGATTTTTTTGCCCACATTTAGAGAACTAAACATTTCCTATCATTGCTTTCATTCAGGAACAGTTATTCTAGACAATAGGCAGGCAGAAAAGATGCAAGGTCAAGAGAGCATTGTCATAAACGTGTGTCATATACAAGCCGCTGGTCAATGACAGACCAAACACATGACAGTGGTTTGGTAAGGAAAAGTTTCTCTTTCCTGATGACACCATGGCCATCACAATGTCACACAGTACAATGCTTCGCTGTCATGTTACAGTGATGCCGGTGGGAAAAGCATATTAATACAGTTATGTACAATACAGAGCACTTGATGAGGAGAGTAAATGATGACGACATTACTAAATTGTGCACTTTATTATACTATATTTCTACTGTTATGTTAGAGAATATTTTTGCTTATAAAAAGTTCACTGCATTTACTATAGTCTAGTTATGGACTACTAGGTGTCAGTAATTCTAGAGGAGTTTTGTTTGTTCGTTTGTGTGCGTGTTAAGAAAGATACCAATCAGTACTACCATAGGAATTATATTGTCTAAAAGATTGAGTGAAAGCAATAGGTGCAATCTTTATTGTTTAAAATACAAATATCCTTTTGTTTTATATTTGAGAAACAGAAAATAAAAATGTAGTATCAAAAATAAACATTCATGTTGTGGTCAGGAATCAGCTTGTTGCCAATGGCATGGTGTTTGCAGAGAGCTGAGAAAAATGGAAAGAGTAAGCAAGTTACAGAGAATATTAAGCAGCACATAAACCAGGAAGTGAATTCCAGCCCTCTGGCAGCTGATCAATATTAAGGAGACCATTAGAGAAATAACGGCACCATTCCCTAAGTAACTACAAAATAATGCCATAAGAGGAAAATGGGAGATGTAAAGTGAACTATCTCAGCATAAGGTTATGAGCTAATTCTGGAATTTGATGCAACTTTAACCTTACTCATGATCATAAAAACTTGTAGCTTGAGTTTTCCTGCCTGGCCCACAGTCAGGACAAATCTCTATCACCACAAATCTCTGTTACTTGCCAGTCCCACAGACGCTCAGACCCAACCAAGTAAACACAGAGACTTACATTGTTTAAACTGTTTGGCCTAATGGCTCAGGCTTCTAGCTATCTAGTTCTTACATCTTAAATTAATCCATTTCTATAAATCTATACCTTGCCATATGGCTCATGGCTTACCAGCATCTTCACATGCTGCTTGTCATGGTGGCGCTGGCAGTGTCTCCTCCCACCTTCCTATTCTCTCAATTCTCCTCTCTTTTAGTCCCACCTATACTTCCTGCCTGACCACTGGCCAATCAGTGTTTTATTTATTGACCAATCAAAGCATTTGACAAACAGACCATCCCACGGCAAAAACTAGGTCTTAGAGTGCTTCTTATCTTGAGGTGAGGGGAAATCAGTATTAAAATCAAACTATAATGCCCACAGTTTGGTAGAAATCACAAGTGACTTGTGTCACATATGTAAAATCAGAGTGAACAGGTCACCGGGACCCTCTTATGTCTCATAAATAGTAGTAATCTGTGGTCTCTTAATAATATACCTCTAAGAAAAATCATCAAATGTGATTTAAAGTGCAATGTAGAAATGTTTTGACCATATAAACAGTAGATACCAATACTCAAATTGCATACTTGCTATATAAAAGAAAACTATTAGTTGCTTTTCTCATTGTTATGGTAAAATAACTGATAAAAGTAACATCAAGGATTAAGAACCTGTTCTGGTTTGCAGCTAAAGGGGACCAGTCTGTAACAGCAGGGAAGGTGTGACCATGAGATCCTGAGAAAACTGGTCTCACTGGGAAGCAGAGTCCTGAATGCTCATAGCCTCCTTCCACATATCCACCCTGAGTACCTTCCTGTTGAACATACATACCTGGGACATTACAGGTAAGTCCAACACATCTCAGACCAAATCATTCAAGACTAATAATGAAATTCAGTCTGTGGGTACTTTTGTTTGGAGTTCCAGTCTCCATACGTTCTACATGTTTGCCCCAGTAGTGCCCTGAGTGTATAGAGGCACATACAGTATGGCAACTCTAAGCAAGTTTGCATAACTCTCTTCTACATCAAACATTATGTATCAGGCATTTAAAAACTATTAGAACTCACACACTAAAAGATAAACATTAATTATAAATAAAGTTTTGTAGCACTTAAGCTGCAAAATATATTAACTACTGGCTATGAGAATAATAGTTTAATTTAAAACTAAAATAAAATTTCTTTATTTGTAATTAATATATTTTTTTAATTTTTGAAATTAAAAGATAATTATGTCATTTCCCCTTTTCCTCACTTTCACCTCTACCATGTACCCCCAGTTGGAGGAAACACTTCATGCATTAACATTTACAAGACAGAAACATGTGACTAAGCAATGTGAGAAAATAACAATGAAAGAATTTAAAACACATAAGAGAAGACTTGTTGTTTTAGAAATGGGTAAAACCAAAATGGGAGAGCTTTAATTGGGAAAGAAGGGGAACCTCATTACAGAAAGAAAAGGAAAGAGGAAGGTAAAGTAACACTAAGGATGCCTGAAAAAGCACAAGGAATTATATTATTATTTATTTACCCAAAATTACATACAATACATATGTATATGTATACGGTTTAAATGAAGTTATCCCACTTGGACTGACAATCCTCTCCCAAGAGCCATAGACTATCTAAAAAAACCCCAATACTAGGCATAAAAAAGCTCCTTTTGAGTTGTTGGTCAGGTCCAAGAGTCCACCCAAAACAACATAGACTATTTCTATTGCCCTTGGTCATTTCCCAGAGGTGGGAGGGAAATATCTTTTGCTGAAGACAGCACTATACACTTCTGACACAAGATCAGGAGGCCCCGAGTTGTATCTGACTTGAAAAGTCTGATTTCATGGTATTAGAAAGTGTCATACAAGTTTTCAACAGAAAGAAGCAACCAACAGTTCTACCCAGCTATGAACTGGGTAGAATGCCTATGAACCCCAATGACAATCAGCACGGTACAGGAAGGGGGCAGTAGTGGCACTCATATCTAGGCAGTAACCAACAGCTCTCCAATTGGGCTTAAGGCCTACTTAACAGGAGGGAAATAATATCTACTACTGGAAACGCAGCCAACTACCCATGGCTAGTGAGGTCATGGATCTTAGAGGAGAACCTACTATGGCCACTTTGCTAAACCAGCATACTTCCTAACTCCATTGTAAATATTGATCCTTATACCCAAAGACAAGTGTAGCCCTCACTCATCAAAGAAGCATCTCTTTGCAATACATAGAGACCATTCAGAAGCTCACAACCAGTCAAAATACATAGAACAAGTGACCATGGTGTACCTAGTCCTCAGTTTTGCATTTACAACATTATTCCTACACCTAAGGCTCAGGGACCATTTTAGAAGAGGGAGCAGAAAGATTGTAAGAGCCAGAGGATCAGAGAATCTGTTGTGAGATTGTGTCTTTCTAGAATAATAGAGAAGCTTCACCCAAAATATCTCAACAATATGGCTGCCTAATCAAAACTTGAAAGAAGTACAACACCAATAGACATCCTAAATGAAAGGGGGGAAGTTTCACAGAGCCCCATTCCTAGACAAATAATTACAGGGAATTAAGGACCTTCTGACAGTGGGATAAACAGCCTTCCCCAGGGATGATTCCCCAGTTTGTTATCAGAGACCAAGTGGTCAACCCAGAAATCATATACATACAAGTAACGCTACGTGGACTGAGTGGGTTGTATGAATGGCCATGATTGAGAGAGAGAGCAATTGAGAAGGGTTGGTGGGAGGAGTGGGGAGAGGAAACAGTATAATTTTAATTTAAAAAACTTAAAAATTTTAAATAAAAAATAAACACAAATATAAAAGAAGAAGAAGAATTCAAGGCCAGCCTGGCCTGTGTAGTAAACTGTCTCCAAAGACAATCTCAGATCTGATTAACTGAAGAACACTAATAAAATACATCTCAACGTCTCTATCTGACATAATTAATAGAAAGAATATATGTTTCAAATAACTTTTTAAAGTTAATAGTGATTTTTAAAATACCCAGGGAATCACCATTATATTTACATCAGAGTGATAAAATATATAAATGAATAAGGATGAGCAAGTATTTGACAATATGGTAAAAAATTACTATCAGCTTTAAAGGAAACTGAGTGAAGCCACAGGGAAAGCTGCAGTGGTATTAACTGAAAGTGATACTAGTATGTTCCTTATCGCTGCCTGTGGCTGATTAGCTTCCAAGGCAGCTCAGGGTTTGAGAGGAAATCCACAGCACTGGTGAAGCTAAGACATTTTCTGTCTGAGCGGTTAAGGAAAAAGACACTCACACATTCTCTTGATCATTCCTACTTTATTCATCGGCCTCTTCTGATGGATTGCCTAGGCTGGACTTGGCTGGCTTAAGTTTTGCCAGCTTTGGGACAAACAGCCACACAAAAATGTATTTATAGATTGTTACCTAAAGTATTTCCTCATACCAAGGTCCCTAACCTTAATTTTCATGTCTTGCTGAAGGGGATCATCACGTGCCTCCATGGCCCTTTCCCTTCACTATGCATTGTGTAGAATGCACAATAATTCAAGAGCAAGGTCATGGGATGGCTGAAAGGCCCCTATCAGATAAACAATCATTGTTCTCCACAAGGATTCTTCAGGTCAAGTACTTCCAAGAAACATCTGTTTATTCTAATTTCTATCCCATACAGTGATTTTGCTAAATTCCTGCAGAGAACATGTAACATGTTTTTCATCCCCCTTATATGATTAAAAATGAAGTAATCCCAATATCTCATAGACATTTACATCTAAGTAACTTATTGCAGATCAACAGAGCACAAGCAGCGAGACAACTCCCTTGCTGTCAGGGTGTGTACTGGACTACTAAGAAAGAATTCTGTCTATCTTGAAAGTTAGTCTTACAAGGAATCCTAATGGAATCACAAATCTAAATTTTTATACATAAAAGACAATCAGTTGGCTGTATTTTAGGGTCTTTAGGGTGTATACCCATCCTTCACTAGTTTCTTATATCAGGAGAATTGAGAGAGCAAATGGGCACAAGGACACCGAGAACCAAGTCTGTATCTCTTAAGCATTAAGAGAATTAGGGCCAGCCTGGCTGCTGGAGAACTCAATTCTTCTCCTTTAACCATTAAGCTGAGTTGTCATCTAAAGCAGCTTCTGAGGTGGAACTCAAAAGGTCTTGGCTGAACAACGTATCTTTGTATATACTTTTACTCATCAAAGCTGTGTATAAGCTAACATTATTATCAATTAGAAGGTACAGCTTAGGGAAGAAGTCATCTTCGTAATAACCTGCAGGTAAAAATACCCAGTAGAACGGGATGTTTCCATGAGATAAACACATTACCTTACAGGCAGTGGGGAATTTCCCCACACCCAATTCAACCAGGCCAAACATCAGAGAGGGACAGCAACAGCAAGCATGCAAAGGGACAGCAGGAGCAAAAGACATTCTGGGGCCTGCAGTCTCGGGGGCGGGAGGGTGTTGCCTACTTAAGAACCATCCACCAGGAGTTGCCTCCTGGAGGGCTGTCACCCCCTGAACCTCAATCATCACTTGATGCCTCCTGACATAGCTACCCGCAGTTCCTGAAAAGGACCAGAAGAAATGAATAGAGAAGGAGGACTTAGCTTGTTTAGAATGAACTCCAAATGCCAACAGAGCAAACTAGCTACACTTTTGTGTCTCAGTGTGATCAGAATAGACAATCCTAGGCCACTTCAAGGTTCGAATCAAAGTTCTGCTTCACCTGGGGAGGAGTCTAGGGCTTCACGACCACAGGTAGAAGATATCCCATGACTGGGATCTAAGCTCCCATCCACTAGGGAGTCTGTCAACCCCTCTACACATGAAGCCTGAGATGGTACGAAAGGGACAAACCAGAGAACTCTTTCTCCATAGATTGCCTTTGTCCATCTGCTCCATGCTACCAGGCAAAGAATATAATATTTTTACTTTTGTGCTTTAAACTTGCAGTAGTCAAAAGTTGGAGTTTCATTCTTAATCTGATGGCCTGCATGGCTTGCCCTGTCTCGCACTGATGCAGACTGCACCTTTTGCACCATTATTTCTGTCTCCTGCTCTTCTCTGATAATGCTGTGGCTAGAAGAATTCTATATTAACAATTAGAAAGGATTGAGACACCGTCAATCAAACCACAGAAAAGGAACCGAGGGACAGAATACTTGCCTAGCACGCATGAAACCATGAATATGATCCCTAGCATGGATAAGAGAGGAAGGGAAGTAAGGACACGAAACCACAGAAAAGTTTGGTGCCTTTGATGAATCTCTACTGTCAAGTTTCTCTCCACAGGTGTCCATTCCCTTCTGTGTCTTCCCATTCTCTCCTACATTCTCCCCTTTCCTTCTGAGTATTTCTCTTCCCTTCTTCCTTATGGTGAGGCTTCTATTTCCTCCAGATAAGAACAAATCTACTTTGACACATACCTTGTAAATTGTTTAGTTGTAAGCCCATTCTGTAGAATAGCCTAGCCTCTTTTGTTCCTAAACTTTTTATTTCAAATTTCTATTAAAGAAATATCAGTAGATTTCCATGACTTCCTTAAGAGGAATGTAAGTGTGGATAGTATTAAATCATAATCTTAAAAGTGAAAGTTTTATTTAATCAGTCATTTAGTTATCTGCTTTCCCCTATTCTTGTTCCTCAAATAAATATGAAATGTTTTTATTCCAGATGTTTTCTAAAACAGTGAACTGTGAAAACACCCCATGCCACTTCTGTCCTCCTTTTGGGATAGTTTGGAGACCCCTTTTCTAGGCAATAAAGAGAAAGTTTAGAAGGAGAGAGGATGACATGAGAATGGGGATGAGATGGGCAGAAATAAGCTGATATCAAACAGATTCAGGATTATAGAGTTAGCTAGAGACAACATGAGACACAGTTGAGAAAACATGTGGGCTTATGCAGAGAGCAGATAAGGCTAATCACTAAATGACAGAATTTAACCTCATCTCAGGAAGGAATTTACTGCCCAAGAAAGACTGTAGACATTTCAGAGAAAGAATAACAAGTTTAATAAGATTGTTTTTTCCATGGTGAATTTGCAGGAACAAACATGAAAGTGTGTGTGTGTGTGTGTGTGTGTGTGTGTGTGTGTGTGTGTGTGTGTATACACATGTGCCAAGTATGGAGCAGTCTGTTCTCTCCTTCTACCATTTGAGCTCCAGGGATCGAAATCAGGTCATCAAGCTTAGCAGCAGGTAGTTTTGTCTGCTGAGCCTGATGATTTAGAAGCTGACTTCAGTGGACGACAAGATAACAGTTGATTGGTGAAAATGTATCTGTGGATGTCTCAGGGAAGGTAGAGCTGGAAGGAAGGTCACTACATATGTAACCATGCACGCACTTATTTAATAATCAGTCTTCCACAGGGCAGGATTAATTTTTGATAGTTAATTTTTTTCACTCAGTCCTCAGTGCATTGGTGGTATCCTTTGGGAGACAACCTATAAGCGTTTACACAGTGTGTTGTATGAACCAACTGAAGATTATACAAAAAATATAGATGAGAAGGCAGCTTGGGAAAGGATGGACAATTGATTTGCCAGAAGGTTATTAAAACAATAGCTTAAATACATTTTGGAATATAGGAACTGGTTGTTAGCAAGCAATGAGAAGGTAAGTATTCAATTATTCCTACCTCGAATGTGTATTGCCTGTGTCTGAATCCAGGCAATTAGCTCAATGACCTTTAGGCAAATTACAGAATGTCCCCATGCCTCAGTTCCACTAGATGAACAGTGCTTGAATTTGAGCTCATTTTGTTTATAACAATAGATAACAACCTGAATAGAGCATTCTA
Organism: Peromyscus maniculatus bairdii; assembly: GCF_049852395.1. NCBI lineage: Eukaryota > Metazoa > Chordata > Mammalia > Rodentia > Cricetidae > Peromyscus > Peromyscus maniculatus. The sequence goes on along the minus strand of NC_134868.1, from coordinate 7,600,219 downwards.
CAGTTATTACTGCTTATAATGTTATTGTTATTATGCTATTTTAAAATACCATATGGAATTTTTATAACACATATTAGTTATGAGCTAGCCTTTACTTTCTCTCTGTTTGTCTCAATATTATTATCATTTATTGAGGGCTGAAAGATTTCTCTACATGCAAATTAACTTGTGCTTCCTTAGAAATTTGAGGGTAATGATCAGAGTGATGTTACTGGCAGAAATCTTATAAAATACCAGGCAGATCTGGGATAAGATATTCCTTAGCGTAACAACATAGTTTGGGGTTTGAGGTGTAGTTCAGTGGTGCAGTGCTTGCCTTAACTGGGAGAGTCCCAGCGTTCAAAGCCCAACACTACAAACAAATAACAACAAAACCCTCCCAAAACAATACATGTTACAGCTCTAATTCCATGTTTAATCTAAGTGGGTTCTACACCATCAGTCTATTCAACTTTGTATTTTAACAAACTAATGTTCAGAAATGTTAATATCTGTTTATTTCACACATTCATATCATTCTCTGAAATTTCTGCCAGCATACAGAATTTCATCAATATGATTAAAATAGTCTTGGGTGGTGTGCTGGTTAGTTTTAACTGTTATTTGACACAACCTGGAATCACTTGAGAAGAGAGTCTCAAATTAAAGAGTGCCCAGATCAGACTGGCTTTCAGACGTCTGTAGGGGATGAGCTTGATTGTTAATTGACTCAGCCACTGTGGACAGCATCCACTGTGGACAGCACCCACTGAGGACAGACCCCACTACTGATATTTTCCACTGAGGACAGCCCCCACTACAGACAGCACCCACTGTGGACAGCACCCACTGAGGACAGCACCCACTATGGACAATTTCCACTGTGGGCAGCTCCCACTGTGGACAGCACCTGCTGAGGACAGTTCCCACTACAGATAGTCCCCACTGTGGACAGCCCCCACTACAGATAGCACCCACTGTAGACAGCACCCACTGAGGATAGCCCCCACTACGGACAGTTCCCACTGTGGGCAGCTCCCACCGTGGACAGCACCCACTGTGGACAGAGCCTAATGTGGGCAGTGCCCACTCTCGCAGCACCATGCCCTGGAAGCGGGGATGGTTGAGAGAAAACAAACAAGCAAGGATCCATGAATTGATTCTCTCTCTACTCTTGACTGTGAAAATAATATATCAATTTTCTGCCTTGAGTTCCCACAATAATAGGCTATAACCTGAATCTGTAAATGGAATAAATCCTTTCTCCTCTAAATTGGTTTTGTTCAGATTTTTTTTTAAATCATTGGAATAGTTTTTAAAAACTAGGACATGTAATAAAATTAACATTTTGAACAACATTTTAAATAAAATAGAAGATTCTATTTCTGTCTCTTAAGAGAAGTTCAGGAAACAACAAACTTTAGTGTGACGGTTTGATTAGACATCAAGATTCCGGGCTGGAGAGATGGCTCAGCAATTAAGAGTACTGGCTGCTCCTCCAGAGGTCCAGAGTTCAATTCTCAGCAACCACATGGTGGCTCACAACCATCTGTAATGAGATATGGTGCCCTCTTCTGGCCTACAGGGATACATGCAGGCAGAACACTGTATACATAATTAGTAAATCTTTTTTTAAAAAAAAAGAAGGAAAGAAAGAAAGAAAAAAGGCATCAAGATTCCAAGTCCTTCCTTCCTGTTGAGCCATCCTTGAATTTCATATTGCTTCTATCCTCAACATGAGCTCAAAAGTCACTGTGTAAACCCTTATCATCATATCGAGCCAGGGACTATAAAAGAGAAAGTTGAAAGGATACACTTATCAGCTGAGCTAGCTCCATGGAAGAGCTTTCTGCAACACCACTACCTTATTCTTGATCATACTGAATAAGCTTCCCTGTAAGACGAATCTTAAAAGTTCTTATTAATAAAACCAAACCCAGAGGCAGGTATTAGGGTGAACGCTGAAAGATCAGAGAAACAGAACAAGCCACAGCCAACCTTACCTCACCAATTCCTCAGCTGATCTTGTTTTCTTAGACTGAAGTCTCTGAGTCTTCATCCAAATGGATCTCAGCTGAATTGCTGCTAGAAGCCTAAAAGCTTAAAAAGGCTCTAGTTCCTGGTCCTCATGCCTTATATACCTTTCTGCTTCCTGCCATCACTTCCTGGGATTAAAGGCGTGTATCTTTCCCAAGCAAGACTTGAGATCTCAAGTGCTGGGATTAAAGGCATGTGCCACCACACCTGGGCCTGTTCCTAGTGTGGCCTTGAACTCACAGAGATCCACATGTGCTGTGGGATGGTCTGTATGTCAAATTGCTCTCATTGGTCAATAAATAAAACATTGATTGGCCAGTGGCTAGGCAGGAAGTATAGGCGGGACTAACAGAGAGGAGAAAAGAAAGAACAAAAAGGCAGAAGTAGTCACTGCCAGCTGCCACCATGACAAGCAGCATAGGAAGATGCTGGTAAGCCACGAGCCATGTGGCAAGGTATAGATTTATAGAAATGGATTAATTTAAGATGTAAGAACAAGATAGCAAGAAGCCTACCACGGTCATACAGTTTATAAATAATATAAGCGTCTGTGTGTTTATATTATAAGCGGGCTGTTGGACTGCCAGGGCTTGGTGGGAGCTGGAGAGAAATTCTTCCGCTACAAATGGTGCCCAACGTGGTGGCAAGAGTTTCCAACTAAAACCTGAGAAAAAAAGATTATAAAATGGAGCTAAAAGCAGTTCCTAGTTGTCTCTTTCAAGTTAGCAGCAGCCTGCCTGTGTGTTTGAGCTACTATCTACTATGGCAGGTTCCTGGCGTGCACACTCTACCTGCAGTATGGTGGGAATGAGGCCTCTACAAGTGGCACATTAAGCTGTGTCGTGGATTTAGCCTTTGCTAGTACAAAACAAAGAAAGAGGTTTCTGGGCTACATGCTGCTTGGATAAAAGCATAGAACCACTATTTCTGAGAGTTGATGGCTCCCAGAGCTGCCAGAAAATGAACCACCACCAAGTTGGGAAGCTGAAGTGGGCAAAGCCAGCAGCCACAATGCCATTTCAGTCTTAGAATGCTGCAGTTTAAAGCAATAAGTTCAAGGTAATATAAAAAATAAGCCATGTAAAGATGGCTACCACACAGAGAATCTGGATTATGTTCTCTTTGATATTTGTAACTGAAGAAAAACATTTGATTGCAAAAGCTGTTGAGTTATGCCACAATATATATTTTAAAGGTACCTTGACTTCAAAATTTGGATGTAAGAATATGTTGCTTTGGAAAGGAGGCTCTGCTTTTGTTTCCACAGAAAGCCTGTGGATTTGGTCCAGATTAAGATACATCAGGTTTGACCAGCTAAGACCACCTGAAAGGTCTTTGATGACACCATGGCCCAGATGATGCAACATCTAGAATTGTTTCAAGGCAACTGGCTCAGACAATGCAGCCTCATGGACTACTCCATGATCCTTAAATTTTCTTTGTGTCCCCGTAAGATACAGCATCCCCCTCCAGCAGGAAGTAGTAAGAGAAGCTACGCCCAAATTCCCAAATATACCAAGCTGGCTTTGGAGATATGTAAAAGTTAAAACCTTCCTTTAAAAAGAAAAGGGGAAGTGCTGTGGGATGGTCTGTATGTCAAATTGCTCTCATTGGTCAATAAATAAAACATTGATTGGCCAGTGGCTAGGCAGGAAGTATAGGTGGGACTAACAGAGAGGAGAAAAGAAAGAACAGGAAGGCAGAAGGAGTCACTGCCAGCCACCGCCATGACAAGCAGCATGTGAAGATGCCAATAAGCCACAAACCATGTGGCAAGGTATAGATTTATAGAAATGGGTTAATTTAAGTTGTAAGAACTAGATAGGAAGAAGCCTGCCATGGCCATACAGTTTGCAAATAATATAAGCGTCTGTGTGTTTATATTATAAGTGGGCTGCCGGACTGCTGGAGCTTGGTGGGAGCTGGAGAGAAATTCTCCAGCCACACACATGGATCTCTGCCTCCCAAAGAATTAAAGGCATGTGTGCCACCATTTTCTGGCGTCTATGTCTATCTAGTGGCTGTTCTGTTCTCTGACCCCAGATAAGTTTATTAGGGTGCACACTATATTGGGGAACACAATATCACCACGTTTACCCCCTACCAAGTGAGCTGAGAAATGTAGTTCATCCAGAGATCTTTTATGATCCTCGTGTGGGAATTTTTGTACACAGGATGTGGGGTGAATGGCTGTTTCCTAGGCAACTAGCTATGATCCAGAAGTGTTTGCTCCTGTGAGGGATACCTATTGCATGAAGAGTAAAAAGATAAACAAAAAATACAGATCGGACTGCATTTAGATTTTTAAGAATGGAAATGAGAGAGTGGTTGAACTATAAATCAAGAAATTTTACATGCCAACCCTTCAGTATGGATAGGTTGCTTTTCACAAATGACAATAAGTCGGTTTTGAACAATCAAAACAGATGTTAAGATAGTAAATTACTAATGACACAAGAAGACCCAAAAGAATTTAGAGTAAGTAGTTAAGCAAAGGGAGCATGACTGCTCTGGAGGGAGTCTTTGTTCTGGAAAACATGAGCTAGGGAAATTTTCTTTTTCTATAAACTCTACTTTTTAGGTTCTTTTTTTTTTTTTTTGCATTTTCATACTATATTTTGTTGGTGCTTTGGTTTACTTGGTATGATTTTTTTAAATTCTTTTGTTTTAAAATATGTTCAGTGATTACATTCTTAAATTAATTTTTAAAATCTGCATAATATGCCAAGGCTGTTTGATTAAATCCCATGGACTCTCCAGCTCTTAGACATTCAGTTAAGATACTCTGCCGGGAAGATGCCTGGTAAAGGCACTTGGTAAGCAAGCCTGAGGACTTGAGGACAGATCCACACAGCCCGTGGAAAAGTCAGCAGGTCACAAGTATCTGCAACCACAGCACTTGGGGTAAACAGACAGGAAGAACACTGGAGCTTGCTGGCCAGCCAACTCACTTAACAAAACCAGACAGCCAAGTTCCTGTTTAGTGAGGGATCCTGTGACAGAAGAAGACACCCCAAACCTCATGTTCTCTTCTGGATTCTGAACAGAAGTTCATATACCTGCATACACATGCACACACTACACACATGCGCATATGCAAATATCCACATGAGAAAACAGAGTATTAAAATAAAGTGGTGTATTACACCAAATTTTTAAGGACTTGTTACTATCCTTAGGAAGAATAAATTTAAGTTTTCCTCCTCCTCCTCCTCCTCCTCCTCCTCCTTCTCTTCCTCCTCCTCCTCTCCTTCTCCGCTTCCTCCTTCTCTCCTTTCCCTTCTCCTTCTCTTTCCCTCCTCCTTTCTTCCCTTCTTCCCTTTCTTTTCTTTTGTCCTGTGATGAAGGCTGATGCAAACCTTCCTAAGGAACACATTCCTCTTTCATCTTTAACAGGATTGGAGGATGTAACTTTTAGAAAAGCTGACAGTTGGACAGAGCAATATTGCTTTCAATAATTTTATGGTGATTCGGTGAACAGTCCAGATATCCTGAAAGGAAACAGACCAGAAGTAGGTGTTAACTATGCAAAGATTTGTTGGCACTCTTTAAGGAAATTACTGGTTAGTAGAAACTGTATGTGATCTCTCTGAACCAGAGTGTGGGGTATAACCTCTCACAGTTATTCAGAGGAAGGTCTCTGTGGCAGGTTCTAGGAGGCACTGGGAATAAAGCTATACATTTTTTATGTAGTTTGTTTCAAGGAATTTCCCTGAAATTGGAGTAAGCCTGATCTCTGCTCTCATGCCAAGAATTCCAACTGGCGGGTCCCCTCCCAGGACAGGATCCTATTCTTATCTGTCATCATTTCTAATTATCCTTATTGTCCCTTGGCCTTCGCTTAGACAGATAAGGTTCTAGTTGGCATCATGACTACCAAATCCCATGCATAAGATTTGTGCTACAATGTTCCTCATCATTACCTTAAATAGACTGGAGATTCTCCTTTTGTCTTTTTATACGGATAAGATGAACAGAATAAGGAGGAGGAGGAGAAGGAAGAGGAGGATGCAAGACAGGAGAGGGCTTTGTGATTTCCTAAATTACATTTATTTACATTAATTATTTTTTAAATTTATTTAAACTTATTTTACATGCATTGGTGTGAAGGTGTCAGATCCTGTGTATTTTCACATGATATTCTTTTAAAGATGCCAGTCATTAGGTTTAAGAAATCAAAAATTACTCAGTTGAGTACTACTATATTTTAAATAATAACTCACACAATTATCTCTGTGTCTTCGTTAGGGTTTCTATTGCTGTAATGAAACACCATAACCAAAAAGCAAGCTGCAAGGAAAGGGTTTACTCAGCTTACACTTCCACGTCACTGTTCATCCTCAAAGGAAGAGAGGACAGGAATTCAAGCAGGGCAGGAATCTGGATGCAGGAGCTCCTACAGAGGACATGCAATGTGAATTGTAAACCAGTCTGGCCTCAAACTCACAGAGATCCGCCAGCCTCGGCCCTCTGATCGCTGGGATTAAAAAACCACTGTGCCACCACTGCCCAGCTTAGCCTGCTTTCTTATAGAACTCAGGACCACGAGCCTAGGGGTAGCACCATCCACATCTAATTAAGAAAATGCCCCATGTGCTTTCATACAGACAGATCTTTTTTCTTTCTTTCTTTTTTCTTTTTCTTTCTTTCTTTCTTTCTTTCTTCCTTCCTTCCTTTCTCTCTCTCTCTCTCTCTCTCTCTCTCTCTCTCTCTCTCTCTCTCTCTCTCTCCCTCCCTCCCTCCCTCCCTCCCTCCCTCCCTCCCTCCCTCCCTCCCTCCCTCTTTCTTCCTTCCTTCCTTCCTTCCTTCCTTCCTTCCTTCCTTCCTTCCTTCCTTCCTTCCTTTCTTTCTTTCTTTCTTTCTTTCTTTTTTTCTTTCCTTTTTTTTTTTCCAAGACAGGGTTTCTCTGTGTAGTTTTGGTGCCTGTCCTGGATCTCATTCTGTAGACCAGATTGGCCTCGAACTCACAGAGATCTGTGGCTCGGCCTTCTGAGTGCTAGGATTAAAGGCATGCCACCCGGCTCATACAGCCAGATCTTGTGGAGGCATTTTCTTAATTGAGTCTCCCTCCTCTCTGATGGCACTAGTTTGAGTGAAATTGTCACAAAACTAGTTAGACACTCTGATTTCTGAGCTTCCAGTAGACGTGAATTTTTGGAGGATGTCACCAAACCCACTACAAAGTCTCGGTGTGCCCTTCTGGCTTTGCTAAGTCTGGAACCTGATCATAATTCCCACTGACCCCGAACTAGGAGACTTTTCCTCACAGGAACAACCACTCTGGTGAATGTTTCAGACCAGTTTCTGCTGATCTTTGCATCTCTCTTTATCTTGTGTTCTTTGTTGTTGTTTTTTTCCTTTATTTTTTTCCTTTTATTGTATTTTACAATACCATTCAGTTCTACATATCATCCATGGATTAAGAAATTTTCTATTCATTTTACATACCAACCATAGATCCCCCTCTCCTCCTTCTTCCTGCCCCACAGCCTTCCTCCCCAACCCACCCCCCATTTCTACCTCTTTCAAGGCAAGGTCTCCCATAGGAGGGAGAAACAGGGTGCTAGGGAAGTTCCCAGGAATCCACAAGGATGACCCCCACCTTAGACTACTAACAATAGTGACAGGGTGACTGATGGAGGCAGATGCAGAGATCCACAGCCAGGCACCAGGCCAAGCTCCAGGAGGCCAATCGATGAGAGAGAGAGAAGGGATTCTATGAGCAAGGGACATCGAGATCATGATGGGAAAACCTACAGAGAGGGCCAGCCAAACTAGTGGAAACACATGAACTGTGGACCGATAGCTATGGAGCCCCCATGGGACTGGACTAGGCCAGTCTGGGTAGGTGAGACAGTTGTTTAACTTGAACTATTTAGGGGCCCTGGCAGTGGGATTGGGATCCATCCCTGGTGCATGAGCAGGTTTTTGGAGCCCAGTGCTCATGGTAGAACACCTTGTGCTGCTTTGGTGCAGAGAGGCTTGGACCTGCCTCAACTGAATGTACCACCTTGTATTCCTATTAGCTACTGATAAAAACTTCTCTGAGTGCAGAGAACCAGAGAGCCAGTGTTTTCCACTTCACACAGGGTCATATGAGATGCTACTGTGAGGATATAATAATTCAGATGGACAGCTGGACACATTTCATACAAGAAACTCGTTGAACAGAAAATACTTCATGTTTCCTACCCATTCTTCTTGGCACAACATTCTTATATTTAACAGTCCTGGAGACAGCCAGAGTGAATTAGGGAGGAAACTATGGAATGATTATTGTCACTTTAAGTGGAATATGAAGTAATTTACAGAAGTCTTTCTTTCTAAATATATCTTGGCATTTCTTCAGGTAATTATTAGTATAAAGTAAGATTTCAGCTTCATTTTTCTTTCCAGTTATCTTAGCAAACTGAATTCCTCTGCTGCCAGGTTACAGCCCTGAACTAAGTAGGTGCTCAAGGGTAGCAATCCATGCACACATAACTCAAAGATTAGCATGCATCAACAAATATAAATATCACATGAGTTACAACTATCCAGTCTTGAATTTTAAATAATACTTATCAATTGTATAAGTACCAGGCAATATATGTATGCAGTATTTCACACTATAATATTTCTTTTAATAATTCATAACATGCCAAGTAACCTGGTACAAATTACCTTTCAGTGCTTCCTGGCTGTCACAGAATTTTCTTACATTTTCTCATTTGCAATTCATAACTTGAAGAATTACAGAGCTTTGCTGTAGTTGTGAGTATATATTGTTAGGCAGGGGAAAGGTCATATAACTATTACAAGAGAAAAATCATGAAAATCTCTGCTTTGGAAATCAATTAAATTCTCTGTATAGATAGCCATGGTGAAAGAACATGGAATTCTGCCTTTAAAGACAGTGTTATCCAAGACATTTTATAGAATTTGAACCTTGGTTTTTGTCATGGGTATCTTAAGCAAAAACTAGGGTTTGTGAATGGACTTTTTGCTGTATGAAATTGTTAAAGTAGCAAGTTACTGAAAGGCTTTGTGAAAATTAAACTGAAATATAATTATAGTTTTCTGTTTACAGAAGTGTATTGTTTTATGTTTTCTTCTTCAGAGCGCTGAATGACACACTGACATTCATTTCTGCCACTTAATGAGTATAATCCCTACTGGAGATACTTTAGAGAAAATGTCATATTTCTCAGATTATGTGCAGTTGGACTTAGCCGGCCAGCTAACATCTGTGCAGTAAGATATATAGGAAATGGTGTAGAGATTCCGGAAACATCTCTTAAAGGACTGCTAGTGTTCTTCATTTCCTATCCTTTTCCCCTTTCCTGTCTGTATTTCTTTCTTTCTTTTTTTTTTTTTTTTTTTTTGTTTTTTTGTTTTTCGAGACAAGGTTTCTCTGTGTAGCTTTGGGCCTTTTCTGGAACTCACTTGGTAGCCCAGGCTGGCCTTGAACTCACAGAGATCTGCCTGCCTCTGCCTCCCGAGTGCTGGGATTAAAGGCGTGTGCCACCACCGCCCGGCTTCCTGTCTGTATTTCTGCTGCTGGAGAAGAACCGTGATGGGCAGAGCTGCAGCAGGTTTTCAGCACAGTTCAATGGCCTTGAAATGGAAAGCATACATTATGCTGGTTGAGTAATAAAATAGAAAAACCCAAGACTCTGGCAGGTCTATGCTGCCTCTCTGAACTGATTGGATCCACATTTATTTTACAAGAGACTATCAGTTAAACCACAATAATTTTAGAATATATTGATATATACTTGTGGCTGAACATAAAATTAATTATTAAATGTTATTTCATATACAAAAATAATAGCTGTTAATAAGACAAAATACTTATTTTCTTTCATTTCACTAGGTCTTCAGAATTTTCTGTGCTAAGTACATAGAAAATGTTTTATTCTATAAATATAAAGTTTATATATTTATAAATATAAATATGTTTATATTTATATATAAATATATATAATATATATTATGATATATATAAATATAAACTTTGTATTTATAGAATATATATTTTACATATATTCTATAAATATGAATTATTTCTAATCTGTCACTTTAATTCTCTGATAATTTGATATATATCAAACACATATGAATATTTGTGCTCCTACTACATGTATTTTAATGAAAGAACCTGGTAATAGAGAAAATATTAAAAAACTATCTATTTGAAAATGTTAGCAGAGAAGAACGATTCCCATTTTTAGCTTCTTTCTTTGGAACAAAGTCTCCAATATGAACTAAACATGTCTCTAACATGAACTAAAAAATAAAGTGCATGTAAATATAGCAAAGTTTGAAGAGCCTAGAAAATGATGATCAGGAGAGATGATCATAAGTGTGACTGAGCCATGAAGAGTTCTTCATGTTAAACCTATCATCCAGGCTCATCAAGACAGATCACTCATCAGTGTATTTTGATATCTTGACATTGTAAGGGAAAACTTTACAGATAATTCTACTTATTAAAAATAATTCATGGTGGTTAGTCTTATACAGCACTAGTGGCTTTATCAAAGTGTGCTACAGAAGTTTCTTCACCCTTATATTCTGTGGGATACACTGAGAAGACAGCTGTCTGTGAGAAGTCTTCAGCTGACTTTGAACCTGACGGCTCCTTGACTGTGGACCTAGAAGCCACAGCAATGAAGCAACCTTCTGCTTGCTATATGCCACCTATTGTGTTTTGTTACAGCATCCCACATGGAAAGAGACTGCCTTCCTCTGCCCCGAGAGTTCTTTCTGCTAAGTGATCTTGGGTTAGTGTCTATCTCCATACCATTCTCAAAGGATTGCATGTGTAATGACTGTTTATCTGATATAGCAGGGCTTAAGTTTAGTTCTCAGCATAGTTTAATCAAGGTATGAAAGTAAACTTGCCCCTTTGGGGAGTGTTTCCACAATATGCCTTATGACTAGGACCATCTATAAATACTTCTCAGGTTTCCTGAAGGTTGAGTGGCTTTCTGAGCTGAAACATCAACAAAAGTCCTATCTTATGGCTATAATTAGGTTAATTTTTTAAATGATGTCACCTAGTCTATTTAAAGTCTATCTTCTCTTTCACTCTTTATGTATCTATCTTACTGATGAGTAACCAATACAAAGCTTTTCTTTTCAATGAGCAGGAAATATATTTCTGTTTACTTCATTGTGTGTGTGTGTGTGTGTGTGTGTGTGTGTGTAAAGACAATGTGGATCTACCTAGCCATGTGACTTTCAAAGAGAGGGTGGTCTTGAACTCCTCATAAACTCTTTCACCCTGACCTTGGAGGAACAATAGCACTCAATCTTGAATTTCATAAAAAGTATCACAACCAAGAAAAACACTTGGGAAAGAGTTGAGCTGAACTCCATAAGCAATATTGGAGTATGAATTATAATCCTTGCAACAGGAAGTATCAGAAAACTGTGACATAATTTTTTTCAGGTGGGGCAATCTTCAGTCATGGCAAGGGGCATCTTTGTCAACCACGTATGCAGATGGCCAAAATGCACACAAAGAAAGATAAATTGTGACCTCTTACCAAGGCAGAAATGACTCCCATAGTCTGCAAAGGAAGCTGGCAAGTGTAGACTTTCATCTAACTCTGAAAGGATATAAAAATGCAGGGCAGGGCATTACAGCTTTTCTTGGTTGAGGAGGGTTTTGGGTCCATTGGAGAAGGAGTCCTCTGGTCATATAGAGGGAAGAGAGTCTGAATTTTATGGCTTCAATGAATCAAGTGATTGCTATCCTATTCCTGAAGAGACTTGGAAAATAATTATTAGAGGGATGTAAGCAGATGATTTTGTTTCAGAGTAAAACTGGAGGATTTCCCAGGAAAGCTGGGGGATTAGGAGGAGCAGAGGTGGGAAAGGCAGAGTGGGCCAGTGATAGGAAGTGGACACAGAGTTAATTCGGGGTGACAGTGACTAGTCCATTGCCAGAACTGCTAAACCAGATGAGCTAGCAGAAGGAGCAGGAGCTACAGAGCATCGAAGGAACAGGGACAGGAGAAAACAGAGGACTAATGTAAAGAGTTGTATCTGGCCTGGGATGAAAGTTCCTTTTAGCCAGTTTCTCCAACAGCATCTGAAAGGTGTTTTGGTAAATGTGTCAGGAACAAATGTAACAAAAGGAGTAGGGTGAGAGACCTTATGTGGAACATTTTGTTTGGCTAGAGGGTGAAGTTTAGTGAGTAAAACACTTAAAAGACAGAATAAAACCATAAATATGAGAATAATAAGGAAGAAAGGAGTGATCAAGGGGAGGAGCCAGGGTCAGGGTGAACCAGAAGGAATTTTTGTCTGGCTCCTGTCTCTAGGCATCATCTCAAAACAATTAGAATTTGTTGATGTGGATGCAGCATTTTTAGAGGAGGGCACAGATCCCATCCTTAGCAGCACTCAGATCTGGTCCTTTTTAACTGTGGAGTACTGTAGTGGTCATGGGGTCCAGCTGGTCCTGAAGGATGCTGTTGATCTGAGCTGGTGAGACAGAGAGGTTAAATGATGCAAAGAAGAATTCAAAACAGCCATTTCGGCGCTGAGTCCCCCAAACAATGTCCAGGGGGACAAGAAGGATGAGTTGAAGGGCCCGTGGCCCACTAGTCGCCTTTGAGAAGTCACTTGACTGCTTTTAAGGGTTTGGGGGTGTTGATGTCTTGATAACTTCAAGGTTGACAGAAAGATGACCAGGGGACAGCAGTTAGAGTGTCACAAAAGAGAGTCCATCCAAAGGACCATAGTAAAATTTAACAGCTGACAAAAAAACAACAACAACAACAACAAAAAAAACAGAACATGAGTCAGGAGGTAATAACTGTACAACTTTGTGGGGGGAACATCAAGAGACAAAGTTACATGAGGAAAACTTTTACATCAAGATTGACATGAGTCAACACAACACAAGGTTAAACACAATTTGTACAACTAGCTGCACCATGAACCAGAGCTGTGTAGAAGGGTGAGGTGACTGTGGTTAGTTGTTTATATCAGACTTCTGCCTAAGCAACAAGTACCTGGAAGCTTTGCAAAAGAGATCATCTAAAGTCAGCATCCAGGCAATGAAACTGAACAGAAAGTGTCTAAGTGCCATTCCTTACAGTCCACATATGATTAACTTTGTATACTTGTTGTAAATATTAATAATACAAGCTGTTATTTAATGAACAAAACTAGAGTATCTCAAGTAAAACACATTTTTTTGCTACAAACAATTTGATAAGGTAAAATTTTAAAAATTGGGACTATTATTTTAAATGGCCATATCTAGTACTTGAAACTATGATAATACTATAAACTATAATAACTATAATACAAGTTTTGTTAATATCAAATTGGTATGCCTACATTCCAAGAGTATACAGTAAGTGTATTTTGTGTTGTCAGGCTACATAAAGAGACAATTTAATTCTAAATTGTTTTCTGGAAAAATAAATTATTTCCAATTTCCATTTTAAAATGTATACTCCCAGAGACAGTGCCTGCCCTGTCAAGAGTAAATGATTCACTTTACCAAGTTAATCAACCTTATTAACAGAACCTTTAAAAAAAAAATCTCTACATTTTCATTCTATATATTCAACCAGCAGATGAAAGGTGAAGGCAGCCAGTCAGGTCAACTCTGTGTCAAATAATGTCCGAGTCACAGGGACCGACTTGAGAAAGAAGGCCAAAGCTAACGCCACTCCTTTTGTGAGCGGACAGATCTCTAAGTCACCACATACTGACAGCAGTAAGCGTATTTTTATAATGATTACAGTAACAAGAATTTATTGAGCATTTACTAAGAGCTAGTTCCAAGATCTTGTACCTCATTATCCTCTCATCCATTCCCATTTCACAGTAAAGAAAACGAGTTCCAGGGAGGTTAATTAATCTCCTTTAGGTCTTACAGTTGGTCAGTGATAGCAGCCTTCCAAACCATGTTTAACCATCCATTAGAGACTATATCTTAATTATTTCTTCACAGTCATATGTTCAATCATTTTTATTGGTTACTTAATGTTCTGATAGGGAGGAATGGTGCTCTTCCTTGTGGAGAAGGATGCCTTCCTGACGGAGTAACAACTGGTTTATTTAAGGAAATATCAGCCAGGCATGCTGGTGTGCTCCAGCCTTTAATCCCAGGACGTGGGAGTTGGATGAGGGAAGATCAAGGGTCATCCTGGGCTACGGAGTGATTTTGTAGATAGTCTGGGTTACATGAGGACATGGGAGGTGGATGAGAGAAGATCAAGGGTCATCCTGGGCTACGGAGTGATTTTGTAGAAAGCCTGGGTTACATGAGGACATGAGACTGTCTTAAAATCGTGATGATGATGGCTGGTGAGGTGGTTTTGGAGGTGAAAGAAAGCCTGATGAAATGAATGTGATCCCTAGAAGTAGAAAACTGACCAAAGAATTGTCTGTTGACCTCCACCTGCCTGCCACGCCAGTAAGCATACTTTTTAACTTCATTCTGTTTTAAAATAGATTGGTTGTTTAGAGGTATAATTTGTAAAGCAAAATAACCAAATTAAAAGAGCTCTTGGCTTTTGGCATCACTGCCAAAGCCTGTCTAGTCCTCGTAGGCTTCAAGGCGAGAGCTCAGGCACTGGCCCTGGAGCTCTCCATATGGATAGAGATGAAATTATATCCGCAAAACACCACAGATGAGCCCAGGTTGGAGAGACTCTCCTTCATCTAAGTTGTCTCCTCCTGACGAACCTGAGGGCTTATGGTTTAAGGGCTTATATCACTTACTTTTAAGTGATGTGAGTCATTTGTTGACTCTACAGCTAGAAAACGTAGCTGTTTTTTTTTTTTTTTTTTTTTTTTACTCTTTGCTCTTTTGGGGGGCCCACCACCCAGCTCCCAAATAAATCACATATGGAGGCTTATTATTAATTACTCATTCCCTGCCTTAGCTAGGCGCGTTTCTCACCAGCTCTTCTGAAATTATCCTGTCTATCTTTTGCCTGTGGGCTTCATCACTTCTCAGTTGTTCTCAAGAACGAAGTATCTTTTCCTAGGCTTTGATCCCCTTCTCCCTGTCACAGTCAGGTGGCCAGCCCGACCCAGGACAGAGACTTTGGAGGAAACTTAAACAAACATGCTTGGGTCTGGAACAGATGGGCCAAATTACAACGCCAGAGCCAGGCTTCTCAGAAGAGTAAAAAAGCATTTTAAAAAACGTACACAAAGGGCATTTGAATCTGTAAGACTAAGCCCAGGGATCACACATCCATAACCAGTTTGTGCGTGTCTGCAGATGGAAGCCGACAACCTGGAATGCCTTTTAACTCTTAGCTGTTAAAGATGCAAGCTGGATTTTCCAGGTTTGGAGAAGCAGAAATACAAGCAGGCCAAAAGCTTAAGGCAAAAGAATCCCAAGACAGAAGAGTTCTGTGAAGACACAAGTTTGGAGGCCCAGCAGAAATGGCAGGCATTCCAGTTCTGGATGTGGTTGTAAGCCAGAGTCCTGAGAAAAATAAAGTGAACTGTGAGTTTTATGATGGAGGGGGCCTCAGACCTGACTAAGATTCTGTCTTATAAGGTTACCTAAATGAGGTTTTTTATTTTTATTTATTCTTCTCTTATATAGTACATCCTGACCACAGCTTCCCCTCTCTCCACGCCTCCCAGTTCCCTCACACCTCTACTCTCCCCCAGATTGACCCTCACCCTGTATCCCCATAGAAAAGAGCAGGCCTCCTAGGACATCAATCAAATGTGGCAGAACAAGATACAATAAGATCAGCCACATACCCTCACACTGAGGAAAGGTTCTCAAGAGCAGGCAAAAGAGTCAGAGACACCCCGACTCTTACAACCAGAACTCCCCCCAAAATGTCAAGCCAACAACTATAACATACATGCAGCAGACCTCATGCTGACCCATGCAGGCTTCATGATTGCCTGTCCAGTCTCTGTGTGACCCCACGAGCCCTGCTTAGTTGATTCCACTTGTTCTTCTCTTCCAGTGTCCTCTACCCCTTTGGCTCCCACAATTCCTCCTCCCATCTTCTGCAGGGTTCCCCAAGATCTGAGGAGAGGGGCACAATGGAGACCTCCAACCTAGGCAACCTTGGCTCGTTCTCTAACTAAGCTGTGGGTCTCTGTATCTGCCCGCATCAGCTGCCAGAGGCAGCTTCTCTGATGATGACTGGACTAGGCATCCATCTATGAATATAGCAGGACATCATTAGGATTTATAGATTGTTTGTATTTTTATTTTGTTTTGACAGTTGTGTTTAGTTCTACCCTATATCTCTTGTGGTATCCAGCCTCCGATTCCTGGTCATCCAGGTAGTGTCAGGCATGTGCTTCCTATCATGGCATGGCCCTCAAATTAGACCAGTCATTGGTTGGCCATTCTCACAAATTCTGCACCACCAATGCCCAGCACGTCTTGAAGGCAGGACAGATTGTAGGCTGAACATTTTGTAGCTGATTTGATGTCCCAGTCACACCACTGGAAGTCTTGCTTGGTTACAGAAGTTGGGTGGTTCGAGCTCCATTACTAGGAGTGTTCATGAGTCAACCTCATAAATTCCAGGAAGATTCCCCTGCAATAGGTTTCCACACTGTCACCAAATGCCTGCAATTCCAGTCTTCTCTCCCAACACTCTTACCTTCTATTTCTCCCCATCCATCTGATCCTTCCTATTCCCCTTTTCACTTGCCCCATAGTCTACCCCCAAGATCTATTCTATTTCCTTTTCCCAGGAAGATCCATGCTTTGTTCCCCTCTAGAATCTTCCTTGCTATTTAGCCCCTGTGGGTCTGTGGGTTAGAACATTATTATCCTTTACTTAACAGCCAATTTCACTTATAAGTCAGTATATACACATTCATCTTTCTGAGTCTGGGTTACCTCACTCAGGAAGTTTTTTTTTTTCTCTAGTTCCATCGATTTGCTTGCAAATTTCATGATGTCATTTTTAAAGTGCTGATTAATTCTTCAAGTACTATATTTAATAGATATGGAGAGAGTAGGCAGCCTCATCTTGTTCCCGATTTTGGTGAAATTGCTTCGAATTTCTCCCTCATTTAATTTGATGTTGGCTGTCAGCTTGCTGTAAATTGCTTTTATTATGTTTAGACGTGTTGCTCCTATTTCTTATCTCTCTAAGACTTTTGTCATGAAAGGGTGTTGGATTTTGTCAAAGGCTTTTTCAGCACCTAATGAGATGATCATGTGGTTTTTTTTCTTACAGTTTGTTTGTATGGTGGATTACACTTATATAGTGGATTACATTGATTGATTTTCCTAAGTTGAACCATCCCTACATCTCTGGGATGAAGCCTACTTGTTCATAGTGGATGATCTTTTTGATGTGTTCTGGATTTGGTTTGTAAGTATTTTATTGACTATTTTTCCGTCTATGTTCAGAAGAGAAATTGATCTGTAATTCTCTTTCTTTGTTGAATCTTCATTGGTTTGGGTATCAGGGTAACTGTGGCCTCATAAAAAGTATTTGGCAATGTTCCTTCTGTTTCTATTTTGTGAAATAATTTGAGGAATATTGATATTAAGTCTTCTTGAAAGTCTGATAGAATTTTGCACTAAAACCATCTGGCCTTTTTTTGATTGGGAGACTACTAATGAGTACTTCTATTTCTTTGGGGGTTACAGGTCTATTTAAATTGTTTACCTGAACTTGATTTAACTTTTTTAAGTGGTATCTACTGAGAAAATTAACCATTTCTTTTAGATTTTCCAATTGTGTAGAGTACAAGTTTTTTAAAGTATGACCTAATGATTCTTTGGATTTTTTTTAGTGTCTGTTGTTATATCCCCCTTTTCATTTTTGTTAATTTGGCTATTCTCTGTCTTTTATGTATTTTGGATGAGGGCTTGTCTATCTTGTTGATTTTCTCAAAGAACCAACTCTCTGATCATTGATTCTTTGTATTGTTCTCTTTGTTTATATTTTATTTATTTCAGTCCTCACTTTGATTATTTCCTGCTGTCTACTCTTCTTGGGTCTGTTTGTTTCTTTTTGTTCTAGATTTTTGAGGTATTCTGTTAAGTCGCTAGTGTGAGATCTCTCCATATTTTTATGTAGACACTTAGTGCTATGAACTTTTCTCTCTTAGCACCACTTTCATTGTGACCCATAAGTTTAGCTATGTTGTGTATTCATTTTTCTTGCATTCTAGAAAGTCTTTAATTTCTTTCTTTATTTCTGTCTTGACCCAGTAATCATTCAGTAGAGAGTTATTCAGTTTCCATGAGTTTGTAGACTTCCTATTGTTTCTGTTGTTGAAATCCAGCTTTAACCTGTGATGGTTTGATGGTAATAATGGAGTTATTTCAATTTTCTTGTATCTGTTGAGACTAACTTTGTGACTGTGTATGTGATCAATTTTGAAGAAAATTCCATGAGATGCTGAGAAGAAGGTATATTCTTTTGTGTTTGAGTGAAATGTTCTGCAGATATCTCTTAGGTCCATTTGGTTTATAACATCTATAAGTTCCAGTATTTCTCTGTTTAGTTTTTGGATGGATGACCTGTCTGTTGGTAAGAGTGGAGTATTGAAGTCTCCCACTATCAATGTCTGAGTGTCGATGTGTGATTTAAGGTTTAGTAATTTGTTGTTGTTGTTGTTGTTGTTGTTGTTGTCGTTTTTAACATATATGGGTATCTCCATGTTTGGGCATACATGGTAAGAATTGAAACATCATCTTGGTGGATTTTTCCTTTGATGAGTATGAAGTGTACTTCAACAACTCTTTTGATTAATTTTGGTTGGAAGTCTATGTTGTTAGATATTAGAATGGCTATACCACCTTGCTTCTTTGGTTCATTTGCTTAGAAAACCTTTTTCTTCTAAATCTTTACTCTGAGTTAATGTCTATCTTTGATGTTGAGGCATGCTGCTTGTATACAGCAAAAGGACAAATACTGTTTTCACATCCATTCTGTTAGTTTGTATCTTTTTATGGTAAATTGAGTCCATTTATATTGAGAGATCTCAATGACCAATGATTTCTAATTTCTGCTATTTTGTTGTTGTTATCGGTGGTTGTCTGTGTGTGTTTCTCACTTTTTTTTTTTTTTTTTGGTTCTGCTGGTGTAAGATTATTTCCTGCATTCCCACAGGTTAGTTAACCTCCTTGGGTTGGAGTTTTCCTTCTAGTACTTTCTGTAGGGCTAGATTTGTGGATAGATATTGTTTAAATTTGACTTAATCATAGAATATCTTATTTTCTCTATATATAGCAGTTGAAACTTTTACCAGGTATAGTAGTCTGGGCTGGCATCTGTGGTCTCTTAGAGTCTGTAAGACACCTGTCCAGATCCTTCTGGCATTTACAGTCTTCATTAAGAAGTCAGGTGTAATTCTAATAGGTCTGCCTTCATATGTTGCTTGCTCTTTTTCCCTTGAAACTTTTAATATTCTTTCTTTGTTCTGGATGTTTAACATTTTCATTATTATGTGGTGAGAGGGCTCTCTTTACTGGTCCAATATGTTTGCTGATCTGTATAACTCTTGTACCTTTTATAGGCATATCTGTCTTTAGGTTTGGAAATTTTTCTTTTATGATTTCATTTTTCTGGGCCTTGGAGCTGGGATTCTTCTCCTTCTTCTATTCCTATTACTCTTAGGTTTGATTTTTTCATAGTGTCCCAGATTTCCTGGATGTTTTGTGCTGGGAATTTTTTAGAGCTAACACTTTCTTTGACTGATATAATTATTTATTCTATCTAATCTTCAGTGCTTGAGATTCTGTCTTCCATCTCTTGTATTGTCTTGGTTAAGCTTGCTTCTGTGGCTTCTGCTCACCAGATTTTTCATCTCTAGGATTCCTTCAATTTATGTTTTCTTTATTGTTTCTATTTCCATTTTCAGGTATTAAACAGTTTTATTTGTTTCCTTCAATAGTTTTTTCCCCCTTGGGTTTCTTTCAGTGATTTATTCATTTCCTCCAATTGTTTCTTTGTGCTTTTCTGTATTTCTTTAAGGGATTTATTCATTTCCTCTTTAAGGTCCTCTATCATTTTCATAAAGTTGGTTTTAAGGTGATTTCTTTGTGCTTCTGTTGTGTTGAAATACTCAGAGCTTGCTGTAGTGGGATAGCTAGGCTCTGATGGTGACATTACCTTGGCTATTATATTCTTATGCTGGCATCTAGGCCTTGGCTTTGGGATGATTATATGTTTAAGTGCTTGTAGTCAAAAGTTTTCTCCAGTCTTGCCTGGCCATGTGGTCCCACAGCCTCTTTTAAAATAATCACTCAGAGGCTTACTAGTATTTACAAACTGTATGGCCTATGACAGTCCTCTTGCTAACTAGCTCTTACATCTCATATTAACCCATTTCTATTAATTTATGTTTTGCCATGTGTTCTGTGGCTTTACCAGTCTGCTGGCATGTTGCTCCTTGGGTGGCAGGCTGGCATCTCCCTAGAATACACCTTTCTCTTTCCTGTCTCTCTCCTTGGATTTTCTGCCTGCCTCTAAGCTGCCTTGCCATAAGGCAAAGCAGCTTATTTATTAACCAATGGGAGCAACATATATTCACAGTGTAAAAAAAGACATCCTCTAGCACTTCCATTTTTCTATCTAATCAAATAGGAAGGTTTCAGCTTAAAAATAGTAAAATTATATATAACAAACAGTTATCAAGCAAGAATTACAGTTACAATATCTAATCTATTTGTATTTGGCAAAATTAAAGAAAATATTTTATCATCTATCCTATATTTGTGAGTCCAAAGTTTCATATCTAATTTATCTTTTATCATAACCAAGGAAAATATAACTATCTAGTCTTCAATTACATCAAAGTCCCTGGAAGGATATAATATTACCTAAGTAAGCAGGAAATGCTTTGTAAGCAATTTCCAAAATTCTGGAAATGACAGAGGCAGCTGGCTACCTGGACAGACACCCAAAGTTCCTCTGCAATGTTGGGGCATCCATTCTTCAGCCTAAAGGCCTAGAGTCCCTCATTTACTTTTCCTGTGTCCTGAAGAATGTCTAGCAGTTTCCTCTGTGAAAGCAGGAAGCTAAAGGACCATCTTGCCTTGTTTTGGCAAAATTTAGTGATCATTTTTCCATGGGTCCTGCATATCCAGTTGATACAACATTTTGTTAAGCAGTCCAGGCAAGAACAGTTTCTTGCCCAAATGGCTATTTTTGCCATAAGGAAAGCAAACTCCATATGGAGTTTCTTTGATGTCCATCATCTTCTTTGAAGTAAATTGGTGCTGCCAGGAGCAGACATGTCTCTTTGTCCAGAAGGTCTAAGTTTTTAAAACATTTTAAATGCCATAATCTATAGGTCTTTGAAGTGTTTGAAGATTACCTACCTAATAGAAATATATCTTTGTATATCTAAAAGAATGTAACTAACATGACTATAAGTTTGATTATCATAGATGACTAATTATTAATCTGTATTTCTTAGTTATACGTTACAATTTCAAATGAGCTGTACAAACATAATACCTTAAACAAGAGTAGAAATATATATATAGTATAACAAAATTAACTTTAAATTTGTATCAATAAACTAAAATCCATAGCAATGTAAAACATTTTAAATAAGTTGTTGCTCTTTAAAAGTAGATTCAATAATCTACCCTTTTATCCTATCATATCTATATTATCCCCTCCTTGTTTTTAGAAAGAGATTGCATTTGTAATCAACCCCCTTTAAATAAAAATAAACATTTATAAACAATATTTTGGGAATCAGAGCATAGCTTTTATAAATACTACTTCCTGCTGATTGGGGGCATTGGTAATCTTATGGGGATCCCGAGAAAATTAAGAACTATAGTTAAAACTTGGTTGTAGTAGTCTGTGAGGATGAATCATCTCAGCCAGTTGCCTTAAGCTGTTTTGGATGTTGGATCATCTGGGTCATGGCTGTCATCAGAGACCTTTCAGGGGGTCTTGATTGATCAAACCTTATTAGCCTGGAAGCAAGTCACAAGTTCTTATCTTCTGTGGAATAAGGAGCAACCGTATCCTTAGACATGAATTTTAAAGTCAAGATACCTTTAAAATATACATATTGGTTAAACTTAGCAGCCTTTACAATCAAATGCCTCTCCTCAGTTAAAAATCCCAAAGACAACATAATCCGGACTCTCTGTATGATTTCCATCTTTACGTGGCTTATTTTTATATATTACTTTATTCTCCCTTTTAAGGACTTTACTTTATTAATTTAAAATGATATACTTATTTTTTATGATTGTCTATACCTTCTGACCATTATTTTAAACTGCAGCGTGTGGCTAGGACCGAAGAGGCTGCCTTGGCTGCTGACTCTGCCCACCTTAGCTTCCCAACATGGTGCAGGTACCAATGAGTCATGCTTAACTCCTCAGTCCTGGGAAGCAGTGTTAAGTAGTGTGGAGCTGTGTTCTTAAGCCCGAGGCTGTGCTGTGTTGCCACTGGCATGAGACTGCAAGGCCAGGAAGTCCTGTGTGGCTCCATTTCTGTGCCTTAAGAATCCTTTTTGAGCTTTAAGTATTTGAAATGGAAAGTTCTGAATTTGTTCCAGGAGTGAGCCTTTGTCCAATGTATACTGAGGTCAGATTCAGACTGAGAGTTGAACAAGTGAACTCAGTATATGGTTTCCAAAATGTAAGTTTTTATATTAGCCTGAAGCCAGGATGAGGGTAGGTATTCTGGAATGGAGAACTTGGAACCCATGGCAGAGTCCAGGATCTAGAGAAAAAATCAAAAATAAGGGTGAAAATCTCACTGTTTAGAGAATCCTTTAAGTTCCCAAATGACTAAATGCACCTAGAAAGGGGGAGTCTCCTACTGTTGCACATTTCCAGGAAGCAGGGACAGTGGAAGAATCTCCAAGCTTTTGGCCGTTTCTTGCAGCCAGCAGAAATTCTCCTGGTGATTTCCAGGGAGCAGAAACTTAAAGAAGACAGATCCAGTGAGCTCTGAATGCTAACGAGGATGCCTCTGACTTAGGTCCAGTGGACCACCTCGTCCTGTTTTGCTATGTTGCCTTCATGTTCTGATTGAATGTAGCCTAGCCTCCCACAGTGTGTGATATTTTGATTGTGTTCTGACAAATAAAACTTCCTTGGAATCAGAGGGCGGGGCCAGCCATTAGCTGACTAAAATTAACCATAGAGGTTTGGAGGACTGTAGACAGAGAGGAGACAGGAGGTAGTAAGGCAGGGCAGAAAGAGGATCTTGGCCTTTTGAACGGAGGAACCGGAGAGGTAGGAAGTGAATGGCTGCTCCCTTGCTTCTCTGATCTTTCAGGTTATTACCCCGATATCTGACTCCTGAGTTTTTATTGATAAGATTAATTGGGTTAACGCTTCACTGCCACCTAAGTCAGACTATGTCAGGCAAGACAGTAAGGTCAGAGAGAGAGGGTGGAAACCGGGAGAAAAGGCCTGAGAGAAGTAGCTGGCCCACAGGCCCTCAGGTCCTGGAGCAAAGGCTCAGAGCTGCCTGGCAGGGGGTGGGGCCTCCAGACGCCTTCCTGGGACTTCTGGCACCATATGTTAGATTATTTTAAAAGGCAGCTTAAAGAGATGGAAGACGGAAGAGAGGATTGGTCTGAACTTTTGCAGGACTATGTTTATTCACAGCGAGGGGCATCTTAGTCCAAATGTTTTATTTTAAGAGAACTTAAAATTCTCCAGCTTGAACAATAAAAGACAAGAAAATAGTTCATTTCCATTGAAGCAAGTGTTCATTTGAATTCTAACGTCATGGGCTTCAGTCACATTGAACTGAGCAATCTTTACAATTAGAACAATGCCCTGAAACTCAGTGGTATGCAGGTGTGCATGCCTGTGCTTGCCAAAGCTTCAGATATAAGAATGCTTTGTTTTAATGAGATTCTGGGATGCCTTAACCATGGGGAAAATGTCTACAAGAGTGTTCAGCTAACATGTAAACCTCTTACTGTGTAGAAAGACCTGCCTGACAACAACTTCCACAGCACCTGGTCTCCCTGAGCTAAGCAGCATCTCCTCAACCATAAGCAAGTACAGTAGGGTAGACACACACACACAAAAAACGGTGAACAATGTAACATCTATGCGTGCTTTGTAATAGCTTGTAGCTCATAGAGAAGATGATTAAAAGTGTGAAAATGTCACCCAAGCCCTTTAGAATTCATATTACTGTCTCAGAACTAAATTTCTATGGATTAGCTATTACAAAACCATGGAGTCCGATGAAGTAGTCTTGGATGCAGCCTAGTACAAGTCTAATTCTTTGATTCCTGAAACTTTCGATGTCTTTTGGACATTTGCATGTTGGTGCCTGCTTATAATCCCATAATCCAGAATTTACAAGAAGAGTGTTGAAGGCCATCTTGGGCTACATAGCAAGACCTTGCTTCAAAAATACCAGAGTAAACTGGGCGGTGGTGGCGCACGCCATTAATCCCAGCACTCGGGAGGCAGAGGCAGGCGGATCTCTGTGAGTTTGAGGCCAGCCTGGTCTAGAGAGCGAGTTCCAGGACAGCCTCCAAAGCTGTACAGAGAAGTCCTGTCTAAAAAAAAAAAAGAACAGAGTAAGAGGCTAATGAGGAGGAGACAGACAGACAGACAGACAGACAGATGGACAGAGAGACAGAAATTGAGAAGAAAGGAAGGAAGGAAGAGAGAACTAAAATAATTAAATGCATTGGGGAATATGAAATTTTGGCTTTTTTCTTTCAAATCTAAGTAAAATACATTGCCAAACACTGGAGCTGTTTGCATAGTTACTGCCCTGTCTCCTTCAAAAAATAACCATAAGTCAGAGCCAAATAGACACCTTGCCGAGTTTTAAGAGATGTTTCTAATATTGGAAAAGATGCTGGCACATTAAAAAAAAAAAAAAAAGATGCTGAGAGCCTTGCTTCAGTCCTTATGGAGAATTATCATGGTTTGTTTTTCATCTTTGATAACAATGGTTTTAAGTTTGGGGAAAGCAGTTGTTTATATAAATCTGATATTTTTAATTTCCAAAATATCAGACAAAAATAAGACACCAATATTTTCACTGATAAATGTATACATATAACTGGGAGACTGGGGCTGGAGAGATGGCTCAGCTGTTAAAGGCTAGGCTCACAACCAAAAAAAAAAAAATAACTGGAAGATTGAAGCTGCAGTTAAAATATATAAAATGTATAGATATATAATTAGCAAATTCAAGATCAAGAAAATTCTCAATGATTACATTCACTCATATCATTGCCTTGAGCTCCTTCTTAAAATAAAAAGGTGTACCAATTTCCCTGAGAACCTCATGTCAATGATGCTTTTAGGGAATACACACAGCCATGCTTATAAAAGTCACAGCACGTTTGAAAGGCCCTTTTCCTTACAAGAGACATTGCTAAATTGAGTGCCTTTAAAATACAGTAGATGTTAGAATAAGAGGTGATAATTTGTTATAATACAGGAGTGAATGGTGCTCTATTGGCTGAGAGTCCACTTTGTATCTCATTCTACAGTTCTGAACAGATGAGAGACAAGTGGATTTCTGACATAAAGTTGTAGTTGAAAAAGCATGTCTACAAGCATTCAGCTTCATGTAACAGCTATTGATTGTCATGAAAATAAAATAAAGATGTAGGATAAGCAAAAAAGACATGATCCAACAGAGGCCATTGGCGTGATTCATGATCTGTTATGATCAAAATACATTGCATTCCCATATGAATCTACCAAAGAACAAATAATGCTTTTGAAGTATAGTAGATAAAAGCCGCTAAAAATCAGTAACTGTTGGGGACAGGACCTAAAATAAAGACTATTACAAAAGGACAAAGGAAGTAATTTTATTTCAATAAAATGGGAATAAGGAAAAGAGGGAAAATTACAGGCTTTAGTTAGTTAACTTTTGAGTTCAAATGCATGTCATTCACAATAGCAACCTTGTCAAACTGTGTGGCTACATTCATTCAATGCTAAAAGAAAATGCCAAAATGTATGCCTTAGAGATCCCTATAGGCCTGTGTTACAAGCTTGATCCCCAGCCCACGGATCTTCTGGGAAATAGTTGAAGCTTTTAGACTTTAAGAATAGATAGAACATACCTCCAAATATTAAGGACTGTATGCAACAAAATTATAGCCAACATTATATTAAGTGGAGACAAAGAATTTCCTCTAAAATCAGCAATGAAATAAGCATGTCCATTCCATGCTTTCGTATTTGATATAATGCTTTAAGTCTTAGCTACAGAAATTAGACAAGGGGAACACCTAAAAGATACAGCAATTGGAAGAGAAGACATAGCACTATCCCTATTTACAGATGACGTGATTCTTTATTTAAAAGACTAGCCCACTAGTAATTCTTGGACCTAATTAATTCTTACAGTAAAGTTGTAGGTTACAAAATCAACATAAAATTAGCAGCCTATATTTATACTAATGGTCTTCTACAGAGCAAGTTCCAGGGCAGCCAAGGCTACACAGAAAAATTTTGTCTTAAAAAAAAAATGTCTACTATCCAAGAAAGAAAGAAATTAGGATAAATATTCCACTCAAAACAACTCACCCCCTTATTGTGTTGGTGGTATAGCTGCCTTCCAAATTAACTCACCCCAAATTAGAAACTTAGGAATGTATCTAACTGTAGAAGTAAAAGATATCTATAACAAAAAATTTAAGATATTGAAAAAGTAAGGAAATCATGGAAGATACCAGATTATAGAGAAATATTTCATATTTCTGGATAGGTAGAATTAATACTGTGGAAATGTTGATACAACTATAATTAATTTACAGAATTAATTGTAATACTTACCAGAATTTCTGCATCATATTTCATAGGTTTGCAAAGAAAAATAAAGTGGGACCACAAAAGAAATAACCAAAGCCATCCTAAGGAGTGAGAATGATGCCAGAGTTATTAGAATGCCCAACCTCAACTTTTGCTATAGAGCTATAGACAGCCTGATAGTGACCTCAAAGCAAGCAGGTAGATCAATGGGGGAAAATGGAGGCCCTGGGAACAGCCAAGCTATTCCCTGTTAATTTCTGGCCGGTGAGGTGAGGAAAAGTTTACCTTGGAAAGAAACTTATCCAACAAGTGGTGCCACCAACATTGGATTTCCACCTCAGAGGAGTAAAATCATACTTATATCTTTCTTATACGATAATCAAAATCTCAAGATGAATCAAAACCCTTAATTTAAAATCTGAAACACTGAAATTTTTAGAAGAAAACACATATTCTACACTTAAAGATAGTGGGGTAGGCAAAAAAAAAAATTAAGTAGACCACCAAGTGGGTGGGAATTGACCTCAAATGTCAATAGTCAGGACTACATAGAGAAAACATTCAGAGTTCACAGGCAGCCCACAGAACAGGAGAAAATCTTTACTAGCTACACTTCAGACAAGGGGCTAATATCCAGAACTTACAAAGAATTGTAGAAATTAAATACCAGGGAAATAAAACTACCAGTCAACAAATGAACAAGTAAACTGAACAGTTTTCCAAAAAGTAATAGAAATATAGCCAATAGCTGTATTTAAAATATCCCTAGGAATCAAGAAAATGTAACTTAGAATTACTTAGAGATACCACCTCACCCCAATCAGAATGGCTATCATCAACAGATCTGACAACAGATAGCTGTGGAGGATGTGGAAAGAAAGGAAACCAATACTCGCTGTTAGTGGGGGTACAAGTGAACAGGGCAACTGTGGACATCAATTTGGAGATGTCTTGAAAGATTCAAAATAGAACCTCATATGACACCCTCTAAACCAGCAAGGTGCTGAGGATGAGCCAGCCACAATTTGAGCATGCCCGGGAAGAGCCCACAGGGCTGACAGACACTGTTAACATCCCTGTGGTATGACTTTGCAGTCATACAGAGTGTAAGAATTATAGTGTTTAGAAAGCTTTCTGTGGAAATTTCAAGTGAAAGCTTGGGAGGCCAGGCACTGTGTGTGGTGTGTAGTGTGGGGGATCAGAGCCTTTGCAAGCAGCCCATAACTGTGGAACTGGGAACCAGCAGCCAAAGCTATAGTGGAGATTTCAAGGAGACAAAAATGCCAGGAATGTGAACCAACTGTGAAAATAATACAGACTCCATCTTAGGAAAGGGCCACCATCTTAGACCACCTGCTGTACTCAGTTCCAGGAAGGACCTCAGAAATGTGCCCTGACAACTCAAACAGCTACAGAGCAGAATGCTCCTGCAGACATTCTGTCTGCTGTTTTTGGCCCTTGAAGATATCTAGATAATCCTGCTGAGCAGCCCAGATAATCCTGCTCAGCAAGTTGTGATTTCCTGCCAAAAAGTCCAACCCAATAGTTTCAAATGTTATTTTGAGAGGAAAGTCTAGACCAATAGTTTCAAAAAAATCACTTTGCCCCATATATCTTCTATCCAATCCAAAGTTGCCAAAGCATGTAATTCCTGGCTTGTGGTTTTTCTGTATCAAAACTCTACCCCTGGGCCCACCACCACTTCAGCATTTCCCTCCATCTGCAATGCAGTGGCCCAGGTTCGAACCTGGCAATAAAAGGACCCTTATGTGTTTGCATCAGAAACCGGCTCGTTAGTGGTCTCTGGGGTTTTGCAAAATGGGTACACACAATACTGGAAAGTAGAAAGCAGGCTGAAACAGCCTGAGACTTAGCCCTGAGGTTTGCAGCCAGCAAGTCTTTGGGCAGGGCTTCCCAAGCCCACCGGAATCCGCCTCCTGTGTGGTGTGGCCCAGATGCTCAGCATAGAATTCAGCATTTGTTCCTCTTGGTTTAAGCTTTTTGTTAGTCTAGTCTTGCCACTGCTGTCTGGTCCCTCCCTTCTGGAACTTGTGCCATCCTAGTATCTGCTCAGTACTGTAACTTCGTTAGTTTTTACAGGATGTTGGTTCAGAGCAGAGTTTGGCTAGTGTCAGAGAATTCCAACTTCATAACTGAAGGCATTGAAACTTTAGAGATGGACTGAGTACATCTTGTAATGGAAAGCAGAGTTAAACACTAGGCTTGAGGCAGAATGCTGCTGTACTTTGTGTTCCTCAAAGGTCTGTCTGTTAAAGACTTGGGTTTCAGGCTGTAGCAATGTTAGAAGGCCCTGGAACCTTAAAGAGATGTTGCCTGGGAGAAGGAAGTTAAGACAGAATGTGTTTTCAAAAGAAATTTGGGTCTGTCTCCCTTCCTTCCTTCCCTCCCCCTCCCTCCCTCCCTCCTCCCTCCTTCCCTCCCTCTTTCTTTCTTTCTTTCTTCCTTTCTTTCTTTCTTTCTTTCTCTCTCTCTTTCTTTCTTTCTTTCTTTCTTTCTTTCTTTCTTTCTTTCTTTCTTTCCTTCCTTCCTCCCTTCCTCCCTTCCTTCCTTCCTTTCTTTCCTTCCATGAATTGAACAGGTCCTCTGGACCACATGTTCCCACCATTTTGTTTTGACCACATGCCCCAGATTTACTGCAATCTCTAAAACTTGGAGCCAAAGCAAACCTTTCCTCTCTATAACTCCCTTACCACGGGCATTTCCCTATAGTAATGAAAAGCTAACTGGCACAGGAACTCACATAGCTCGGCTTAGCAGTTGGTACTCATGAACCAAGAACAGCATTCTTAGAAGAGCTGACTGCTAGGAAAAACAGCCTGGAATAAGGAATTCTGTTGAGTGAGAGAACTGAAATCTGTGTGGTGTAACAGATGGGGGCTGGATTCCAATGAGGGGGGATGTGAGGGAGAAAGCACAGGGAAATAAGAAGTAATGACAGTGTACTCAACATGATAATAGATGCCAAACAGAGAGCAGTGAAGACAAAATGTACTCATTTGTTTTAAAAGCAGATAAAGCACAATCAACAATTTATTCCATTTTTTTTTCAAGGAATTGAATACTTATTCAAATTTCAAAGGACACATTCAGAATATGAGCTCCCTGGATCTGTAATTTAAAGCAATTTTAGTGAGACCAATATGAATTACTAAGATAATTGTAAAATCATGGGATGATTGCATTGATTGAATGACATGTTGCATTTGAGAGTAAACTCCCTCCATTTATTAGTCTATTCCCTCTGTTTTAGGTAGTCCACTAAATTAGTAGGTGGCAAATCAGGATTATGATTACTCATTAAGATGTCTTAAAGGGACAGGGAAACGTCAAAGCTTGCAATGTTTGGAAGTTCTAATGTGTCGATGATGGAGTGGATTTGAGCATCAAGATGAATGAAAGAAGGGAATAAAAAGGAAAGGAAAAGACATGACTGCCCTAGGGATGGTGGAGGAGAAAGCTCTTTGTAGATATATGGGAGAGCATAGTCAGAGGCAGAGACATCTGGGAGAGTCCAGAGTAGACATGACCAGACTGAGCTGGGCCATGAGGGGAGAGGGGGAAGGGAAGGGAGAGAAGAAAGAGGGGCACCGGGTGCAGCAGACAGGAGGCCAAAGGTGCAAAAAGAGGGAACATGTCTGACTTATACAGGGAAGAGCCTCTGGCGAAGGGCAGCCCAGCCCTGGGCTAGAGAGTTCAGGTTAGAGGGCAGGGTACACCAGCCTTACCTTATAACAGATAGAGACTGAGGGACTCTGGGAGAACCAGACAGCCAGCTCTGCTTTGATATGTTAAAGAGGCACCTCAGCCTTTTGTCCTGGGTTTGAAACTTAACTTGTTTGGAACAGGATTGACTGTAGGGACTGAAAGAGAAAGGTGTCCCGTGGACATCTAGTAGAGCGATCTCCATGAGTGTCTTAAGCTAACATATTGGACTTTTTTTGATTGTAATCCTCTGCTTTTAATCCCCAACCTCTATGCCCTGGGGCCCAACAGAAACTCATTCATGGCTACTCTTTCGCAAATACTTTTATTTCCAGTTCCCAGAATCATTTCACTGTATCCTAACCACTGTGATTAAAATTCTGACTTGTACCATTACTTCAAATGAGACTTTCCATGTGATATTTAACAGATCATATTATATTCAGATAATGAAAAATGAGAAAAAACCACACAGGAGTGAGTAATAAAAACCTAACATTTGTGTGGCAACAAGACCCTTAAATAAGAAAAGGACTCGAAAAGGAAAAAGAAAGAAAGAAAAGGAAAAAAAGGTGAAAATGAGCTGTAGTTTCAGGGAAATCTATAGTTTCCAGGAAATTTTTTTCTTTAAAGATATGAATCTTTAATGCTAAATTTAAAGCAGAATTTTAAAAAATTTTTAAAAAGCAAGACCTGTTAACTCAGTGAATCATAGCACAGTTAAGTTGTTTTGTTTGTTTGTTTGTTTGTTTGTTTAAAAAAAAGGCCAACTCATGTTATATCTATCTTTTAAACTCAAGCAAATTTGTCTTTGAGTTTAAAAACATAATGTGAAGAACTCTAAGAACTGCCCTTTGTAATGAGATGAGTAGTTAGGAGTAAGCACAGATGTTTTCAAAATTAATCCCCCTAGATTTGCTCAATCCACATTCTATGATCAGCATTTGACAGAGTTGAAGAACCATGAAAAGAAAATTAGCTCTGAACTTCCACCCTCTATATTTGTAAATACCAGTATGCATTAGAATTTTAAAAGTATAGACATGAGATAAATCCAAATTTTAGTGAGGCTGCCTGCCATGTTCCTTGCTTTGTTATTGCTACATTCTTTTGTTTAGATTATGAAAAGTTCTCTGCTTATGTATGCTATTCATAAGATATTTCTGTATTCTTAAAAACCAAATATATATTTACTGATCTGATTGCAGTCACTGTGGAAATCAATGTGACGGTTCCTCAAAAAGTTAGAAATAAACTACCTATAATCCAGCTCTACCACTTTGGGGCATATACCTGAAAGACTCTATTTCCTACCACAGGGAGAGTTGCTCATCCATGTTCACTGCTGCACTAGTCACAATAACTAGGAAATGGAAACGGCCTAGGTGTCTATTGCTTGATAAATAGATAATGAAAATGTGGTTTGTTTACACAATAAAATTTCATTCAACTGTGAAAGAAAATGAAATTATGAAATCTGCATACAAGCAGATGAAACTAGAAATAATCATAATGAGTAAGATAACCAGACTCAGAAAGACAAATGCTGAACACTCTCTCTCATATAGAGATCCTCACAGGGACATGGCCCCCGTAGGCTTCCCATGCTCTGGGGGCTGATCCTACACTTGTACATACACAGGCAGCACTAATTGGGCTCAGTGGACTAAATAACAAGACACGAAGATTGGCGGGCATTCTAGTTTCCTCTATGCTGATATGATAAAACAATCTTTAAAAAAGCAGCTCAGGGAGAAAGAATTTCTTTGGCTTTCATTTCCAGTTCACAGTCCACCATCAAGGAAAGTCTGGGCAGAGACTCAAGCAGGATCTTGAAGTAAAAAGGCACCATACCACACATGTGAACCAATGATTTGAGTTGTAATATGTTCAAATTTAAATAAGCACTACCATAACCAGTTAAAGAATGCTTTCTTCACTCTATAAAAAACCGTAGATGCTAAGACCATCACTAAAGAATTTCTGTCTCCCAATTTGAGTAATTAGATGTTTTGTGGATGGAATCACACAATATGTTCCTTTGTGGGTAGTTTCTTTCCCCGGCATAATGTTTCTAAGTCTTGTCCATGCTGTAACATGCATCAGTACTTTGTTCCATAATGCTGGGTAATACGCCACTATACATATGAATATACTAGATAGATAGATAGATAGATAGATAGATAGATAGATAGATAGATAGATAGACAGATAGATAGACAGATAGATGAATAAACACCGTTTATTCATGAGTGGATGAGCATTGACATTTTTCAACTTGTTTGGGCATCTTATGAACATTGTATTCTTATCTTTGAGAATCTGTATGCTTCATTTCTTTTGTATAGGTATCTAGAAATTTCTTCATTCTATAGCAAATGTGTTAAACGTTGTGGAAACTGCCAGAGGGAATGCATTGTGTTAAGTTCCTACATCAGATGAATAAAGATGCCAGACTCTCCACAGCTTGTCACAAAGCTCTCATGTTTAACATAATCATCCTAGTGAGGCATAAATGGCATTTCTGTGTGGCTTTCTCTTGTTTTCCCCCAATAGTAACCATTCTAAGCTTCTTTTTATGCATGTTTATTCTAATTTTATATGTTCTGCTAATACATGTCTATTGGGACCATGTATTCATGTTTTAAACTCATTTTTCCCTTTTGTTGTTGAGAGCCAAACATTCTTTGTGTACTGTCATACAATCAATTATTGGATATGTAATTTGGGAGGATTTTCCGATGAATAGTATTTTCACATTCTTCATAGTGCCCTTAACATAGAAAAGTTTTTAGTCTTGGTAAAACCCATTTTCACTTTATATTATTTGTGGATGTTTTGTACATTTATATGAAGTTTCACCGAACTCAAATGTATGAAAACATTTGGTAATTCCATGCAGTTAATAGAAAGTAAAGCGGAAATAAAACAACTATTTTCTGTCTTCCAACCCTGATTTCTCCTTTAATGTAGTACCATATAGATAAATAATCATTAAACTAAACTATATAACTCTGTATGTTTCTTTGGACTAGTAATATCCATTTTTAAGAGGAAAGAAATAAAAGGAAAAGAATGTGTCTTCATGAACTCTTGAGTTCCTTCGGGAAAATATATTGATAAATAAACCTAAACAACGCACAGTATTGCAAAATGTTGGTACAATAAAAACAAACTGTCATGAGACATCTTAAAAACACATTTTAAAACGGGATCTTGCTGCTGTTGGAGCAGAACATTGCTGTATCCCTGAAGACCAATCCTAACCCTCCTTCCTTTCTCTACCGCCCTTTTTATTTTATTTTATTTATTTTATACTTTTATTGCTTTGTTTTCTTACTCTGCCCTAGAAGACAAACTTTCTGGTATTATTCTTACTATAATTCAAACTTGTAGCTGAAAAATACTCACTTTAAATACCAATGTTTTTTGGTTCAGGATTTCTGTACCACTAATTCTGCCAGTATCTACAAGATAACACTTTGATATGTCAGTATTCTGCTATGATCCAATTGGGAATTGTTTGAATACCACTCTGTTCAAAACAGGGTGGTTGAGGGAACAAATAATTATCCCAGTCTTACATTTCCCAGATACTTTCATCTTCTCTTTGTGGAGACTATTTTTTTCAAGTCATTATACTCATCCTGCTAATTATATGAATGCCTTTGTCATAGCCTGGCTGTGCTTTTTGCATTTTTAAATGCTTAATAGCATGTGATGAATGTCTAACGGATAATGAGTAATTCTCCAGGGAGCAATATATTATTTTATGTCATTCCTCTGTCTTTTGTGTCTGAGAACAAAAAGTTGAAAAAGAATTTGAAAGAAAAAAATTCATAAAATAAGGTTATTTTTTTTTAACAGGGCTAACTTTGTTTGCCAAGTGACATGTCTTCAAGACACTTGCCTGAGAAGACAAAGCGTAAAGGACAAAAGAGTCAAAAATATGTGTTAAATTAGAGTGAACAATGATTTGCAGGCAGGCTCCTTTAAGAATGTTTATTGAAATTAAAGTATGTGATTAGTCTTTATCTCAAGAAGCTTAATTTTTAAAAGTGTATAGGAAGCTAAGAACTGCTTTGATGTGTTTGCTTGTTTGGAAATGCCCAAGGTTGTTCCACTTAAATCCACTAAACACTATGACGATTTATGTAAGCGCCTCAGAATTAGGATAGGGGGGCAATAAGCAGGGCTGTGCTCAATAACAGCATGAGGTCCTCAGGACATGGAGTCCTCAGGGCTCTGCCTCTCCATGCCTTACTTGGCTTGTTTATGCTGACCGCCAAGCTGTATTCCATGAGTTCCACAGCTGCTTGTGTTCCTTTGCATGCCCCACAACAGCTAAACATATGGAAGACAGGAAGGCTATTAAAAGCCGCAAGAGAAAAAAAAACCAAGTATCACAGAAAGGCAAACTTGTTATAGTAATACCCAACTTCTCAATAGAAACTTTAAAAGCCAGCTCAGACTAAAATCAGTAGCCATCCTCTGTAAAAATAACAAACAGAGAAAGAAATCAAGGAAACATTTTTCACAATAGCCTCAAGTAATATAAAATATCTTGGGGTAACTCTAAACAAAGAAGTGAGAGACTTGTATGGTAAAAACTTTAAGACACTGAAGAAAGAAATTAAAGAAGATATCAGAAGATAGAAAGATCTCCCATGTTCATGGATTTGCAGGATTAACACAGTAAAAATGGCTATTCTACCAAAAGCAGTCAACACATTCAATGCAATGTCCATCAAAATCCAAACGTAATTCTTCACAAGTGCTAAAAGAACAGTTTTCAGCTTCATATAGAAACACGCACAAAAAAAAATTAAAAAATTAAAAAAAACTGGATACTGAACAATAAAAGACCTGCAAGAGATACCACGATTCCCAATTTCAAGATGTATGACAGCGCTACTTTAATAAAAAACCAACATGGTATTGGCACAAAAACAGACACATTGATCAATGGAATCAAATCGAAGATGCAGACATAAATCCACATACCAAAGGACATCTGATTTTTTTATGAGAAGCTAGAAAAAATACAGCATTTTCAACAAATGGCGCTGGTCAGTCTAGGTGGCTGAAGGTAGACAAATGTAAATAGATCCATACTTATCAAAACTCTACTCCAAATGCATCAAGGACCTCAACATAAAAGCAGATATGCTGAAGCTGATTGAGTAGAAAGTGGTGAGGAAAGCCTTGAACTCATTGGCTCAGGAACAAATTTCCTGAACAGAACACCAATAGGGAGGTACTAAGATCAACAATTAAAAAATGAGATCTCATGAGACTGAAAAGCTGTAAGGCAAAGGACACCATCATTCTGACTAAGCATCAGCCTACAGAAGGAAAAAGATTTTTATCAACTACACATCTAATACCCAAAATATATAAAGAAAAAAACAGCTATCAAGAAAACTGATAACCCAATTTAAAAATAGGGAACAGATCCAAGCAGAGGATTCTCAATAGAGAATACTCAAGTGGCTCAGAAATACTCAAAGAAATGTTCAACATCCTTAGCCATCAGGGAAATGTAAATCAGTACTACTTTTAACTTTCATCTTATACCTGTCAGAACAGTAAGATCAATAACACAAGTGAGCTCATGCTGGTAAGGATGTGGAGCAAGGGGAAAATTCACCCATGTGCACTCATGTGCAGCCATTATGGGAATCAGTGTGATGGCTCACCAGGAAAATGGGAACCAGTTTACCTCAAGATCCATCTGTACCACTTGTGGGCAAATACCCAAAAGATGCTTCATCCTATACTAGAGACACTTGCTTAACCATGTTTATTGCTGCTCTATTCATAATAACCAAAAACTGGAAACAATCTAGGTATCCCTCAATAGATACAAGGATAAAAAAATATTACTCAGCCATTAAAAGAAATTATGAAACCACATGGAAAGAACTAGAAAAAAATCATCCTGAGTGAGGAAATCTAGACCTAGAAAGAGAAATATGGTATACATTCTCTTATATGTGGATATTGGGTGTTAATGATAACCAAGCTACAACCTGTAGAACCATAGGAGCTAGTAACAGAGTAAGCTAGGGAGATAGCTTACTAGGGAAGGAAAATAGAATGAATAGTTATGGATGGATGGGGTGGGGCCAGAATGGTAGGATGAGGTGGGAAGGGAGAAGTAAGAAGGGACAGGGAGGGAAAATGGCCATTTGAAGGGTAGTATGGAAACATAATACAGTTGAGACTTCCTAAAATATATACATACCTTAAGATGAGCTAACTAAAATCGCCAAATAGTGAGGAAGACAGAGCCCAACTGGCCATGTTTTGTCACCAAAATGAAGTTTCCAGTACTGGAATTGGGTTATATCTATTGAACTGTTGGCCAAAGAATCTTCAAAGAACCCTGGCTGCTGCCAAGACTATAGCCTACTCTCCACAAACTGACAGCAAGGCCCCATTCCTGGAGAAGAGGAGGCAGAAAGAATAAAAACAAGGCCCTCTAAATCAACAAAGAAAAAGCTCATACAAACTCACAGAGACTGGAGCAGCTTGCACAGGGCCTGCACAGGCCTGCACCAGGTCCTCTGAATGTGTATTATGGTTTCTAGTTTAGTGTTTTTATGGGATTCCTGAGTGTGCCAATGTGTGGGTCTCTGATTCTTGTGCCTTCTCTTGGGCTCTTTTCCTTCTGTTTGTTTGTTTTGTCCAGTTTTGATGTGTTTGTTTTTGTTCTGGCTCATTATATTTTATTTATTATTATTTCTATCCCTTAGAGGCCTGTTTGTTTCTAATGAGACACAGAAAGAAAGAGGATACAGATGGGAGGGGAGGTGGGGAGGAACCGGGACAGTGGAGGGAGAGGAAACCAGAATCAGGATTTATTAGGTGAGGAAAAAATACCTATGTTCAACAAAGGAAAGAAACCTGGGAGGGAAATGACATGTGTTAATCCCGGTGCTGGGTGAAGTACAGTCACAGGTGGATCTGGAAGGCTTGCTAGCCAACCAGTATGGTCAACACAGTGAGATTCAGTAAAATTAAAACTCTGTCTCATGAAATAAGTCAGAGAGCTCCAGAGGAAGATGCTTGAAGGTGACCCCAATCTATAAACACACACACACACACACACACACACACACACACACACACACACACACACGGGTCAGCACATTCATGAAAACAGATACCAACACACATGTATATACCACACAAGAATATAAATGCTCAATGACATTTTAGCACCCATAACCATCTTCACTGCACACTGAAGTCTGAGAAACCAAGCACCTCACTTTCCAAATCACCTCTTAGGCTTGGTTTCTATGCTGATTCTCATTTAGCGTGTACACACACACACACACACACACACACACACACACACACACACACACACACACGGGAATTTGAAAAACCAGAGTTAAGCCACTGGATGAGAGACTGCTATTTCAGCTGCCCACTATGGGACAGATGCGTTTTCCTGAAGGCAGTTGAAAAAGGGGCTTCAGGGCTTCCTTCCTGGCACTGTTGTTACAAAGCAGATGCAGATCACACACCAAACTAGTGCAAACGGAAGCAGTAACAACTTCTTTTGAGCCCAAAGAATTGTGCTATGGATTCCTTGTGTCCAGATGAAAAGAGAACTGAATCCTAAGAATTCATATAGTGAGGCACAAAAGCTGCTCTCCTGTTTCCCAGGCACAATATATTAATCCAAATATCACATGCAATGAAAAGGAACACTGTCATAGGGCAAGAAGTTGGAAAAACAAAATCTTCATTTTGGTTTTTAGGTTTTCTTCTTTGTAACACAGTCTTGGGGTCAGAGGAGACACAGCATCTTTTGGTTGGGCTCACAAAGGGACTTTCTCCCTGAGAAGTAATTTGTGTTATTTCTGAAAGCCAGTGTCTGATTTTTCCCGTGAACAAATCATCAATGACCTTCCCTTCCCATTCTTGTGCTCTAATTTATTACAGTGTCACACCATGAAGAGCCACTTTGAGTTGCACAGATAAGACAGCTTGAGCTAGATAAAGCAGATGAGTAGATTATAAGGTTGATGACAAGAATAAAATCATAAAATCACATAATAGGGGAATATGACATGAGAAAATAAGGAAGTTAGAATTTTCTACTCTAATGACCATTTTCTTTTGGCTGCCTGATGTAGGCCCCTCCTTTTCAGCATAAAGTATGACTACTGTGAAAAAACGAAGGTTGAAGCCTTCTCTGAGCTAGATGTGGCATGTAATGATTTTTGGCAAGAGGCTGGGGAGACAGCTCACTGATTAGGAGCACTTGCTGCTCAGAAGACCCTAGTTCAGTTGCCAGCACTGAACATTGGACAGCTTACAACTGTCTATAACTCCAGGTCTAGCAGATCTGGTACTCTTTTTTGGCCTCTGAGGGGACTTACATTCACACACACACACACACACACACACACACACACACCACCTATGTTTGTATGTAAACACACACACATATAATGAGTTCTGTTCTGTCATCCAGCTCCCAAGTAGTGACATTTAGACTTCTTATTAATTATGAAAACTTGGTCTATACCTTAGGCTATTTTGTAAGTAGTTATTATAACTTAAATTAACCCATTTCTATTAATCTATGTGCTGCCACATGGCTTGTGACTGTCACTTCTCCTGACTGTCTTGCTTGTTCTCTGTCTCCTGACGTCTCTCCTGCATGCCTAGATTCCTCTTCCTACTTCCTCTCTCTCTGCCCGGAAGTCCCACCTATACCTCCTGCCTAGCTATTGGCCATTCAGCTCTTTATTAAACCAATCACTGCGATGAATCTTCACACAGTGTACAAATATCCCATAACACACACATACACCACACACACAGAGAGAGAGATAAAAACAACGAATAAAGTCTTAAAAATACATATTTTTTTCCAGTAACATAAAAAAAAGAAAACACCGTTACATGCAACATACTGGAAATGACCTGAGAGCAGGCTTTGTACTCCCTCTCCTCTTCTTTGTTGTTGAGTGACACATTGCATGTCATACTTAAGTGACATCAGCAAAAATGAGACAGCAAAGACCTCTGGGAATTTGCCCTTCAATAAAAGCAATTTGGAACAAAATTGGAGAGAAGAAACTTTTTTAGACCGTGGAAATTAATCAAAAGTTTTCAGCCACTTGGAAAGCATTTGTGGTAGAGAAATGGCAGGACTCAGTAATAACTGAGCTTTATGGCGTGGCAACTCACCTTAGTTCCAGTCCTTGCTTCCTAGCCGCAGTAGTAATAAAAATAATGGCTCACATTCCCAGGACTGGAGAGGGCAGAATAGATCTAATGCATATTATTTTATGTGTCTCAAGGCTCCTTAGTACAAGTAGTGCAAAAGAATTTTCTTTATCAGATCTCTAAGTTTGCTCAGCCTCAAGTTACTCGCCAGATAAAAGACTGTGAGAATGTAGTTTTAATTTATAATTTTTTTTTCTATCTGATTTCAAAGGAAGCTGCATAAAGAAGTATAAATCTGTGTTGGCACGGCATGTGTGTGACAGAAATTTGTGCTAATAGGGTGAAGGTCTTAGAGGGATGGAGCAAAGCTTTTTTTTTTTTTTTTTTTTTTTTGAGACAGGGTTTCTCTGTGTAGTGTTGGTGCCTGTCGTGGAACTCATTCTGCAGACCAGGCTGGCCTGGAACTCTTTGAGAGCCGATTGCCTCTGCCTCCCAAGTGCTGGGATTAAAGGCGAGCGCCACCACCGCCCAGTGGAGCAAAGCTTTTGTATGCCGTTGAAACTCAGTGGGCATTAACGTGAAGCTGTTAGGGCATCAGTATGGTAGGATGGAGCAGAGATGATAGGATAGTGCAGAGAGCAACCAGGGTCTTTGACACTGGGGACCAATGGATGCTAGCACTCCTGGATTGCTCTTGAGTCCTTTACAGAAGAATCCTGTAAATCCATTTGATTTTCTCTTAGTGTTTCTCACTGTGAAGTGTGACACTGAAGGTCTGCTGTATCAACTTGGACAGTTGGCACTCTGAGAACCCCAAATTCAGCAGACCCATCTCTTATCTAAGTCACAACCATGCACAATGGGGCATCCTCAACTCTTCATTCCTCTAAAGAGGCTTCCTGCTCTCTTCCCTTTTCTTTTCAAGGTTGACATCAGAAACACGGATTTATTTCCCCTGCTTTTCTTCCATTTTGAAGCCTCAGTTTGTAGTACGAATCTTAAAAGTTCTTATTAGTAAAAACAAACCCAGAGCCAGGTATTGGGGTGGACGCTGAATGATCAGAAAAACAGAACAAGCTACAGCCACCTCACCTTGCCAATTCCTCAGTTGATCCTGTTTCCTCCTCAGACTGGAACCCTCTGAGTCTTCATCCAAAATGAATCTCAGCTGACCTGCTACTCAAAAGCCTAAAAGCTTAACCAGGTTATAGTTCCTGATCCTCATGCCTTATCTACCTTTCTGACTCCTGCCATCACTTCCTGGGATTAAAGGCCTGTGTCAACATGCCTGGCTGTTTCCACTGTGGCCTTGAACTCACAGAAATCCAGATGGATCTCTGCCTTTGGAATGCTAAGATTAAACGTGTGTGTGCCACAATTTTCTGGCCTCTATATCTAGTGGCTGTTCTGTTCTCTGACCCCAGATAAGTTTATTAGGATGCACAATATATTGGGGAACACAATATCACCATATCAGTTATAAAAAACAATGACCAAAATATGTTCTCATTTATTTTAAAAGATAATACTTACAAATTGAAACCTAACAACTAGAATCTTCTTATTCTCATTTCATACTCCAATACAAAAAGGGTTTGAAAAATACAGCAGCATTTCACATGTCAGAAGCATATTCTCAGTGATAAAACTTTTAAAATTCTGAGAAAGATATATAGTTATTATTTATTTGTTTGGTGTGTGTGTGTGTGTGTGTATGTGTGTATGTGTGTGTGTGTGTGTGTGTGTGTGTGTGTGTGTGTGTGTGTGAGAGAGAGAGAGAGAGAGAGAGAGAGAGAGAGAGAGAGAGAGAGAGAGAGTATAAGTGCCTGTGGAAGCCAGAAGAGGGCATTGGATCCACTGAGAATGGAGTTACAGGCAGTTCAGAGCCATCCAATGTAGGTGCTGGCCACCCATCTCAGGTCCTCCATGAGAACAGTATGGGCTTTACAAGGTTAAACATTCCCTTAAACATAAGAGAAAATTCATATACAGGCATTATTATTACTTCTTTCACAATGCAGCATGACAGAATAGTACAAATCTATATTTTATTTCCAATGTATATTTGTCCTGGAGCTATTTTAGTGGGTGAATGGTGTTATTCTTGTCTCGTGAAAC
The DNA here is from genome assembly GCF_049852395.1 of Peromyscus maniculatus bairdii. Taxonomy (NCBI): domain Eukaryota; kingdom Metazoa; phylum Chordata; class Mammalia; order Rodentia; family Cricetidae; genus Peromyscus; species Peromyscus maniculatus. Next base: position 7,558,464 of record NC_134868.1, on the reverse strand, counting down.
AAGGGACAAAGCAGAGAGGGAAAAGATGCATTCCAAGCTCAAGAGTGTCTTCCCTGGACGTACAGAGGGTAGCGGAACACTTGATATCATTCGCTGAACTGACCCACTATCATTTCCAACAGGTTTAAGCTGCTTTCTTTGGATCAGGTAGCAGGTAACAAAGTGTTAGAGAAGGATTTCCCAAAGCACTCCTCCTACCACATGGAAGAGACATGGTGTGCGGCCTCCCGATGAGCTGCTGGGCCCTTGCTGCAGCTCTGTTCACTAGATTAATCATGCTTCAGGTTTGGGGCTCTCGGAGATTTACTGTTCTTTGTTACAGGGCAGCTAAGGACATTTTTACATGATTATACCTAATGACATTTATATCATAAAACAGTCCATAATTTATAAGAGATAAGTCAAACTTTACAAACACCATGTACAATTTTGAAGTTGCAGCCAGCCTTAAAACACCCACACAGATATCTCTAAAAACGCCCACACTTAATAAAAGTTGGCAGTCTTGCTCAAGAGAAGATTGAGATAGCTTATTAGAGCAACTGGGGAGAGAAAAGAAATCTGTCGCTTCTATCTACAAAACATTAAATAATTTAAATGCAGCCATGGACAGGTATCCTTCACTTCCTTTTTTTATATCAGTATCTTTGACAACTGATATTTGACATAGTTTCTCAATTTCTTTAATTTAAAATGGTGATCTATGAACATGTGTGATTTATAGTAGTTGAGAGCTAAGGTGAAATTTAAGGCTATATCTTTGAAAAGATGGTTAGATTGTCATTAAAATAACAAAATAAGCAGACTTATGTAATGTTATATATTGTAAAAAGAAAGTGTAAAGATCTCTTTCAAAATTTGATGTGTCATTAAATGTGCCCTTTGAGAATAAAAGAAGAGCAATAGCAGTTAAAGGCCAGATTAAATGGTATCTTTAATTCTTCAACATGCATTTGGATACACAAGATCAAATGACTATAATGTTGTCATGTTTCACATTTTATTAACGATGATAACAGAATAGAGTGATCAACAAACAAATAGAGAGTATCTTCTCAAAGAGAGCTCTCTCCTTGCCTTCATTAATGTGACTTTTGCTTATTCCATTGACCCCCAACTCTTCACAGCAGTATTTACAGAGCTGAATAGCAAATGATGCATTTTCAAGAAGAGCTGGAGAGATGGCTCATTGATTAACAGCACCTGCTGTTCTTGAGGAGGAAGAGCCCAGGTAAGGTTCCCAGCATCCACAAGGTTAACTCACATCCACTGTAACTCCAGCTCCAAGGAGTCTAATGCCCTCTTCTAACCTCTGCACACACATGGTGTTGATATATACATGCAGGCAAGACACTCATACATAAAATAAAAACAGAAAAAAATTTTTTTTCAAGACAGGGTTTCTCCGTGTAGTTTTGATGCCTCTCCTGGATCTCACCCTGCAGACCAGGCTGGCCTTAAATTCAGAGATCTTCCTGGCTCTGCCTCTTGAGTGCTAGGATTAAAGGTGTGTGCCACCACCACCTAGGCAAAAATATTTTTTTAAAAAACAAAGGACAGTTTTGAGAGACAGATTTGTCAGTGACATCAGCATCAATGGGAAATGTTTCAATTGTGAATAAGGGCTGCAAATGAAAGCTACAACTGTATTAAGGATGTGGAGAGTGATAATATTACTTTATCTAGAGATGTTTGCAGTTTCTCATAGTGCTAGACAAGCTATATGTCTCTTTTAATTAGAATGTCAAATGCCAATAATAATGTCCACTTCTAGAGTGGAGCATAAGCAATTTTCAGCATGAGAAATATTGCTCTTGCCTTCTCTCTCTGTTTCATCTCTATTCTATTACAATGGAATTTTAGTCCCTCAACCTGAAGAATATCTTCCTCACATCTTTTTGTCACCTAACTGGTCTTAACTACTGTTAACCTGAAAAGCATGTCAAAATAAATAAAACCCCTGAACAAAACATGCTATTTACCAGTTCCTCCTTCTAAATTGTACCTAAATATTTCTATAGATAATAAGGTACTTCTAATCTATTTTAAAATAATGTATTTATAAGGGGAGTTTCTCTGTGTCCCTACAGCCACTCCCAAATAACCACTCAGAGATTTATTCATTATAAATGCTTGGCTCATAGCTCAGGCTTGTTATTAGCGAATTTACATTTTAAATTAACACTTTTTTTTTTTTTTTTTTGGTTTTTCGAGGCAGGATTTTTCTGTGTAGCTTTGGAGCCTGTCCTGGAACTCACTCTGTAGCCCAGGCTGGTCTTGAACTCACAGAGATCTACCTGCCTCTGCCTCCCAAGTGCTGGGATTAAAGGCATGCACCACTACCACCCAGCCAACACGTATTTCTTATCTACCCTCTGCCATGTGGTGGTACCTTCTTTTAACACTGAATGTTACTCTTGCTTCTCTCTGCATCTGCTCCCAACTCCCGAAATTCTGCCATCTTTCCTCCCAGTGTCCTCTGTGTCTTGCTATCTTGCCTATACCTCCTGCCTAGCTACAGGCCAATGAGATCTTTTATTAAACCAATCAGATGACACCTTGAAAAAAAGCACATCTTCACAGTGTATAGAAATATTATTCCATAACATGTATTTGAATTTAATAATTGTGCATACTTTGGCATTTTACTTTGAAATAGTAAACCTTCAGAGATAACACACACACCATATAAACACAAGTACAAAGCCATTAATGACATACTTCACCAAATTTCCCTCAATGAAGATTCCCTTTAATTGTAGCAAACATCTAAACTAGGGACCCTATAATGATCAATGCACAGAACTTCATCAGACTCCATATTTTACAATCACTTTTATGAACATTTATGTGATGTATTCACATGAACATTTGTATTATATCTTATATTTTAAAACTATTTTCTATTTCAGCACGCAGTCAAGTAATCATATAATATTATAGGTAGTATCAAAATATTTTCTATTTCCATTTTATGGTCCTCAGCTTATGGGAAAAACTTAAGTTTTCTGTGAAATTTTATGCAGATTTTGTGTTTGTAAATAAGGTTGAAAATAAATGAGCTGTTTCCAAGAAAAGAATGCACTTCTTTTGTTTTTGTTTTTGTTTTAAGACAAAGTTTCATTTTACCACATTTTATAGCACAGGCTTATTAGAGTACCCTGCACTTAAGGCTGCAGTTCACCATGTCTGGATGGCTCTCTGAGATTTGCATAAATGGAGGACTTCCTTTGCAGCAGAACTTCCTCTCTCCCTTATTTGGATAGTGTCTCCAGGCCCAGATGCCTGACCTTATTAAGAGGATGACCTTGCACAAAGTCTCCTTGAACACAGCGTATAACCTGGAAAATCCATTGTCTAGCAGCATTATCTCACTGTAAAAAGCATCTTCTACAACAGCAATCAATAATAACTGCTATGTGATAAAGAGCAGGTCCAGACAGAGGTCACTCTTGACTCATTCCAGGCAATTAACATCAGAATATCAGCCTAAAAATAAAGTTACAAACTTGCCCACAATGGAAGATATCTGTTTTGTTCAAAATAGCACTTCTAAAATGTCGAAATATATGTGTTCAAGCCTTTGTCCTTAAAAAATAAAAAAATAATAAAAAATAAAAAAATAAAAGTTGTAAAACACAACAAAAATTCTTAAAGAAAAAGACCTTAGACTTAAAAGTGTTTGTCATGTCCAATTACTCTGTGTGTCTAAACAAATTGGCAAAAATTCTTGTCAAGGGCTGGGTAATTAGCATTTGAAGTTTTGTTGGCCATCCGTTCCGTCTTACACTACCCTCTGCCACTGGACCTCAGAAATAGCCAGAGATAATATGTAATTTAATGGTTGTGTCTGTTCTAATAAAACTTTATCAAAACAAGCAGGTGGTTCATGGATTCACCTGCTTCAGATGTTGGCTCTCCTTTTCCTACTTATTTTACTATGGACGACTACATCCAGCGTACACATGAGCTACGGTGTGTAAGCCACACCCAGAGTGGCACTGAACTGCAAGGTCTTCAGGAACTCAGAAACCTATGTAGTCCAAAAAATGGTTTACATTTCCAAGGTAAGTCACTAAAGTTATCCTAAAATTCCTAAAATTATCAGAATGGACTCCAAGAACTACAGCACTGTGCTAAATGTAGAACATCCTACATTGGAATTCTATGTCTTCTGGAATTGGAGAACATTCCCCATGCTAACTATACACATCTGTTTTGGGAATGTTCCCGCTTTTTCTCCCATCTCTCTCCTCCTCACCTCACCTCCTCTCCTCCCTCCCTTCCTCTCTGCTTCCCCTCTATCTCTCACCTTTCCCCTTATAACACAGATTGAAGAACTTTCCCCATCCTGTGTTTTGGCCGGTGTCTGTTTGCCTGCTGTGCCTGTCACTGTAGAGTAGCATCAACCACCATGCTGTAACTGAAAGCTTTTACGTAAGTCATGTGATTGTTTCCTTCCCAGCCGTGTTGTGTGTATTAGTTTTCATATTTGATTTTATAATTTTTAGAATAAACAACACTTACTGTACAGAAGTACCATATACCACAAAACTTTTTTTTTTCTTTTTGCTATGAATTACTGGGGAGATGACCCAGTGGTTAAGGGCAATTTCTCCTGGGTCCTGAAGAGGACCAGAATACAAGTCCCAGCACCTAAGGTCTGGCTGCTCATAAGCAGTGCTCTGGTTCCAGGGAGAGATGCTCTCTTGTGGTCTCTGGGACACCCACACTGCAGTGGACAGAGACACAATTTCAAATTAGAACAAATACTACAACACTTTTTAAGAGCTGAGTATGGTGATGCATGCCTTTAATTCTGACAACGAGAGAAGCAGGTGGATCTCCATGAGTCTGAGGCCAGCCTGATCTACAGAAAGAGTTCCAAGCCAGCCAGGGCTACATTGTAAGACTCTATGAGAAAACAAACTTACAAATAAAAAATAAAAGTCTAGTACTCAATCTCTGGTGTAGTTCCTCTTTAAAGAAGTTTATAGACACATAAATAATTTATGCTCTGTGGTTTCAGGTGATCAAATTTTCCACTGGGTGAGAAACAATTGGAACTGGCCGGTTGCTCTGTCAGGACAAATAGCTCTAGACATGTCTACTTAGTGAGTTAAACACTGCTTTAAAATATTCATGAACGCTACAGTGGATATGCTACAGATTCACTAAGTAGACACATAATGAATATGGTCTTGGCTTGTTCTTAAGGTGAATGAAGAGAAAATGAGCTCAGAAATAACTTCAGAAAGCAAAATGAAATGGCTCTGAGTTTCATCTCCCAAGGTCACCTGACATAGATTCTTTTGTTTTTGTTTTTTTTCTGTGAAAGAATTTATTTTCTTAATTTCCCAGTATTACATTTCAGTGGGTCAATCACACAGTTATTTTATTATTTTAGGCATATTGTTAAGAAAATTATGATACTTTAGAAATAAATATAGCATTTTTCTTCTTTTTTATGAGAATATAATTTCTTTACTGATTCTTTGGGGGATTTCACATCATGCACCCAAATTGTATTCATTTCCCAGTCCTCCCATATCTGCCCTTCACCCTTTCAGTGTTCACCCAGCCAAAGAAAATTTTAAAAAAATTAAAACCGAACCAAAACAAGCCAACAAAAGACCTCTTCACTCCTCCATCTTTCCCACCTCTCCAACACCTCTTCGTTTGTCTTAGTGGCATTAGGAACCTCAGTGTGTCATACAGTATTCCCTTTTGTCCAATCAGCTCTACTTGCAAATGTTCATTGAAATGAGTCATTGGTCTGGTTCAAAGGCCCTGGTTTCTGGTTCCATCATCACTGGAACCTCATCAGAACTCTTTTCTGATATCCCATGGCCTCCCTGAGTCATGGAGATCCTGCAGGCATCATTCTACAGGACCAGTCCCTTCACACACTCCAGCAGGTCCTAAATGGGGTAGATGTTAGGGTGGGCCAGCCCAAGGCCCTGGATGTGGGCCTGGATGGTAGCTGACTTGGTCAATCTGGGCCACTGCAGCTGCCCCCTCAGGCAAGGGGCAGAGACAGCTCTCCTACGCCCGTGCCATCAGGGTCAGTTCTCCCATGCCTGTGGAGTGGGGTGGGGTCGCTCCCTGCAATGTGGCCAGATCTCCAGAGTGCGGTGGAAGAGGGGTCTCTCCTGTAAGGGTCTCGGCCAGCTCTCTTGCCGCAGTGTCTAAAGAGGGGCAGAGCCAGCTTTCCCAGGGCCAGCAAAGACAGGCCAGCTCAGCATGGCCCTTGGATTTCATTACACATGATCCCTGTGGGCCCCCGTGTTCACACTGGCGACAGACTTCAGTTGCAGCAGGACCATGGACCCCAGACATGGCTCTCTGCAGCAGCTAGGGGCAGATGACACCATGGCCCTGGGTGGCAGCACAGGCCACTCAGATCAGCATGGCTCCGGTGGTGGCATGGCCCTCAGACACCAACAAAGCCACAGGTTGCATCCTTTAGTGGCAACATGGGTCTCAGACTTCAGCCCCAGCTGCAGTAGGACCATGGACCCATGGCAGCAGCCGGGTCTGGATGTCACCATTGCCCCAGCTTGTTGTTCAGGCCACTCAGATCAGCATGGCCCCAGGGGCAGCATGGCTCTCAAGACACCAACATGGCCCTAGACCCCCAGACCTCAGGCATCCACATGGCTTTTGATAGGAACAGGAACCGTGGACATCAATAGAGATCCTTGTTGCAGTAAAGCAACGACATGGATTTTCTTTCTTATATCTAGGGACACAACTAACCCAAGACCATAAGGCTGTTGATGCAGCAAGATCTCAACATGAACACTTACATTTTAATAACACACACACACACACACACACACACACACACACACACACACACGGCAAGGATGCCCCATTTTACAAATTCACTAAAACTCAGCCAGGGAACCAAAGAATTAGCCTAGTGTTTAGCTCTTGGAAAACTCACAGAGGGTTGCTTGACTAGCCTAGTATTTGAAGAAGGGCTCCTAAGAGACAGAATTAAATTTATCTCTCTTTGGGAGTTTGGATTTTCTCCATTTCTGAAGAATATTTCTTTTTTTTTCCTGGAATTTTTAGCCTTGGTCATCACTAGGGATAAGTGAATGCTTAGCTACTAATATCATCTCTGGAGATGAGTATTGAAAAGGTCATAAATGTTAATAAATTGACGCTCACTACACTGTTTTCTCCCTGTAGGAAGATGAACAGTAATTGTATCAGACAAATAAACTATTAGAAAAACCTGAAAAATGTTATTTCCAGATAATAGAGACATGGCCATCATTCATAATCATAAAAAGCACACATTTGTTTACAAAATAGGATATTTTCATAAATGGTATTTATTCTAAGGAATTAAAATTGATAATTCTACTCAATCATTTTCTGTTGGGTTGTTACTGTAGATTAAATGTTTTTGCATGCTAAACTCTTATGGTTTTATTGCTTTTGACTATAATATATTTCTGAAAATCACTGTCAAAAGTGAAGAGGTTGATTCAGATGCATCAACAGAAATAAAAATGAGGTGTCCACCCCTCACACATGGTAGACAGCCGCACCACCACTGAGATTTCTCTCCTTCCCTTATATGCCTTGTTCTTCTCATGAGTAGAGTACAATCCAGCTCCCCACTTTAAAAGTGTTCTTGATAAAATTTAATTTATGATTATTTAAGTAGAAACATCTAAGTATGAATATATATTGTTTCTGTTTGTCAATACAAGAACCAGCATCTTACTTAAAGGGCAATACCAGGAACACTTACATACATTAGCATCAGATAAAAGATAAGGCTATTACTGATATTCTAGTTAATATTCAGTATTCTTTTCTTTATCTGGAGTAATAGCCACTGCAATTATAAAACAAAAAGACAATAGTTGTACCATCATTATGAAGATTAAGTTAAAATTATCAGTATTTGTATGATATTACTTATTACTTTGAATATCCAAGGGGGAAAAAAACTTTAAATATTAGCGATTCACACATTGCACTATGAATTTTAGATTCTATGTTAACAATGAAAAATGCTGGGATGATGTGAAAGAAAAGAGTCTATATTTAACAATATAAAATGTGAAATAAACAGTCTACAGAACAATAATTTCAAATTCTGTATAAGGCACTTAAAAGATTTAAACAAATGGAAAATGATACCTCTTTTGGGTAGAAAGAAGTCAGTACTACTAACATGTCAACATTTCCTTTCTTCCTCTATGCATTTAACATTATCACCAATAAAAATAACCAAAAAAACTGAGACATAGACAGAATGACATAAGAAATAAATGCAAGAAAATATATAGGACCAGTAAGAGAAGAGAGTAAAGATTGGACTGACCAAATATTAAAACCAAATACTAATGCTGTGTTGATGGCTCATTAATCAACAAGGAAAGCTCCTTTTCATGGTGCTTCCTAGGCTGCTGGCTTTGTCAAGATGAAGCTGAATAGCTCCTTCCCAGCCACCAGCTGTCAGAAACTCACTGAAGTGGATGATGAAGCACATGGTCACAGAAGGAGCTGTTGATGCCCTCTGGGTGAAGAAAGGAAGGGCCGTATGGTTCAGTCGGTGGCGGGAAGGACAAACGAGGTTTTCCCATGAAGCAAGGCATCTTGACCCAAGGCAGAGTGTGCCTGCTGTTGAGGAAGGGGCGCTCTTGTTATAGACCAAGAACTGGGAAAAGGAAGTGCAAGTCTGTTCAGGATGCATCGTGGATGCCAATCTGAATGTCTTCAACTTGGTTATTATTTAAAAAAAAAAAAAAAAAAAAAAAAAAAAAAAAAAAAAAAACAGGCATAATGACACACATATTTAATTCCAGACTTTGGAAGCAGAAGGAGTGGGTCTCTATGAATCTGAGGTCAGCATGGTCTATAGAGTGAGTTTCAGGACAGCCAGAGATACACAATGAAACCTTATCAAGAGAGAGAGACAGAGACAGAGACACAGAGAGAGACAGAGAGATTCCTGTACTGACAGATACATACTACTGTCTCAGCAGCTAGGGTTCAACAGAGCTAGCAAAATCTGAAAGCTTTTCAATCTCTCTAAAGAAGATAATATCCACCGGTATATTGTCAGAAAGCCCTGAAATAAAGAAAGTGAGAAGCCTGGGACCAAAGCCCCAAAGATTTGGTATCTTGTTACTCCACGTGTCCTGCAACCCAAATGCTGACACACCACTCTGAAGAAACAATGCACTAAGAAAAATAAGGAGGAAGCTGCAGAGTATGCTAAACTTTTGGCCAAGAGAGTGAAAAACACCAAAGAAAAACACCAGGAACAGATTGTCATGAGACACAAGCTGTCCTCTCTGAGATCTTCTACGTTCAGCATCTAAGTGCAGGCAACGCTAAGTCTTTAATCAGACCGTGAGGTGGGGGCAGGGAGAGAGCAGTTCAGTAAATGTATGTCAGGAAGTGCATCACATGAGAAGGACAGCATATAGAAGACAGTGTTAATAAAGCCTTTCTGATACCTTCCTTACTCTATGAACCAGAATTACATATGTGACTAGTGGATAAAACTAAACTATGCTTAAGAATTACAAATGGTCTTAACGTGTCTGCATTACCTGCTGCTGTTAAAAACCTGCTTAGACCGGGGGGTGGTGGCACACGCCTTTAATCCCAGTACTTGGGAGGCAGAGCCTGGCAGATCTCTGTGAGTTCGAGGCCAGCCTGGGCTACCAAGTGAGTTCCAGGAAAGGCACAAAGCTACACAGAGAAACCCTGTCTCGAAAAAACAAAAACAAAAAAACCAAACCAAACAAAACAAAACAAAAACCAACAACAACAAAAACCTGCTTAGATCCTCCCAGTTCACATTTCCTTACGACTGCCCTGGTCCTCTAACCTAATTTTTCCAGCCAAATTTCTGTGGATCTCTGGTTTGCAATCTTTTTGGGAAAATAGTTTGCATATTTGGTGAGAGGGTACCACTTGTGCAACCGGTTATAAGAATTCATTAGAAGAATATAAATGTGGGTAGAGAGAAGTCCAAAGGTCTTGATATAGAAATGCTCTTGACTTGTGTGAGGATAGAGCTGGGGTTATAGCTTACTGGGCAGAACGTATGTGAAGTGGTGAGAGTAGCCCTCGCTAGGGAAAAACTCACAAAAGTTCATAGACGGATGTTCACGACACTGTTTTCTCTCTGTGGAAAGATGAACAATGTCTGTGTTCATCTTCCCAAATAAAATCATAGATAAGCCTGAAAATGTCATTTCTAGATAATAGCGCCATGCTCATCATTGTTAGAACTGCGTTGTATTAATATTGAACTTCTTGGGATTTGTTTTGTCCACTTTCAACATTCATATATTGCCACAGTAATCAATGCCTTTTCTGTCTCTCACCTACTTCAAATAGAGAAAAAAATGGGTTTTCTTCTGCGATCTGCTGTACCCCACTCCACGGTTTTGTATGAAATGAAACTCAAGGAGCATGTGACTCACATCAGGGGAAGCGGTGGCCTAGTTTCCTTCCTTTCCTTCTTTCATTAACAGACACATGAAGACATGTGTGGGGCAAATTAACAGTTATTCTGACCTTTCTTTCTTTCTTTTTTTTTTTGGTTTTTCGAGACAGGGTTTCTCTGTGTAGCTTTGTGCCTTTCCTGGAACTCACTTGGTAGCTCAGGCTTGCCTCGAACTCACAAAGATCCGCCTGCCTCTGCCTCCCGAGTGCTGGGATTAAAGGCGTGCGCCACCACCGCCCGCCTATTTTTTTTTTTTTTTAAAGAATTTATTTATTATGTATACAGTATTCTGCCTGCATATATCCCTGCAGGCCAGAAGATGGCGTAGAGGGCGTCAGATCTCATTACAGATGGTTGTGAGCCACCATGTGGTTGCTGGGAATTGAACTCAGGACCTTTGGAAGAGCAAGCAGTGCTCTTAACCTCTGAGCCATCTCTCCAGCCCCTGACCTTTCTTAACTAAGAGGGTGGTTATTAGCTTAGGGTGGAGAGCAAGGAAATTCAGTTCCAGGAGGTCTGAGTCCAATGTGGAAAGATGCCAAGCCATCTGTGGAGGAAGATCATTTCTGTGGCCATAACCCGATTCATGATATTCAGGAAAAGCCAGCTGAGCTTGAGAAATGTGTGCCCTTTCTGTCTAGTGTTTTATTAATGTTTTTATGTTTAATTCTCCAGTTACCTTCTTTGGTGTGATTCTGTAGCTCATGTTTTGATTCCTGGTCCTTACCATAGGAAAATTGCTGCTAGGATTGGAGAATTGCACGGCTCAGGATCAGCTATAGCTCAGAAACACGAAACAGCTTGTGAACAACGTTCCTTTCCTATCGAAAGCAGCCAATCCCTGATTACCTTCTTTAACTAAGGAAAATTACCCCTGCACTGAATCACCCCACAGCCAAACATGGATAACAAAGATAGCCCTACATCTCATAGCTCTGAGAGCACAAAAGCTATCCAACCCTAGACTGCCTCAATCTTCCCTCCCTCTCCTCTCATCATTTCCCGTAGCAACCATGACACTGGGCCATTGTGTCTTCTTCCTGCTCTCTGTCTCCTGGCCATCCTGGCACTTCCTCAACTGGTATTATATGGTACTTATCTGCCCTCTTAGGAACTACAGGTGACAAACTGATCCTTCAAGAGCAGTTGTCTCTATATCTTTTGCCTCACTGCTCCCGAATCAAATGCAGTTTAGGCACACGAGTATATGCATCAATTCTTGATCTCTGATGTATGCTCTATTTAAGGATGCCAAAAGGGAGAAACTGACATTTGAATTCTCTCCATTGCCTTCCATGACAACTTCTCTGAAGCCATTATGTCTTAGTTTAGGTTCTATATTAAAATGAAAATAGCAGGTGATGAACAATTACCTTCACTGAAACACATGAAAATCCATTTAGGAAAGTATCTCAAATAGTAGTCTCTGTCCTCTGAATTTGGGACCTGCTCTTTTGTTTCATTTACTGCCTGAGAGTTAAAAATTTGAAGGCATATCTCAAGGGAAATATTCAAGCAATAAGGCACAGGACTATTTATTTTTGCCAAGAATATATATTCTACCAGTTAGGGGCTCCATTTAATTATTATTAAATTTTAACAAGCACAATTGATTGCTAGGAAATAATTCTTGCCAATTCATAATACATCCCTGTTATCTGACATTTTAGATTGTTCTAATCCATAATGAATCAATGCAACTTAGCTTTGCCATGCAATAATCTACAAGATGTTATGAGACTAAAAATAAAACCAGAAAATAATTTCCCAAATTTTAAGGTTTTTATTCAATAAGGTTTAGCCTAAGACTCGGGTAGCTAAGGGTTTCTGTCTGTGAGCATGTCTACATACAAATTTTTTATGGGATTATTTTACCTCAAAAATGAAGATCTATGTGTTGTTAATATAGGTAAACAAATGTCATGGGAGTAACCAACCACTTTCTGATTAGAATTAACTCTTGCTCTGCAAGATGAAATCTGCACCTGTTATTGAGCCAAGAACCTGTGGTTAGACAAGTCATGGGCTCTAGAAGGAAACTTACTATTACTCTGCAAAATGGGCATGGTGTTAAACCTACTCTTAGTGGTTTATTCTTATACACATAGATTAATGCGTCTTTCAATCCTCAACATAGTGACTTCTATTTGCAGTAGATGATGGTTGATAGAGACAACTGGTCAGAGTGTAGAGAAAAAGGACTGAAGAATGCTCAGCCCTAAATAGAACATATGTACTGTATTCCCTCTTCCCAAGGCTCAGGGATCATTGTAGAAAGAGTTGAAGGAATATAAGGGTCAGTCTAGTGGATGACAAGGAAGAGTGTCTTGTGGACACAGTAGGGCCATTGCATGTATGAATCCAAAGCACTTGTGATAGCATGTACAAGCCAGACCAACATCTCAGCATGGATTGAAGAGGTGGATAATGACTCTTACCCTTAGCTGAGGACAAAGGAGTGAATCTATTTCAGTTTTTACCTTCAAGGTTTTAGATCTAGACATAGCCTGCTAACTTCTACCATCCTGATCACCTTGGTACTATCTGATTTTAAGAAATCCGCTGAAAGGATCCTGAGATCCTTTTCATAGGTACTCTTTCTTGGATGATTCAATGTCAGAATTTTCCATTTTTAGAAAGTGTTTACTGTACTATCCAATAAACTACAAACCAAAGTTCTATTGCTTTAATAAGGTTTGAATGACGAAAGCAAAATGATTTTATTATTACCTCCATAGGTCCTATTTCTTGGATGATTCAATGTCAGAATTTTCCATTTTTAGAAAAAAAACATTTGCTGTACTATCCAATTAACCACAAGCCAAAGTTCTATTGTTTTAATAAGGTCTTAATGATGAAAGCAAAATGATTTTATTATTACCTCTCCTTCCTTTTTACATTTCTGGAAATCATTGCTTCTTTATTTTCCACCTGATGCCAAATATTATCTGCTTGAAGGACTTGGCTTAACATTTTTGTAGTGTAAGCCTGTTGAATTCATTTGGCTCCCATGTGTCTGCAAAGCTTTCCACTTCGTTTTTGAAAAATAGTTTATCCTAGATAATGAATTTTAAGCTGACAACTTGGGGTTTGATGTATTTTTCATTTTATCTCTTTAAAGATATTTTATGTGAAGATCTGCTCTCATTTTAAAAACATCATTATTTTGTATATCATGTGTATTTTGATTGCTTTTCCTTCAGTTTTTTTAATAGTAATAGTTAAATAAACATTTTAGATCTGTGAGTTAATAATTTTCATAAGTTTGGGCCATTGTTCAAATAAGTTGCCTTTATTTAGCCCATTTCAAAATAGAATTAAAACATATTTTGTTACTGGTTTTTCCATTCTTTAAATATTGTGTGTGTGTGTGTGTGTGTGTGTGTGTGTGTGTGTGTGTGTCCCTTTTCTCTATGTGTTTCATTGTCAATACCAACGACCATCTTCAAGTCTATTAGCCTTTTCTTTTGCATAGTCTAATTTATTTACAATTTCTTCCAATAGACTTTTGACTTCAGAAACTATCATTTTTCATACATAGAATTTTCATTTGGACTTTTTAATAAAGTCCATCATTGTTACTGTTTATGATGTAGTTTCCTGAAAATAATGATAGCTGCTTTAATTTTTTTGGTCTACTATATCTATTATTTACATCATTTGGGTCATTTTGATTAATTTTTCTCCTTATAAATGGTATCTTCATGCTTGTTTTGAGCCATTGGTAAGTTTTGATTGGATTCCAGATACTGTATATGTTGCCTATGAGACACTGGGTACTTTTTATAGTCTCAACCAGGTTCTTCACCTTTGTCTTGGGAGTCTCTTGGTAACAGCTTAATACTTCTGTGTTTCATTTCTAAGTCTCCTGGGCAGGGTTTAAACCGAGATGAATCTTCCGCACCGCTAATATTCCTAAATGACTCCATTGCCCAGCCCACCCGTGTAACCAGGCATGATTTCCTTAGCTCTCAGCTGTGGTGCTTTTTCTGGCCAGGGTGCCTCTTGCGTACACATGTGCAGATAATTTCTAGAATGCCTATTCCATGAGCCCTCTGCATATCTCTGACAGTGTCTCCATGGGCAGCCTTCTCTTCTCCATTGTGATGCACTTCGTGTTCCAGATTCCCAGCTTCCCTGGCCTCTAGAGGCATCCCTTTAACACAGTGGGGGGTGTGTGATCCCTTGATTTAGCTGTAGTCTGGAAACAAGTCAGAAAAGGGAGGTCATTTGATCCTCAACTCTCAGAGGCTACCACCTCCCATCACCTGATATTCAACACAAAAGGGATATAATTTTATTTTTTTTCTCCTTTTTAAAGAATATGTTTTAGATAGGATGATGTATTTATCCCCTGTTCACCTATCTTAGATCAAAGCAGCAACTCTTGGACTGTTCATCTGCATCAATTTTCTTCAGTTCTGCCCATGTCCTTGATGTTTTTAGGAACAGAAACCAGATTTAGGCTCTGTGTGTCCCAGCTCTTATGCTCTCCTGGAAACAAATTAAAACAAGGGAAAGAAATAGCACAACAGAGAAACTGGAAGAGGAAGTAAGGATAGGCTCAGGCCTAACAGCAGGGTGGCCAAGATAGGAACAGCACTGGGTGCTGCCATGGAATGCCCTGTGCTCCCTTTCATGGAGTTTCTGCTGAGTTCTTCCCATTACTCCTCACAGGGATGATGTCATGCAGGTGGACTTTTCTGTCCCACCTGCCAGCTTCCAAATCATGACACAGAGACTTCTTATTAATTATGAAAGCTCGATTAATAGCTTAGGCTTGTTCCTAACTAGTTCTTATAGCTTAAATGAATCCATATCTTTTAATCCATGTCCTTTTAAGTGGCATAGTTACATTTAGTCTGTGCTCCCCATCCCGCTTCCTCTCTGTCACCTGGAAACTCCTTGTATCTCTGCCCTTCTTCTTCCCAGAATTCTCTCTGCCCTAAAAATCCTGCCTAGTTTTATTGACCATTTAGCTTTTCATTAAATGAATTACAGTAACATATCTTCACATAGCATATAGGAACATACCACAATATTTCCTGCTTTTTTGTCTAAATAAAAAAAGGGAAAGGTTTCAACTCTAACATAATAAAACTATAAATAATAAGAACAATTATCAGGTAAGCATTACATTTACAATGTCCAGTCCATCTGTGTTTGGCATATTTGGAGAAAATATTCAATTATTTATTCTATCTTGATGAGTCCAAAGCTCTGTTCCCAATTACCTTCTATCATAACTAAGGAAAACTGCAACTAGTCTTCAACTCCATCAAAGATCTCAGAAGGATATAATATTACCTGAGTAAACAGGAAGTGCAGTACAAGCCACTCCCAAACCTACAGAAATGACAGACATCTGTGTTGCTGTTAGTCATGTCATGGGTATGTGGGTTCACGCAGATCTATCAAAAGAAGACTCAGAGGCATCTTAAAAATGAATCTAGCCTTTCATGGCTACGGGGGGTCCAGCCTCGAAGGACTTAAGCACCTTCCTTTCACCTCAGGCATTTTTATTTCTCTCCATTACAATTTAGCCAGTTAATTTCCATATGCTCAAAACAACCTGAAAGGAGCTCCCAACAATGCAATGCCAAGTGCAAACTTCTTGATTTCTCAGTTACCACAGTTTTCCGGGTTTCCTGAACCAAGTTTTGCATAGGCTTTGTATCCTTAGGAGACTCTCAGACAAGAACCACATAAGGCAGCTAGAGAAACAAAAGGTATTCTTTAAACAAAGGATGTGTTAGGGCTAGGTACAACTCTCTGGAGCCAGGCCAGGTACAGCTCATCAGGAATGTAGCCACACATCTGGCTGCCTGGACAGTCACCCAAGGTTCCTTTGCAATGTTGGGCCATCCATCCAATCTTTGGCCTACAGGTCTAGAATATTTGGCAGACTCATCTATGAAGCATGAGTTTTGAAGGACTGTCCTACCTAGTCTTGGCAGAGTTCAGCAGTCACTTTCCTGTAGAAATGTCCGGTAGACTTCTCTATGAAACAGGAATTTTGAAGGACTGTCCTGCATTATCTTGGCAAAACTTGACAGCCCTTTTTCCTTTGTGTCTTGCTTGTCCAGTTTGTATAGCATATTATCAGCAGTCAAGGCAAGGGCAGTTTCTTGCCCAAATGGCTAGTTTTGCCATATTAAAAGCAAACTCCTTATGGAGTTTCTTCAGTGCCAATCATCTTCTCTGAAGTAAATTGATGCTGCCAGGAGCAGACTTGTCTCATTGTCATGAAAAGCCCTATGTTAACAAAACATTTTAAATGCCATATTCTGTAGGTCTTTGAAGTGTTTGAAGACCATCTATCTATCTAAAATATATCTCTGTTTGACCTTGAAAACATGCCTAACAAACCACAAGTTTGATTGTTTTAGGTGACTAACTAATAACTTGCGTTTCTTTATTACCCTAAATAGTTTGTAATAATAGCTTTCAAAGTCTAGAAATTTACATCTCATCATTAAATGAGCTACATAAGTACAATACCTTAAACAGAGTAAAAACATATGTGCAGTATTTTCTAACAAAAATAACCTTACATTTGTATCAATACACAAAAATCCATACCAATGTAAAATATTTGAAACTGGTGGTTGTTCAAAAGTAGACTCAATAATTCACCCTTTTATCTCATCATTTCTATGTCATATCCTTCCTTTTCCCTTTAGAAAAAAATCCATGAATCTAATCTCCTTTGTTCAGTTTTTATTTTTCCTGACCAACAACAACTTGTAACCAACTCACCTAAATGATGACAAATATCTGAACATGCAAACCACCAAGCAACCAAACAACACCCATTTCATCTCTTGGGGATGTGTCTGTTGTGTTCTCTAGACTGCTTCCTGTTGTGTAGGGGTGCTGGAATCTATAGAGGACCCTGAGAAAATTAGGATAATGGTCAATAATGGTCCTGGCTAGAATAGTCTGTGAGGCTGCACCATCTCAGTCAGCAGGCCTGAAGCTGTTCTGGATGTAGAACTCAGAGGAAACTGCAACAGAGGCATTCTGAGAGGCTGGATTACCTGGGCCACCTGCTTTCATTGGTGTCTGGGCCCCTTCCTCTGAAAGCACAGAAACTTTCAAAGGTAACATACATATCTGCATTAACACAGCTATAGACTGTACATTGTTCACAAGCCAGCCAAAGATGACTTTTTGTTTTATATATGTCTGAGCAGATAAAATATAGATCAGCTGTCTTGTAGCTATTCTAGGTTTATTTCT
Source organism: Peromyscus maniculatus bairdii (assembly GCF_049852395.1). Lineage (NCBI taxonomy): Eukaryota > Metazoa > Chordata > Mammalia > Rodentia > Cricetidae > Peromyscus > Peromyscus maniculatus. Next base: position 7,540,730 of record NC_134868.1, on the reverse strand, counting down.
TTATGTCTGTAACCAGGATTTTCAGAGGGTCTTCTCCAATCAAACCTGAACCTCTTTAATCTTGAATCCATAGCCTTCCATTTTCTGTGGAAACAAAAGCATAATTTCTGACCCAACATAACATATTTTTTGAGTTCTATTTTAAAGGTAGGGCATTATTAAATTTTGGAGGCTGGTTTATTTCAGCAGTCTGTTTCACAATCCCATGTCTCCCAGCAGCTGTCATTTGCTTATCAGCAAAAAATTCAAAAACAACACAAGAACATACAGGATTGAGACTCCTTGTATATTTCCCATCTCTACATGGCTTATTCTTTTTTTTATTACTTTACTCTTTCTTTAAAGGCTTACTCTTATTTTTAAACTATTTTTTATGACTGTCTATATCCTTTTTTCTTTCTTTTTTTTTTAAGCCTACAAACATTGTTAAACACACTGTAACCTGTTTAGAGGTTTTTCCTACTTGAACCTGCTTTACTGGGTATCTGTAATCTTTTCTGTCTGCATGAGTGAAACTCAAACCACCACACAGCTTAGATCACAGTGTGCTGGCAGCTCAAGCCTGTAGGTTGTGGCTGGGAGACACATCTCTGTACAATGAGCCGCATGAGACACTGAGGACTAGGAAACTGCATTTGGCTCCATTTTTGTGTGTTTGGAACCTTGTTTTAAGCTTTTTCATGTCTCAGGTAGAAATATGTGTCCCATATTGAGCACCACATGTAGGCAGATTTTTCTGTCCTGCCTGCCAGCTCCCAAATCACAATACTGAGACTTCTTATGAATTATAAAAGTTTGGCCAGTAGCTTAGGCTTCTTCCTAACTAGTTCTTATAACTTATATTAATCTTTTAATCTATGTTCTTTTGAGTGGCTTGGTTACCTCTGTTCTTTCCTCATCATTTTACTTCCTCTTCATCTGTTTAGCAACTCCTTGGGTCTCCGTCCTTCCTAGCATTCTTCCTCTCCTGAAAATCCTGCCTACCTATTGGCCATTTAGCTTTTTATTAAACTAATCGCAAGGACGTATCTTCACACAGTGTAAAGGTGTATTCCATAATAGTGTTACCTAATGATTGACAGATATATTAAGATATATAATGTTCTTTCCTTTCAACAAGCACTTAAATAAAACTTATTGGGAATGAGACAAAAGCTGCAAATACACTGAAATTATAGATTGATGTCAGTGTTACAAAGCTTACCTTCAGCACAAGGTTGTACAATACCTAGTTGTACAGCAGCCCTCAGATCTCCACTTCTCATCTCCCGACTGCTTACTCTACTGTTCCATTCTGTAGTACTTACAGTTCTAAGAATGCCATTAAATTGACATTTCATTAAAAGGCTATTTAAATGGAAGGGGAGCTGTGAAGCTGTCTGTAGCTCCTTCTACAAATTATAGTTTTTGTCATTTTCTGCAACTCTAAATAAATTAGTGGTTCTCCCTAGGAGTCCTCTCTCCTGAAGACTTTAAAATAACTTTCAGAAGGGTAACTAATGTTCCTTGTCCACAGGTCTCTACTCATCTTTTATACTTGGATGTATTCCAACGTTCTCCAAAGACTGAAGCTGCCCACAAAAATGCTGATAACTTCATGAGAGCTGCACATAACAATGCTCTCCTTTTCTGAAAGTATTATTTAACCAGACTGAAAATTTTCTTCTAGCATCAGATTATGTAAGCAAATTAAATTTAAGAATGATTATGGCTTAGATAACTATTCCTCCATCCTGGGTCCTTCCTTTAAAATGTCATACAAAGTACTGCCCTAAAATCCAATCCAATGTTTGCAGTCTGCATTTATGCACACATTTTCTTTCTTTCTTTTTTTTAATTTTGAACTTTTGGCCATATGCCACTGAGCCATCCTCTTCTTTCACTTTAACAACAAATCCAGTTTTCAGGAACTTCATTATTTATTGACACTATTTGGGGGCAGTTTTATATACACAGTCAAAGATCTTGAACCTATTGACTTTAAACCAAAATTGCCTAAATAACCAAATGATGATGATAACATAAACTATATTCATCAACTTTACTGTACTTGTTGTGGTTTAGATATGAAGCATTCCCCAAAAGAAGTTGTATATTGAAGGTCTGGTTCCCACACAAGTAGTATTCAGAGGTGGGGCTTTGGGGCAGTGGTGATTGCATCCTAAGTGTTCTGAATTCCTAATAGATTAATCTACTGATAAATTTATAGGTAAATTTATTAGATGATAAATTTATTAGATGGCATTGGGGGGTGAAGGATGGGTTAAAAGGTAGAAGCAGACTAGAAGAAAGAAGGAAGAGATATGCCACTGCAGCTATGCCTTGCCCACTGCTCTTTCTTCCCGTTTCCTTCCTTTGCTTCTTGGCTGCCACAGGGTTCATACCTTTCCCCTAGGATGCCTTTGCCTCACCATGGCCCAGAAACCAACAAATAGAAACTTCAGGCCAAAATAATTGTTTCTTCCTTATTATTCTCAGGTATTTACCATAGCAACAAGGACATAGTTAATGCTGTCCCCTATCTAAAATTACTGTGACAAATTTTCAAGTGAAAGAAATAGATAAATATGTAAATATAATTTGGGGGCAGTGGTGTGGTTCAGTGGCTGAGGACACTTACTGGAAAACCTGCTGACCTGAATTCAATCCACTGGACCACACAGGGTGGAAAAGGAGAACTGATTCCCTAAACTTGTCCTCTGATTGCCACAAATGGTCTGTCTCACACACACTCATACACATGATACATTAAATAAATAAATGTGTCAATACGTAAATAAATGTCATGAAAGAAAATAGAGTTTTGGTGTACATTTTTTATTCAATTAATCCTGAAGTCTGGCCACCAGAGTTACTTCCCCAAGGAGGGAGTTAAGCAGTTCCTTAAACCTACTGTTTAAAAACAAATAAACAAACAAACAAACAAAAAAAGCAAAACAAAGCCAAGCCAATTAGATTCTTACCTAACATTGTCCTAGATACTAACCTCCCTGCTTTCAGTAAAAACGCCTTAAGTCTTCCTTGCAATAAAAGGGAAACAATAGTATATTGTTCTAGGCAACTTGCAATTTTCATCAAAAATTCATATACAATTTTTAAATACTGCTTACATGTGTTAACCATTTTGAAATTATTTGATGATGAACGTAGAAATTGAGATTTACTCATGCTGAGAAGAAACAGCCAAAGGACTTTATGTTTCTTAGTTGGATAAATACATTCCATTGTAGGAAACTATTAATGGCACTTAATTTTATTGCTTTTGCAGGAAATATTTTTGAATAAGTGCTATTAAAGAACTGCTGAGTGTTTATAATAAAAATAAAGTAATTAAATCACAGAACTATATAGCATATGTAACGTGATAAAAATTTTATATCGTTCAGAATCCTCTACAAAAATAATTATTTCAGAAAGAATTTTCAAAGGTTCATTTTTATTTGTGTGTGTGTGTGTGTGTGTGTGTGTGTGTGTGTGCAATGTGAGTGCACTGCCCACAGATGGCAGAAGAGAGGATCAGATCTCTGGGAACTGGAGTTATAGGCTGTGGATCATCCAAAATGGGTGCTAGGAAACAAAATAAGTCCTCTGGAAGAACAGAAATTTCTTTTAACTGCCTAACTCTAGAACCTGAGAGAATCTTTTAACAGATTACATGTACAGGGTTTTCTTACATGAGAATGGTTTGATTGGTAACTCTCTGTCAATGAACACATTATTTGCTAGCTGTAGCTGACTAAAAACAATTTGAGACTTTAAATATCGGACGATCTCACTGGTGGCATACTCTTAGATAGCACAGCCGTTAACTAAATTGTTATTTTCAGATCCTCACTAACCCACTTAGGCAGCTTCTTCCTGGTGTAATAGACCACAGATACAGCCTCTGGAAGTGGTCTCCCTTAAAATGGTCGCTTAGGAAAGAAGAAAATCATGTGAAAAACAACAAACTTCCTGCAAGCGACTGCCAGCACACTTGCTGCTTTGTGATCGGATCTTCTGTCTTCGATATGCCGGCAGGTGAGATGAGACAAGACAGTGAACTTGACCACAGGTACAGTCTCCCTGTCTGCCTCAGAAACCCCTCCTCACTCTGGTTCAGCCATTAGACTCCCTTGTTAGCCAGGCCTCCCGAGCTCAGTTCCCTTCTGCTTTAGAATTTCAACACTCCTTGTTTCTTCAACTTAGAGCGTTCTTCTCCTAGACAGCCTCGTATCTCCTTCCTTTTGATTTCTTAGGGTCTCAGTTCACAGACCATCCTTTCAGTTAACTCCCTGTTCAGGAGCATCTGCCATTGGCATTTTCATCATCATACCCATTCCTCACCAATCTGTTTCATAGCATGCCTGCATCAGAGTACTCTTCTTATCATCCTGTTTCATGAGCATCTCCCATTCACATGCCCCTCCCTACTTACTCTATTCATTAATAACCCTCCCGATTCCCAATTACTCTTTAGCCTGAACTCTGATTTATTTTTATCCTTTGCATTAACCATTAACATGTGTCAAATTAATTGATAATTAATTTGCTGTTCTCTTTCACTAGAATTCAAGCTTCAATAGAGCAAATATTTGTATTATTTCCTGCTAAAACCTGGTGTTCTAACATAATCCTTGGCTCTCATAAGACAATTATTCCATAATTTTCACACAAACATGCATAAAAGATTAAGTGAACATGTGAGTGAATGAATACTGATTGATATTTGAAATCAAGTATAGATTCCTCTTACTCTTGGTGACTAATCATGATAACATTCCTTGAGCAAATGGTCTTTCATTTTTTTTCTATTTTTGAAACATGGCTAGTAAGTCTTTAATTAAAGTCTCACTATATAGGAACTGAAAGTCCAATCCATTGCCACAGGGGAAAAAATACAAATCAACTCCTTATCTGCTTCAAAGCCATGTTGAAGTGAAGCATAAAAAAGGGGAAATGGATGTCACTACAGTGATGAACAACCATGGACCATGCTCAGAGGTCATTGAGGAAACGCACACTAATACTATATTGATATGGGCACTACTTAGATTTCTCATACATATAGTTTCATCTGGAGACTATTTTAACGTGTCATATTGACCTCATGGTACATGAGTAAACTGATGTTCCTAAGAACTTATTCTCTAACTTTTAATTAATAGATGAAGTCACCAAAATCCATGCATCACTCTCTTCTCATTACTCTTATAGTAAATTGATCCCTTCTTCTAGATCAGGTTTTGAGTCCTTCTCTCTCTTCTCTACTATTAAAAGTACTGGTCTGAAGTCAGTACTGAGTTACATTTTAAAGATTTGTTTCTATTGCTAGTATGTGTGTGTGTGTGTGTGTGTGTGTGTGTGTGTGTGTGTGTGTGTGTGTGTGTGTGTACGTCAGTGCAGAGGCTAGAAGAGGGCATCAAATCTCCCAGAGCTGGAGTCACAGGTGGTTTTGACCCTCTGATGTAGATGTTGAGAACCAAACTCTCTACTGAGCCAACTCTCCAGACCTTTGTCTTATAGCTGAAACTTTTATTACTTTTCAAATGAAATAATCACGAAACATAAGCATAAATTAGCTCACATTTCTTCTTTAATGATTGCCTTAGGATTTTGATACCATTGCCTATCCTCCTAGCAGTATTTTCTGAAATTAACAATAATTTTATGAACTAAATCTTATTATCCTATCTTTTTGGTGTATTGACTAATGGTAGTAGATATTTTTGTTGAGTTTACTATATTAAAATAAAACAAACAATATGAAAAGCACAGGTAAATAAGCTAAAAAAAAATCCATAAACCTTTGCAACCACCTTTTAAAAGCAAGCACACTATTCAAACAATTCCTTTTTGCATGGATTCCAAATGGTTACTCTTCTTTTTATAATATTATTATTGAAACATAGTGTTCCAACATGTCAATTAGACAAACATTTGTTCTGCCAACATCTTAATTACTATCATGATAGAAATGTTACAACAAGAGTAGAGGAGGGTAATTAACAGAATTAACAGTACTATGACATTTGTAAATGAAAAGATTGAACGCAGATCACTGGATAACTTAAATGTCCCTATGCGTTGTATCTATCTATGTCAACTTTATCAGGGGAAGCTAGTGAGTCACTGTGTGACGCTCAGAGGTTCTGGGGAGGCTTCTGTCTTCAGAGTAAACTCCTGATTTAGGTTCGGTAGATTAGTTTGTCTTGGTCCAACTAAAATTAACCAACCAGGCTAACTTTTTTGTACCAGAAACGTTTTTACTTCATTGTAAAATGCAATGTTATACCATGTCACTCTTTAGCAGAGAGCTGCACAGGTAAACAAGTGCCTCAGAACTGACCACATCCAATATCCAAGACAACACGAGGACTTGATTCAGTCTGTTTTTAAATTGGAACTATATTGTTCACTTTCAAGGACAAGGAAATCAATGATTATCAAGTGTATATCAAAACACACTAGGAGGCCAGCCTGGTCTACTAAGGAACCCAGTCTCTAAAACAACAACAACAACAAAAACAAAAACCACACTGAGCCTGGAGGGAGGGCCAGCTCAAAAGGCCTGCTGCTCTTCTGGGAATTAGCTTTGTTTCCCAGCATCCATGCCAGGCCACTCACAGCCACCCATAACTCCAGCTCCAAGGCATCCGACAGCCTCTTCTGCCCTCCAACAGCATCCACACACAGGCTACCGAGAGAGAGAGAGAGAGAGAGAGAGAGAGAGAGAGAGAGAGAGAGAGAGAGAGAGAGAGAGAGAGAGAGACTTTGAGAAAGCTGGAAAACAGAAAATTTCCAGCTCTGGGGAGTCTAGAAGATCAAAAGGGAACATGAAGGAAGACTGGGTATGTGTAAGTCACAGAGGATCATTTCAGAATGAATGAGCAGACATTAGTTAACTTGTGAGGCAAGAGGAAAACAAACAGGGCTTTGAAGACACGGATTTAACTTGAAAGCAAGACAGGGTTGCAAAGCTCACTTTGCACACTGTTGATTAATCCCTCCCAAAACTCGTTCATCAAAGCAACTTATCTCAGTTTGATCAGCAACCTGAACCCTTTTCAGATCTTTAGGAAGTTCATTGAGGATGATGATTTACATTGTTAGATTAAATAAACAAACAAAACAATAACGTGATTCTCAGATTTTCTTGTGATTAAGATTGCTGGAATACAAGGAAAGAATAGCAAACACCGAATTATTAGTCATTGCCTAAAACAAAATTTAAAAACTGAGTCATTGTTGATAAATACCTCTATCCATGACTAAAATATTTAGGATAAACAATAACCTTACCAATAATAAAATGATGCCCTTTTAAAAAGTGTATTTTACCGTGTTCTATTTGTAAAATATTCAATTTCAAAAGAACTGAAGGCTAAAGAGAAAGAAAATGAAATCTTTCTTTAGTAATTTGTCCTAATTCTTTAGTTTTGCCCTTCAAAGGCAATTAAAGAAGCCTCCTGGCATGTCATTTATTATATCTATACATTATGCATGTGCAATGAAGTAGACTGTCACTTGAAGATATTTGTGTCATTCCTCTGAGAGATATGGATACCTCACTGAAGCAGGAAGAGGCCCTGTGATGGATAATTCTTCCTTGGTGCCTACTAATGTCTAGCTTTTACTCTTTTTTTTTAAAAAATGAAGGTGGTTAAAAATATTTTTCATATTCTTATTATCCTGTTCATGGCAGGTTTATGTTGTAATCTTCAGGATATTGGTATGATATAATCACACAAAACACTGAAATTTTAAAAGACTTTAGAATTTGCTTACTCATAGGAATAGTTCTGTACAAATGGGGTGGGTAGAGCGGGAGTGCAGAGCTGACACAGAGAGAGATTATCGGGAAAGAGAAGCAATATACACAGGGAACACTTGTCTCAGAGAGGTGAGATGCTTCTGCCCTAACTAATGGGAGACAGAAGAGAATGGGTACTGATTGTAATGATGAAACTCAGCCTAGCAAATTGCATAATAAATGAGGCACTATAGGAAATATAGGAAAAGAAATAAGTAGAAGAATCAGTGGTACCGAGTTTCACAGAAGAATGTTCTTCTATAATAACGGAATGTTATAGAAGATTATAAGCTAAAAATTTAAAGTAAGAGAAAGGTAGGTGGTGGCTGGTGTAGGTTAGGATGGGGGCTGGTTCTGAGGAGTCCAAGCATGTGGGAGGGAAAAGTGAGGCGGGGCAAAGTGGAAGGGTCATTGGAGCTTAGGCCAAAGTTAAGCTAAATGTTGGATGCTATTATCTCTATGTATGCATTTTTATACATATGGTAGAATGAATAGGACACCTAAATTTATTAATAACAAAGTTGAGGGTCCCAAGGGTCAAGAAGCAGATTTTATTTTTAAATATAGTAAGAATGGGGAAAATGAACAGAATAGGAAGAAATTGATCCTGTAACCTCATTCTAAGTTACACAGACAAGGAAGAGAAAAATGCAACATCTGCTTTAGAAGGATGCATTTCAAGCACTACACACATAGTTAAGGCCAAAAGGCAGAGTATATCTTAAGAGGAGTAACTTAGGATGTGTTAGAGTTTTCTGAAAATGAAGTAGGACTTGTTGAGAGAGGGAAGGAAAAGAGATTTTGTTACAAGAATAAGTCAGCATCTTGAGAGTGTAAATATTATCCATGCCATGTCTTGTATAAGGAGAATACCTGTTCTTAATTATATGCAAGTAAAATGATTGAATTTTCTCTTAGATGTATCAACATACTATAAACTAACTCTACTAAAGTTAAGTGAATCCTTGCAGTACAGGTTCACAAACGTTTAAATACATTTCTAGTAATGCATCTTTATCATCAAATGAGTTCATTCTTCTCCTGAAATAAATCCTTTGCTATTGCTCTGGAGGGGCATCTAAAAAGAACCACACCTGGCTTGAATGATATTCCAGATAATCATAATCATGTCCTGTGCTCCAGATGTGTTGATTAGAGAATGAAGTAAAGCTGCTTGCAGCCAAGTATAGAAGTCCAGGATAAACCAGCAGTAAATTTGCTTGGAAACTTTAATAGAATCCTGTGTAATTTTTTTGCAACTTGATTCTGCATTCTCAAGCATGAACTTTGTGGATGACAACACTATGTTGCTCAGTACTTAAGTCACTGGCCACTTAAGAGACACTCATGATCATGCTTGAAAAGGGGAAATAATTTACCTAAGATCAATATGCAGAAAATGACGCAGCTTGGATCTGAAGGTACGCAATCTGATGTCACCTCTTAACATACATGTGTCCTGATATGGATCTTGATTTCACAACTATGATAAGACTGAAAAGGTATAAATGGATTATTGAACTTAGGTGAACAAATTGGAATCAGTGATATTGGCCTACTACAAGTTATTGACTATGGAAGGTGTATGCAAGGGCATGCTAAACAAACCTGTAGCTAGAGTTTCCCTGCCTGGCCCATAGTCAGGACAAATCTCTCTTACCCACCAGTCCCACAGCCGCTCAGACCCAACCAAGTAAACACAGAGATTTATATTGCTTACAAACTGTATGGCTGTGGCAGGCTTCTTACTAACTGTTCTTATAGCTTAAATTAATCCATTTCCATAAATCTATACCTTGCCACGTAGCTCATGGCTTACCGGCATCTTCACATGCTGCTTGTCCTGGTGACGGCTGGCAGTGACTCCTTCGGCCTTCCTGTTCTTTCTTTTCTCCTCTCTATTAGTCCAGCCGATACTTCCTGCCTAGCCACTGGCCAATCAGTGTTTTATTTATTGACCAACCAGAGCAACACATTTGCCATACAGACCATCCCACAGCACAAACCACTGGAACGGCTGCTCTGTGATTAAAGGGGAGGTTTTTACTGTGTATGAGAAAGAGAAAATATCCAGGGGCATCTGTAAGAGTTCAGAGAAGAGAGAAAAAGAGGCAGACTGGATATGGTTAAGGCTAGTGAAGTGGAGTGTGAAAAAATATGTGTGTTATAAGGAGGACGAGTAGCTGTGGGGAGGGACCAGGCCTAGGAGTTTAGGGTAGAGGACGAGGTGAGAAAGGCCAAGATCTCATGAGCATTGAGATGTATAATGTGAACAGAGGGAGAATGGAGTACAGCATGGGCTTGGATATGAAACCAAAGGTTTATGTCAATCGAGAGAGCCGTATGTCCCTTCTGCCAGGAGCAAGGGAAATGATTCCTTTTGACAGGAACTCATTTCACAAGTTCCTGAGGAATGCTGGCTTTTACCTAACACAGAAATCCTTCTATAGTCCAGTTTGAGCTGGGCCTAGCCTCAATTTTGAACCAAGTCAGTGAGTCTGCCCTTTCAGGGGGGAAATTGGGTACCCTTTGGACCTGACAGAAGGGGGCTGATGGTACCAATCAAACAACCTGCACGATTACTAACTGCCTTGTCATTTAATTGATACAATGTTTGTTACGTTATTTTTTTTAAATCTATTTGTGTGCTAGATTTAATAATTTAAAGTAGCTAATGAATAAATTGGTCTGAATTTTAAACTTCCTGTGAGAACTACTAGAGGAGTTCCCAATATAAAAACAGCTGTATGACTTAGCAGTTACTATTGTGAGCATTACCTTTAAGAATGGGAGAAAAGGCCCACAGCATTTCCCACACTGCAGCCAAATACATTAAGATCATTTTTTTTCAGGGTCTGAAAGACTAGCATTTTTCATTTCAAATTTGGCACAATTTGAAATTTCCAAAAAAGAAGTCCTCAACAACACACCTAGCTCATTTCTTAGGGAGAAGGAAACCACTGGAGAGTTTTGATGGAAAAACAGTGTCACCTAGTGAGAACTTTAGGCGAGAAAATCTCTGAGCCAAATGAAAATGCCTGAAGGATTGCACTAGCACAATTCATAACTTTTAAGATTTTGAAAGAAAAGCCATCAACATTAGCACTCAGTGGACGACAGGAGAGCAGATTTAAGGGGTGAATTCAACATAAGAAGAAGGCATAGAGCTCCTGGGAATTCCAGACACATCTCACAATCGCATAGCGAAAATTAATTTTGTATATTTGTAGAGTCCAGAGGTCTGTGTTTTTGTCATTACTGCTTTGTTGCTAATTTTCTCTTGAAGATGCAAATGCTAAGTCCAGTGGAAAATAAATGATGAATCTGCTTTCAGTTTCCCATCACTTGGTCCTTTAATTGGCACTATTGGGATGGGCAAAGCTGATCTAATTGTGGGCAGATGTGTTGTCCATTTTGGGTGGGATGGCAGACTCACAGATGGATGCTCCAAGAGCAATCACAACTTCTGTTTTCCTATCTTAGTATATCCTTGTCAAGAGAGGCCACCTCTATCCTGGGAAAGTATTTGTGACTTTGACTTTGACAGTATTTTCAGAGATTCCTGTTCCCTGCCTCAAGAAGGTTAACGTATTTTCCCCCAAATACCTTAAATTAAAATAATGAGTTAGAGAACTTCTTATAATTTTTTAAACTGTTTGGAACATAATTTTCACACACACCTGAGATATGTCAATGGCTTGAGCAAGCTAACCGCTCACTGGCAGTCACCGAGGACGCCCCCTAAAGGGACAGACAACAACTGTCTGTATCAGAATCATTTTTCTTCTGTGTGCTAACTATCACATGACCTCTGTTTTGTGTCCCTCTTCAAAAAATACTCTGGACACACACTCCTTTGAGATAATTAGCATTTTTCATTAGTGTAAAGAGACTTGGTTCACAATGTTAGTCATATTCATAGTGTAGACTAGAATCCCAAACATTCAAGGAACAGAGCATGTTGTAATTAAATAAATGAACCAAAGCATTAAAACAAACTTTTATTCTAAAAATTAGCATCAACGATCACAATACTCCATCAATTAGTGAATAATTCAGTTGCATTCATTAGTGAAGTCACTTAATAGCCTGCTGTTTAGACTTAATGCTTGCCAGTTTTAAATGGGTTTAAGAGCTTATATTAAAGATGTATTTATGTTTATTGGCCTTCTGATTTAGCTAAAACTAAGCGTAGTAAATCTAAGTTCTTAGTTGGAATGCTTAAGGCGGTGATAATTTTTAATGAAACTTTAATACTTCATATTCCAATTTAGAATTAACAACGTTGGTTATTGGTGAGTATTTGTATATAGTTTATCATTTCAATGTAGTCAAATTCTTTCCTAGCATTGTCATTTTTCATTTACCGTAACAGGTTAATTTTGTGTGTATGTGGTATATGTGCATGTACAAGTATGTGCATGGGCACATGTGGAAACCAGAGGTTGGGGTCTGGCATCTTCCTCAATTGTTCTCCACATTATTGAGACAGAGTCTCTCGCTGAACAGATTTAGTTCAACTGGCTGGCCAGGGATGGTGGGGATTTTCCTCTATCTACCATGTTCAATTTTTGATGTGGATGTTGGCGCTCCAAACTCAGTTCCCAGTGTTCACACAACCAACACTTGATCTACTGTGCCAACTCCCCAACCCCACAAGTTAATATTTTACAGCATAAATGTTTAAAAATAAACTCCATACAGCCAGTATTGTCACTACAATTATCCAAAGATATGAACACGGTGCCATTTGTGTTTGTCCAGCTCGTGACAAGCCCCGAGCCCTGGATCCTCTTTTCATAATAGCTCAACTCTCTTTGAAGTTCTGTGCATCACCCATCACACATCCAAACCCCATTGTACAGCTCTAGTCTCTTTCAATATACATGTTAGAACTCAGGTTCTTCATCCACAGCCCCCTGTCACTTTTTATCTTTGCTAAAGGACTTTTATTCTTCTGGTGTTCTTACTAGGACTTCCTTGCTAGAAGCCAACACACCATTAACCTCGAGGTATGGTACTTCTCTAGATTTACTTTTATGCTTTCAGCCTGTTTTCTACATCCTCCTATAAACATCCCAGACTCTGATACTCAAGTCTTCGCTGCCATAATCCTTAAGGGCTTTTCATCTCAACAAAATGATCTGATACATTCATTTTTAAATTCTTCTTCCTCAATGTACATTACCTTCTCACTAGCTCCATCACCTGCAATGGTGTTCATGCATAAATCATTACCAATAGTGCAATCTCTAAGTCACCTGCTCTCTATCCACCAACCTCCCCTTATTTCTCCAAATTAAACACTCTGTTACCCAAACTCCAATTACTATTAATCTAACTCAAATGTCCAGGACATTGATACTACTACTAGTTAGTTAGTGTCTCTCTGTATCCTCACATCTTCATCTTACCTTGTTATTGAGATGCTACTGGGCCAGACTGACACCATTTTAAGATTAAATTAAAAGTTTAAATAAGTTCATTCCTGTTTTCTGTAAAAGTTGGATTTTGAGCAAGTCTTGACCTATTTTCTGTAATTTGACATGCCCCACACCGTACATCCTGACCTCCCCCATGATAAGATGTTCTGACAAATAATTTTGAAATGTTCAGCCAAATTTCTACATAACCAAAAAAATAAAAAAACCCTTACTCTAACAGTGTTTTAAGCTATATAAACCCATTATCTCCTGTATCTGCTGCTATTTCCCCAAACCCCTCTTTAGGGAGATAGCCCCACCTGACAGCAAATAAAGTTTGCTTTGACAAACAGAATTTGGATAATGGTCTTTCCTCTCATTTGGGGGATCAACATTGCTACTAGCTGTACCACTGTATCATTTTACTTCAAGGTATTTCCATCAAAGCATAGTACTCTAGATATCTGTAACATTAACTTAGATGTCCAGCTTTTCTTTGAATCTGAACTTCTTCCAAGGTTAAGACTTGCAAGCATTGTTCCCACACTTTATTACCAAATGACAATTTTATTCATTTTCATTCTCAGAAGCAGCCAGTATTAGGTCGTGATTCAGCTGTTTATCTTGCCCATTTCCCTCATAAAATTAATTAATTTGGTAGAGGACATCTGCAGGCTCTAAGCTCCAACCCTGAGCACACACGGCCTCTCCTTCCTTCTTTGTTCTGGATCCTAATAAAACCCAATGCTCTCATTTTATTCAAGATCATCAATCTAATAAGTTTCTGCCAAATCATTCTGTTTAGCATAAAACTATTATCTAATACATCAACTGAAAATAAAACTCCTTTTCTGTTCAACCATGCTATTTCCTTGTTTCCCCTTTCAGAAAACTTCATTCTGAGGTTGTCTATGTTCACTCTTCGGTGTAAAATCCCTTTTATCATTCAAATCTGTCCTGGTTTCCATCCATACCACTCTGCGTAAGCATCTTAAAAGCTGCCCATGGCTTTTCATCGCTCCTGATACACCAGTCCACAGAAAACAATCACTAACTCCCTTCCTTAACTTCATTCAATTCTCACAACTAATATAGACAGATAAGAGTCATCATAAAAAATAGAATTATGAAGAAGAAGAACAAGAGTGAATAATCTAATTGAACAGACTTCATGGTGTATTATAAATGAGTAGTGAGCAAGACATCAGAGTATACCCTGTAGAGTAGATGCATGGCCTAATTAAACAGACAGGAAAGTCATAATGAAAATCCTCCACTTATGGTGATTTGATATGATATTATATATCAGAATGGGAAGCATCTTACTGAAAGCAGTCAATTAGAAGCTGCTTTGGCTAACAAGCACTGATGTTTCACAAGGGCCCACAGACTAACAAAACAGGATGAAAGCTTTACATGTCTATGCTCATTTTGTACCTGTCTGTCTTCTTTAATTTGGCTAAAGGAACAGAAGTTTAATTCACTGTCATCAACCTTTCCTCTTGAGTCACCTTGGGTTCAGTAAACAGAGGCTTAGAGAACAGAACTCAGCCTGCAACATACACATAGACAGATTAGGGCAATTATGTGTGACAGCAAGGCAGCACTCTGCAGCAGAAATAATCATCTCCAGGGACTCAGGCAATATGACAGCTATCAGGCCTTCTTGGGGCCATCTTACAAAACCAGAACTGTGACAATGAACAACTAGATCACATCTTGGTCAGGACTGTCTAATTATGTATACCTTCTGATCCTCTGTCCCAATTCTGCCTCTATTTATACATAGACATCATATCAGTACACAGAAGACAGACGGAGTCCTTGAACAAAAATCTTCTTTCTACTTTTAGCATTTTTCTCATAATTATAGGGTGTGTGTGGTTAAGATTAGCTTTGGGACGCTTCAAGAACCTAGGCTTCTGGTTACATTATTATATATTTCTTGAATATTGAGTGTGTATAACCCATAACATCCTTCAAACAATGTACACAAAGACATTGCCACCAATTTAACAAGCTCTAAAAGAATGTCAAATAAGCTTCAACAATGAAGAGCTCTTAATCAGGACATATATACATAAAGCCTCCAAACCATAAGGGTGTTCACACAAACCATAGCTCTCACCTCAAATAGAATAAGAGTAACCATGACCCATGAACATGCATTTGGGTTGCTTCTTGCCACAAGTAACATGTTCCAACATGGAAGCAATCTCTTGAATGTTTTATCGTTACAAAAAGAAAGGAATCTACCAAATACATTGCTAGAAACCACAGGTAGGTAGGATAACAGCAAAGTGAGAGAAATTCTGTTAATAGGTTTTCAGATGTTATCTGATGACATTCCTGGCTTGGGGCTGGTGGAAGTCAGTCAGTGCTAAGAAGACATCCTAAAACTTTTACGTGATAGTTAAGAGGATGTTGGGTTAGATACAGAAGGCTGGTATTAGTTCGATATTGAGGGATTTAAAGAGAGTCCAAGGTAATTTGGCTCTGGATCTGTAACATTTCAGCTCTCCATAGTCATGAAGTTCTCATAAGTCAGCCTTGTAGAATCTTTAGCACAGATGTATCCTTTTCATGGTAATTTCAGCTCACAAGGAGACTATACATAAATGTGTCAATGTGAAAATAGAGTATATTCACTAGAAGAAAAATGATCAAGAATGAAAACATAAGATAGGAACATGAAGAAGAAATTTGCAATAGATTTGATCACTAAGAAAGAGGACAGGAAGGAGGAGGAGTTGGGAGGAGGTAGGAGTGGGTGGGTATGATCAAAATACATTGTATAAATGTATGAGACTTTCAAAGAATAAAAAAAATATTATTCTAAAAAGTTATGAGGCAAAAGCTGTAACTTGAATTTCATTGTGAGATCGTCTATCAGAGCTCTTCTTGTCTGAGGGCCAGGGGTCTGGGCCTATGCTGTCTCTGTTCTTTGTTGTAGAGGCGATTTTTACTCGAATATAGGAGGATAAGAAAAATGAGTTCTTAATGGTAGCTCACTTTCCGAAAGTGAAAAGAACCTCAGGTTCTTCTAGGAAACAAGATCCCCACCCATTCTGTCCTGCAGGGAACCACAGAGTTGGCCTGGCCTAGCTGCCTTGAGAGGTATGCACCATAGTTTCTTCAGGTTAGAGTCCATGGCTCCTGGGGTACAGTGTGCCTTCCAGTTCCTGAGAGACTGATGCACTCCCTCGGGCAGTGAAGCATCCAGGCCGCTGTGTGTTTCTGTGCGAGTTCCCTTAGTATTCAAGAAAGCATGGAATCTTGACAGGACAATTGGCCCTAGACATTAATTTATTATACCCTGTATAGCTTACAAACTTCATCGTTTCCTGGCAATTAGAACCGTATTGACCCTGGCAATTGCCATTATTCTGTTTCCGATAAACATATAAAAATTCTGACTGTTCTCAATAAAATTGTCACAGCCTCAGTAGTGCTCTGGCCCCTCTCACTTGTCTGATTTAATTCTTCAATATCAGATCAAGTGGCCTTGGCCCAGTAAGTAAGTGCATTGTCTGTGTAGCCATTTGTCTATATGGCCATTACTTTGGTAGGTAGAGACAGGAAACCTTTTATATCTTTTTAAAGCCTTCTATGTTTGGTATAGAAAAGGCTTAATTAATTAATTAACTGTATCAATTTGCTTACTGTGTGTGTGAGACAGTATGTATTGTTAGTACAAAAATAGTCTTATCTCAAAGGGCATAAGAAATAACTTATTCTGGGGCCAAACATGAGTGATCATGGCCCAGGAACAGAGGTTTAGGTGAAAATTCCATGTGCCAACATGGTAACTATTTCATGAAGTTCATATGCTAACAGAAAAAGAAAACAAGACACTAAATAATTTTATATATTGGTGGAATCATGAGGTTACAGAACAGCAGGAAATTCTCTGTAGCCTTTTATTTGATGGAAGCTTGTGGTGTCTTTGTGGATTCTAAAAGATTTACTTAATAGTCACAAAAATCCTGCACCAAGATGGGTAATAAAAGGCTATTAAGGGGGCCTAAAGATGGCCAAGATGATTGGCTCTAGACTTCCAACATACCAACTTCTCCATGATGTTGAAGATCTAATGAGTTAATCAGCCTTATCTGAGTATAAATGTAAGGTGAAATTCTTTCCAAGAACTCCTATTCACTGTGTGATATGGGGTGGAGGGAGGTCAAAAGGACAACTGTTTTCACCTCCCACCTCACAGTAGGCGTGCTGAGATACAGATGCACATCACAGCATCTGGCTTCTTATGTAGGTTTCAAGGATCTGACGGGTCATCGGGCTCATCCTTTCACTCTCTCAGCCATCCTCCCAGCCCCTTTTTATAATTTTTACTATGTCTAGCCATTCTATATGGTGCAATATTTGCATATTCTCCCAAAAGCATGTATTGTATGTTGGGCTTGTTGTCTCCCATAACTCTCCACTCTTCCTTTCCTTCCCCCTTCTTCCCCATAGTCCTCTCTTTCCCTAGAAAGTTTCACTTCTGCTTAACTATGATATATACATATATGATATATACATATATATGTATCTACATAAAATCCAGAAATGTGAGAAAATCCATATTTGTCTTTCTGAGGCTAGTTTAAGTTGCTTAATTTGATTATGACATCCATCTGTTGCCCTTCAAATGATATAACCTCACTCTTTTTTTAGAGTGAAAAGATCCATACATATTTAATATATATTAGTAATACATATATAAAACAATATTTCTTTTATCCTTTCCTTTGCTGGACACCTAGGATTGCTCCACAACTTAATTATTGTGAATAGAGCTGCAACAAATACTGATATGCAAGTGTCTCAGTGATGTGTTGACTTGGGGCCTTTTGTTTAAATACTCAGGGGTGATAGGGCTTAGCTACAGGGAGAACTGTTATTAGTTTTCTAAGAAGTGTCCATCTGACTCCCCCAGTAGATAGAGTACTTTGCATTCCCACCTGGAGTCTACATCCTTGTCAACATTTATTGTTGTTTTCTTTTTTTTATTTTTTATTTTATTTATTTTTTTTTTTTGGTTTTTCGAGACAGGGTTTCTCTGTGTAGCTTTGCGCCTTTCCTGGAACTCGCTTTGGAGACCAGGCTGGCCTCGAACTCACAGAGATCCGCCTGGCTCTGCCTCCCGAGTGCTGGGATTAAAGGCGTGCGCCACCACCGCCCGGCTTGTTGTTTTCTTAATGCCTGCCATTCTGATCCGGGTGAGATGGAATCTAAATGTAGTTTTCATTTGCATTTCCCTATGGCTGGTGATGCTAAGTACTTGTGCACCCTGTCTTTGAAATTCTACTGCTTTCAGATTCCTGCATCTTGATAAGCACATTAATTTTGCAAGTGAAAAGAGGACAGTGTGTTAACTGTAGGAAGGGATACTAGCATCTTTCTTTAGCATTTCTCCTCTCTGACAAGGGCTTCAGCATAGGACTGGTGGCATCAAATCAGACAAAGACTCCTGATGGGATGTTGAATCTGACTTGATCTCGGCTTCTACAACTGTAACAAGTGTCTGCTGTTTATACTTGGTCTAAAGTATAAAGACTGTTTAGCAGTCTGAGTGAAGGAAGAAAATTACTACCTAGAACATATGATCCTATTCAAAGTAGGAAAAGCAAATTTCCTATAGAAACACAGTGTAAATGACACAAGAAAGCTTTCCATGGGAAAGACACTATCACTTCAAGTGAGGACAAACAGAAGACCAGAAACATAGACACTCCTGCATGAATGTTCGACACAGGCTGACTAGAAGTCCCCTGACAGTGGAGGATTGAAATGTTGCAGATCCAGAGCCCTAATTACAAATAATTAATGCCATGTCTAACACAGCTAATTGGAAAAATTAAAAATTGAATCCAATAAATATAATTATTGAAATTAAATTAAGGTTAATAAGTGAAAGAAATTAAAATATTTAAGAAATAAAAGGATTAGTGGCAATGTAAAACAATACTTTCTTTATATTGTTAAAGACATGGATCTCAGCTGGAGGGTGGACACCCACTGAGTTTCCAGGTTCTTGTGTCCCAGGGCAAGAATTTACATCAGGGACACGTGGTTAATAATAGAAATATGGTTGGTTTATTAAGAAAGAGAAAGCATTCTGAGAATGATTGTAGGCTAGTGGTCTGGAGAAAGACCTGCACTCAAAAGTACTGGGTCATGAGATTCACGGCCCTTTAGAAGTCATTTGCATAGAACCTCCCCTCTCTGGTGATTTCAGTGATTGTATATGATAGGAATTCCAACCACACCCCCATGGTCAAGCATGTCCGGTGGGACACTTAGTCATTTCCACCTAGTCATTTCCAGGTCATACATCCTGCATGACCCATGACCCCGTGGCTGTGTGGTTGTGTAAGCATGTGACACAACCACGTGATCTATGCGCATGCATGGAATAGCCACATGGGCCTGTGTGCACAGGTGCCACTTGGCCTTTAAAAGACAGCCCCCATGTCCCTCTGCCCCCTTCATACACATGTCCTTTCAGCAGGCCTGATCATGTCTGTCCTTTTCTCCTCGTCTTAATACAACTCTTGTTAGTGGATTCTGCGTTGTTTCGTGACTTTTCCTCGCAGGGTAAGAGTGCCACCAAAAACCATCAGTATTTACCTCAGACTTCTCTCCCACATGCTGTTTTGTTGCGCATAGCCCAGGTGGGGATGGGTTTTCACTCTCTGGTGTCAACTGCCTTCTGTATGTTAATCTTGATGGCACACTCTAGTCTCTCCAACATTGCTAGTGAAAACATAAATTAGTAGAAATAAGTAAAAGAGTCTAGCGTTAACTAGCAAAATGAAGCTCTGTCTGTTTTCTAGTTTCACTTTCCACAAATACTCTGACAAAAACAACTTCAAGAATGAGGCTTATTTGGCTCATAATTATGGGTTACAGTCTATTATTGTGGGTAAATCAAGGAAGGAGCTCAAAGCATCACGTCACCAGGCGAGACCGGAGAGAATAACCACAGGATCATTGCTTGCTCATTGCTCCCTGGTTTCCTCTGTTGTTACACAAGTCAGGACCCAGCCTTGGGAATGGTACTGTCCACAGTGGGTCAGGTTTTCCTACCATAATTAATAATCAAGACAACCTTCCATATACATGCTCGTAGACTAATTTGATCTAGATAATTCCTAATTAAGGTTCTCGTCTCAGGAGATTCTAGGTTGTCATTTTGACAGTTAAAATTAACTCATAAAAAGGCTCCACATTATAAATTTATCAAGGTAAGTTGAGACCATGTAAGCCCATGGATCTATTAAAACCATATCAGCAAAGCCAAGCCCATCAAACATACTGGACCAAGGAAAGAATGCGCAGCTGTCACCTAGACTCCATGAAGAGGTGGACACCAAGCATTGCAATGGTGACGACCTCATTAATGTGTTATCTGATCACTAGATATATGACTAAGGACCAATAGGCAGAGTACTCTCAACTATTCCAGGGGCTTTAGACCAGTCTGACCCCACTATTGTCAGGGTCCATTTGAATGACCATCCACGTATCTGCTTGTCCAGTCCTGCTTCTTCACTTTACCCCTACAGCCCCCATGCCCTACACCTCATTGATTCCACTCAACTCCACCTGCGGCTTAGCTCAACTCTGGCCCTGGAACTTCACTGTAGAGCTGCCCTTAGCAAGGGTCCCATTATGTAGATCCTCCCTTTGTATTTCTATTAGTCACCTATCTCTCAGAACTCCTTCAGTTGAGCTGCAGCCTCTTCGACTCTTTACAGCCATTATGTGTAAGCACACATGTAGAGAGATTTCCCCATACAGCATGTGATATGTGATCTAAGAGTTGATGATAGTAGTTAGGATTTTAGAATAAAAGAACCTGTGTTTCCCTCAGCTAACTATCAGTCAGGATCACATGGAGAATGTCTGCCTATGAAACTGACCGAGCCCATAAATTTACTCCTATCCAATAAAACATATTGGGAACTGATATAAACATTTCCTGTTCCTGACATAGCACACATAAGACCTTCTATCTCTCACACCAAATCCGCATGCACCTTAACTTAATTTTTCAGCTGTACAGCCATGTTCCTCACTTCATGTTGTGCAAGGCTACCTTTGCCCCACAGTGTTAAAGCTGAGTAGTTATGGCAGAGACAATATGGATCACAAACCCTGAAACAGTTACTGTTGGCCCCCTTTATATGAAGTTTACCATTCTTGCTTTGTAAAATGCCTACATTTATACACCGCAGGAGTAGACTGAAATGTCATAGGCAGCACTGTTAGATAAACACAAACTTGAAAACAAGTCTAACACAAGGACAGAGTGGATGAACAGCCTATTTCTAGCACACACACATACACACACACACACACACACACACACACACACACACACACACACACGACACTCCTGCCTCTTCATCATGACTCAGAAACAAATGACAATTTTGCAATACTAAGTAGTCATCCTTGAAATCGTGTGCATAGCAAGTAGCATTGTAAGGACTAAGAACGTTGTATTTATATGTTTAAGGATATATAAATATATGTAACAATAATTAAAGAGAGGCTAGAAGCCATGAATATAAAAGAGATCAAGAAGGGATACATAGGAAAAGTTGGAAAGAAGAAAGAAAAATTATGTAATTATATTCTTTTCTGAATACCCACGTCATCAGTCTTTAAGGAGTTATAGTTAGCACAAAATGGCAGACACTTATTTCTTAAAACCCCAGCTAATTACCTCAGCTAAGACAGAATGACCTCAGCTCAGACAGGGAAGCACTTTAGAATACACTGTAGTGTACTCTCTCCTTGTTGGTGACTTGTGGCATCCTTCGCAGCTCTGGGAGTACACACTCATGATTCCACTTGGTGACATGGGCATCCCTCACCACTCTGGGCATGTGCTCATCATTCCATTGCTAGTGGGCTCAGCTTTCAGGCTAAAGGACTAGGAAGGACATAAATTTCCATTTTCTGGGCATAGTCTGTATCTCAAGGTATGACTAATCTAAGAATACTTAAAAGTCTTCCATTTTTTAAAATAATATTATTTATTTTATTATTTATTATTTATTCTATGATATTATTTATTGGATTTGAATAGACTAGAAAGTTCGTGATCAACAGTGATTCATTACTATTCTTTGCTTATTTAGAACTTAAGAGAATTAGTTGGTTGTTACGATTTTTTTTTTTTAGTTTTTTGAGACAGGGTTTCTCTGTGTAGCTTTGTGCCTACGTTACAGATTTTTAAAAATAGAACCTCTCTTCACAAGCTGAAGAGATATCTCATTAAGTAAAAGTACTTACTTCTCTTTCAGAGGACACAAGTTCAGTTTCTAACACCTACCTCAGACGGCATACAATGACCTTTAACTCCAGCTCTCCAGTACCTGACACCTTCCTGTGGCCTCCAAAGGTACTTGTATACACATGGCATAAATATATGAGAGAGAGAGAAAGAGAGAGAGAGAGAGAGAGAGAGAGAGAGAGAGAGAGAGAGAGAGAGAGAGAGAGAGACTCATAAATAAGTTTCTCTTAGCTCACCTACTCTTCATGTTATTTTCCAAACATATTAAAATTGAGTTTATATTGACTTCAGGCAGAGAAGCAAGCAGGATAATTGCAAATCATCACCTCTCCCTCAGCTCCTCCAAAATCAATACCCCAGTTCTCCCCAACTCTGTAGCTGACTACCTGCTATGGCCTCCCCTTCCTCTAAACGCCATCTCCAGGGATCACACAGATCTTTGCCCCCAAACTTCTACTCATTGCTTTACCCCAACCCCCAACCCCAGCAGGGACCCTGGAAACCTCATGACACTGCAGCCAGCTAAGCAGATAGGCTAACTGAAGTCATCACCTCTCCCTCCATTCCTCCAAGTACAATCCCCCAGTCTCATCCTCAGCTCTGTATTAAACTAAGACTTCAGCTTCTCCTCATTCTCTAACCCTATTTCAGTGGACTGAACAGATTCTGGTGGAAGACCCTGCTTTCCTCATTCCTGTGGACCCCTTTAGCACATGCCTTCTAGCCCATCCCCATTCCTAAATGTCAGCTCCCAGTACCTAGAAACACATTTTACCTTGAACCTCCAGCTGCCACAACCATCAAGATCCAAGGAAGAATTTCCAATCCAGCAACACACAACCAACACCCTCCTAAGAACCAGAGAGGGCAACAGATACAAAGGAACAAAAGACTCGCACAATGAAGACAAGACCAGCCACCAACACCTAGAATTACAATCTTCTCAAACTCAGATGCCTATATAGCAGAGTAAAAACACAATAATAACATCCAGGACAATATGTTTCCACTAGAGTCTAGTACCCTGACCATAGCAGGCCCAACATAGCTGAGGCACAAGAAAAATACCTTAAAATAGCCTTTAGGGATATGATAGATGTCCTTAAAGAAGAAATAAATGAATCCCTTATAGAGATCTATGAGTTGTCTATGTTTGATAAGCAAACAAGGGAAGAGAATGAATAAAACAAGTCAATACCTGAACGTGAAAATAGAATCAATAAAGAAAATTGAAACTTAGGGAATCTAGAAATCAAAAATTTAGGGAACTCAAATAGGAAACCAGGGTATAAGGTAATTTGCCTAATTAATTTAATCAATTGGACCTAAGAAGCAAGCTGATGTAGACATTTTAATATCTACAATTAATAATGTTTAATTAATTAATTTAGGGGATTGAAGTAAGCTTCAACAACAGAATGCAAGAAATGAAAGAGGAAATTTCAGGCATTGAATACACAATAGAAGAAATGGATAACTAGGTCAAACAAAATGCTAAATCTAGAGAATTCCTGGCAAAACAACCATAAAATATGGGACACTATGAAAAGATCAAATTTAAGAATAAAAGGAATAGAGGAAAGAGAAGAAACCCAGGTCAAAGGCACAAAAAATTATTTTCAATAAAATCATAGAATAAAATTTCCCTAACTAATGAAAGAGATGTTTATCAATGTACAAGAGGTATAGAGAACACCAATCAGACAGGACCAGAAAAAAAAGTCCCCTTGGCACATAACATTCAAAGCAGTAAAGGTCCAGAACAACAACAAAGAAGAATATTAAAGCAGCAAGGGAAAAGAACAAGTAACACATTAGAGTAACACCAGAATGCTCAATGGAGACTATAAATGGCAGACGAGCCTGGAAAGATGTCCTGCAGACTCTATGAGATCACAAGTGCCAGCCCAGACTACTATACACAGCAAAATTTTCAATCACAATATGTGGAGTAATTTAAACTTTACATGATAAAGCCAAATTTAAGCAATATTTAACTATAAATTGAGCCCTACAGAAGGTACTAGAATGAAAACTCCAACATAAAGAAGGTGAATCTCACCCAAAAAACAGAAGGGTTAAACAATCCCAGAATGGCAAACCAAAAGAGGGGAAGCACATATACCACACAACAATAAGATAACAGAAAACAACAAAAACTGTACATTGATATCTCTCAACATCAATGATCTCAAGACACAGACTAATGGTATGAATGAGAAAACAGAATCCATCCTTCTGATGCATCCAAGAAACACACCTTGATATCAAGGATAGACTTCACTTAGGATAAAAGGATGGACAAAGATATTACAAACAAATGGACCTAAGAAGCAAGCTGATGCATACATTTCAGTATCTGACAAAACAGACTTCAAACCAACACTAATCAGAAGAGATGGGGAAGATATTCATCAAATGAAAAAGGACTTTGTACTTCTTAACATCTATGTACCAAACACAAGGGCACCCAAGTTCATGAAAGAAAGAAACATTATTACACTTTAAATCACATATTGACCCTCGCACTCTGATTGTGAGAGACTTTAATACCACACTTTCCAGAAAAGAAAAGCCATCCAGACAAAAACTCAACAGAGAAATGCTGGAACTAACTGACATTATAAACCAGATGAACCTAACAGATATTTAGAAAACACAAAAGAAGATACCCTCTCAGCACCTCAAGGAACATTCTACAAAAGTGACCACATACTTGGGGAAAAAAAAACAAGTATCAACACATACAAGAAAATTGAAATAACACACTGCATTTTATATAACCACTGTGGATTAAAGCCAGATAATACCAACAACAGAAACAACAGAAAGCTCACAAACCCATGGAAACTGTAGAAATAACTACTGAATGAAAAGTGAGTTAAGATAGAAATTAACAAGAAAAAACAACATATTCAAACAAAATGAAAGTGGTTCTAAGAGGCAAATTCATAGCACTAAGTGCCTACATTAAAAAAAAAAAAACCTGGAGAGATCTCATAGTAGCAACTTGACAGCACACCCAAAAGCTCTAGAACAAAGAGAAGAAATCACAGCCAAAAGGAATAGACAGTGAGAAATAATTAAACTCAAGACTTAAGTAAATAAAATAGCACAATACAAAGAATTAGTGAAACAAAGAATTGGTTCCTTGAAGAAATCAATAAATTCAACAAACCCTTATCCAATTTAACCAAAGGGCTAAGAGAGAATATCCAAATTACCAAAACCAGAAACAAAAAGAGGAATATAACAACAGACACCAAGGAAATCCAGAGAACCATAAGGACATATTTTAAAAACCTATTACCACCAAATTGGAAAATCTAAAGGAAATGGATATTGTTCTCTGTAGGTACTACTTACCAAAGTTTAATCAAGATAGATAAGCAATTTAAACAGACCTATAACCCCTGGTGAAATAGAAGCAGTCATTAAAAGTATCACAACCGGCCGGGCGGTGGTGGCGCAAGCCTTTAATCCCAGAACTCGGGAGACAGAGCCAGGCGGATCTCTGTGAGTTCGAGGCCAGCCTGGACTACCAAGTGAGTTCCAGGAAAAGGCGCAAAGCTACACAGAGAAACCCTGTCTCGAAAAACCAAAAAAAAAAAAAAAAAAAAAAAAAAAAAAAAGTATCACAACCAAAAAGAGTCAAGGGCCAGATGATTTTAGTGCAGAATTCTAATCAGACTTTCAAAGACCTCAATACTCCTAAAATTATTCCACACAATAGAAACAGAAGAAACATTGTCCAGTTTGTTTTATGAGCCCTCAGTTACCCTGATACCCAAACCACATAAAGACTTAACTATGAAAGAGAGTTACAGATCAATTTCCCTATGAACATAGATGCAAAAATACTCAATAAAATATTTGCAAACCAAATCCAAGAACACATCAAAAAGATAATCCACCATTATCAAGAAAGCTTCATCTAAAAGAGGCAGGGATGGATCAAGATATATAAACAGATAAATATAATACACCATATAAACAAATTGAAAGACAAAGAACATAAGATCATCTCATTAGATGCAGAAAAGACCTTTGACAAAAACCAACACCTCTTCATTATAGAAGTCCTGGAGAGATCAGGAATACAATGAAATGTAACTCAATATAATAAAGGCAGTTTATAGCAAACATATAGCCAACATCAACTTAAATGGAGAGAAATTCAAAGCAATTCCACTAAAATCAGGAACAAGGCAAGGTGTCCACCCTCTCCATACCTATTCTATATAGTGCTTAAAAGTCCTCGCTAGGGCTATAAGACAACTGAAGGAGATCAAGGTATGTAAATTGGAAAGAAAGAGGTCAAAGTATTTTTATTTGTAGATGATGTGTTGGTATACATAAGTCTCCTTAAAAATTCCACCAGGAAACTCCTACAGCTGATAGACATTTCCAGCAAAGTAGGTGGATACAAAATTAACTCACAAAAATGCTCCCCTCCTATATACAAATGACAAATGGAGTGAGAAAGAAATCAGGGAAATAAATATCTTTTATATTAGCCTCAAGTAATATAAAATGTCTTGGGATAACTCTAAACAAGCAATTGAAAGATTTGTATGATAAAAGTTTAAGATATTGAAGAAGATATCAGAAGATGGAAATGTCTTCCCATGTTCATGGATCAGTGGGATTATATAGTAAAAATGCCCACCCTACCAATAGCAGTTCTATAGATTCAATGCAATCCTCGTCAAAATTCCAACAAAATTCTTCACAGATCTTGAAAGAATAATTCTCAGTCTCATATGGACACACACACATACACACACACACACACACACACACACACACACACACACACACACAGCAGGATAGCTAAAACAAACACAAATAATAAAAGAACTGCCAAAAGTATCTCTATCCCAGATTTCAAGTTGTACTACAGAATTATAGTAATAAAAGCAACATGATATTGGCACAAAAACAGAAATGTTGATCCATGGAATCAAATTGAATAACCAGACATAAATTCATGCACCTATGAACACCTGATTTTTGATAAAGAAGCCATAAATATACACTAGAAAGACAGAATCGTACACAAATGATGCTGATCAAACTAGATGACTGCATGTAGGACAATGCAAATATATCCATTATCACCATGAACAAAAACTCAGCTCCAAATGGATCAAAGACCTCAACATAAAACCAGATACACTGGACCTGACAGAAGAAAAAGTGGGGAATAGATTTGAGTACATTGGCAAAGGAAATGACTTTTTAAACAGAATACTATTAGCAAAGGCAATAAGATCAACAATTTATAACTGAGACTTCATGAAACTGAAAAGCTTTTGCATGGCAAAGGACACCATCATTCAGACTAAGTGGCAGCTTAGAGATTAGAAAAATTATTTTACCAACTAAACATCCAACAGAGAGCTAATATACAGATATATATAAAAAACTGGATATCAAGAAAACAAATAACCCAATTTAAAATTGGGGTACAGATCTAAACACAGAATTCTCCAAGTAGGAAACTCAAATGGCTGAGAAACACTTAAATGTTCAATATCCTTAGCCACCAGGGAAAGCACATCAAAACTGCTCTGAGATTTCATCTTATACCGGTCAGAATGGCTAAAACCAATAAAAGAAATGACAGCTCATACTGGTGAGGATATAGAATAAAAGGAACACTCATCCATTACTGATGGGAGTGCAAACTTTTACAGCCACTGTGGAAATCAGTGTGGCTGTTACTCAGAAAGATAGAAATCAATCTATCTCAAGATCAAGCTGCAGCAGTCTTGAGCATATGCCAAAGGATGCGTCATTCTACCACAGAGGCATTTGCTCAACCATATTCATTGCCGTTCAATTCATAATAGCCAGGAAGTATAAATGACTGAGATGTCCCACAACAGAAGACTGGATAAAGAAAATGTAGTATATTTACACAATGGAGTATTACTCAATCATTGAAAAAATGAAATCAAGGAATTCTCAGGTAAATAGATGGAACTAGAAAACATGATAATGAGTGAGGTAACCCAGACACAGAAAGGGAAACATGATATGTATTTGCTTGTAGGTGGATATTAGCTGTTAATTCAATTACAACCAAGCTAACAGTCCATAGAATCACAGAGCTTAGGTATAGAGTAAGGTACTTGAGGAACAGATTGATCTTCCCAGGAAAGAATGGATAGTTGTGGATGGATAGGGGTGGGTGGTATGGGAGGATCATGTGGGGAAGGGGAGGGAAGAGTGTTACACAAGAGGGAGTACAAGGAAAGACACCAAAATTAAGGCCATTTGCAGAGCATTATGGAAACTGAACACAATCAAAGCTTCCTAAAGGATATGCATATATGAAGGCTACCTATATGAAATGGCCAAATAATGAGGCAGACAGAACCCCAACTGGCTGTCTCTTGTCACCAAATGAAGCTTCCAGTACTGTGATAGGGTTACATATAATTGAGTTGCTGGCCAAAGGAGTTCTATGAATCCCCAAACAACTCTGGTTGTTGCCAAGACTATAGATTAGTCTCCAAAAACTGAAGGCCAGGCCCATTGCTAAAGACAACACCTAAAGAATTCATTGAACATGAAGAAGTTGAGCTGGTGCCTATATAGAGCCTTCACCACTATATTGAAGCATCTTTGGTACAGGAAGATACTCTGCATGCTAGCAAAAGAGAAACTTAAACACCAACACAACCACAAATCCTTTGATCTACAATGGTGTCCTGCCTGTAAGACATGCTAGGGCAATGGTGGCCCAAAGCTTGTGGGAATCACCAACCAATATCTGATCTCACTTAATGCCCACTCTATAATATACAATCCATACCCAACACTTCTTGGGTGACCAAGAACCCGAGACTAGATAGCCCCAGGGCCTAGGGTATAACCAAATAGTACTGTACAAAAAACAAAACAAAACAAAATATGTAGTAATAATATGACTCCTAGTGACATTCTGCTATATTCATAGATCAGTGCCTTGTTCAGCCATCAAAAAAGCTTCCTCCTGCCACAGATAGGAACAAATACAGAGATCCACAGCCAGCTATTATAAGGTCATATAATAAATAAATATAGTATAATATACAATATTATATATAATAAATATAATATGATAATATTACAAAACAAAAACTAACACACTGGAATTGAACAAAACAAACAAACAAAAGGAAAAGAACCCAAAAGAAAGCGTAAGAAACAGACCCACTCATTTGTACACTTAGGAATCCCATAAAAACATTAAACTGGAGGCCATAATATATTTAGGGTAAAAAAGAAAAGAAGAAAAAATATAAAATAATAAAAAATAATAAGATAATTTAAAAAAAAGAAAGAAGGAAAAGGAAAAGCCCTGACAGGGCTCTGTGGGCAAAGGAACCTCCAAAGATGCTATTGAATTCATTTTCTGTTGGCTATCTACTGCTGGGCGTGCAGCCTACCCATAACAACAGTTTATTTCAACAGTGAGACTTTCTTGGAGGAAACTAAATATTCTTTTGCAAATGGTTATCAATTAGAGATAGCTTCTGGGCTAGGGATGGCAGTATGAGCCCATTTCTCTTTCCATCTCTAGGGCCACACCTGGTACAGACCCATGCAGATCCTTTGCTTGCTGCTTCAGACTCAGGCTGGACCAGTCATTGGTTGGTCACTCCCACAATTTCTGAGCCACCATTACTCCAGCACATCTGGTAGGGAGGATAAATTGTAGGTCAAGGGTTATGTGGCTGGGTTGGTGTCCCAATCCCTTTACTGGAAGTCTTGCCGGGCTACAGAAGACGGCCAGTTCAGGCTATTTGCCTGTTTGCTTTCTAATTAGAGACAGAAAGGGAGTAGATCTGGATGGGAGTAAGGCTGGAAGGAACTGAGGGGTATAGAGGGAGGGGAAACTGTAATCAGTAATCAGGATATATTATGTGAGAAAATAAAATCTATTTTCAATAAAACTGTAAGCAAATTTTTCTTTTCTGCCCACTAGTTCCCAAATAACCAACACAGAGACTCAATATTAATTATAACTGCTCAGCCATAGCTCAGGCTTGTTATGAGCTAACTCTTACATTTAAATTAGCCCATATTTCTAACCTATGCTTTGCCATGTGGCTTGGTACCTCCCTCAGTATGGCATGCCCATCTTGCTTCTCTCTGCATCTGCTGGTGTACAGGCTCCACCATTCTTCACAACATTCTCAGTTTGGCTCTTCAACCTACCCTTGTCCTATCCAGCTATTGGCCAGCCAGCTTCTTTATTAAACCAAGCACAGTGACATATATTCACACAGTGTAAAGGAATATTCCACATAAAACAAAAAAGGAGCTTATTATTTTTATTTCTCAAGAATTCACAAGAGATGAAAACATTGACATATACTCACAGAGACTGTAAGAGCAGTCACAAGACACCCACTAGTTCATACCAGACAAAATGCCTGCCTTCCCTGAGAAGGGGCAGTGAACACAAAATCTTACCCCTAACTATGAAGCTATTTGTAATTGACACTGTTGGGAAAGAAAAAAATCAGTTCGATACAGTGTCACAGTGTATAGCAAGCCCACTCCAAAGCATGCCTCATGCTGAGGAAACAGTTGGCCAACACAAAATGGAGTCCATGATTTTTATTGGGACATTGGTTATATTTTTTGTTTAGTTGGTTATTTTTTTGTCTTTTTCATTTTGTTTGTTTCCCTTTTCCCCTATTTTATTATTTTATTAAGTTTTATTCATTCAATATATTTTTATCATGTTTGCCTTCCAGTTCCTTGCAGATCTTCCCATTTCCCCACCCACGCAACTTTATGTCCTCTCTCTCTTTCTCATTCTCTCTCTCTCTCTCTCTCTCTCTCTCTCTCTCTCTCTCTTCTCTTCTCTTCTCTTCTCTTCTCTTCTCTTCTCTCTCTCTCTCTCTCTCTCTCTCTCTCTCTCTCTCTCTCTCTCTCTCTCAAAACAGGAACAGAAGAAAAATGAAAATCAACATGGCTAATTCCTCCTAGACATGGGGCCTGCCCTGGAGTATGACTGCTCTACCCAGTGACTCTCAATTGTAGAAAACTGATTTTCCCTTTCCCAGTACTGACAACTCAAATTGTTTCTTGGTTAGGAGTGGGATTTTGTGTTCACTTCCCCTTCTCAGGGCAAGTATTTTGTCTGGTATGAATTAGTGTGTATCTTGTGACTGCTGTTACAGCCTGTGAGTTCATATCTGCATCAGTTCTATTGTGTCTGGAAGACATAGAAGTTATTTTCATTTTTTGCCTTGTTTTGTTGTGTTGAGTGAGAGAGAGAGAGAGAGAGAGAGAGAGAGAGAGAGAGAGAGAGAGAAGGAAGTTGAATGGGCAAGGGTATGGGGAAATTGGGGAAGAATTGGGGGTGTGGAAAGCATTATCAAAATGCTTTATATGAAAAATAATTTAAATAAAATAAACAGGAAAAGGTCACTTTGAGCTCTACAGTCTGACTTTTCTTTGTGAAACACCTTGCTCTTGTCCAATAACAAACCCCAGAAGAGAGCTACGGGCTCAGGCTATTTAGAGTGTCATCACAAACAACAACAAGAAAGAGCAAGGTTAAACAACAAGGAGCATCATTATGAATTCATTATTATCACTAGCTTTGCTTTTAGAACCTTATGGAGAAGAATTTTAGGACAAGCCAATACAGCTTCAGATTATTTCCTCCCAAAGACACAGAGCCTGTCTCCACTGTGGTCTCTCCTGTCAGTCACCTTCCTCACTGGCTCCCTCAGTACCTCAGAATGTGGTCTACTGTCTTAGCATCAGCTCTTTTAGATCCCCCTCCACCAATACGCAAGAGGAAGTGACTGTATGTGTTATGTGCCTGTCTTCCATTGTTGCCTTGACTGGAAGCATAGCTTGGGACAACGGTAATGTCAGTGGCTCCTGCCACTAGTTACCTTACTTTTCATTCCATTTACTGGTGGGTGGCCTTGCTTAAAAGAATTAACTCGAGAGTTTTCTGTGCAAAAGAGATGGAGTAGACAAGTCATCATTAGTTTACTTCTTTTGATAAAACTAGAGACTGAAAGCGAGGTTTCTGTTTTAAATGATGGTGTGCCCTCCAGCCGTGATCACCTTCAGCTGTCTTGTTTTATCACACAGCTTGTTAGGATCTCTATGGTTCATTTGATGCGCCATAATCAACTTAGATCTACATTAGTGGCCTCGTGTCACACTGTGGCATGCAGAACCCTGGGGTTTCTGTTGGACTTACTGATAAAGACCTATGCTGTTTCCATTACTTTTCTATCGCACGGAATAGTGAAATAAATACTCTTGGAACCACACTGTTTTGCCCTGTGAATGTGTACAAAAGAAAATGCTAAATCAAAAGACATAAGCTGGCTTAATTCTGAGTCACTGAAAAATTGGCAGACAGGGTTTACAATGTTCTCTTCCACCAGCAACCCATAAGCACTTGCGCTTTTCTCTACCCTTGCAAACACGGTGTGAGCTCTGCAGTGGGCTGGTCTGTTCTGAGCTTTAATTTTCAATATTTAATAATGAAGATGGGTGGGCATCTTCTCCTGCTGTTTGGGGTTTCTGTGCTACCGGGATGGTTGTGATTCTGCTTGTTTTCCTTGTCTTCATTCCCTACCCATCTTTCTTCATTCTTTGTTTTCCTTAAGCAATCTTAAGGGTCCCTGATTAAGAAAGTAAGCTATGGGCAGTGGAGGAGGTTGGGGGGAGGTGTTTGCTACTAGGGAGATGGCCCAGCCCGTAACCCTAGCATTTTTCAAGGAAAGAAAGTGGATTCCCAGAGCTCCCTGTTCAGCTAACCTCACCTAATCAGCTAGTAAGAAATCCTGTCTTAAAGCAACACATGGCATCCTGTCCTGGACTCTACATGTGGAAACACACAGGATTATTTTATGTGAGTTTGGTAAGTGCATCACTGCTGACTCAATTTTTATGTAGCATTTATCAATGCTTACTTTTACTAATATTGTCTGCTAATTTTCAAAAACAGAAGTTTGTATCTACCAGCACAGAATAGTTCTATTACATTTTATTTGTGATTTTTTTTTTTTCATTTTGAAAAGACCAGGTATGGCCTTTTCAAAGACCATAGACATAGATGACAGGGTGTCAACTTATACAGACATAATTTCTTTACTATTGAAGTATTGCATGTTTGAAGATGGGAAGGAAATGATATACTTCACACTTGAGTTAAGAATATAGTATTTGTATGTTTCATGGATATTTACCTGGGATAAGTAGTACCAATGATTCATCACTAAAATTTATTTTCTAGGTAGGAAGAACTTTAATAAGCATAGTAAAGTAATGAGCAGTAAAAAGATATTACCTTATCAGCCAAATATTTCCTGAAGGACAGTGGCTCAGTCTTTGAAATACTAGTCTAGAACAAACAAAGAAAGATGTCAGTAATGGACTCTTGCTTTCTTCACCTACTTAATATGGCAATAGAGTAGTATCATATTTTTGAATGTCTGAGGTTCAGTTTTCTTGTTTCAGGTACATTTACACCATAAAGATTTTTATTAAAAGATATGCTTTCTGCTTTATGCATGTGAGTGTTTGCCTGTGTGAATGTATGTGCACCATGTGTGTGCCTGGTGCTTAACGGTGACTAGAAGGCAGAGTCAGATACCCTGAAACTAGAGTTTCCGGTGTTTATGAGCAGCCATCTAAGTACAAGGAATGGAACCTGGGTCCTCTGCAAGAGCAGCAAGTGCCCTTAGCCACTGAGTCATCTCTCCAGCCCCAACATTTGCATCTTAGATGAAGAAGAAACCTGTTAATTCCAGTACCCACTTCTCAGACTGGGTACATTCAGATAATGTGTGAACACCTGTGTAAGAAGCTAGTCTGACTGGTCAGCAAGCCATGGGGACTGCCTACCTCCCCAGTACTGGGACTGCCAGCATGTGCCATGGCACCCAGATTTTTACATTGTTGCTAGGGACCCAAGCTCAGTTCCTGACGCTTGTGCAGCAAGCATTTTACTGACGGAGCCGTCTTCCCAGCCCCCATCTCACCTTTTAAAGTCATCATATAATATTCAATTGGATGATTGCTCATTTAATTAATCATATCTATGTTATTAGACTTTTAGTTTATTTTGAAGTTTTCCTCCATAAAAATGTGACAAAAATGTTGAATGATTTTTTTCATTTATTCTTCTCTCATATGCCACATCCCAACTGCAGTTTTCTTCCCTCCCTCTTCTCCCAATTTCTCCCCCATCCCACCTCCCCTCTCCCTCAGATCCACTCCTCTTCTGTTTCCCTTCAGAGAAGAGCAGGCCCCCCAGGGATATCAACCAAACACAGCACATCAAGTTACAATAAGACTAAGCACCTGGCCTCATATTAAGGCTGGGTGAAACCACCCAGTAGACAGAAAGGGGTCCCAACAGTAGACAGCAGAGTCAGAGACAGCTCCCAGTCCCACTGTTAGGAGCCCCCCAAAACAACAAGATACACAACCATAACATACAGGAAGAGGGCGTAGGTCAGACCCATGCAGACTCCCCAGTTGTCCCTTCAATCTCTGTGAGCCCCTGTAAGTCTGGCTTAGTTGATTCTGTGGGTTTTGACCCCTCTGGTTCCTACAATAATTCCCTCCCCTTCTTCCCCAGGATTCCTTGAGCTCTACCTCACATTTGGATGTGGGTCTCTGCATATGCTCCCATCAGTGCTGGCTGCTGCTGGATAAAGCCTCTCTGATGATGATTATGCTAAGCACTGATCTATGAGTATAGCAGAGATTAGGAATCATTTCATTGACCCATCTTTTCTTTCTTTCCTTCTTTCTTCTTTTCTTTCTTTTTCTTTTTTCCACACATGTTTGGTTTTATCCTAGGTCTCTGGGTTATCCAGCTTCTGGTTCCTAGCCCTCCAGGTAGTGTCAGGCATGGGCTCTTTCTTGTGGTATGGATCTCAAGCTAGGCCAGTCATTAGTTGGCCATTCCCACAACTTCTGTGCCATCTAAAGATGCACATCTTGCAGTCAAAACAAATTGTATGTCAAAGGTTTTGTGGCTGGGTTGGAGTGCCAATCACTCCACTGGAATGCTTGCCTGGTTATAGAAGATGTCTGAATCAGATTCCATATCCACCATTACTTGGAGTCTTAGCTAAGGTCACCTTAGTAGATTCCTGGGGGTTTCCATTGCACTAGGTTTCTACCTTGCCCCCCAAAATATACCCCAATTCAGTCATCTTTCCAAGTACTCTTTCCCTCCATTCCCCGGACCTGATCCCTCCTGTTCCCATAACCATCTGCCCACAGTCCACCCATGAAATCTAGTTTCCCCTTCCCAGGAAGATTCATCCATTCTCCCCTGGAGTCTTCTTTGTAACTTAGCCTCTCTGGGTCTGTGGATTGTAGCATGGTTCTCCTTTACTTTATAGATAATATCTACTTTTAAGTAAGTACATGCTGTATTTGTCTTTTTTGATTAAGCAACCTCACTCAGGATAATTTTTTTTCTAGTTCCATCTATTTGCTTAAAATTTTCATAATGTTATTTTTTTAACAGCTGAGTAATACTCCATTGTGTAAATATACCACATTTTCTTTATCCATTCTTTGGCTGAGGGACATCTAGGTTGATTCCAGGTTCTGGCTATTTTGAATAAAACTGCTATGAACATAGCAGTTGAGCAAGTGTCCTTGTGGTATGGTGGCTCATCCTTTGGGTATATGCCCATGAGTGGTATAGCTGGGTCTTGAGTTAGACTGATTCCCAATTTTCTGAGAAACTGACAGTCAGGGTCAGAGGAGCACAGGAATGTTAAGAGAAGCAGGAATGTTAATCACATAGGGGTGTCTCTGAGGGAGACCAGCTCCCTCTTATTCCCCCAGGGTACTTTTGAGCAGAGAGAAATTAGGAATTTGTAGATAGAAGTATAGAGGAAAGAGACTGACAGAAAACACAGAAGAGCCTCAGAAGGGTCTGAGTCTCAACCCACCAGCCCGTTACTTTATTCCAAAAGGCTTTTTACCACAATGCCAAGGGGAAAAGCAAAGACCTCCCCGTTGTGAGATTCAGCCAAGTATAGACCCTTCCAAACACCTGCACTCAGGCCCGTGGTCCAGTCATCCTATTTATGTAGACCTGCTGGATAAAGCCACCAGGAAACCTAGATGGGCTACAACATGTCTCCTCAATGAGGGAAATACAAATAAAATACCTGCATTCTATCCAGGAAGCTGAGAGTGGAGATTCTTAACAGCCTCATCACATTTTTGCTATCTGAAGGGACAGATAATCATTCCCCAAAATGAGTATTCCAGACTCTTCCCTTCCTAGACCATCACCCATCCTTAGGGGAGATGTCACATGAACTTTATTGCCTGCTGACCTAGTCTACGCTGTTGGTCAGAGACCACTCTAGATTCTAGACCCTTTAGACATAGGACCCACCCTCAAGGTCACATGTATGTTATAAAAGAGTTTCTATAGGCACACCTTAAGCTTTATTGTATACCCAGAATTGGACAGATATGGCAGATTGTTGCATGGAAATTTTTTTCCCAAATTGTACTGTGTTTTAAACATGCTGACGGTTAACCGCCTGGAGTTAGACTCCTCAAAGCCTGGTCCAAGTTGATGATGACAAAGTCACTCTGTGCTGGGTTTTCATTCTTACCTCTTCTCACTGTTTGCTTGGTTGTATGACACCTGAAGGGACCCCCTCAAAACGCTGATTTCCAAAGTGGCTGTACAGGTTTGCACTCCCACCAGCAATGCAGGAGTCTTCTGTTTGCCCACATCCTCTCCAACATGAGCTGTCACTTGTGGTTTTGATCTTAGCCATTCTGACAGGTGTAAGATGGAATCTCAGAGCCATCTTGATTTGCATCACTCTGATGGTTAAGGATGGTGAACTTTTTTTAAGTGTTTCTCTGCCATTTGAGATTCCTCTGTTGAGAATTCCCTGTTTAGAGCTGTCCCCCATTTTTTAATTGGATTATTTGGTTTGCTGATGTCTAGTTTCTTGAGTTCTTTATATATTTTGGATATAAGCCCTTTGTCAGATGTGGAGCTGGTAAAATCGTTTCCCATTCTGTGGACTGCTGCTTTGTCCTATTGACTGGGTCCTTTGCCTTATGGAAGCTTTTCAGTTTCAGGAGGTATCATTTATTAATTGTTAATCTTAGTATCTGCACTACTGGTTTTCTGTTCAGGAAGTTGTCTCCTGTACAAATGTGATCAAGGCTATTCCCTCACTTTTTCTTCTATCAGGTTCAATGTATCTGGTTTTATATTGAGGTCTTTTATCCACTTGGACTTGAGTTTTGTGGAGGGTGATAGATATTGATATATTTGCATTCTTCTACACGCCCACATCTAGTTAGACCAGAGCCATTTTTTGAAGATGTTTTCTTTTTTCCATTGTATATTTCTGGCTTCTTTATCAAATACCAGGAGTTGACAGGTGTGTGGGTTAATGTCTGGATCTTTGATTTGAGTCTATTGATCAACATTCCTATTTTATGCCAATACCATGCAGTTTTTATTATTCTAGCTCTGTAGTACATCTTGAAATCAGGGATGGTGGTACCTTTGAAAGTTCCTTTATTGTGCAGGGTTGCTTTTGCTATCTTGAGTTTTTTGTTTTTCCATATTAAGGTGAGTATTATTATTTCAAGATCTGGAAAGAATTGTGATGAGGACTTTTGATGGGGACTGCATTGAATCAGTAGATTGCTTCTTGTGAGATGATGATTTTTACTATGTTAATCCTACCAATTCTTGAGCATGGGAGATCTTTCTATCTTCTGATATTTTCTTCAGTTTCTTTCTTCAAAGGCTTGAAGTTATTGTTATACAGGCCTTTCACTTGCTTGGTTAGAGTTACTCCAAGATACTTTTATTATTTGTGCTTATTGTAAATGGTGTTGCTGCTCCGCTTTTTTTTCCTGAGCCAATTTGACATTTGAATATAGGAGGATATAATAAATTATTATATAATAAATTATATAATAAATAATAAATAAATTAATTAATAAAATGATTTTTATTAATTAATTAATTACTTTATTATTTATTTATTCTTAGTTAATCGATCCAGCCACCTCACCGAAGCTGTAAGAGATATCTAGTAGAATT
Source organism: Peromyscus maniculatus bairdii (assembly GCF_049852395.1). Lineage (NCBI taxonomy): Eukaryota > Metazoa > Chordata > Mammalia > Rodentia > Cricetidae > Peromyscus > Peromyscus maniculatus. Next base: position 7,502,106 of record NC_134868.1, on the reverse strand, counting down.
TTGTGGGTTGCTGATATATACTATCATAGCATCAGCAAAAAACAATACTTTGACTTCTTCCTTTCCATTTTGAATCCCCTTGATCTCCTTCAGTTGTCTTATTGCTCTGGCTAGATCTTCAAGTACTATATTGAATAGGTATGGGGAGAGTGGACAGCCTTGTCTTGTTCCTGATTTTAGTGGAATCACTTTGAGTTTCTCTCCATTTCATTTGTTGTTGGCTATTGGTTTGTTGTAAACTGCTTTTATTATGTTTGGGCATGTTGCTCATATCCCTTATATCTCCAAGACTTTTATCATGAAGAGGTATAATAGGCTTACTCTTTTGGGGCCACCAACCAGCTCCCAAATCATGACTCAGAGACAATATTAGTGATGAATGCTCAGCCTTATCTTATCCTCGTTTCTTGCTAGCTCTTATAACTTAACCTCTTTCTCTTCACCTACATTTTGTCTCAGGGCTTTTTAACCTTTTTGTTTTCATTCTGAATATATTACTTTCACTGCTTCTCATGTCTGCCTGGCTTCTGGCCCTCCAGGAGAGGTGTTCCTCTCTTTCTCCCTCATTCTCTCCTCTCTCTTCTCCTTCTTCTTCTCCTTTTTATTCTCTCTGCCCACCAGCCCCACCTATCCTTTCTCTGTGTAGCTATTGGCTGTTCAGTTCTTTACTAGACCAATCAGGTGCCTTAGGCAGGCAAGGTGAAACAGCAACAAATCTTTTCATAGTTAAACAAAGGCTGCAGAAACAAATGTAACATCCCTTCACATAATTAAAGAAATATTACACAGCATAAACAAATGTAAGAAATCTTTGCCCAGTTAAAATAATATTCCACAACAAAGGGCTGTTGGATTTTGTCAAAGGCTTTGTCAACATCTAATGAGATGGTCATGTGGTTTTTGTCTTTTGTTTGTTTATATGGTAGATTACATTTACTGCTTTTCATATGTTGACCCATCCCTGCATCTCAGGCATGAAGCCTACTTGGTCATAGTGGATGGTCTTTTGGATGTGGTCTTTGATTTGGTTTGCAAGTATTTTATTGTGTATTTTTGCATATATGTTTATGAGGGTAACTGGTCTTTAATTCTCTTTCTTTGGTGAATCTTTGTGTGATTTGGTTGTCAGGGTGACTGTGGCCTCATAAAGTGAATTTGACAATATTCTTTCTGATTCTATTTTGTGGAATAATTTGAGGAGCATTGGTATTAGGTCTTGTTTAAAAGTCTAGTAGAAATCTCCACTAGAGAATTTTTTTTGGCGGAGTGTACTTTTGATGACTGCTTCTATTTCCTCAGGGGTTATATTTAAATTATTTTTCTGATATTGATTCAACCTTTGATAAATAGGATCTATTGAGAAAATTGACCATTTCTACTAAATTTTTCAATTTTGTGCAGTACAGGTTTTTTAAGTATGACCTAATCATCCTTTATGTTTTCTTAGTGTCTGTTGTTATGTTCTTGTTTTCATTTCTGATTTTTCTAATTTGGATATTCTGCATATTCTTTCTCTATCTTTTTGTTAGTTTGAATAAAGATTTGTCTATCTTGTTGATTGTCTCAAAGAATCAACTTTTGTTTTATTATGTTTGGGCATTGATTCTTTGCTTTGTTCTCTTTGTTTCTATTTTGTTGATTTCAGCTCTCAGTTTCATTATTTCCTGCCATCTACTCCTCTTGAGTGTGTTGGTTTCTTTTTGTTCTAGAGATTTCAGGAGTGCTATTAAGTTGCTATTATGAGAGCTCTCCAGTTTCTTTATGAAGGCACTTAGTGCTATGAACTTTCCTCATTGTGTCCCTTAAATTTGGGTGTGTTGTGCAGGAATTTTCACTGAATTCTAGAAAGTCTTTGATTTCTTTATTTCTTCCTTGACCCAGCAGTCATTCAGTAAAGAGTTATTCAGTTTTCGTGAGTTTGCAGACTTTCTACTATTTCTGTTATTGCTAAAATCCAGCTTTAATCCATGGGGTCTGATAGGATGCATAAGGTTATTTCAATTTTCTTTTTTCCCCTTTCTATTTTAATAAAAAAAAGGAAAAAAGTTTAACTAATATAAGAAAAACTATATACAAAAGTACAATAACTATACACCATATATACAAGCAATAAATACCTAGATAATGTCTAGTCCATTTGCATTTGAAAAATTCAGAGAAAATAATTCTGTTATCTATCCTATTTTGGTAAGTCCAAATTGTACCTGATTCACATTCCATCCTAAATATATTACTAACAGAACTATCTTATAATGTCTTTCAAATTTATACACTTACTCTTTAGTGAGTTTCTTTTCTAAAATTTTTAACAAGGAAAACTATAACTATCTAATCTTCAGCTATAACTAACTAATATTCAACTCCCTCAGAGACCCAAGAAGGAAATAATATTAGCTAACAAAAATAAAAACAGGAAGTGCATGCAAGCAGCTTCCAAAAAAAAAAATGTGAGTTGGCAGAAACAGCCAGCTGCCTGGAGAGTCACCCAAGGTTTCTCTGCAGTGTTGGGGCATCATCTTCAGCCTATAGACTTAGTGTATCTGACAGACTCACTTGTGAAGTAGGATGTACACAAGACCAACAGTTTGACCTCACATTTGGTGAGAGGAGTCCATGTACCAGAAACACCTGAATTCCACTAGTGTCCTGTCATGATTCAGGATTTTAAATTCTGGGTATTGTTGAAGTTTTTTTTTTAATTCAGCTGTCTATTCTTCTTGGCTGGGTGTATGTGGCTTCATATTGGCATCCCATTCTTCCCCACATCCCTCTATTAAATGCCAGTCTACCATTGAGAGGTATGAGCTTAATTACTCTTCAAGAATAACTGTTTCAGTTGCTGTTCCACTGCATATCAGAAGCCATTGGCCCACTTCCTGTTCAGCTGCCTTTGAAGAAAAGGGCACTGTACCTTTTCCGGATTGCAAAGGCCACTTCAGAGATGGTGCCATATTGTCCTGGCCTCAGAAGATGCCTTTTGTTAAAGCCACAACCACACTTGTTTTGGCAAGAATCTGTAGTCCTTTGTTTCGTGTCCTGTCTGTCCTGTTTGTCAGCAGTCGATTCAAGGATGCTTTGTTGTCCAGTGGCTAACTTTAGCCACAATGAAAGGTAACTCCAACTGCAGTTTTTTCAATGCCCATATTTTCTCTGAAGTAGATTGGTACTGCCAGGAGCAGACATGTCTCATAATCATAACAAAAAAGAAAAATTTTCTAAGTTATTAAAACATTTTAAATGCCATATTCTGTAGATCTCTGAAGGGTTTGGAGATGACCTGTCTATCTAAAATATATCTGCTCAATCTTGAAAACATACTGAATATGACTACAAGTTCTATTGTAATGTCTAACTGCCAACTTTCATTTCTTTTTATCCTAATAGTTGGTAATAATAACATTCAAGGATCAGCAAATTGTATTACGTTATTAAATGAATGGTATAAGTACAATATCTTGAATAAGATTAGAAATATACATATAGCATTTTCTAACAATATCAATCTCAATATATATAATTTGTATACAATATAGAAAATCCAATGTAAAATATTTAAAACTAGTAATTGTCTTAAAAGTAGATTCAATAATCTATCTTTTTATCTATATCATATCTATATCTTCTCTTTATTTTTCTGAGTAGACTCAATAGTCTACCCTCTATTCTATCATTTCTATGTATCTTTTTTTTTTAACAAGAACCTTAAATCTAATCTCCTTTGCTTAGCCCTTTTCCTAACCCTCAACAACAACTTGTAACCAACCCTCCTAAACGATAAATATTATCCCAGACCCAAAACCCATTAAAAGACCAAAAAACCACCTGCCCCATACCACCCCTTTGGGAATGTGAGCATAGTATTGTTAAAATTGCTTCCTGCTGGATGTGGGTGACGGTATCTTTATTCTGAAAAGAAAAATTTTGGGTTAATTGTCAAATTCTAGGAAAGGTAGCTATATCCTTTGTTATCCAGTCTGTGCATAATGCAAAAGTCCAGGGCTTATCTCAAGTCCTTATTCAAGTAGTCTTTGAAACTGGATCATCTCAGCTAGCCATCTCAAAATGGCTCTGAGCAGTTTGTAGTCCAAAGCTGATCTGTAGATGATGTTTGTCAGCTTAGTGATGTTATTATTGTCCACGTGGAATTGTTCTTGTTGTGGGGTCCCATCTTCTTCCTGGAGACTTCAGTTGATGTTAGGCCTGGCCGTGATTTCCTGCAGAAAACTGATAAAAAAAACTCGAACACAAAGACATGTATAGGCAGCTAATTGAAGCCTTTTTTCTAGAATTAGTTAGTACTCTATATGACCATTAATATCTTTTATTTTCATTTTATTTTATAATTTATTTTAATTTTACATATCAGCCACAGATTCCCCTGTCCTCCTTCCTCCCACCCTTCACCCTCCCCCCAGCCCACTCCCCCCATTTCCATCTCTGCCAGGGGAAGGACTCCCCTGGGGATTCAGCTCAGCCTGGTAGATGCAGGTGAGGCAGATCCAGTCCCCTCCTCCCTTCACCCAGGCTGAGCAAAGTTTCCCTGCATAGGCCCCAGGTTCCAAACAGCCAGCTCATGCACTAAGGACAGACAGGTCCTGGTCCCACTGCCTGGGGGCCTCCCAAACAGTTTAAGTTAATCACCTGTCTCACTTATCCAGTTGGGGGCTCCTCAGCTATTGGTTCATAGTTCATGTGTTTCCACTAATTTGGCTATTAGCTTTTTTCCAATCTTGGTCTCAACAATTCTCACTCATATAATCCCTCCTCTTTCTTGCCGATTGGACTCCTGGAGCTCTACCAGGGGCCTGGCCATGGATCTCTGCATCCGCTTCCATCAGTCATTGGATGAAAGTTCTACCACAACAGTTAAGGTGTTTGGCCATCTGATCTTGAGAGTAGGTTAGTTCGGGCTTTCTCTCAACCATTGCCAGTAGTCTATTGAGATATCTTTGTGGATTTCTGGGGACCTCTCTAGCACTTCGCTTCTTCCTATTCCCATGGAGTCTTCATTTATCATGGTCTCTTTTTCCTTGTTCTCCCTCTCTGTTCTTGATCCAACTGGGATCTCCCGTTCCCCTAAGCTCTCTTTCCCTCAACCTTTGCCCTTCATTACCCCCACCCCCTCACATCCAGTTTGCTCATGTAGATCTCATCCATTTCTCTGTCATTGGCGATCCCTGTGTCTTTCTTAGGGTCCTCTTTTCTAGGTAGCCTCCCTGGAATTGTGAGTAGCTGTCTAGTCATCCTTTGTTTTACATCTAGTATCCACCTATGAGTGAGTACATATCATGTTTGTCATTCTGAGTCGGGGTTACCTCACTCAGGATGATTTTTTTCTAGATCCATCCATTTGCCTGCAAACCTCATGATGTCACTGTTTTTCTCTGCTGAGTACTATTCCATTGTGCATATGTACCACATTTTATTTATCCATTCTTCAGTTGAAGGGCATCTAGGTTGTTTCCAGGTTCTGGCTATTACAAACAATGCTGATATGAACATAGCTGAGCAAGTGCTCTTGTGGTATGATTGAGCATTTCTTGGGTATATGTCCAAGAGTGGTACAACTGGATCTTGGGGGAGATTGATTCCCAATTTTCTAAGAAATAGCCATATTGATTTCCAAAGTGGCTGTACAAGCTTGCATTCCCACCAACAGTGGAGGAGAGTTCCCCTTGCTCCAATCCGCTCCAGCATTAGGTATCTTCAGTGTTTTTTATCTTAGCCATTCTGACAGGTGTAAGGTGGTATCTCAGAGTTGTTTTGATTGATTTGCATTTCCCTGATGATTAGGGATGTTGAGCAATTCCTTAAATGTCTTTCAGCTGTTTGAGCTTCCTCTGTTGAGAATTTTCTGTTTAGCTCTATAGCCTATTTCTTAATTGGACTGTTGGGCATTTTGATGTCTAATTTCTTGAATTTTTTATATACTCTGGATATCAGTCCTCTGTCAGATGTGGGGTTGGTGAAGACCTTTTCCCATTCTGTAGGCTGTCGCTTTGCCTTGTTGACCATATCCTTTGCTCTGCAAAAGCTTCTCAGTTTCAAGAGGTCCCATTGATTGATTGTTTCTCTCAGTGTCTGTGCTACTGGTGTTATATTTAGGAAGTGATCTCCTATGCCAATGCGTTCAAGACTACTTCCTACTTTCTCTTCAATCAGGTTCAGAGTAACTGGATTTATGTTGAGGTCTTTGGTCCACTTGGACTTAAGTTTTATGCACAGTGACAGATATGGATCTATTTGCAGCCTTCTACATGTTGACATCCAGTTATGCCAGCACCATTTGTTGAAATGCTTTCTTTTTCCATTGTACAGTTTTAGCTTCTTTGTCAAAAATTATATGTTCATACGTGTGCAGATTAATGTCAGGGTCTTCAATTCGATTCCATTGGTCCACGGTTATTTCAATTTTCTTATAATTTTTTTGAGGTTTGTTTTGTGACCAAGTATGTGGTCAATTTTAGGGAAAGTTCTGTAAGGTGCTGAGCACAAGGTATATTCTTTTGTGTATTGTGAAATGTTCTGTAGATATCTCTTAGGTCCATTTGATTCATAATGTCTCTTCATTTCATTATTTCCCTATTTCGTTTTTGACTAGATGACCTGTCTATTGGTGAGGATGGGGTATTAAAATTTTCCACGAATATGTGAGGTTTTATGTGTGATTTAAGCTTTAGTAACATTTCTTTTAAAATTTGAGTGACCTTGCATTTGGAGCATAGATGTTAAGAATTGAAATATCATCTTGGTAGATTTTTACTTTGATGAGTATGAAGTATCCTTCCCCATCTCTTTTGATAAATTTTGGTTTGAAGTATGCTTTATTAGTTATTAGAATGGCTGCACCAGCTTGCTCCTTGGGTCCATTTACTTGGGAAATCTTTTTCCAACTCTTTATTCTGAGGGAACGTCTATCTTCGATGTTGAGGTGTGTTTCTTGTATGCAGAGAGCATGTATCCTTTTTTTCTCATCCTTTCTGTTAGCCTGTGTCTTTTTATTGGTGAACTGAATACATTGTTATTGATATTAATGACCAGTTATTTTTAATTTCTGTTATTTTGGTGGTGGTGGTGGTGGTGGTGGTGGTGGTGGTGGTGGTGGTGGTGGTGATGGTGGTGGTGGTGTGTGTATGTGTTTCCCTTCTTTTGATTTTGCTGGTGAAAAGTTACTTATTGCCTGTGTTTTCAGGGGTACAGTTAGCCTCCTTAGATTGTAGTTTTCCTTCTAGTACTTTCTGTAGGGCTGAATTTGAGGACAGATATTGTTTAAGTTTGGCTTTGTCGTGGAATATTTTGTTTTCTCCATCCATGGTGATTGAAGATTTTGCTGGGTATAATACTCTGGGATGGCATCTGTGGTCTCTCAGAGTCTGGAGGATATCAGTCCAGGTCCTTCTGGCTTCTACATTGAAAAGTTGGGTGTAATTCTTTTTTTATTAAGAATTTTTTCTTCATTTTTACATACCAGTCGCAAATCCCCCTCTTCCCTCTTCCTGCCCCTCCCCATTCCCTCCTACAAGAAGGTAAGCCCTCTCATGGGGAGTCAGCAGAGCCTAGTACTTTCAGTAGAGGCAGGTCCAAGCCCTTCCCCCTGCCTCAAAGCTGTGTAAGGTGTCCCACCATATGCAGTGGGCTCCAAAAAGCCAGTTCATGCACCAGGGATGGATCCTGATCCTACTGCCAGGGGGCCCTTTAAGCAGATCAAGCTACACAACTGTCTTGCTTAAGCAGAGAGTATTCAGCGATCTGATTACTGGAATAAGCCAGTTCAGGCACCCTCTCCACTATTGCTAGTAGTCTAAGCTGGGGCCATCCTTGTGGATTCCTGAGAACTTCTCCAGCACTTAGTTTCTCCTTATCCCCATGATGTCTCCCTATATTATGGTGTCCCTTTCATGGGTATCTCCCACCCCATCCCTGTTATAGTTTGACCATCTTGTTCCCTTATGTTCTCATCCCCCATTCCTTACCTCCCATTGCCCCCCACACACATCCCCAGTTTAGTCATGGAGATCTCATCTGTTTCCCCTTCCCAGAATGACCCATGCATCCCTCTTTGGGTCCTCCTTGTTAGCTAGCTTCTCTGGAGCTGTGGGTTGTAGTCTGGTTATCCTTTACATCTAGTATTCACTTATGAGTGAGTGCATACCATGTTTGTCTTTCTGAGTCTGGGTTACCTCACTCAGGATGATATTTTATAGTTCTGTCCATTTGCCTACAAATTTCATGATGTCATTGTTTTTTTTTTTACTGCTGAGTAGCACTCTATTGTATATATGTGCCACATTTTCTAGATCCATTCTTTGCTAATAAATCTGCCTTTATATGTTACTTGTCCTTTTCCCCTTTCAGCTTTTAATGTATGTTTAGTGTTTTGATTATTATGTGGTGGAGAGAATTTGTTTTCTGGTCCAGTCTATTTGGTATTCTGTAAGCTTCGTATACCTTTATAGGCATTTTCTTCTTTAGGTTAGGAAATTTTTTTCTATGAGTTTGTTAAAAATATTTTCTGAGTCTTTGAGCTGGGATTCTTCTTCTTTTATTACAGTTATTCTAAGTGTGGTCTTTTCATGGTATTCCAGATTTCCTGAATGTTTTGTGTCAGGAATTCTCTAGATTTAACATTTTCTTTGACCTATGTATCAATTTCTACTATCTTATCTTCAATGCCTGGGATTCTCTCTTCCATTTCTTGGATTCTGTTGGTGATGCTTGAGTCTGTATTTTCTGGTTTTTTTTTTTTTTTTAACCTAGATTTTCCAACTCCCAGATTCCCTCAGCTTCTGTTTTCTTTTTTTTTTTTTCTTTTTTTTTTTTTTTTTTTGGTTTTTCGAGACAGGGTTTCTCTGTGTAGCTTTGCGCCTTTCCTGGGACTCACTTGGTAGCCCAGGCTGGCCTCGAACTCACAGAGATCCACCTGGCTCTGCCTCCCGAGTGCTGGGATTAAAGGCGTGCGCCACCACCGCCCGGCAGCTTCTGTTTTCTTTATTGCTTGTATTTCTATTTTCTGGTCTTAAATGGTTTTATTCATTTCCTTAACTTATTTCTTTGTTCTTTCTTTGCTGTCTTGACTTTTTTTTTTTAAGGGATTTATTCATTTCCTCCCATTGTTTGTTTGTGTTTTCTGTTGGTAGGCCCTGCTGGTAAGAGGTTGCAGTCTACCATAGCTTAGCAGCTCTCCTCAGGGTTGGCACAATATGGTGGACTCCCTCCCCCACCACAGCAGGGGCTTCTTAATCTTTACCTAGCCTTATCGGGAGGATGTCTGTGGGCCCAGATAGATACCTGACTTATCTCAAGGATGACCCCTGACACAGTTCCCTGCAAACAGTCTTCCCCTGCTGCCCATAAGGTAATTAGTAATATGTTCTCGTTATTTTCATAGGGTTATGCTGCCTTTAATCCAGCTATATGTTAGGAGTGTGGCACCTAATGCAAATTAGGGTTTGCCCTAGCTACCACTCCAATCCTATTTATCCCCTATACTCCAGAATAAAGTTGAGCTGACTCACTGAAGCTCTCTCCAGGAAAGCTATCTCTGTCTCCACTGTGTTTTCCAGGTCTCTCTCTTGTCACTTCTGCCCTTCATCCTTGTAGACTGGTGGCCAATGGACCATGAGGAAAAAGGGAACTCCATAGTTTTCATGGATTTCTATAAGGGATCTATTCATTTCCTCTGTCATCTTCATAACCTTGGTTTTAAGGTCATTTCCTTGTGCTTCAGCTATGTTAGAATATTCAGGGCTTGCTATAGTAAGATAGCTGGGTCTGGCAGTGATATACTGTTGTTGTGTTCTTATGCTGGCATCTGAGTATTGCGTTTGGGATGATTGTAGGTCTGGGTGATGAAATCTGAGTTCATCTTGGTTAGATGGGTGTTTTGTTCCTAGTTCTGGGAGTTGGAGGGCTGGAGCTAAAAGGAGAACTTCTTAAGTGTAAGGAATTATTTCCGGAAGGGAGGAAGGAGAAGGTACAGAAGTACTAGGAAGTGCTAGGATTGTGTATCTATGGACCTGTGAGTAGAGAAAATTGGTCTTGAGGCCATAGATAAGGAGTACAGATGGACAAGGTGGTCATAAAGTGAGGTGTCTGTGCACGGGAGTAAGAGAGAATCCAAGATAGGTGAGCTGGTGAGAGGAGAGTTGAGCTTTGGAGGAATTTGAGTGAGATGGAGTCAGATTGGCTATCAGGGGGAAGGACTAAAAGGAGGAGGTTATCTATACCCTAAATCAGGCAGGGGGAAAGAGGGGGAAGTCAGAGCAGGTCTGTATTGAGTGCCTGGCCCAAAAGGTGAGGACTGTCTCTGAATCCCTGAGGAAGGACAGTCAAAGTCAGTTGTCTGGATTGTTGAGCATCAGGATCCATCGATGTGAAGGCAAAAGGGTCTTGGAAGTAGACATTCAGGGTTATGTTGTCAGGGATAATGGAGAGGATTGCCTAAGGGTTAGAGACATAAGGATGTACATGGTCAGTAGTTAACCTAGCAGAGGTCGTGGACTAGGTGTAAGGTTCTGTTAGGTAGTTTTTGACTGTTAATATGGGAGTGCTGTAGGGTGAGGAGGTGAGACATAGAAATGATGGGTTGGAGGCCTAGGCAGAGGCTGGTTAAGGAGAGGGAGGATTGGGGTTTGGAGATGCAGGCGGGAGGGCCTGTGAGTATGATAGCGAGGGATTTATGATATGCAGCAAGGGAAGCAGGGGTGGTATTTCACACAATGGCTTTAACTAAAGAACTGGGCAGAGGATGAGAGGCTCGTGAATTCTGGAGAGTAAGAGAGTGTACAAATGGAAGGTGAGGAAAGGAAGGAGGGATGCAGGAGATTTCCGGGAGCTGTTGTTGGAATGTGAAGCCTGTCAGGTACGCTTCATAGGTACTTGGTCCTCAAACTCCTTGGAGACCTGCTGAATATGGCATTTAAAATGTTCAATAAAAAACTTCCCACAGCACACAAAGACCACCCCCTAGCCACAAAAAAAATCTTTAAGGTCTCCAAAGAAGACAGATGAAACGCCACCCAGAGGACCCCTCCTAGACTGTGGTAACTCTAATCACGGGTCTCACCTGCTTCTGGGAGCCTGCATGAACTGTGGACACTTTTGTATTGACTGCTCTCCCCTGCCTTGTCAAAGGTAGGTCAGTTTTATGCTTAATATTGTAAATATGTACAAGAAGCAAAATAAAGCTCATTTCTGTAAACCATAATTGCAGTAGATTTCTGTCAATACATGTGATGGTTTGAAAGAAAATGGCCCCCAAAGGGAGTGGCACTATTAGGAGGTGCGGCCTTGTTGGAGGAAGTGTGTCACTGTGGGAATGGGCTTTGAGGTTTCTTTTTCTCTGGCTTCCCTCAGTATGACAGTCAGTCAATTTCTTGTTGCCTACAAGTTATAGCATTCTCAGCTCCAGCATCAGGTCTGCCTGCCATGCTCACCTTCGTGATTATAACGGACTGAACCTCTGAAACTGTAAGTGAACCACCCTCAATTAAATGGTTTATTTATATGAGTTGCCATGGCCATGGTGTCTCTTCACAGCAATGGGAAACCCTAAGACAGTACAGAATATTACAATTTCTTGTGTGATTCCGTTTAAGCTGTAGGCTTAGTGTCAGGACAGGAAAAGTTGGGAAAGTGGCCAGAACCTGGGCTGGGGGAGGTGTGAGAGAAGGGCCACAGAATAATTAGAAGTGGAGCTGATATGGGAGTGAGTGTCGCCTGCAGGATGGGTGGGTGGGGAATTTGGTTTTAGATAGTGGGGGGACAGCATATGGCTGAAAGCAGGAGCCTTTTGAGGGGCTACATCAGGGAGGAGGAAGAGGACTGTGGGAGATCGTTTAAGGAGGAGGGAGGGTGGAAAATGAAGTTTTGCTGAAGGGAAGTGACTGGCCTTGACAGAGGAGTCTTGCTGGCATGGGAGACAATGACCAGGAGCTGTGCATGGGCTGGACAGGGACAGTGGTGACTTTAGTGGCTGGCAACGCTGAGGGAGGAATTGTCAGTCCAACTCTGTCACCAAGAGGGAGATAAAAGTCTGAGGAGGGATCCAGTAGCGGTCAGACAGGTTTTCAGATAGTTAGAAACAGACACTGGATTCCCCGCAGCTTGGCCACCAAAAGTGAAAAGAAAACTACCAACCAAGGCGAACTGAATGGAATGGGCCCCCTACTGGCTGTCCATGGGAGTCCGCCATAACCAAGGAAGGTCACGGTAGGGTGCAGTCTCCCCAATCCGACAGGACAGAGCAGGATCACCGGATGCTCGATGGTTCTCAGCTGCTAGCCAGGGTGGGAAACTTAGCAACCAGCCACTGTTGGATGAGGAGATCAGACATCAGGAGTTCTGAGTGTGCCAGAATTGCGTTGGGTAGTGGGGATGCTGCAAACCAAACCTGAGTCACAGAACTATATGAAAGGAATACTATCGGCTCAGGACCCCCAAGACCAAGTTCTCAGCACAAAGGAGGTTTATTTCCCCCAGAAGGACAGAGAGCAGGGATAAGGGACAAAGATGGGAGATAGAGGAAGGGGAAGGAGGGGAAGGGCACAAGGAGAGGGGATAAAAGGGGCAAGGGAGAGGGGTAAGGGGTGTTTGTCCCAGAGGTTACAATAGACTACCTCTGGGTAGAGAGGAGACATAATGGTAGTTTATAAAGGTAAAATGGGAAACCCCTTGTTAGGATGAGGTGTTTAAACTGGGCATGTTAATTAGGTGAGCCAAAGGGGGCTTTGGATTGCTGAACTTCAATACTTTGATACCTGGACCTTAACAATCAGCCTCAGGAGGAGGAATTGGCCAAATAAAGGAGTAGACCTTGGAGGCTGGATTTAGGGAAGTAATCTAATGGTTTTTAGCAAAGCAGAGGGCATCAGAGAGAAGAGAAAGGCCTGTCAGAGCCATGTTCGCCATTCCTGGGCCTGCCAAAGTGCCTTCTGGGGCTGATTGCTGATTTTTGTCTTTGTGGGATGGGTGTTATTTCCTCTCTGGTCTTCTGGTCTGTGTGGTCAGTGGGTCTGGTGACCAGTGAGTCTTCTGGTCCAGTAGGGTGTCTCCTCTGGGGTTTTGGTGGGCTGTGTGACCTCAGGGGTTCTGGGCACCAGTGTTGCTTCTGTGGTTCTGGGGATCTGGGACCTGGCAAGGTCTCTGGTAGAGCAGAGGGCTTCTCCCAGAATTATGGGATGGGATACAGTGATGAGGAGAGGAGGTACTGTTGGTAGAAAGCTGGACAGTCTCTGAGGAAGTGTTGGCAGTCTGTGGGTGGAGTCTTACCTGGTGTTCCAGGCACCAGCATGGCCTCTGGTAGAGCGGGGTGGGGGTGGGGAGCTACTAGAGTTGGGGTCCAGGAGAAATCTCACCCTTTAAAATTATTGTATAATATTCAACTGCATGGGTTCTCATTTATTAATCATATCCATGTTATTAGACTTCTAGTTTATTTTGAAGTTTTACTCTATCAAAAATGTGACAAAGTATTAAACAGACTTCTTAGTGGATCAAGTTTGTCTTTTCATAGTCTGTATTGACAGTAATGATAATTTTCCCCAAATCTTGTCAACTAGTTAAAGTTTATTTTCCTGACACAGGAAAGGATCACTCTTGTAATTTATTTAATTGGTGTTTCCATTTCTAGAGAATCAAAGCACATTCAAATATCCCCTGGACATGTGGATTTCCTCTTCTAGTAACATTTTATGCATTGGCCATTACTTTTCTGACTTATTTTGCCTTACTGGTTTGTTGTATTTTCCAGTTAACATTTGCATCAAAACCCCTTTGTTGTAATGTTATGAAAATGTGTCTTCCAGTTAACATCTTGAATTTAAAGGAAATTTATAGTTTTTCGCCAAAAAGCATCTAGGTTCTTTAACATGTTTCTATTTCAAAAGCAAGAACTATTTCAGTTTAGAAGCCAATTCTCTTCATTTAACTAAGTTTTATTGCTGTGGGATGTTCTTTATGTACTGTGGGAGCCCGTTCTTGGGTTCCTCGTGGCTTTACCCAGCAGGTCCACATAGAGGATGATTAGGATCACGGGTCTGAGTGCAGGTGTTTGAGATGGTCTGCACTTGGCTGTGCTAGGGGATGGTCTGTATGGCAAATGTGTTGCTCTGATTGGCCAATAAATAAAACCTGATTGGCCATGGCTAGGCGGGACTAACAGAGAGGAGAAATAAAAGATCAGGAAAGCAGAAGGAGTCACTGCCAACCGCCTGACAGGACAAGCGGCATGTAAAGACGCCGGTAAGCCACAAGCCACAAGCCATGTGGCAAGGTATAGATTTATAGAAATGGATTAATTTAAGCTATAAGAACAGTTAGCAAGAAGCCTGCCATGGCCATACAGTTTGTAAGCAATATAAGTCTCTGTGTTTACTTGGTTGGGTCTGAGCGGCTGTGGGACTAGAGGGTGACAAAGATTTGTTCTGACTGTGGGCAAGGCAGGAAAACTCTAGCTACATTTTATATTTTTTCCTTTTGTTAAACAGATGTTAATCATCTGGAACTTGGAGAATGATGGGAGAGGAGTTCCCAGTTCATTTATTCTAATGTTGTAACCAGTGAACCCCATACCAGTTGTTAGGTGATTACTTGTAACCTCTTTATTGGTCAGTTCTGCCCCTTACATGATTATTAAAATTTGCAGGGCAGGAGAGTCAGATCCGTTGTTAAGAGCACTGGCTGCTCTTTCAGGGGACTGTGATTCAGTTCTCAGGTCCCAGAACCCACATGGTGGATCCAAACCATCAGTGACTCTCGTTCCAGGAGTTTCAATGCCCTCTACTGACCTTCGCAGGTACTGCAAGCATGTGGTGCACATTCATACATGGAGACAAACACATAGACACATAAAATAAATAAATAATTCCCACTTTGCTTTTATTTATTTATTTATCCCTGTTAAAGCTGATTGGTAATGCTAATGACTACTGACTGTAATTTCTTGATGTCAGAGTAATACAGTTGCCTCCTGTTCTCATTAAAAATAAAATTTCCTGGACATGTGAATGACTTGTGCAGAAATTTGTACTGTATTTCTTAGGATTGATTATGTGTGAAGTGATGAATTGTATCATAAAAGAAAGTTCAAAAACAGGAAAATGATGCCCTGAATCATGTAGAATTGAGCTTGTGGCATATATCACTCTACAATGACTCTTGATTTTTTTTTTAATGATGGAAATAGATCAATGTTTAGTCAGGTTTGACACATTTAAAAATTCTACTTGCTTGCCAAAATTGATTTTATTAGAATTATGCAATATAGCATACATTTTCTTACTCTGGATATCTATCATAGCATTTCCTGTATAGTAGGGATAGTTAATAAAAAACATAATGCAAGATATATATAGATATAGGTAGATATATAGATAGATACATAGATACATAGATACATACATAGATACATACACAGATAGATGATAGATATTTAAAATTTACTAGCAGTCATAGTTTTCAAATGGAGGGCAAACATGTAAATTTAGCTTACATTTATATAACAGGCAAACCAAAATAAAGCATTTAACAATATAGTTGGTAGACTTTTACTCATCCTAAGCTTTGAAATCTACTATGTAGTAATTTATATGTTTTTGTTGTGACATGTGTAGCCCATGTTGGCATCAAATTTGGTTCTAAAAGACTCCTAGTATGAGGACTACAGGAATGAGCTGAATTTTAAAAGCCCATCGAGGTTTAAACTCAAATCATCTTAAATTCTCAATAGTCATGAGTATCTAGACTCTACCACGCTGAAAAGACAATGGTAGAATTTTAGCACATTATTCTTTATGCCACTTAACTAATATATAATCTAACATGTTGGAAGTCCTTGTTAGTCAGAGGTTACAGTCTATCATGGCCTGGCAGCTCTCTCCAAGCTCAGCAACACAAGGGACTCCCTTCCCAAGGAGACTTGCTGCTCTGTACCTGCCCTTATCTGGAGAATGTCTCTAAGCCTGGAGGCCTGATTTATCTCTAGCATGGCCCTTGGCACAGTTTCCTGCTAGCTTTCCCCTTGTTGCCCATATGGTAACTAAGACTTGTACTAGGAGCTTTGTTGTAGGACCCTGCTGCCATATACCAAGCCTGATGACAGGAGCATGCTATTTAATGCAAATTAGAGTTTGTCCCCAGGCTTCCCAATCCTATATATTCCCTATACTCTAGAACAGAGTTGAGTTGTCTCATTGAAGTCGTCTCCCGGAGGGCTATCTCCCTTATATCCACGGCCATCAGAATCCTGCTGCCTGCTTCAACTCCCTCCCTTGTCATGGACCTAGGGTCCTTGAGGAAGAAGAACAACAACACTAATGAAACATTTATATTCCTGTCGAGTCTATTAAACACATAAGCATAACACTTACACTTGTCAGTTAACAGACATTTTTAAGGTTGGTTCAGTAATTTAATTGAATTAAGTGTATATTTTGACAACATATCATAATGTAAGTGATGCTCGAAATCATGAGGTAGTGTCTTTCGTTCTTTTTTTTTTTTTTGCTCAATACCCAGATCCTAGTATAGCTTTAAAGTGGTCTGGCTGTATATGAGATATTTCGAAGAATAATCTCTAAGATACTTCATTTAATTCCTAATATTTCTGGCATAGCCCAAATGCCTTTTTACCAATTATTAATTTTTACTGCACTCAGATTTTCCTTACATTAGCATATTTCTTTAGGTATTTACAAAAGATTCTATAAAATAGAATTATCATTATCATTTCACCTACTTTTTATTTATCATATGCATGAGAAAGTGAGATACAGAGATGGATTGGGCACACCACGGGTGCTGAGGATAGAACTCAGGCTATCAAGCTGGTATGGCATGGGCCTTTACCCACTGAACCATCTCACCAGTTTGGACTGCATTTCAGATATTTGTTTTAGTTACAAAGAGAAAAAAAATTACCCTCAAAGAACCTAAATTCTCATCAAGATTTGTTTGGATAAACAAATTGTCAAACATTCATAGAATGAAATACCACATAGCAATTAATAATAACACAAAATGGTGATGAATTTAACCAACAGTTTTTTTCAAGTAAAATAAGCCAGACCCGGAAGACACTGTACCATGTTACCATACAAAGATCAAGGAAAGGAATTTAAGCTAATAGCAATCAGTCATCTTTTCCAAAAGAGGTGAATTTGCTTTAGGGGACACATGAAAAACCTCTCTGGGATGATAAAAATATTCTGTATTGTAAGCAGTGTGTTGATTGTGAGTTTTTGTTCAAAGCTCTCTGAATCAAACCTTTCGAATATACATATTTCATTGTCAAAAAGTCATTAATAAAATGTTCATTGTTTGATAGGCTATGCCCCACACACACACACACACCACACCACACACACACACACACACACACACACACACACACACACACACGCACACAAATTCACATAGCATACCATCTTCCTATATCACAAGGAGACCAAAGAATAATCTAGTGCAGGCAACTGGAGAGATGGCTTGGGTTAGTATATATTGTCTTTAGAGAGCAATGGCTCTCAACTTGTGGGTCATGAACCCTTTCTGGGTTGCATATCAGATATCTTGCATATCAGACATTTACATTTCAGTTTATAACAGTAAAAATTACAGTTATGAAGTAGCAATAATTTGATTGGTGCCATCACAACATGAGGATCTATATTAAAGGATAGATTGAAAACCACTGTTATGGAGGATCCAAGTTCTGTTCTCAAACAGTGTCAGGCATTTCACAGTGGTCTGTAATTCTAGTTAGAGGAGCTCTAATGCCCTCTTCTGACTTTCATAGGTATCTGTACTCTCACACATACAGAAATTGACAAATAGTAAAAATTGAAAAATATGTTTTAAATGTACTGCAGGACACATGCATAAATTAAAATTTGCTAGGTAGTAATATTTTTAAGAATGTAGACAAACAGGTAAGATTGGCAGTTTAAAAGAGAAGTGAGTTACCAGTCTTCACAACATGAGTTTATCTTAGACCTTACATTACCTAAGAGTCTCTCTCTATCTTGGCAGACTGACTTTGTGTTGGAGCAACCCTTGTATGCCTATCTAGGTCACTTACAATTCTGTGTTTGCCTTCACTTTCTGTTCATGTTCAAACTAGACACAGAAGCTTGGGCCATGCCCGGATGTTTTTCTGAGCATGCATCATTCCCTGAGAGTGCATTGGACATTCTCTCCTTAGCATCTGGCAGAACTACCTCACCAAATGTTGCAAACCAGTAACTCACCCCTCTCTTGTGTTCATTCTAAACCTCAGCCCATCTGCTCAGTTCTTTATCTGAATTGCTGCTTTTCAAAAATAATTTCCCATTTCTATTTTATGATTTATTTCCCTGCTTCCTGCTCCAATATCCTCCTTATCTCCTCATAGATATTGAAAATACTAGTCTTCAATTATTGTTTATTACATCTTTTTAATTCAGCCTTATCTGCTCTAGTTTCTCTTTCTCTTCCAGCTTCAGCACACCAAATATTTGTTTTATTATCCTGTGAGATTGTATGCCTTTTGTAGGTATATTCACAGCAGCAGAATGTGTTTGAGGACAACCAAGGAAAGGGTAGGACTGGATGTTCATACGTGTCCTGCTTGTTGAGCATGAGGTATGAATAAATGGGATCCTGGAACGAAGCCTGGAGCATCACAGTTATTCCATTATGGGAGTATTTCCCTTTCTTCTTAGGACGCAGGAGAACAGGGCCATGCTCTGAACTAGGGAGGTTTGCCCAGATTAATCTCAAGTATCCCCATGAATGTGTCTTGGCACCCTTGGGTTGGCTCCAGAGTAGCCTCAGCAATATAAAAAAAAAAAAGAAAAGAAAAGAAAGAAAAGGGGCACACACAGAGACACATGGGAACACACACACACACACACACACACACACACATACATACATGGACACACACACATGGACACACACATATGGACACACACACAGAGACACATGGGAACACATACACACATACACACATGGACACACACACACACTCATTTTTATACTCAGACCCTTTTAGTAAGCTGATGCATATGCGGTTGTTTCTGTTTTGCTGGAGAGCTCTCACTGACACTGGGCGCCCTACCATGCACCCAGGTCTGCATTCTCAGGTGACGTAAAATTACAGTCATGAAACTGTCCTTTAATTTCTCAGCTTTCCACTTAGCACCAGCTGGGACAACTAAGAATGGAGTAGCGCAATACTCTAGGTGATGTTATTCCTCTTGGTTACTTACAGAAAGAGAAGATTATTAAAATACTCACTATTTGGAGATAAGAGCATGTCTGTTAGAAAAGAGTTGGGTAAGCACAGCTTTGAGATAAAGGATTAACCATCTCGGCTGCGTAGTAGAACTTGACTGTAGAAGAAACCGTGTGAAGCTGTTTGCTTTACGGTCCTTGATGCCTCCAGTTCTGCACTCTGCCACACACTCTTCCCCCCAGCTTGTCCCACACAAGGTTATCATTGCATCTGGTCACGACTGACAACTCATTTCTGCACTTCCCCCAACCACTTTCCACCATGTGTATGAAGTGGCCCTCTCACCCTCCGGGGCCTTGGCCCTTCATCTACCTCATGGCCAATTCTTTCTGTTGAAGACTTATTGTTTCCAATTCAACTAATTTGTGTTATACATAACATAACACTGCTGAATTTCCAGACTTATTTAAGGTAAAGAAATCCAAAGTGTTTTTGGGCTGGAGAGATGGCTAGGAGTTTGAAGAGTGCTTGCTGCTCTTCTAGAGGACCTGAGTTCAATTCCCAGCATCCTCATCAGGTAGCTCCTAATTGGCTATAACTCCAACTTCAAGAGTTCCAGTGCCCTCTTCTGGCCCCTGTAGGCACCTGCACACTAGTGCCAACACACACACACACACACACACACACACACACACACACACACAAAATAAATATAAAATAAATCTTTTGACTTAAAGCACTTATATTTGAAGAGAGAAGATACAGTTGAAGCATTCTTTAAGAAGAATGCTTAGCACTGTCAACTGAGGAAGTGGGAGGAAGTGGAAGAGCATCCTTAGGCAGACTCCATAACATGAAAGACTAATAGATCTACCGATTCAACTTTCTGTGAAATGCTGAAGGATACTTTCTAAGTATAGAAAACATTTGAGCTTCCTAAGAAGCAATGGCAACAGCATCTTTAAAATAAGTCACAACAGGAATTTCTAGACAAAATAAGAAATAATGTACATATTGTAAAATGATAGAATTAATATGTATCTTATAATTTTAAATAAAAATTTTAAACCTAAAATTTATACTTTATGGAAAAAGAAATAAATCCCATGTATAGTTTAGTACATGAAAATGTTATGTCTTTAACCAATGTGAATGAAATTAGTTAATGCACGCATACACAAAACATATGAGATTACTTTTAAATGATATGAAATGACAAGAGATTATTAATTTTAGGACAGCAAAATGGCTCAGTGGGCCCAGGACACTTGCTACCAAGACTAATGATCTGAGTTCACAGGCAGGTGACACATGGTGGAAAGAGAGAATATAATACTGAAAGTTATCCTCTGACTTCCATACATGCATACAAGTATGTACAAACAAACACACACACATACACACAGAGTACATGAATTAAATTGAAAATAAAGTAAAAGTATTTTAAATGATAATTCTTTGATTTAATCAGTATATTACCTATGTATTGCAATAATTATACCTCTATCCTATATCTGTCTTATATTTAAATTTGAAAAACTAGAAAAGTTTAAATAAATGAACATGTTAACTGCCTTGATTTGATAATTATACACACTATATACATGCATGTATATAAAATTATCACACAGCACCTCATGCATTTGTATAATTAAACAATAATTTAAGAGGCAAACAAGTTTTCCATATAAGATAAAAAGTAATTTATAATTTTCTAATGTTTCAGGAAACTCAAGGATCAATATTATAAAGTACGTAAAACTTTAATATTCCAATTGGGGGTGGAGAAGTTGAGATGAAATTTTGGAAGTAAGAATGTCAATCAAGAACAAAATAAACTAAAAGGCTCAGTCCAGATGTATATACTGATTCATGCAAATGCACATGATTATATATTATGATTCTAAATTTGACTTGAATAATTCTTATTTAATAAAACTTTTTTTCTTTTTGTGCCTGCTATCAATGAATTGTCTTCAGTACAGAATGTGCCGCTTTCATAGTATGATATCGCAAAACAGCTATTTAATTTCAGGACCGCACGCATCTAACTTGATAGTACATTCTAAATTAAATAAATCACAAAATTTTTCTTCCTTGTTTTCAATATAAAAAGAGGCCAAAGCATTTGCATATGAAATATATTATCTGTCATGAAATACTTATCTTCAAAGCCGGTTTCAGCAGGCAACATTTATTCAATCATGCTGTCAGAATGTGAAAGGAAATTTAGTGACAATTTTATTTAAGAACATTGTCATCCTGGTTCTGGAAAAACAATCCGGACACTATTTCTGCCAAGGAGATTGAGAAAGTCCAATGCCAGTTAGTTATGCAGATTCGTTCCTGTAACAACCAGGACTCAGATGGGCTCAGACGTCATTCAAGGACACATGTGTAATGACTTTCTTCTACTGTGACCGTTTTTGTAATTGTGCATTTAAAAGGAAAAGTTATATTTTTCAACCCATTTAACACCAGGAAGAAGATAATGAGACTCAGGGGTGGTTGTTTTGATGATAACAGTGAAATTGTTAAAGATTTTGATGGAGAAATGCCGTTTTCCCCATGGTGAGCATTATTTTCCTGCAGTTTCATTTCTCATTCAATTGTCTTGGTTAGTGGTAATGATGTGCAATACTAGGAATATATTATGATTATGTGGCAGAAGCTCTGCAGGCTTCGGGTTTCTAAACACCAAATAAATAATGTTAACTTAATTTTCAGCTATGTGGATAATAGAAGCAGGATGTACATAGGGGGATGCAAAGCTTTAAAGATTTCCTTCATCATTTTTAACCCTTCCCATATAACTCAAAGCAGAAATATCGTAACAGTAGCTGAACAATATCTGTTTGCCCTATTTTATCATTATTTCTACAATTCTTTCCTCCCTGTAAACAAACCAAAACCTACAAACAAGTAAGAATTCTTTTATCTTGATTTCCATAAAAGGTTCGTGTGGCCATATGTACTGTCTAAGACTGAGCACAAGTGCTCTACTGCCCTAGCTTGTGAAAGGCCTTGAATCCTTTGTCTTGGATCCTTGTCTTGAAGTAACAGGTAGGACAACAGGAATACTGGATTTACAAATAGCTACAGAAGTAAAATAAAATAAGTAAATTGTATAAACAAATTGCTACAGTTTACAATGTCTTTTCTTTTATCATTAATGTTATAAAGATTATATAAGAAATCATTTGTACAACTAAGTTTCTAAGTGATATTTAAGAAGTCACATCCAGTTGTCTGATGGGTAGACTATCCAGGAATTCTTATAGAATGTTCTTCAGTTGACAGAGGATGAATGTATCATTAATAAGGCATGTAGACAATTGTTGAATTATCTCTGACATAATCAGGTGATATTCTGAAGTCTTTAAAATTATCCTTGCTAATTACTATCTTAGATTGGAGTTTCATTGCTGTGAAGACACACCATGACCATGGCATCTCTTATAAAACTTGAAAAACGTTCAATTGAGGGGGATTGCTTACAGTTTCAGAGGTTCAGCCCATTATCATGATGGTGGGGAACATGGTGGCACTTGGTGCTGGAGCTTGAGAGTCCTACATTTTGACTTAGAGGCAACGGAAGTTGACGACTGTCACACTGAGTGAAGCTTGAGAAAAGAGACTTCAAAGCCCTCCCCCCACAGTGACACACTTCCTCCAACAAGGCCACACCTCCTAATAGTACCACTCCCTTGGGAGGCCATGTTCTTCCAAGCCCACTCTGAAGTATAAGGAAGAGCTAGAACTGAGAGTCACCGGGGCACTGTAGACTTCCTGGTCATCCTACTGTAATTTGAACTTTGAGGAAAATCACCAAAGATTAGCCATGAAACTCTGTTAAATAAAAAGAAGACAGTGGAAAGGGGACTAGTGTAAGTGTGGAAAGGAAAGGTTGATAAAGGAACAGGGAAGGCACTTAAGAATGGGTAATACGAGAATAAATACTATCAAAGCATATTATATGGAAATGTCATAATGCAGCCTCTGCGGAGGCCCTTTAGAGAGATGATTTCTCTGGCTTAAGTAGAGACCTAACATCCAAAACTACCCAAAACTTAAAAGGAATAAGCCAGTTGGACCCATCAACTAACTAAGGGACCATTCCTTAGGCTGGCGGGCTCACTGCAAGACATGCTAAAGAGGTAAGAGGAATAATTGTCCCATGAATAAGACAACTTCCTTCCCAGAATTTCACCCCCCAATGCAGTTAGTTATTAAGCTGTAGCCATGAGCTATTAGTCTGCCTGCGTTCTTGAATTAGCTGAACAAAATGATTTTTCCTTTTCTATCTCTTTCACCATCATGCTTTCCCTAGCTCTTTGGGCACCCTGCTAGAGAGGGCCTCCCTTCCTGTGGCTGCTCGTCCACCCTGTGGCAGAGACCCCTGCTACTTAACCAGTTCTTCTTTCTTGTCTCTGGCTTCCTCATCTGGATAGCAGCTCCCTTAAGCCTGGCCTTCCCTGGAGTTTTCCTTTTAAACTCTAACAAAGTTGTCCTCCAGCTTCCTTTTGGGGCCATTTGTAGCTTGAGTTTTTCTGCCTTGCCCACAGTTAGGACAAATCTCTGTCACCCACCAGTTCCACAGCCGCTCAGACCCAACCAAGTAAACAGAGACTTATATTGCTTACAAACTGTATGGCCATGGCAGGCTTCTTGCTAACTGTTCTTATAGCTTAAATTAATCCATTTCCATAAATCTATACCTTGCCACATGGCTTGTGGCTTACCGGTGTCTTCACATGCGGCTTGTCATGGTGGCAGTTTGCAGTTTCCCTCTGCCTCAGTCTTCCGCTTCCCAGAATTGTCCTCTCTCCTTGTCCCACCTACTTCCTGCCTGGCCACTGGCCAATCAGTGTTTTATTTATTGACCAATCAGAGCAATTTGACATACAGACCATCCCACAGCAGCCATTCTTAAATTCTTTTGTTAATAAGACTAAGAGTCCCAGGATGGAACCTCAATATCCATGGAAACAGGATAATTCTGGCAGGACTCCTCAAAATTTCCTGAAACAATAACAAAAGTACGTACATTGTACTATTAATATATGTGAACCTTTATATCAAAACTAAAGTAAAATGTAAGTACTAATGTTTCTTTCATTGGCATGAATAAATGCAGTAATCATCGTAGATGAATATACCATGGTGTTTTGTTTTGAGGAGTTGCTATTTTGTGGTTTTGCTTTATTTTCATTTTATGTTGTTTTGTTTGTTTGTTTGTTTACACAGGGTGTCACTCAGCCCAGGCTGGCCTGAAACTCTCTTTGCAACTCAAGGTTAGCCTCAGACTTGTGGCCATCCTCCTTCCTCAGTGTTATGAGCTACCATACCCAGCTTGAACTATCTCACTTTTAATATATACTACTTTCTGCAAATGCTTACTAGTATTTAATCAGATTTACATAATTGTCATTTAGAAGCTGCTCCTATATGCTTCATCAAATTAAAAGTACACTTAGCAAATTATTCACAAACATGATTCTGAAAAACATTTACTATTTATGGTTAAACTTAACATTTATTTTCTCACTGAATTTCTGACACTATAGAAGATTAATGGATAATAGTCCTTAAATGTAATATCAAACAGAAAGACAAAAGTCTATATTACTTCTTTTAAGAATATTTTCTAAATTTGTTTGTGTGGTGCATCTGTACATGTGTGTGTGGGTGTGCACACCTGAGCACATGCTCTTAGAAGCAAGAGGAGAGTGTCAGGTGCCCTCCTCTATCATTTCTAACCTTATTCCTTTGAGGCAAAATCTCTCCCTAACCCTGAAACTCATGATATTTTAGCTAGGCTGGCAGCCAGCAAGCCCAATGATCCTCCTGTCTCTACCTCCCACAGTCCTTGGGTTACAGACGCGTACAAGCCCATACTCAGCTTGTTACATGATTCTGGGAATCTGAACTCAGGTCCTCAGCAAGTGCTCTTAACCACTAAATCATCTCTCCATCATGATTCACTTTTTTCATCATCCCTAGATTTACTAAGATTCACTTTTTAATGATTATACTAAGCTAGGTACATAGAACTGTATAGCCCCTCATCAAGAAGTTTGGGACAACTTGCCACAGTTTTTTTGATGATACTCCTGTTCTCAGAAGTATATTCATGTAGATTGTAACTAAAAATAATGAACTAAAGATCAAAACACCCCTTTAACAAGGAATTAGAGAGGAAAACATAAAGCAGGGCTTGATCAAGAGATGCATGCAGCTACACATTGGATATGATACCAAAAAGCCAACAACCTAAAATTAAAATTAAATCTTCAAGAGGGGATGTGCAGGTAAACACACACTGGATATGAGAAACACAGAGGTCAGATGTCACTGTTCCAGCAGTCCATTAACGTCAAACCAGAAAGAAATCTTCAGAAGGCGCCAATGGCTAGAGAGATGACTCTGTGCTTAAGAGCACATGCTGCTTTTCCAAGGATGAGTTGGGTTCCCAGCACCCACACTGTCCCTCCAGCTGCAGAGGATTTGATACTCATGCATGTGGTATATACACACACACAGATACACACGCATACACATAAGTGAAGACCAAAGTCACGTGTTCTTATCTCATTTGTAGGGATTAGCTTTGATCCTTCAAATATGTGAGTTTCATTTGGAATACCCAGAGGTAGAAATGAGTAAAGGACCATGGGGACTATACAGGACATAGGCCCAAGGGGAGAACTTATTCCGCTAAAACTACCACAGTGTTAACCAATGCCTAATGACATCATTATATTATTGATTAATGCATCTCTCAACTCTCATTAGAGAAGCTTCTTTCTTCAAGAGATGGCAATCAGGGGCTAGAGAGATGGCTCAGAGGCTCAGAGGTTAAGAGTACTGGCTGTTCTTCCAGGGGACCCAGGTTCAATTCCCAGCACCCACATGACAGCTCACAACTGTCTGTAACTCCAGCTCCAAGGGATCGGACACTCAAACACAGGCATACTTGTAGGCCAAACACCAATGCACATAAAATAAAAATGAATAAATTAAAAAAGAGAGAGATGACAGTTAAAGCAAAATCCCACAACTGGCTATGGTGCAGAAAATAAGAGACCACAGAGTTCTCAGTCTTAAATGGGTCACCTATGTCACACCTCTCCACCCCAACCAAGCCTCAGGGATCATGGCAGAATAAGGGGTGGAAAGGATGTAGGAGCCAGAGGTGGTGGTGGACTGCAAGGAAAAAGTGCTTTCACAACACAGCAGGGCAGCTGCCCTCGAGATCTCATGTAACGGTAACAGCGTGTGTGCAGACTCAAGCCAGATCGAATCCCAGCATAGGAAGAGGAGGTGGACAGGAAATCCCACCCCTAATTGAGGAGCTATTGGCAACGGATAGCTGCTGGAGAGACAGAGTCCAGTTTCTTTAACAGTGTGGCCCCTTGTAGGTCAACTGCACTCCAGTGGAAGGCAACACACCCAAGTATATGGACAGTACAAGTTCAACCTGATTTAAAAAAAAAAAAAAAAAAAAAAAAGAAGATCCAAAGTTGGGAGGGTAAGGTAAATGGATCTGTGAGGAGTTGGGGAGTGGATGAATGTGATCAAAATACATTGGATAAAATCCTCAAAGAACTAATAAAAAAACTGGAAAAATAAAAATACAAAGAAAATTTGTGGGATGAAAAGAAAGGAAAGGATGCTAAAAAAAAAATTTAGGGGCTGGAGAGATGGCTCAGCGGTTAAGAGCACTGACTGCTCTTCCAGAGGTCCTGAGTTCAATTCCCAGCAACCACATGGTGCTCACAACCATCTGTAATGAGATCTGGCGCCCTCTTCTGGCCTGCAGACAAACATGCTGTATACATAATAAATAAATCTTTAAAAAAAAAAAAATTTAAAAACCAACAGCCCTAGGTTTGAATACTAAATTTGTGGGAAATTAAATGG